>NC_060140.1:548445259-549101822 GCF_021461385.2 Schistocerca piceifrons
TACATCACAGACAGGAGCACCTGCGGTGGTGTACTCAACGCCGAACCTGGGTGCACAAGTGGTAAAACGTCATTTTTTCGGATGAATCCAGGTTCTGTTTACAGCATCATGATGGTCGCATCTGTGTTTGGCAACATCGCGGTGAACGCACATTGGAAGCGTGTATTCGTCATCACCATACTGGCGTATCACCCAGCGTGATGGTATGGGGTGCCATTGGTTACACGTCTCGGCCACCTCTTGTTCGCATTGAAGTGGACGTTACATTGTAGATGTGTTACGACCGGTGGCTCTACCCTTCATTCGATCTCTACGAAACCCTACGTTTCAGCAAGATAATGCACGACCGCATGTTGCAGGCCCTGTAAATGTTCGACTGCTGCCCTGGCCAGCACATTCTCCAAATGTCTCACCAATTAGAAACGTCTGGTCAATGGTGCCCCAGCAACTGGCTCGTCACAATACGCCAGCCACTACTCTTGATGAACTGTGGTATCCTGTTGAAGCTGCATGGGCAGCTGTACCTGTACCCGCCATCCAAGCTCTGTTTGACTCAATGCCCAGGCGTATCAAGGCCGTTATTACGGCCAGAGGTGGTTGTTCTGGGTACTGATTTCTCAGGATCTATGCACCCAAATTGCATGATTATGTAATCAAATGTCAGTTCTAGTATAATATATTTGTCCAATGAATACGCGTTTATGATCTGCATTTCTTTTTGGTGCAGCAATTTTAATGGCCAGTAGTGTAATAACTCATAGGTCCAAGTGTCTATCACGAATGATGTTTTCTTAGCAAACATGGTACCTTGCGTAAATGAAATTCTAACACATCGCTACAGCTTTAGGATTAATTGGTAAAAACGTTCTTCCAACAAGTCTTTCATATTTCGAAGGTCTTACAAGATCTCCCTTCGTCTATGTGATACAGCAAACGGTAGCCCTCTGCACTGTCAATGTAATCCTTACAGCATAGGTACTGCGGGCTGAATTAGCCCTTAATTCTGGGTGGAGTCTCCACGACGGCAGCTCGATACATTGTTTGCGGTGGCGTCTCGCCCCTCCTTCAGCTGATGTCTTCAGTTATCTAGTTGATACAGCCGTGCCACCCCTTGTCCTCAAACGATGGTGGCCTTCCATATGTGGCAGCTATCTACTTGCTTCTGCCATAAGGATCAACTCTCGTGTCACTTTCGCGCACTACTTCCCCCACCTAGAGATGTTGTAACTGGTCGTCCTTCACTCTGTTTTGCTACATGAATATTCTAAATCCTTGCACGGTTCAGGATCGTGTAAAACAAATCATTACAACCTCGTTTTGTGATGAAGTAGTACGAGAGCTCACTGAAAAAAGAAAGAGTTCTGTTTGAATTTGCCTCCCTGGTATCTCTACCAACGACATACGTTATCTCTGATCTTAGTGACACCCATACCAATATTTCCCTGCGTGCTGCTTGAAATATTTAGAGAAACCTGTTTCTGGACCCTTCAGCAGTATTGCACACTATTTAGTAACTTCCGAAAAACAAATTGTCTCAAAATGAAGAAGAACCGTTACAAACGTCGTCGGCTTATGTACAGAGGCAATGCATCGGCTTTGGAGACCCACTCGCTTGACTGCTTAATAGACACGTGAATGTATTGTTTGGCTGAAGGTGTACCGCTGTTAAATACCGGTTGACGTTCTCAGATGTAGTCAAGTTTTAGCTCGAGCACCAAAGACCTTTGAACACTACGACTCCCTGGCCGATATTCATAATGGAGACCTTAAGTACAATAATGAAACATTAGGAAAAAATCACAGTGATCTATGAGTAGCATCTTCGACAACAAATCTGAAGGTTCTGGGGCCCATGTTCGATACCAGTTACTACTTATCACCAATGGAGTCCGATGAGTTCTGGTAAAAGAAGTCACTGTGATTCCATGAACAGCATTATCAAATTGGGCGGAGGGGCAGACAGAGATTCAGAGCAGCGTCGTGTCCGTGGGATGAGAAACTACCTCCAAAGGTGAAAAAATCGGCAATGATCAATGATATGACGATGTAGAAGCCAAACTTTTGCAGTACAGACATATTTGAAAAAGCGTCATAAGTAATCGTCCATCGAGAAAACATTAGTCCCCCATTCATATATTCGAGGCGAGACTTGCCAAGGGAAACTGACCGTGATAAAAATACTATAAAACCAACAAAAGTTTGACATTTGGAACATCGCGTTATGAAAGTGATAGAGAATCTATAAAATCTGTAAATGGAAATGAAAAGCCACACTGTTTGTATATAGTAGAAATCAGAAAAGTGATAAGGAAACAACGTAAGGATTTCTGGTCAGACGAATAAGGCATAATGTAATAGGTAACATAAAATGTTTAATGACCATATATAGGATTTGTTACGAATACGGATGTAGGGCAAATAATGTGTTAATGCCAATAATTCACTGATAGTGTCATCGACAGCAATTCAACAATCAGGCATACGTTTTATTGCTGCTAACACTGAACTTTTTTTGAATTCTATGTTTTGATTTGATGAGAACAGTGTCCAAACCTCGTAATACATTAAATTGTATTACTTGTTCGTAGAAATCCACAATGATCGCAGACACTGTTAGGGAGTTTGTTTCCGCTTTTAGAATGAATCCACAGTGGAGGAAGCCCTGGGGGACCTCATAAAATCACACAAAACACTGATGACCCTGTGGGGCAGTGGGTTACTAATTATAATTATATTAATATATATATCAAGATTTTAAACATGGCTGCAGCAGCAACTGTTAGAATTCTTCACAGACAGAGTTTGAATTAACACAACCTTTAATAATTTTTGATGCGCTTATGTATGTATTTATGGATTGCAATATGCGCGAGTCTCGCACATGCAAGTGCCCTCTCTCGGCGAAACAGTCTGCCTTAGTGCCTTCACACTCGTGTCTCAATAGTTCATAGGCGAAGTAACGGTGTTAAACTGTTCGCTTTGATACTGTGCCCATTACACATGTTGTACAAATGGAGATGATATTTTAATTACTGACGACGCCTTTGGCATAATTGTTTTATTATTCTCCAGTGCATGATGTAATTTTAGAAGTTTTACTTCTGATGAAGGTACACTCCTGGAAATGGAAAAAAGAACACATTGACACCGGTGTGTCAGACCCACCATACTTGCTCCGGACACTGCGAGAGGGCTGTACAAGCAATGATCACACGCACGGCACAGCGGACACACCAGGAACCGCGGTGTTGGCCGTCGAATGGCGCTATCTGCGCAGCATCTGTGCACCGCCGCCGTCAGTGTCACCCAGTTTGCCGTGGCATACGGAGCTCCATCGCAGTCTTTAACACTGGTAGCATGCCGCGACAGCGTGGACGTGAACCGTATGTGCAGTTGACGGACTTTGAGCGAGGGCGTATAGTGGGCATGCAGGAGGCCGGGTTGACGTACCGCCGAACTGCTCAACACGTGGGGCGTAAGGTCTCCACAGTACATCGATGTTGTCGCCAGTGGTCGGCGGAAGGTGCACGTGCCCGTCGACCTGGGACCGGACCGCAGCGACGCACGGATGCACGCCAAGACCGTAGGATCCTACGCAGTGCCGTAGGGGACCGCACCGCCACTTCCCAGCAAATTAGGGACACTGTTGCTCCTGGGGTATCGGCGAGGACCATTCGCAACCGTCTCCATGAAGCTGGGCTACGGTCCCGCACACCGTTAGGCCGTCTTCCGCTCACGCCCCAACATCGTGCAGCCCGCCTCCAGTGGTGTCGCGACAGGCGTGAATGGAGGGACGAATGGAGACGTGTCGTCTTCAGCGATGATAGTCGCTTCTGCCTTGGTGCCAATGATGGTCGTATGCGTGTTTGGCGCCGTGCAGGTGAGCGCCACAATCAGGACTGCATACGACCGAGGCACACAGGACCAACACCCGGCATCATGGTGTGGGGAGCGATTTCCTACACTGGCCGTACACCACTGGTGATCGTCGAGGGGACACTGAATAGTGCACGGTACATCCAAACCGTCATCGAACCCATCGTTCTACCATTCCTAGACCGGCAAGGGAACTTGCTGTTCCAACAGGACAATGCACGTCCGCATGTATCCCGTGCCACCCAACGTGCTCTAGAAGGTGTAAGTCAACTACCCTGGCCAGCAAGATCTCCGGATCTGTCCCCCATTGAGCATGTTTGGGACTGGATGAAGCGTCGTCTCACGCGGTCTGCACGTCCAGCACGAACGCTGGTCCAACTGAGGCGCCAGGTGGAAATGGCATGGCAAGCCGTTCCACAGGACTACATCCAGCATCTCTACGATCGTCTCCATGGGAGAATAGCAGCCTGCATTGCTGCGAAAGGTGGATATACACTGTACTAGTGCCGACATTGTGCATGCTCTGTTGCCTGTGTCTATGTGCCTGTGGTTCTGTCAGTGTGATCATGTGATGTATCTGACCCCAGGAATGTGTCAATAAAGTTTCCCCTTCCTGGGACAATGAATTCACGGTGTTCTTATTTCAATTTCCAGGAGTGTATATTTATATGTACCGAAACCTTGGTCAAGAATTTTAATAAAAAAATTCTATCCTGCAACTGTTTTTGGCTGTCATCCTTTATTGTGATTAATATATATAATCATTCGTAAGTAACAGGAGAAAATATTTGAAATCTTAGAATATTGTTGAAGTGCTGCAAATATTGGAATATTGTTCGCCGTCTTTTACGAGAGCCTATAAACTATTTCTGTGGTCAGCCAGAAAGTGATAGAGAACATACTGACCATAGCTCTCAGTCTGTAAGACCACATTGTCGTCCAGCCCACTGAAAGAAGTGTTTCTGTTCTCTGTTCGCTCCGTAGGATCAGGACTATGATCATAGATGAAGATTTTGAGTTGTAGCTGATAGTTATAATTGGTAAAGTTACACACGCTCAACATTATAATATTCATTACGTTAAAACTGACAATAAATGTCACTAACCTAAACAGCACTATAAGCAATTTAAAGGCGACCTCTACGGTAAGTTCCTGTCTTTCGCCCTGACTTCTGATAAACAAAATAATGGCGCCACAGAAGTTGAAAATAATTGTCACCACCTAACACGCGGATTTTGTTAACGTTACGGATGGCACACTAACAGTTACTTCTGCGAAATCTAAGCGATCCAGGACGGTGTACAGTCCTCGCGAGTTCACTTTCCATTACTGAAAATATGCGTTTAGTAACAACCTGTCTCTGAGGTCATCCTAGGCAGCGTTAACTCTGGCGTTTGACTGACGCGGATCCTACAGTGGCTGGCATTTTTTTTTTTTTTTTTTTTTTGCTGTGGTGGTGGTGGCACCGTTTATTTAAACTTTTTGGAACAGAATCGTGAATTATAGAACTTAAAAGTTCGCCAATCCGCCGCCATTGGTGGGATTCTGTGCCTCATTGGATTCAGGCTTTGGTTTTTCTTCCTTCATGCGTTTTCTAGCGTTGTTGTCAATATTCCAATCTTTGACTTGGTTTGACTTATATCTAAGATTAACTACTTAGATGTCCTAGACTTTTAGCTTGTGTTTGTGGATATCCTATTTTACTTGATTGTACATCATGAATTTATCCTTTATCTTACTGATCTAATATGGTTTTTGGTTAGCCTATTCTAATAGGTTTTTACCATGCCATGAATTTATCCTACATCTTACTGATCTAATATGGTTTTTAGTAAGCCTATTCTAACTGGTTTATCACCATGAGTTTTAGCCTATCCTAGGTGGTGATTTTCTAAGCGAGCGAGGTTTCTTTTGCTGTTGATTGGCACGAATATAGATTGCTGGCTCTATGGTGGTTCGTGGAACTCTTTGTTTGTGCCATATTCTTGGTTGGATTGTTCCGATGTTTTGCAGGTGTCTGCTGTTGTCTCTGCATATATCCAGCTTTTTACAGACCGTTGCGGCAAACTTTTTTATTGTTGTTTCGACAGTGTCCATCACCAGGGCTTCATGGAGGGTTGTAGTTTTGGTCCATAGGAGAGCGTCTAGGATCCATCGAAGGACTTTGTTCTGTACTGTCTGCAGTTCATACCTTTTGTTTTGCTAGCTGTTCCCCATGATATGCACCTGTAGGTCATGATGGGGAGGACAGTTGTTTTGCAGGGGGTCCTTTTGGTTTCGTGTCATATTTTTGCTTTTAAAGATTGGAAATAGGGCTTTAGCAAGGTTGAGCGCTTTAGACTTTTTTTCGTTGATGTGCTGGTGGTAATTCAGTTCCTTGTCTATTGTGACACCTAGATGCTTGACTTCATTCCTCCAGGGCAATTCTTGTGCATTCAGGTGTAGCCGTTCTAGGAGAGTAGTTCTTTTTCTAGTGAAATAGACGGATGTCGTCTTTCCTGCGTTGAGTGATAGCTTGTTTTGGCGGCACCACTTTTCCACTGTGCTGAGTTGCCGTTGGATTTTTCTGATATTCTCCAGGTGTCATTTCCGCCTCTCGAGCTGTATTTACATATGTGGCGCAGCGGACGGCCAAGAGATGACCTGCTGTCATCGGCCCTACGCCCACGGTAACAGCCTCGAAACGGCCGCTTTCTCGGTCACATAATATTTTATAACACTGTTGTGTATTAATTTAGAATCTTCGTAATTTTTGTATGCATGTAGTTGGTAAAAATCACAGAAAAAGGTTTAGCTCGGCTGCATTTAAACTTTGCCTACTAGAATTTTCAGAACGGAACTGACAGTAGAACATGACCTCTGAACTACAACTTTAAGAGATCTTGTGTTTGTTATTATTTACATCCAGGCGTCGATACTTGTTATAGATCTATTATTGCATAGGATTCATCACGCCCTGTAACCAAAACTTTCTAGCATTAACATAACAGATACTTAATCCGCTACAAATAAGGACTTTTTAAGTAATAAATTTAGTTTTCTGCAAATTACTCGAAAACCAGTATAGGTATCTCAGTGGGGTTACATAATCAATGGCAGGAGGAACAAGACTTCTGGTCAGGTGAATACAGGGTTATAAATACAAAGTCAAATAGGGGTAATGCAGGAGTAGGTTTAATAATGAATAAAAAAATAGAATGCGGGTAAGCTACTACAAACAGCATAGTGAACGCATTATTGTGGCCAAGATAGATACGAAGCCCACACCTACTACAGTAGTACAAGTTTATATGCCAACTAGCTCTGCAGATGACGAAGAAATTGAAGAAATGTATGATGAAATAAAATATTCAGATAGTGAAGGGAGACGAAAATTTAATAGTAATGGGTGACTGGAATTCGAATGTAGGAAAAGGGAGAGAAGGAAACGTAGTAGGTGAATATGGATTGGGGCTAAGAAATGAAAGAGGAAGCCGCCTGGTAGAATTTTGCACAGAGCACAACTTAATCATAGCTAACACTTGGTTTAAGAATCATGATAGAAGGTTGTACACATGGAAGAACCCTGGAGATACTAAAAGGTATCAGATAAATTATATAGTGGTAAGACAGAGATTTAGGAACCAGGTTTTAAATTGTATTACATTTCCAGGGGCAGATGCAGACTCTGACCACAATCTATTGGTTATGAACTGTAGATTAAAACTGAAGAAACTGCAAAAAGGTGGGAATTTAAGGAGATGGGACGTGGATAAACTGACTAAACCACAGGTTGTACAGAGTTTCAGGGACAGCTTAAGGGAACAGTTGACAGGAATGGGGGAAAGAAATACAGCAGAAGAAGAATGGGTAGCTTTGAGGGATGAAGTAGTGAAGGCAGCAGAGGAACAAGTAGGTAAAAAGACGAGGGCTGGTAGAAATCCCTGGGTAACAGAAGATATATTGAATTTAATTGATGAAAGGAGAAAATATAAAAATGCAGTAAATGAAGCAGGCAAAAAGGAATACAAGCGTCTCAAAAATGAGATTGACAGGCAGTGCAAATTGGCTAAGCAGGGATGGCTAGAGGACAAATGTAAGGATGTAGAGGCTTGTCTCACTAGGGGTAAGATAGATACTGCCTACAGGAAAATTAAAGAGACCTTTGGAGAAAAGAGAACCACTTGTATGAATATCAAGAGCTCAGATGGAAACCCAGTTCTAAGCAAAGAAGGGAAAGCAGAAAGGTGGAAGGAGTATATAGAGGGTCTGTACAAGGTCGAGGTACTTGAGGACAATATTATGGAAATGGAAGACAATGTAGATGAAGATGAAATGGGAGATACGATACTGCGTGAAGAGTTTCACAGAGCACTGAAAGACCTGAGTCGAAACAAGGCCCCCGGAGTAGACAACATTCCATTAGAACTACTGACAGCCTTGGGAGAGCCAGTCCTGACAAAACTCTACCATCTGGTGAGCAAGATGTATGAGACAGGCGAAATACCATCAAACTTCAAGAAGAATATAATAATTCCAATCCCAAAGAAAGCAGAAGTTGACAGATGTGAAAATTACAGAACTATCAGTTTAACAAGTCACAGCTGCAAAATACTAACGCGAATTATTTACAGACGAATGAAAAAACTGATAGAAGCCGACCTCGGGGAAGATCAGTTTGGATTCCGTAGAAATGTTGGGACACGTGAGGCAATACTGAGTCTACGACTTATCTTAGAAGGAAGATTAAGGAAAGGCAAACCTACGTTTCTAGCATTTGTAGACTTAGAGAAAGCTTTTGACAATGTTGATTGGAATACTCTCTTTCAAATTCTGAAGGTGGCAGGGGTAAAATACAGGGAGCGAAAGGCTATTTACAATTTGTACAGAAACCAGATGGCAGTTATAAGAGTCGAGGGGTATGAAAGGAAAGCAGTGGTTGGGAAGGGAGTGAGACAGGGTTGTAGTCTATCCCCGATGTTATTCAATCTGTATATTGAGCAAGCAATAAAGGAAACAAAAGAAAAATTCGGAGTAGGTATTAAAATCCATGGAGAAGAAATAAAAACTTTGAGGTTCGCTGATGACATTGTAATTCTGTCAGAGACAGCAAAGGACTTGGAAGAGCAGTTGAACGGAATGGACAGTGTCTTAAAAGGAGCGTATAAGATGAACATCAACAAAAGCAAAACTAGGGTAATGGAATGTAGTCTAATTAAGTCGGGTGATGCTGAGGGAATTAGATTAGGGAATGAGACACTTAAAGTAGTAAAGGAGTTTTGCTATTTGGGGAACAAAATAACTGATGATGGTCGAAGTAGAGAGGATATAAAACATAGACTGGCAATGGCAAGGAAAGCGTTTCTGAAGAAGAGAAATCTGTTAACATCGAGTATAGATTTAAGTGTCAGGAAGTCGTTTCTGAAAATATTTGTATGGAGTGTAGCCATGTATGGAAGTGAAACGTGGACGATAAATAGTTTAGACAAGAAGAGAATAGAAGCTTTCGAAATGTGGTGGTACAGAAGAATGCTGAAGATTAGATGGGTAGATCACATAACTAATGAGGAGGTATTGAATAGAATTGGGGAGAAGAGGAGCTTGTGGCACAACTTGACTAGAAGAAGGGCCCGGTTGGTAGGACATGTTCTGAGACATCGAGGGATCACCAATTTAGTACTGGAGGGCAGCGCGGAGGGTAAAAATCGTAGAGGGAGACCAAGAAATGAATACACTAAGCAGATTCAGAAGGATGTAGGTTGCAGTAGTTACTGGGAGATGAAGAAGCTTGCACAGGATAGAGTAGCATGGAGAGCTGCATCAAACCAGTCTCAGGACTGAAGACCACAACAACAAAAAACAACATGTTGAACGGAAGCTTCATACAAATTTTCATATTTCTAAGTCTAATATTCAGCGCCTTCAATTTTTCTTAAAAACTCGGATTCTCACCAAAATATTTCTTTAATCACTCTGAGACTTGTGCCAGTTAATACTGACATACATCTGCTCGTTATGATCAGTTGTTAGTGCAACTTTGTTTTCTTAAAACGGTGTGTTTAGGGAAAAATATTGATCTGAACATTCTGAGTTTTGAAAGTTTACAAATTAATATGTTAAAGCACATGGTATCAAAGCTTGGAAAAGCAACTTTAACTTTTAATTCAATTCTTAAATTATGGTGCAAAACTTGTGTGCTACGCACAGACGCTTTGTGGTGACTTGGCGCTATTATCAGTAAACTGGGGTAAGATTTGGCACACTCGCTCGACTCTGTACCTCTCTAAAGACACAGCTCTTGTTTCACCACAACCCATAAAAAAAAAAAAAAAATCCACTCATGATACAAGCTTGCGACAATGGCCTCGAAGACGAACTTGGCTGCTCTACAGTTAATCCCTGGCCCAGTATTGTTGATTAACAAGTTTTTACGGCTCTGTTGAACGTGTTACTTACGCATTAGAGTTTTGAGTGAAATTCATAAAGGCAGAAATTCATAGGTCGTTTACAGTCTTGCGAAATTTCTGTAACAGACATTGAGAGCTTGTAATGGAAACCAAGGAAATATGCGTCTGAATAAGACTTCATATTCGGAAATTCACTGTGAACTAATGTACTCCTAGCTCTTCAATCTCCTGAGTTAAATTTACTGTGACACTGGAATAACCCAATTTCTAACTAATTAACTACTGCGGTAACAGTGGCCAACGCCAACGCCTGTAGTACTGGTGGAATGTGCAGTCCATCAATGGCAGAAGAGACAATAAGCATGTAACATGTCTGTGTGGTTCAGTAACATAATATATTATGTGGTTGTCTTAATCGCAGAGTTTACGAGCAGAACTACCGGTTTCGGTAGACAATAGCCTTCTACAAAATCTCTCATCTGCTATACAGAAACAGCTTGTTGCAGTGAATCAGAATGACAGATTCTGAGGTTGGCGATCGTATACCTAAACCGCTAATTCTGTTCAAAAACTTTGCGACCACGACAATTAAATAAAAAATGTCCGTCATATGATGGCTCCCCAAATTGCCATAGTTCGTCAAAGTCTACTCGTTGTACATTAATTGGGTCACAGACATAGTATTTACCGGAGTCACAGTGGAAAAGACACGTTTCTGAACATGAATAAGTACCTGTTAGCAATAACATGCACTGGTTCTCCAAAATAAGTTTCCAAGGTGTGTAATGGGAATTTAGAAACCATGGTTGTTTGCCTGAAGACCTCCAGTCTCTCGTCGTCGTCATCCTACAACTACACGTACACAGATACTCTACAAGCCACCGTATGTTGCGTGGGGACGTTACCCTGTACCACTACTAGTCACTTTATTTCCTGTTCCACTCGCAAATAGAGCGAGGGAAAAACGATTGCCTATATGCCACCGTATGAGCCCTAATTTCTATATTATCCTCTGGTACTTTCCCGCAATGTATGCTGGCAGCTTATAATCGTCCGGCAGTCAGCTTCAAATACCGCTTCCCTAAATTTTCTCAACAGCGTTTCTCGAAAAGAGCAGTACTCAGGAATAGGTTATACCAGTGTCCTGTATGGGATCTCCTTTATAGGTGAACCACTCTTTCGTGAAAGTCTCCCAATAAACCGAAGTCGACCATTCGCCTTCACTATCACAGTTCTGACATGCTTGCTCCATTTCATATCGCTTTGCAACGTTACGCCCAGATATTTAAAAGACTTGACTCTGTCAAGCAGTTCGCTAGTAATACTATAACCGAACTTCTTACTCATCCGCATTATCTTACATTTTTCCAAATTTAGAGCCAGCTGCCTTTCATAACACCCACTAGAAATTTTGTCTGAGTTGTCTTGTATCTTCTTACAGTCACTCAACTTTGACACCTTACCGTACACCACAGCATCATCAGCAAACAACCGCAGATTGCTGCCCATCCTGTCCGCCAAATCATTTATGAATACATAGAACAACAGCGGTCCTGCCACATTTCCATGGCGCACTCCTGAACATACCGTTGTCTCAGATGAACATTCGCTGTCGAGGACAACATACTGGGTTGTATTACTTACGAAGTCTTCCAGCCACTCACATATCTCAAATTATTCCATATGCTCGTACCTTTGTTAACAGCCTGCAATGGGGCACCGCGTCACTTTCCGGAAATCTAGAAATCTGCCTATCGCCCTTCATCCATATTTCGCAATATATCATGTGAGAAAAGGGCAAGCTGAGATTCCCACAAGCGATGATTCGTAGACATAAGCTTCCCAGCCTCAAGAAAGTTTATTATGTTCGAACTGTAAATAAATTCAAGAATTCTGCAACAAACCGAAGTTAGGGGTAATGATCTGTAATTTTACGGGTCCGTTCTTTTATTTTTCTTGTACACTGGAGTCACCTGCACTTTTTCTAGTCACTTAGGACTCTGTGGTGAGCGAGAGATTCACGTTAAATGCAAGCTAGGTAAGTAGCCAATGCTGTAGTGTACTCTTTGTAAAACTAAATTGGGATTCCATCCGGACTTGGTCAATCATTTGCTTTCAAATCTTTCAATTGTCCCTGTACACCAGGGATGCTTATTACCTGCCGTCCATACAGGAGTCCGTCCGATGGTCAAATTACGGTATATTTGTACAATTATCCTGTATGAATGATTCCTTGAAATTTAAATTTAACTGACTGGAGGCCGTTTCCAAATATCTCCACGCATTACGGACTTACCAATACGCTCGTCCGTTAGGTCGCAGTCTTTATCGTTTCTTATTTCTTGGTATCTAGCAAAGAACTTCCTTCATTTGCCATCCTTTCATCTAGCTACATCTTCCTCTCAGATTCATGTCCTCTTTATTGCAGAAACGTGTGTATTCCACTGTAGTATGGTTCCTGATCTATGTATTTTGTTTCTTGTCTCTCCTAATAATTCTCATATGTACTCCTATCTCTCCATTACTCACTTTGAAAGTTTTTCGCCTTTGAAGTACTAGACACACTCTATGTATTACACACTTACCGTGAACTTTCCGTTTCGGACTCACTGGTAGCTTGATTTTGAAAGCGCTATTTATGGTATTTTCTCCCATAATATAGCTTTCCTTTCTCGTCTCTTCTAAAGTTTTAATGTATTGCAACGAGAATGATTTTCATCCTTATTCACTCACTTCATTAAATCTTAAGTTTCGTTACATATTTATTATCATCATTAGAGTGGAAGAGAAGACAGAGAGAAGATCCAGGGTGAATTAAAACTTGTTTGGCGTGACAAATGGGGTCGCTTCGTCTTTATTCCCCGCCGGAATGATACTGATAACTTCTACATTGCAGTAGCAGCTAGCAGTAGCAACAACTTTTCCGCAGCTCGCAGCGAGCCATTAAACACCAGCGTGTAATATTACCAAGATCATATGCCACCCAGTTAGCGTTTGGCCTTGACACACATATCCGCTCGTCCAGGCCTCAAGCAGACATGTAAGCTCGTTTTCAGTTTCTCTGATGTCTTGTAAAAGTATAAGCTCTTTGTGGAGAAATATTCAACCAGTGTGAGGATAAGAAATACATAGAAAGTGTTATTGGTTTGCGTATTGCTAATACTGTAACTTTTGAGTGTTACACAATTTGATCTTTAGTTTCAATAATTTGTTAGAAGACATTGTTATTGGTTTGCTTATTGCAAATATATTGTAACTTTTGAGTGCCACACAATTTAATCTTTAGTCTTAATAGCGTGGGAGAAGATATTCTGAAAATATTGCCTTACGAGTGTTAATCGTGGCACCACTTTCGTACCAATGTGCAGTTTCCTTTCATTTATTAAGAACATTATCTCTTAAAAAAGTAAATTTCCTTCACACGTAGGAAACTTAAGTATTATGAATCCAAAACGACACTTCAGTCTTTAGTTTGGAAAATTCCGTGTTACGTCTAGTCAGGTACGTAGCCACCAGAATAGCGCGTAACAAGACTGGCTACCAACTTCATTAACAACTAAATTGTTTCTTTGTCACTGCTATCGAATAATTACAATAGAGTTTCTCAAGCTTTGGGATATTACAGACCACACTGCGTACTTTTCAGCTTGGAATTCTTGGTCGAATAAGAGAATTGTAATCTCTGTGTCGTTATTTTTTTCTAACTTTGTTTGTTTACTTCCAACAGTTGTAGGCACTTCATGGTGGATGGTGACGTGCACGAAACTTGCTAAAATCGACATGTGTTCAAAAGAACCTTGCAAACGTGCAAACTGAATCTAGTCACTTCTTCATAGAATAGTGCTTAGATACACGCTTCCCAGAAGATCAACATAGTATCGAAATTAATTGCAAACGGAGTGGAATGAAACCATGTGGGCTGACAGGTATTAAATGGATTTAAGCACAAGCACGCTGTCGCCAGCGTTTGATGTGTAACTTCTCGAGATGGTAGTCATGTGATCCGCACACTAGCACCACATGAAGTTCGAGCGACGCCTCACTGAATTTTTAACACTGGTCACTTGATCAGTTGATGAGACAACCTGAATCTAAAGCGAATATATTCTTTCTCTATCTCTCTCTCGATTTTCCGATGTATATAATCCATGTTACAGGACCAAGTCTTCCAAGGGCCATTGAAAGGTGGACACAGCCCGTCGGAGAAGTTTATCAGGAGAATTTTGATACAAAGGAAATTGTCAGCAATAGATTGGCGCAACCTCACTTTTGAACGTTCGGCAAAATATCTTGCCTGAACATCTGTTGGATTTTGTACGTTCACAGCAACAAAGAACGCTCATAACAGATTACTTCCCATCTATGCTTTGGAACTGAAGTCAGATAATGTAATAAGCCTTCCAAAGTGTACATCGCGTATTGTAGCTCTTCCAGCATGACTGCCACTTCAGTGGTTCCTAAAGGGACAAAGTATGACTCTGCGCCTTGTGTCACGAATGGTAATGTGTTTCTTCGACAAATAGCAATGCAATGCTCAATGCCTAGACTGTCAACGCACGGTAACCATTACAGGCTATTAATTTAGGGAACTCGAGTTAGAGCCCAGCAAGTGTTTCATGTCGAAATACTGTCGGCAGCAGTCGCAATAGCCTATTCGAGTATTGGCCTTTTGAAAAGAGGTCGGGGGAGTGAAAAGAGGTTCATAGGACTCTCTGTCTTTGCGGTAAGAACCTGTTCATAAAGGTGCAAAAGTCTCCCATCATTTATACAAAAAGTGTAAGAGGCAAGGTAAAATATTACGTTGAAGTCGCGACATATATCAGCAAGAGAGTGTGCTCAAACGTCGTCTCACGGTGTTGCACATAAACTTGAAGGTCTTCAGAGGGACATCGACAGCCTGGAATTGAACATGCTAAGGATATACGAAGTAAACTCGAAAGAGATGAAATTTTTTCATCCACGTATCCAGAGAGATCTCCTGTTCAAAATGGCTCAAATGGCTCTGAGCACTATGGGACTTAACTTCTCAGGTCATCAGTCCCCTAGAACTTAGAACTACTTAAACCCAACTAACCTAAGGACATCACACACATCCATACCGAGGCAGGATTCGAACCTGCGACCGTAGCGGTCTCGCGGTTCCAGACTGTAGCGCCTAGAACCGCTCGGCCACACCGGCTGGCGCTGGGACTAACAGCTGTGACAAACATTCATTATGGGCCTCTGAGACTAGACAAAATCCTAATGGTTTGTCATTTCCGAGACTGATTTTCAGAGACAGAGTGGTTTCGCCCGTCTCGAGCGTAGATAAGATCCTAATAGTTTCTCATTGCCGACATTGATTTTGAGGGAGAGTGTGGTTTCGCCTGTCTCTCTCTCTCTCTCTCTCTCTCTCTCTCTCTCTCTCTCTCTCTCTGTAGATCTGTCCATCTTTTCCAGCTTTTCTGTACGTGGGACTTTCAGCGTAACATGGTTGGGCTCTGAAATGTAATAAAAAACAACTTTAGTTAGATCTGCAACATTCCACATCAAATACGTCTGTTATATCAACAGCCGAGCCCCTTGTTCCAATACCTAGACACCTGAAAAGCCTAATACCGCATACGTCTTTCCATCCTCCAGCTAAAATACCACTAACGCGCGTTTATTCTCAGAGCGTCCATCACACGTAATTAGCAACACTCACTCCAGCACTTTACATCAGACTATAGAGATCCGTCTCATCATCGCTTTTTTTTATCTCTCGAGCATAGACAATGGCCTAGATCCAGTCCGTTCCACGTCCGTAAACCAATATGCCGATTGTATTATCCATCTTGTCGTTCAGACCACTCTCCAGCTACCACTCGCCCAAACAATATCTTCAACTACTCCAAAAAACTTCACCTGCTAATTTAGCTCTGTACGTCTCCATCAACCTCACAAACTGACCTATACGTAACAGATGAGAACCATCTAATCCACCTGATTGGCAAGGGAGCAGCCTCTACACGTCATCACCGACTTCGTCCAGATTTATGGTGTATGCAGGGCTCGGCCAGAACTGAAAGTGACAGAAATGAGAGCTCCAGATGGCCAAGCGTTTAGAAGAGAAAGCAATTTCGGTGCCGATTAGGTGAGGCACAAGCCATTTCAGTTAGGGTTGAGTTCAGGCAGCGGCTGGAGCAGCGGAAAGAGTGCGTCACGGGAATCAGAGGGTTGTGGATCGAGTTCCTGTACGAATTATTTTAAGTTTTTACGTAGCCAAAGAAAAATTTGGGATCGCAAATAAATTTCAGAAAGGAATTTACAGGTGCTTAAAGTTTCTATAGAAAGACAAACAAATAAAAGGTTCTCTCTTATCGCACAGTTTGGTAGCAAACTAAGCGTAACACATCATTTCGCCAAATATTCGTGAGGGTAGGTGGTGATGTAGAATGGAATGTATTTTTATGCTGTCTTCTCGTGATGTGATTTCTTTTGCTCTCTCGATGAGATAAAAGTATTTTTGCTGCTTTTTGTTCTAATTCTTTATTGACGATAAAAGTAGACCTTGTAGTGTGCCACTAGCGGAGTGCATTAACTGCATGTTGACAGTCCTCCCACATGTCGAAGATCATTATTTAGGTTTATTTGCATTGTAGGTAACGTAAAAATAGAAAAAAAATTCACATAGGGATTCCCCCCCCCCCCAGAATCCTCAGATTACTTCTTCTGGACACTTTCCGCTGCGCCAACCGCTGTGTGGAATCTACACTAAAATAAATGGCATATGAATCATCCGCTTCATGCCAAAACTGCTATTTCTTCTAAACGCTTGGCCATCTGGAACTGCCAGTTTTCCCATTTTAATTTCTAGTCAAGCCTTGGATGTATCATAAATTTGTGTGAAGTTGGTGATGACATGTAAGGTGCCGTCCCATTGTGTAACAATAATATAATTAGAACTAACACGCAATGAAAACCTTACTTTCAATCTCCGTTTACTAAACATCCCAAAGGGACTGTACAGTAGGCTTACTGACCAACCATGGGGACTAAACCTTACGACCATCTTCCAAAATAAAAGGTATTTATGGGACCCACCCACACTGTAGTACTTCGCAACCCAACGTTCAAGACAAAAGAGCTAGACTTAGGCCACACCTGAACAAATTGATACTTCCTGAAAGAAACAATACATGTAAATACGGTCTAACTGAAGTGTTTGCTTCACTCTGAAATCAGTATGCGGCAGCCGAAGGATACCACCGTGCTCCGAGTGCCTGAGGCATTTGAGCGAAGGCTTAAAGGCTTTCCCATTACAAAAGAAGATGGATCGGCTGTAGACTTCTCGGTAACTCAGGAAAACAGAGAGGCACTTAAAATAATTTTCAGCTCTCTTCACAAGAACATCAAGTAAGTGGGGAACCAGGCAACCAGCAACTAATGTTGGCAAGCACCACAACAGGGTCCAGCTTGAGGATGAGGTGGGAGTTCCCGTGTTATACGCCAGCCGCGATCAGGCACTTCGTGACTTGAAAGATCAGAGACATTGGCACTCTGTCCAAAGACTGGGAGCAGCAGTTACCCAGCGTTGAAGAAAATGAATAAAACTGTCCAGCAGGGACAGTCTTCAGGACTGAGTTCCCTCTTTTTCGTCAGATGGATCAGTCAGTGAGTGAGAAGAGCTAGATGAATAAACCAGTCGGAGATTTCAGAAATCTTTCGGAGATCATTTGGAGTTCACACCGTGGCACTCTGATTAACAGATGATTAGAAATAAATTTCGAGGTCACTAGACATGGCCGGCCGAAGTGGCCGTGCGGTTCTAGGCGCTGCAGTCTGGAACCGCGAGACCGCTACGGTCGCAGGTTCGAACCCTGCCTCGGGCATGGATGTGTGTGATGTCCTTAGGTTAGTTAGGTTTAACTAGTTCTAAGTTCTAGGGGACTAATGACCTCAGCAGTTGAGTCCCATAGAGCTCAGAGCCATTTGAACCACTAGACATGCATGAGGTCCTTTCAGGAGATTTGCATGCATCACGCTAAGTCATTTGCATGCTGTTTCGCATAAACATTTCTGATTTTGCCTTCTGGAGGCATGTCAGTAGTAGCTGACTGAGTGTTCAGACTTTGAGGTGTATCCCTTAATCCATTTTGATGTCCGCTGTCACTTTGTGGCATTCTCGTTTTCCACTCCACGCCGGACGATCTTCCTTACTCTCTGATGCGTGAATTATTAACAATCCGATTACTTTTCCTGCTTCTCATCTCAGCTTCCAAGTGTATCATTGACACCACCTCTGCAAGCTAATCAGTACACAATATATATGCCGTGCCTAACGACAAAACCACCACACCACTCTAGATGGAGAAGAATTAGGCAGGGAGCTTGAGATAACAAACAAGTTAAGCTACTCGGAAAGCTGCATTAAATGCCGGGGCACGTTACGATGAGAAGTGCCGGCAGTCAGCCAACATTCATTCGACAACACGAGAGAGCCAACAGGAGGTCGATTCATCCCGCCAACAGCTGACATTAGCTGCCCACGCATACATGTAACACAGTGTTAAGTGTTTTAATTGCCCCCTACGTTCCCAATTACCAATGTCTAACCCAGTCAAATCAGTCCTTATTTTATTCTTGTACTAGTAACTTGTGAAAGGTTGTAATACACTGCTTGACAGTTGCTAAGGAACAACTGACACTTGCTAAGGAACAGTTGCCAATTGCTAAGGAACAACTGACAATTGCTACGGACCACCCGATCAGTCCTAGTAAAAGGGAGTGTAGAGAGCAGGACTTTTTAACTGCAGCAAAGCCTGTGCATGAACGCTCTGTACGCATTCGACAGTTCATGCAGTGCAGTGTTTGATATAGTTTGGCGAACTGCGACATCACGTGTGGTACGGCAACATGTCTGCAAGACATCACTTGAGTGCTTACGATCGTGGACGAGCAGCTGGGCGAATCTGAAAGGGTCAAAGTATTACTACTGTGTCCACAGTAATGGGTGTGTCCAAAAGCGTCATCTCGCGATAAAAAAAGCCACTGAAGGCCGAAAAACTATGCAAAGGCATGCCGGAGGTCGCAGGTGGACCACCACACAACAAGGCGATCGGTACTTACACATAGTGGCGAAAACGAACATACATCTGACTCCTAAGCAGATCGCTGCAGGCCTTGCAACCGTTACTAGTACACGCTCTCTGCCAGAACCATTTCACGGCGATTAAATAAGGCTGGTTTGTATGCTCGGAAGCCTGTTAATTGCACACCACTTCAAACACGCCATCGTCGATAAAGAATTAGTGGGTGTAGGGAGCACGTTGTTTGCGGTCAGCAACAGTGGTCCAGAGTGATGTTCTTCGACGAATCCCGCTTCACTGTGGCAAATGATTCTGACCACCAATTAGTGGAGAGAGAGATTGGAGCACGTTACACACCACAGACTGTCCATGAACGTCATCGGTATGCTCTAAGAGTTATAGTGTGGGCAAGCACTATGCACAGTGGCCGAACACAGCTGCATATTGCGCGAGGTCACTCCGCATCAGGTGGGACTGACGGATGACACCGAAGAAGTTCAAAGAGGACAGCTCATTTCGTATTATCGCGAAATAGGGGAGATAGTGCCACAGACATGATACGTGAACTGGAGTGGCAATCATTAAAGCAAAGGCGTTTCTCGCTGCGACGGGATCTTCTCACTCACCAGTTTTCTCCACGGATTGCGAAAACATTCTGTTGGCACCCACCTACATTGGGAGAAATGATCATCACGATAAAACAAGATAAATCAAGGCTCGCACAGAAAAATGCAAGTGCTCGTTTTTCCCGCGCGCCTTTCGAGAATGGAACGGTAGAGAGGCAGCTTGTAGGTGGTTCATTCAACCCTCTACCAGGCAGTTTATTGTGAAAAGCAGATTAATCACGTAGACGTCACAGGACAGCGGTACTGCAGGGAGATTATTCTGGATCCTTTCCGTCTGTTAGGGATGCGGTAGGTTCGTACTTTCTCTTTATGGACGATATTTCCAGGCCACACATGGAAGTTGTGGTGTTGGACACACTGCAAAGTGAAGATTCTGAATGTGTGGAACGGACTGCGTATTTCTCGCATCTAAATCCTGTACTGCATTCCTGGGATGCTCTTGGCAGACGTTTCTCAATAAACGCCTCCTTCCCAAACCGTTCAAGAACTGAAAATCGCTTTGAGAGAGACGTGGGACAATATCTCCCTAGAACTCAACAATTTGGTAGCCAGCATGAATAACAGGTGCAAAATGTGAATTAACGCCCGAGGATGGCATATCCGTAATGAGTCAGATGTCCATCTTTATTTTGGGAGTCTGATCTGTGTCAAACATGAACGTTATTCATGTGGTGAAATCTCTACCATTCTTCGTTATAAGTATGCCACTCCACTCTGTTACGTACGTACTTTGTTTCATGTCGTCCATCATTGCCAGTGATTATTCCTGTCCGACGATGTCTCTGTTCCTTAGTGACTCTCAAGAAGCGTAGTAACGTTTCGGCTACTGGCGTGGAGCCATTTGCATTTCTGTTCGTCAGTTTACTACAACACTTAAGAAAATGCTGCTTTGACCTCTGTTACTCCTTCCAAATACTTGATGACATTCTTTCCTTTTAATTTTTGCACGCTGTTATAGTTTCCGTGCCTACCCTGTGTTATAGAGTTTTCATTGTTCCTGAAACATCTAGAACATCTTCACCTGCCCTCCTGTCAATGTGAATCCCACCATCTCATCATCTCTCTGCCCCTGGAAACCGTGTCTGTTGGTAGCTTCCACATCAATACTCACCTCCTCCTACCTCCAAACGATTCATACTCTTTCCCAGAGCAATTTTAATTGGCTCTACTCCCAGACTACGTAGTCATTCTTGAAATGGATACCCCACAAACTATGACACACACTACATTTTGCATCCCATTCTCATATCACCTATCTGCAATTATAACCACCTTCTGACACCTACATCACGTCACTCAGTACCTTTCCAATCTCACAGTAACTTGTTTAGCAGGAGCCCACGCCACCATCATGTCGAATAGACACACTACACATATCATCAGTACCTTGTCAACGATTAAATCAGGGTTATATTATTTAATATACTTTCATGTCTTCGAAATATTTTTAAATAGAGCGATTACTTAGCTGTTGTCAGACAGTTCTCAAACTGGGTCATAGGGAAGGGGAGGGGGAGTTATATGACAAATTACGAATAAATGTAATTAGTAACTACTGTGAGCGTCTTCACGGACAAAAATGAGGGATGTTTCCGAAGTGGAATGAAATTGTTCTTTGAAAGCGTGCAGGCGGGAACTATCCATTTTTTTTCTGTTGCTCTGTATATTACTATTCTCTTCAGATTACAGGAGTCAGATATCTGATTAACGATCTGATGCATCTCACATTTGGGAACTGGTGTCTTTTCCGGTCTTGTGATATTCATGCTCTTCTAGAACTTTTATAGTACATCTGTTTTCTGACACAAAATCGGGTAACACTGTGGTTCTCTCTTTTTTATTTTCTGAAACTAAATAGCTGTCTCAACGAATCTTCTTGAGTTTGCACAGTGGATCTCATATTAGTAGTGCATGTTCCATTGATTTGTAAAGCTATAGTCCGCAGCTCGTGGTCGTGCGGTAGCGTTCTCGCTTCCAACGCCCGGGTTCCCGGATTCGATTCCCGGCGGGGTCAGGGATTTTCTCTGCCTCGTAATGACTGGGTGTTGCGTGCTGTCCTTAGGTTAGTTAGGTTTAAGTAGTTCTAAGTTCTAGGGGACTGATGACCATAGATGTTAAGTCCCATGGTGCTCAGAGCCATTTGAACCATTTTGTAAAGCTATAAACACGTCTGAGGATGAAGTCATATAACTGTGGGCTTTAACGTAATGGAGATATGAGTATTGTAAAAAAAGAAATCTGAATGGAATATTTCAGTCATACATTATTAGTATAAACAATTGAACACCGAAGAGGTCTAGCCGGATAGGTTAATACAAAATTAAATACGTTTTTTAAATAAGACAGATTTGTCATACACTGGGGCCAAAGGGAAAGCTAGCAGACAGAGCGATACAAATGTATCGAGTATAATTTGTTGCTCTCCGAAAAGTATCTTACGTTGTGCAACTGTACGGGCACCACTGCATCTACCGTATTTCTGTAGCATAAATGGCTGCGCCAGCACTTCAATGTCACAGGAGCAAGTAAATGATGAACTTCTACAAACTGAAATTAATAAGCCAGGCGCTCTTCTTCGTTTCCATCTTCCTAGTTATTTATGATGTTGAAGGAAAAAGTTTTACGCGGTTCGAGATTTAATTTCACGCCAGAGCGATTAATTTAACTTTTAAAAAATCAAACTGCCGATATTCTAAAGTCTCGAGAGCAAATAAACTCACACATGAGTGGACAAGACTTACTAAACTATCACCATGCTAATGATTATTAGCTGTTACAATATTATAACAAAAACAAAACTGTCATACTCCTTTCATGTGGTCCCCCCTGGTAAATGACCTAAAAGACTGATCTTCGGTGTCTTGGGTACAGCTAAATCTCTTCCTGAACTTCTACTGCTCTTTAGTGTTTCCTGTTTCGGATAGTGGGCCATTGTCAGACGCTTTCATTCGTAAGCAGTGGAAGTTATTAAAACAGTATCTGCAATATATAGCAGATTTTTGTGAAACGAAGACAGGAGGTAGTAAACGGTACAGGTCATCATACTTGCCTGAAACTGATTAAAAACAATGAATTACTGTTATTACGTGTAAATTATACTTAGTGAATGTTTTGCGCATAAATTATATCAACGTGCAATTAAACTCAAACGTTAGTCATTAAAAGATTTTTCACAATTAAATGAGACGTCTCAGGATGTTAAGTGATCCTACAGTCGATCTAAAATGACTTAGTCGCTTAGTCTTTTTCTTTATAGAGTTACAATAACCGATGATATTAACAAAGCTCCCCCAAATGAATTACGTACCTGGAAGGACAACAGTGCATTCTACAACTTTTCGAAAGTCAAGATTCACCGAGATTGTTGGTTCCTTATTGTTCCGGATTCCTTTTCTGAGAGGGGAGAACAATACTGGCTATTGAAACTTCTGTTAGGTTTGGAAGGTAGGAGACGAGGTACTGGCAGAAGTAAAGCTGTGAGGACGGGGCGTGAGTTGTGCTTGGGTAGCTCAGTTGGTAGAGCACTTTCCCGCGGAAGGCAAAGGTCCCGAGTACGAGTCTCGGTCCGGCACACAGTTTTAATCTGCCAGGAAGTTTCATATCAGCGCACACTCCGCACCAGAGTGAAAATCTCATTCTGGAAACATCCCCTAGGCTGTGGCTAAGCCATGTCTCCGCAATATCCTTTCTTTCAGGAGTGCCAGTTCTGCAAGGTTCGCAGGAGAGCTTCTGTTAAGTTTGGAAGGTAGGAGACGAGGTACTGGCAGAAGTAAAGCTGTGAGGACGGGGCGTGAGTTGTGCTTGGGTAGCTCAGTTGGTAGAGCACTTGTCCGCGAAAGGCAAAGGTCCCGAGTTCGAGTCTCTGCCCTGCACACAGTTTTAATCTGCCAGGAAGTTTCAATTTCGTTAGAGATGGGTGACACTGACGTTATACCACTTCATCAGTAATGCTGTAAATGTTACTTTAACTAAATTCTGTTTGGTCATTTAATATCAAATCAGACAACCTTTTATCACTGCTGTAAATCTGTATCTCTTCTGATAACTCTATTTTCTCCCTTTCGAGGCATTATGGAGTACCTTCATATTATGTTGGACATTCGTGATATTATGTTCGCTATTTTTAAATGTATCCCAAACGCAGTTCTATTTTGGGTACTTCTTTGTTCGCGATATCATGTCGAAAAAGGCCACCTGCTCAATCGGATGTAAACTTCTCACAATTATCGCACATTTATTGATATACGCTGGGACCAATGAAATTATCTTTTCTGTTTTCGCCTATATGCTGGCCTAAATTCGCTGTCAGTGTATTAGTACTTCTGAAGGCCAATTTCATACTTAATATGTGAAACCCATACTCAGTCTTACCTAAAACAGTGCTTTGTATGGCGTTATGACAAACTTCGTTTTACTTACCATTAAGGTCTTTGTATTTCTTGTAAACAGGCCCGATAATGCAGGCCACTTGCGTATGTTTACTCTTACGTCTCACAACCAAGTCCGTCTCCTGTGCTCTTTGCTCTGACGTCACACTCGCGTCCAGAGACAGCCCTCCTACACAAGTCTTTGATCTCTGCGAATAATATTGCTTTACCTAACATTTTCTAACGGCATTAACCCGTAATAAATACATCATAACACAAAATAATTTATACGGGGTAGAACACACATCATATTTCCAAATGTCACATGCTATTTAAAGATTTCTAAAACAAAAGAATATTATATTTACAATAAAAACATTGACAATAGTTTAGATAGCACATCTGAATTATAACGTCATAAGTGAGCCATTCGATGCAATCACTGCTTCCGTACAATTTCAATTTGGAACGTTCCTCGTTATAGCTACAGTGCATGTAGTGCGGAATTAGTACCAGAATCACTACTACAACTGCATCCAGTTTCTGGTTCCAGTATGCATTCTGTATCAGCATAAAGCACCAAAGGCATCCTCAGTTTGTTACTAAACTGTGTAAATTTTATAAATTCGTTTTGCCAGTGGGTACATTACGGGTGACTAGTTTAAACTGTACGCAGTCAAATAGATGGGCTTCGACTTTTCCTGGGAATGACAATAATACATGCAGCGTTCACATACGAAAATGGGCTCACGGTGAGCAGTCATATTACTGCGTGCTAACATCGAGAAGCTTTTTATGTAATCGAAATAACTTTTATTTTCAGCTTACATCAACAAATTTATATATTTCTGTTTGTGGTATTCTGTTATATGCAGTACTCGGAATTCTTTATCTTCTCTCTTATCTTCCACAGTCATCTATCAATAATTTTAATATTGGATGCCATAGACATTTACAGAGATGTCTTCATTTTATTTTTCGAAAACATGAAAGTGTCTGAGCCCTGCATGTAACGTTATGTTGTCAAAGTTTAATTTGTTTGCTTACAGACAATATTTAGATCACGTAGTGCATCATTAGCATTCTTATTTACACATAATCCTGCTAGAACTGACTCCTTGAGACGTGCATGTCAAAGACTGGACGTTATCACTGCATGTTTAGTTGCTATGACTTTCCGCAGCTTTGTGCTTACTCCTCTATAAAACCCCTTATATTCGTTAACATTAACCCACAGTTGAATTATTTCCTTGAGTGCAATTATTTCCTTCAGTGCCAACCCAGAATCGTAAAGTTGGAAAGTTACCTGATTTTTCTTTTTTTCTTCTTCAAAAGTGCTGGTTGAGTGCTACTGCGTAAAGTCAGAAGACTGCAACTGAGGTGCGTTCTTTGTATTGAGATTTATCTCTTTTCCCGACGTGACTTGAGCAGGAGAAAGTTGCATACTATCAGACCACTGGTCTTAAGAGGTTGGCTAAGTTGACAACCTTTGCTCCCGAAAATGTGAGCCGGCCGCGGTGGCCGTGCGGTTCTGGCGCTGCAGTCCTGAACCGCGAGGCTGCTACGGTCGCAGGTTCGAGTCCTGCCTCGGGCATGGGTGTGTGTGATGTCCTTAGGTTAGTTAGGTTTAAGTAGTTCTAAGTTATAGGGGACTTATGACCTAAGATGTTGAGTCCCATAGTGCTCAGAGCTATTTGAACCATTTTTGAAAATGTGAAAATAGTCATACAAGAAACGTCTAGGCTTCATAAATACAAGCCTTTTATCTGAACACAAGGTTTGTCTTATACGTAAAGACTATTCAAAATCATTTATTGTAATTTAATGAATTTTTCTATCGGTTCACCTATTGTAATAATATTAATATTGAGTTAGTCGATGAAATTTATCCTACCGCGGTGGACTTTTTCCTCTGCAGATTCTCTATTGCTTCTTTTTCTTCTTTTTCTTGCAGGTTTTTCTAGATCCTTGAGCAGACTGCAGATTCTGTAATATTCAGTAGAACATATGTCTGGGTTGTATTTATAGATACGAACCATGTATAAGAATGGTAGGCTGCATAAGAACAAGATTACTCACATTTCTCCTACTCTGCTCTCTCACTCCCAACTGCACATAAATTCTTCACTTCTAGCACATTTTTCCAGCTGCTTGATTAGCTCCTGTATCATTAAATAAGAAAAAGCATGTCTGAGTTACATACATAGATATAATACTTGTACAGCAAACGACAGTTTGCATAAGCAAGAATGTTTCAGGAAGAAAAAGGCGACTTACACTTTCAAGTATTACTGTTGTAACGACAAGAAACGAAAATAGCCTCATACTTAGTGGACATCTTTGAGCACAGTGAATAACTTTTTTCCTTCTCTGCGTAAATAAATGTGTAACATGATGTGAACCTATATGTAAGCAAAAGATTTAATTATATGTTAACGATTCATCTTTGAATGGACATGATATGTAATTAATTTTTGATCTCTATGGAACAAAAGAGCGCGCTTCCTTTTCTTGTCTTGAGTCAAAAGTGAATGTTACTCACTTTCTCTCCCTTCTTAGCTGTCGTAGCAACTGTGTTGCGCAAGTGTCGGTCCTCTTATTCCTTTTTAATTGAATAATTACGGTGGTTTTATGTTAAGTATCCGAGTCATCATTTCCATGCCACTTCCTAGCCCATCCATGTCATAACGGACACTTATTATGTGTTTTTTAAAGTAATGTTTCTGGCCTCATGGGAGAGAAGTTGCGGGAACATTGTTGGGTGGACACGAACAAACACTGATAGTGTGTCGGAGCTATGTTTACACAAGAGAGGCATACGGCTTCATATCTGTCATTAACTCTTAACGATGTTGTCATGCAACAGTCTCGTTGGTCAGATGCAGCAAATACAGGTGGAGTGCAAAAATTATCACAATTTTGTAAGGGAGTAAAGAAATTACAAAAATGTATCTGTATTATGTTTTAATTTGCAGAAGTAGAGCCCCCAGCAAAGCACTATATTAACTTGTGTTTCACGTACATACAGTTCAAATTCATAGTAATATTTTCAAAAGATGTAAATTATATTAAATCTGTAAATGGAAACACTGCAACTTTTTGTTCGAATATCCATGAAACGAATCTGTTCTCGCTCTAGAGCTAAAAAGATGTTTACAGCTCTGCGGAAGCAACAGAAAAATATCCCCACGAGTTGAATCCCTCCTTCTCATATCCTTCGTCCCCCTGCAGAATTGTGACAGAGGGGCTTTCCCGGAAATTTTTTGCTGAATCAGACCTGTAACGCTGAATGAGAAATTAAATGTAACGTAACAAATGATAGTCTGCTTCAGCAGAAACGTTTCAGAAAAAGAAGACGACTTACCTTTTTTTGCTGAATTTCCAATTCTGCTTTCACTCCAGCTCAGGTGCGGAAAAGATGTTTACAGCTGCTGAGACCTAACATTTAATGCCTTCTGCAAGTTGAAAGCTCTCTGCTTTTACACCCTCGCCTTCCTCCTCGAGTCTGCAGAGGTTTCTTATCTTATATGCCGCATCACGGCTTGTACAAACACATTCCTTCAAACACCAGTTGTATCTTCTGACAGGAAGCAAGCTGAGACTTGTTCCAACAACACACACAGAGAAGCAAGTTGAGATTTGCTCTAGAAGCGGAGGAGACGGCTGCACGTCAGATTATTGGTGAGGTGAGGGATCGTATTCGCCGCTGCAGTAGTTTAGGAACTTCGGCCGAAATATAGATCCAGTTTTACGTCTAGAGTGTGTAGCGAGGAAAGCAAGGGTGAGCCAAAGTGAGTTTTTGAGATAACGTCGAGGTCACAGCGAGTGCTATGTGAAATTATGGCGTGCGTTAAAAGAGTGATATTTACTGAATTTTTTTTAAACGTAAAGCTGCGGCGCAAAGAAGCGAGGCCCAGCTTATCTGTTAGTCCACACATATACGTGCCATAAAATTTAATCGTGAGGTATACGTGGAAAGAGAGTGAGAGAAAATATCAAAGCTATATGAGGAGGCAGTCATCAGGCTCATTGTCTCTGGTATTTCGGCAGATATTTGCAATTCCTTTTTTCTCAGGGTGTGGGTTCAGTCAGCCCAAACAAATCCTGTTCATCATGTCTTTCATGCAACGCCCACGCCCAGCGTCGTTGGAAATCGTCGGTTTGTTTTCTGTCACAAACAATATTATTTTTAATCAAAATTTCCACGGGTGCACTGCCGGTCCCAGGGGGAACTGGGTTCGGTCGCGGCGGCGGCCATAGCGTACGGATCTCCGTACCGGCACGTTCACAGGAGCTCAGTCCGTCAGTTCACCTGATGATGGCGACACGTATGATCGCCGAAATATTGTGCCCGTTGGACACTGTAGACCGGAAGTACACCCGTGGATATTTTGATTATCAAATACGCTTGGAGAAACTCAAGAATCACAATATTATCTTTAAAGTGGAAGTTTACGTGCCCATTCGATAGAACGGTCCCAGACTTCTGCAGTGCCATATTCCTTTTATCGCTGTGTATTAACAGTGACATTACAACACGAAGAATGACCGGTACTCCAGCAGCCACAGCACCGCCCTCGCCCAGGCTGACGGCTCTCGCCATGCAGCAGCGTTCCTAAATCGCTGCTGGAGTACTGGTGATTCTTCATGTTCTACTGCTCCTGTTAATGTATATCGATAAAACGAATAAGGCAATAGACTAATTTAGGACTGCTCTACCGAGTTGGCACGTAAAATTCCACTTTCAAAGTCATTTTGTTTGTAATAGGACACAAACCGAAGCTTTTCGTCTATGCAGGGCGTCTTATGAGACACGTAATGAGAAGGATTTGCTTGGGTTGTACAAGCTATACGTTGCAAAAACGGAAATTGCAAAAAAGGGAAACTGCGCTTGATGACCCATAGGAGAGACACCCAGCGTATCTCCCTTCCACTGTCCCACTGTCTCCTTTTTCTGTCATTGACTTACGGTATATCACACTGCTAGTGTATCCCCTCTTACACTCTGTCCGTGTCTCTTCATTTCACACTCCCTCTGTCTCCACCACACCTCGGCAGCTCAACAGTTTTGGGCATCCAACTTATTTCGTTCCTTATACTAAAGTGTTTAAAATTTCGTCCCGAAATGGCTACGTGTTAAAGTTCGCTTTTCTTCGAGGGTCCAGACGCTCAGGCCTAAGTATGGTCTCCGCTCTATATTTTTCTTTTCCACTGTCTCCTCACTCATTTACTCCCACTGCATCTATCTCCATCCATCCCTCTGTCTCTTTTACTGCCACAGTTCCTCAATCACCATCAGTAACACCTCCTTCGTTCGCTCCCACTGCTACTGTCTTCATCCATCTCTCTTTCTCCTTCACTGCCACTTTCACTATTCCACCTTCACTGTCTCCTCTGTCTCTGCCTTCCACTAGTATTATCTCCTCTCTCTCTTCCACCATCAGTGCTACTCAGTTTCAGCACAAAAAGCACTAATAAAATCGCATGGTAATGTAATGTCGTGTGACTAGGGCCTCCCGTCGGGTAGACCGTTCGCCTGCTGCAAGTTTTTCGATCTGACGCCACTTCGGTGACTTGCGCGTCAATGAGGATGAAATGTTGATGATTAGGACAACACAACACCCAGTCCCAGGGTGAAGAAAATCTCCGACCCAGCCCGGAATCGAATCTGGGCCCTTAGGATTGACATTCTATTGCGCTGACCACTCAGCTACCGGGGGAGGACAAAATTTTTGGTGATGAAGACAGAATGAGGATTGAAGCAGCTGGTTCCTCACTTTTCTGTCAGTCTTTTAGAAATGAATATATTCACCTGTTTTGTGCTCTGACAGAAGGAATTTTCCGCTGGTTCCCTCCTTGTTCCTGCTACAACTGTGTGTGTTGCCTATGTAAGACAATTTCAATAGGTCAGTGAAGTTTTGACGCTTTGTTTATATACTTCAACACATTTATGTATTTTGACATTTAGTATAAACTACAACTGAGTACGTATAATATAAGGTTAATACAAAATCGTTTCCTTCACATTTTTTCTGCATTCTTTGTTCATACATCGCAATTCATCAAAAACGCCCGGCTATTGATTTGTATCTTAAAATAGTAAAAATTTTATTAGAAATATTTCACTGAATTTGTAGTCTTTCCAGTTTTACATAATTTTTGACAGTCAGTTTAAGCTCTTTTCAGTCACGTTAGCGCCCTTTTTAGCCCTTTTTCTGTCACCGCAAAGCTACTCTGGTCATATTTGTATAGGCGTGAAGTGCCTTCATGCAGAGGCCCTGTGTTATAAAGTTTTACTGGTGAAAATATGCTGAAATTGCCTCAGTTAAAACTACAATTATGCCTCAGAACAGATGTTACGTGTGTATGTTACGTGCATAACAACGGTAACTTTGAACCTCTCTATCTCGGTAACGGATAATCATATCTGAAATATTTCAAGGTCCCCCGATAACACCGTCTTAAGATCATATGATATAAATTTCGACGATTTTCCGTGAATATAAATTACAGAAGTAGCCATTCACACAACTTGTGCTCTTGGTACCCATAAATCATAATTTTTCGGCGTTTTCTCAGGAACTGCTCATGAATAAATGATGCTTCTATAAGGTGCCTAACGTCCAATCTAGACAACACTGATTCGTTCGATTTGCTTGGGCTGGAGAGGTTTGATCCAGTACTGTAGGACAGCTACAGTATGCTCGTCCTTCCGATAGCTGTATAAATGGTGGCTACGCAAAACACTTGACCTTTATCCCCGTGATCAATAGACATGCCCCTTTACACCCATTTTTTTTTAAGCGGATTGGGTACCGTGCTCTCTCGTACTCGGGCTGATCAGCAGAAGCTGATAGCATGGTACGTCTAGGAGGGGCCAGCTACTGGATCTTAAATAGTGTTGTACCACCAGAAGCTAAGAGTGTGTATGTGCACCGGGTGGAAGCTACTGGATTTTAAGCCTATAAGATCACTCACATTTATTGCCAGTTGAAGAATTTGTAAGGTTATGAGATGTTGTACTATCGGGGAGATGAGAGAGAGTATTTAAGCGATAACTGAAGAAATAATGAAATCAGACGTATGTTGTAACATCCAATAGAAATCTCTATCTACTGAGAGTAATGTACTGCAGTGGCCGCCAACATTGAACTAGGATTATTATGTGACCTTTGTATAACTTTGTTTCGAGTACAGTATTTGACGTATGAAATACAGAGACAGATACGATTACTTCGTATGAGAGATCACATATGAAGACTACACGGAACGGAGAGTATGACACCTATGTACGTACGTTGTGCCAAATGTGACCTTAACATACAATAAGTGTTACCCTCTCGGAGGAATTTTGAAATGTTTGACCGTGAGTTAACCTAATGGACAGAGGGCAGAAATGTTTGACCGTGAGTTAACCTAATGGACAGAGGGCATTGAACATGAATTTCGCGACTATGACTATTAATAGAAAGCTGAAAGACTTTGCCTCAGGAAATAATAATAGTAGTGAAAGTTTTTCGTGAATGAAATAATAAACGGTCGCCAGCCTAATTAGGCATAATAATTTGGAACATTGATCTCAAAGACTTTAAATATAATTCAGGAAAAGGGGGTTTCATTCTTGCTCTCTTGGTAGAGTGCAATGAACGCACAAATACCAGACGAACTGACCAGTGGTAAAAAGTAGTTATCATTGGCATAAACTGGCAATCACAGAAAGATAACTAGCGCTCTTTTCCTATTGATAATAATTACCACCTCAACCAATAACCACTTCATCACGAAAAGGTTATCAAAGACCTCACGAGACTAAATCAAGTATGACAAGAGTCCTGCTTTAACTAACACACACACCACAAATACAGATATATAACACTGCACAAACTTTTTTTACCCTCTCTCATTTATGGAAATACTTCAGATTTCTCTAGCAAAACAATCTTAAGTTTAACTTTCTCATAATAGAAAAGAATATAGTCAGGTCCATAAAGAGTGACTTCCTTTATAAGCAAACTATGCTCATATTTCATAAACAGTGTGAATCACACAAATACTGATTTCTAACCCCACTTAAAATGATTTAACTTTCAGTGCTTTATAGCAATTTACACTAACAATATTCTTAATTAACTTCAGAAATAAGTTCAGGGTAATGTTAAGTTTCAAGCAGGTTCAAAATTGTGTGCCTCTTTTATTACTTGTGAAGCAAGTGATTTTAACTAACCACATTTATGCCCTTTAGCACTAAAACTTTGGCATATTCAACGTAGAAACAATTCAAAGCAAAATAAAGTTTTTTATAAGTTCCAAATTATGTGCCACTCCCTTTACCTGTGAAATAAGTAATTTAACTAGCAACATTTATATGCTTTAACACTGAAACTTAGGTACATTCAGAAAGAAACAAGTTAGTGGTTCTTCATAAACAGGATACTCGGTCTTTAGCACGTTTAAGATAGGACCCTGCTTGGTTTCATGAACAGGACAGTTTCAAAGTTCAAACACGAATTTTTTATCATTGAAATTATTATTGAAAAACACACACAAGCATACTGGTTCATACCGGTAAACATATCTTATTTCTAAAGTTGGTGAAACAGTGGCGCAATATTGGTGGCAAGCACGTGGCAGCTATCTGGTCTCACCTCTGGTGGCTTAATGCTCTATTCAAATCTTCTTGGCGACGTATTAATCATTTTAGGGCCATTCCAAAATTCGAGAGCACCATTTTACAGCCGAAACCACATCCGAGGCTATTCCTTCATAAACCGGTTTCTGAATGCCTTAATTGGCACCCGCGGTGTTGCCTGTACAACTGCTGGCCACTGACTGCGTAATGTGCTCTCTCTATTGCCGCCCAGAGTGACCGCCAGTTCCACCTTTTCCCGGGCGCCACACCACTTTCGTAGCGGAGGAGGTTTCCTCAACCTTTTCCTTTCTTACAATACAACTTCCCTAGGTATGAACCAGTTTTCTACGTACAATTTCTCTTTTATAAACAGGCATATTTTATAAAGTTTCATTATTTAAACATAATATTAATTTTTTTCAAAATATCCATCACAAACTTCCACTTCCCTCTGGCAGTTCAAAGAAATTAACCAGTAAAGACTAAACATTTCATAGTTACATACATAAAATTACACAGTATGAATTACTTATAATCGATCTTGGTGTTACAAGAGGTTAAGACCAAAGTTGACGAAAAATGAGTTATTAGCGTCTTTGAGTAGTTCATCAGCCATGCTTTCAACTGGGTCAAATTAGCTGAATGTAACAAGCTTAATCTCAGAGTTACAGTCGAATAAAAATATGGTATACACCGACAGGAGAAGTGAAGTCCTCCAATTGTGGGTTTCTCAGCTGTATTGAGTTTTTTTGTCTACATTCGTGAAACTTTAATTGCTGACAATGTAAAATCCAATGTCATTGTTGATGTCTCATTTGTACTGTCGAAGTTCGTGATTTCTGCTGATACAGAGCATACTTGATGTTAGGTTCTGTACTTTGTGGTGTGGTGGTATGAATTTCGTGTAATAGGTTGCTGTGGTCTGTATTTTAATTGATATTGGAATATCCATAACCAAGCAGCAGTGGTAAGCCTAGAAAAAAATAGGATTCTGGTAGACAATTTGAAGTACCTAAAAGAGTAAGAATTACGTTACACGAAATAGAAGAGCATTCCAGCTGTAAGAAGAATTCTATTGACATGCTAAGTGTGTAGAATAGTCTAACCTCATATCTAATTTCAGTCTACCTCAGGACTGGAATGAGCAGAAGTGTCACCTGACGGGACTGAACTCTACCGATAATATTACATTCCGAAACAGACAATAGCTGCTTTGCTTGACTGTAAATTTCATTTCAAGGTAAGAGTAATAAAACAGAACTGACTGCTTGTGAAAACCCCTTTGTATCACTGCATGGCATTTTAAATAAAAGATTAGAAGGAACTAAGAATTCCTTTAAAAATGAAGGCATATTACCAGTTGACAAACCAGGGAAACACAGTAACCAAGGTAATAAACTTTCAGCAGAAACAGAACGGAACATCTGCACTCACATCATGTCATTTAAAGGAGGTCCAGCCATTACAGCATAAATAACTATTAAGAAGGTGTTTAAGTTGTTTCAAAAGACACATCCTACCTATCCAGCGTTATATGAAATCTATCGTAAAATATTTAATACAAAATTTAACATCACATTCGGTTACCCACGAAGTGATGCATGCAGTTCTTGCGATAAATTTTATGTAACTTTCAAAGCTCTAGAGGCACAACTCACTAATTTAACAGATGTAAAGGAAAGATCAGACGTCGAAAATAATATTTAGAGAGAGAATACTGAATATGAACTACACCGGCGAAAAGCAGATGCGGTCTATCAGCATTAAAGCCAATCTCGGCAGAGAAGGAGAAAATTTACAAGCTCTGAACCTAGACATATTGTTTTCCACCGGAACCTCCCGTGTCCAAACAGTAGCACCATTTTTGTCTGTTATAAGCGCCATCTCTCTCTATACCTGTTTAAAATAAATCGACAAGCAGACAGTAATGCAGCGCATTATGTTTATCCTGAAACAATAGGGGAAAAAGGTTCAGAGGAAGTAGTTTCTTTCCTACACCGTTTGTTCCTACGATTCTGGATCCAGAGGTTTGAAATCTGGAAATCTTCTGTGACTCATATGGGTTTCAAAACAAAAACTACGCTCTTTTCAGGCCGGCCGAAGTGGCCGTGCGGTTAAAGGCGCTGCAGTCTGGAACCGCAAGACCGCTACGGTCGCAGGTTCGAATCCTGCCTCGGGCATGGATGTTTGTGATGTCCTTAGGTTAGTTAGGTTTAACTAGTTCTAAGTTCTAGGGGACTAATGACCTCAGCAGTTGAGTCCCATAGTGCTCACAGCCATTTGAACCATTTGAAACGCTCTTTTCAGGTTTATCCAGTATCTTGTCCATCATGCAAAGTGTTGTGAATCTATTCGTGTGACTCCCAGTTACGGGTAAATTCATATCTGGAAAGCGACGAATTCATGGAACTCATCAGACGTAAAATAAAAGCTGAGCTTCCGAAGGACTGGATGGACATAATTAAATGAGCGTGCGACCCCCACTCGTTTCTACATTATTGAAGTTGATGGCTCAGTGATAAGTAAGTGGACCGATTTCTTGCAACCAAGATACTGACAAAAACGCCCAGTTCCATTTCGAATTATTAAGAAGCTGAAGGAAGAACGCCGTCATCCAAAGCTTATCACACGTTGTGACACAATGGACCCTACATCACATCAGCTACGCTGGACGAATGGTTTACGATTCAGATGGAGAGTTTTTGTTCCCATGAACCATGGTCCTTGCCGTTGGTGGGGAGGCTTGCGTGCCTCAGCGATACAGATAGCCGTACCGTAGGTGCAACCACAACGGAGGGGTATCTGTTGAGAGGCCAGACAAACGTGTGGTTCCTGAACAGGGGCAGCAGCCTTTTCAGTAGTTGCAGGGGCAACAGGCTGGATTATTGACTGATCTGGCCTTGTAACAATAACCAAAACGGCCTTGCTGTGCTGGTACTGCGAACGGCTGAAAGCAAGGGGAAACTACAGCCGTAATTTTTCCCGCGGGCATGCAGCTTTACTGTATGATTACATGATGATGGCGTCCTCTTGGGTAAATTATTCCGGAGGTAAAATAGTCCCCCAGTCGGATCTCCGGGCGGGGACTACTCAAGAGGATGTCGTTATCAGGAGAAAGGAAACTGGCGTTCTACGGATCGGAGCGTGGAATGTCAGATCCCTTAATCGGGCAGGTAGGTTAGAAAATTTAAAAAGGAAATGGATAGGTTAAAGTTAGATATAGTGGGAATTAGTGAAGTGCGGTGGCAGGAGGAACAAGACTTCTGGTCAGGTGACTACAGGGTTATAAACACAAAATCAAATAGGGGTAATGCAGGAATAGGTTTAATAATGAATAGGAAAATAGGAATGCGGGTAAGCTACTACAAACAGCATAGTGAACGCATTATTGTGGCCAAGATACATACGAAGCCCACACCTACTACAGTAGTACAAGTTTATATGCCAACAAGCTCTGCAGATGACGAAGAAATTGAAGAAATGTATGATGAAATAAAATATTCAGATAGTGAAGGGAAACGACAATTTAATAGTCATGGGTGACTGGAATTCGAGTGTAGGAAAAGGGAGAGAAGGAAACGTAGTAGGTGAATATGGATTGGGGCTAAGAAATGAAAGAGGAAGCCGCCTGGTAGAATTTTGCACAGAGCACAACATAATCATTGCTAACACTTCGTATAAGAATCATGATAGAAGGTTGTATACATGGAAGAACCCTGGAGATACTAAAAGGTATCAGATAGATTATATAATGGTAAGACAGAGATTTAGGAACCAGGTTTTAAATTGTAAGACATTTCCAGGGGCAGATGTGGACTCTGACCACAATCTATTGGTTATGATCTGTAGATTAAAACTGAAGAAACTGCAAAAAGGTGGGAATTTAAGGAGATGGGACCTGGATAAATTGAAAGAACCAGAGGTTGTACAGAGTTTCAGGGAGAGCATAAGGGAACAATTGACAGGAATGGGGTATAGAAATACAGTAGAAGAAGAATGGGTAGCTTTGAGGGATGAAGTAGTGAAGGCAGCAGAGGATCAAGTAGGTAAAAAGACGAGGACTAGTAGAAATCCTTGGGTAACAGAAGAAATATTGACTTTAATTGATGAAAGGAGAAAATATAAAAATGCAGTAAATGACACAGGCAAAAAGGAATACAAACGTCTCAAAAATGAGATTGACAGGAAGTGCAAAATGGCTGAGCAGGGATGGTTAGCGGACAAATGTAAGGATGTAGAGGCTTATCTCACTAGGGGTAAGATAGATACTGCCTACAGGAAAATTAAAGAGACCTTTGGAGATAAGAGAACGACTTGTATGAATATCAAGAGCTCAGATGGAAATCCAGTTCTAAGCAAAGAAGGGAAAGCAGAAAGGTGGAAGGAGTATATAGAGGGTCTATACAAGGGCGATGTACTTGAGGACAATATTATGGAAATGGAAGAGGATGTAGATGAAGATGAAATGGGAGATACGATACTGCGTGAAGAGTTTGACAGAGCTCTGAAAGACATGAGTCGAAACAAGGCCCCGGGAGTAGACAACATTCCATTGGAACTACTAACGGCCTTGGGAGAGCCAGTCCTGACAAAACTCTACCATCTGGTGAGCAAGATGTATGAAACAGGCGAAATACCCTCAGACTTCAAGAAGAATATAATAATTCCAATCCCAAAGAAAGCAAGTGTTGACAGATGTGAAAATTACCGAACAATCAGTTTAAAAAGCCACAGCTGCAAAATACTAACACGAATTCTTTACAGACGAATGGAAAAACTAGTAGAAGCCGACCTCGGGGATGATCAGTTTGGATTCCGTAGAAACACTGGAACACGTGATGCAATACTGACCTTACGACTTATCTTAGAAGAAAGATTAAGGAAAGGCAAACCTACGTTTCTAGCATTCGTAGACTTAGAGAAAGCTTTTGACAATGTTGACTGGAATACTCTCTTTCAAACTCTAAAGGTGGCAGGGGTAAAATACAGGGAGCGAAAGGATATTTACAATTTGTACAGAAACCAAATGGCAGTTATAAGAGCCGAGGGACATGAAAGGGAAGCAGTGGTTGGGAAGGGAGTAAGACAGGGTTGTAGCCTCTCCCCGATGTTACTCAATCTGTATATTGAGCAAGCAGTAGAGGAAACAAAAGAAAAATTCGGAGTAGGTATTAAAATCCATGGAGAAGAAATAAAAACTTTGAGGTTCGCCGATGACATTGTGATTCTGTCAGAGACAGCAAAGGACTTGGAAGAGCAGTTGAATGGAATGGACAGTGTCTTGAAAGGAGGATATAAGATGAACATCAACAAAAGCAAAACGAGGATAATGGAATGTAGTCTAATTAATTCGGGTGATGCTGAGGGAATTAGATTAGGAAATGAGACACTTAAAATAGTTAAGGAGTTTTGCTATCTGGGGAACAAAATAACTGATGATGGTCGAAGTAGAGAGGATATAAAATGTAGATTGGCAATGGCAAGGAAAGCGTTTCTGAAGAAGAGAAATTTGTTAACATCGAGTATAGATTTAAGTGTCAGGAAGTCATTTCTGAAAGTATTTGTATGGAGTGTAGCCATGTATGGAAGTGAAACATGGACGATAAATAGTTTGGACAAGAAGAGAATAGAAGCTTTCGAAATGTGGTGCTACAGAAGAATGCCGAAGATTAGATGGGTAGACCACATAACTAATGAGGAAGTATTGAATATGATTGGGGAGAAGAGAAGTTTGTGGCACAACTTGACCAGAAGAAGGGATCGGTTGGTAGGACATGTTCTGAGGCATCAAGGGATCAGCAATTTAGTATTGGAGGGCAGCGTGGAGGGTAAAAATCGTAGAGGGAGACCAAGAGATGAATACACTAAACAGATTCAGAAGGATGTAGGTTGCAGTAGGTACTGGGAGATGAAGAGACTTGCACAGGATAGAGTAGCATGAAGAGCTGCATCAAACCAGTCTCAGGACTGAAGACCACAACAACAACAACATTCTGTTACGAAGGTAAGCTATTAAAGAATTTAGTCATAGATAATCTAATTAAAGTAGATCATATCATTGTCTGAAATAGCAGTTCCTGTTTTATAGTAATAAACCTACTGAGGTTCCACGCTAATAAGAGATAAAGTGTCCAATATTTTAACACTGCTATCCATTGCCGAAGAACAGTATCGCGATCTGCGAGATCTGCAGGTTTTCTGTGATACAGAGGCCCAAGAGTACTTTACAAACATCCCTTTCCGGAAATGAATTTATTGTTGTATTACGTGTTTTGTATGAGCAAAAAATAAACCATGCAAACTGTGGTGTGTAAAAACCGTGATTTACTAGTAATAACTGAATTTATGTTCCTTTAACTATATTTTTATTGTATGTGTTGTAACCATAGACTGAATGATTATTGGAAGATATATACATTATGATTTAATGGCGACGCAAAAACTGAGACACTAAAATATCGCATTGACTTGAAAATCGTTGTAATTCATTCAAGTTCATACAAAATAAGATCAGAAAACTGATAAACTATATTATTCCTAAAACCCAATTAGTCATAAACACTCTGTATGACAGATGACTAGAGTCACTCTTGAATACAGTTTTCTTGTGGAAGTTGCATGGCGGTTATAAAGTGAAATACCATCTCGATATCACATTAGATTCTGAAGTTCATAATCTGATTTGATGGTTTTACTAAGAAACCGAAAAACAAACCTTAAGACAAATAAGCATGTAGGGCCCAATTTTTTAAAATATTTTAAATACTCTTAAGGAATATTAAGGAATAGTCATTCAGTGCAATGTATAAATTACTCATAAAAACGTAAATTTTAATTAACACTGGAACTGTGACGTTTCAAACTTCAAAATTGCTCTCCTGAAAAATTTATAAATGGACTTAACCCCTCGTTTCCATACAGTGTTCATGTTTGATGAGTACAGTACCTGACGTATGAAATACGGAGAAAAGTGTCTTTGCGCACATTTTACGCAAGTCAGAGACCCATTCCACGTATATAATGCTTATCTTTGATCATGACATCACTTTAACTTTACACCATAGGTATATATGTGCACGTAAATAAAGTAATTTGACACCATTCTTATGCCGGAGGTACGTAAATATTATTGATTTCCTCAGAATTAATAAATATCACTGATTTTTTAACTGAACTTACGTAATTTTAGTGCATTTTTGGCGTCATTTCTTAGACATCATTTTAATGCTACGCTCTAATCGGCTGCAAAGATGGGAGGGAGGGAAGCAGGGGTTTTTAATAGTTTGATGTAACTGCCTGAAACGGAGGGCAGAGGGGGCGAACAGGGCCATAAAGCATAACTGCTTCAGATACGGAGGTAAGTATGTGTACATTACTATCGTTGACTTCCACAGAATGAAGATAACTTGACACTATTTTTACACTTCATTTTAATACTTAGCTGTGACTGGATGGCGAGGTAAGAGAGAGGGTGCAGGATGTAAAGAAAAACTGAATCAGTTCCATCATTTTGGACTGATAAATTTTCCAGCAATTCTTAAATTTTAAATTTCTTGGCCCTTTTTTTAAATTTCGAACTCCGCCATCTTAGATTTTATGATTGCTTACTAATTTTTAAATTTTCCGCCATTTTATATGCAAGATAATCTGCTTCTTTTAAATTTCCAACCAATTTTTTAATGTTCCACCACCTGCCTACTTGGAGTTTTGAATTTTCTGGCAGCACAAATGACTATAGCACCACGACTGTATGCCTCAACTAGAGGCAGAAACTGGAATTATACGTCAGGTTCCTCACGCCTATAATACACACTCAAAATATCTAGTCGACTAAATGAAGAACTGTTTGACAAAATATGGATCCCTTTATTTATTACAAAAAATAAGCATGAACTTGTGAAGATCCTTCTGTTTATTACGTTTTCTTTATACATGTGTGGGGTAGGGAAGGAGATGGAAAATATTCTGGTACTGAAAACACAGATCTATTTAAAGAGCGTTAGGTATGTTATGGTAAATTCATTTGCACGATAAATTACTTACGTTCATATACAGAGCAACACCCAAAATTCGTAGCTGTTCTCATCAAGTACGTATTGTAGTTGGAATCAGGTGTATAAATAAATCGGCTTTGGCTTTAATTGAAATAAGTGTCCTGCCACTCGCATAAAGTACATTCGCCTGAAAGGAGAGCAGCTCTTGTGATGTGGCCTTTCCCGAAAGAACACAACAGGTGGCCTACAGGGTGACTCAGCATCAGTTTCCTGTCGGCGTTCAGTGAGTTACATAGAATCAATTCGCGTTCGTTTCCTCCCTTCGTTAAGTTACTAACCACTTTCGTTGTTTTGTACAGGGTTATCATATTTAGCGAGAAACAAACACTTCTCGGGCGTGCCTGCGCACTGCGACGACATTGATTCAAAAGTGACGCTGCGGGAGGATCTGTGTAACATTGCGAGACAGCCTGTAGTTGCTGCTTGTGACGTAGCTGGGTAGAGAGAAGAGGGACACGCCCACCCGCTCTTCAGTTTACAGACAGGATATGACAGAAAGAAGGACGAAAAAATGAATGCTGCTTTCCTCATATATGACCGCAGTGATATTATCATTGTGGCACTTTGCCACATAATTGCACACTGGATGTGTCATATACACGGGTCGTAGGAAGAATACTAGACCATTCTTACGAGAACATTGTCGCGAACAATTTCAGTTTGCCAGACATTCAGTCTCGAAGTAATCCTCTGGGTTGTGGTTCAAATGGCTCTGAGCACTATGGGACTTAACTTCTGAGGTCATCAGTCCCCTAGAACTTAGAACTACTTAAACCTAACTAACCTAAGGACATCACACACATCCATGCCCGAGGCAGGATTCGAACCTGCGACCGTAGCGGTCGCGCGGTTCCAGACTGTAGCGCCTAGAACCGCTCGGCCACCCCGCGGGCCCTCTGGGTTGTGGTTAAGCAATATTCCGTCAATATATTTTCTATCGAGAATGATAAACATTAAGTAGACAAACAAAGAAAGAAATGAAGATATACTACAGAAAATACGTGAAGATAGAAGTACCTTAAATAGGGACTAGTAAGTGCGCCATGTGCTGCAGCATGCAGAGAACAGAGACAAGATACTGGGACATTTGCTAAGTCTGCCAGAAATAGTTAGAAGAGAACTAAAGGGAAAGCACTTACCAGAAATGGAGTCAACTTAGTGGGACATGTGCTGCGTCATCCAGGAATAGTTAAAATAGAAATAAGTGAACGGGACTGCCCAGAAATAGGCACAAGTTAAGGAATACGGGCTACGGCATCCAGAAATACTTATGGTAGAAGTACATGAAAAAAACTACCAGAAACATGGAAAAGTTAGTTAAACATATGCTACAGCCAGCCGGTGTGGCCGAGCGGTTCTAGGCGCTACAGTCTGAAACCGCACGACCGCTACGGTCGCAGGTTCGAATCTTGCCTCGGGTATGGATGCGTGTGATGTCCTTAGGTTAGTTTAAGTAGTTTTAAGTCCTAGGGGACTGATGACCTCAGCATTTAAGTCCCATAGTGCTCAGAGCCATATGCTACATCTTTCAAGAATAGCTAAGGTAGATGATGATGATTTTTGGTTTGAGGGGCGCTAAACTGCGCGGTCGTCAGCACCCGAGCTAAGGTAGAGCTACATGGAAAATATTTATCAGAAATAGGGACAAATTAGTAGGGCATGCGCTACATCATCGAGGAACAGTTACGGTAGAAATACATGGAAAGTACTTCCCAGATATAGGGACAAGTTATCCAGGAGCGCTTCTCTGAAATTTGAAATGTGCAGGAGAGGAACTGAATATAGTAGCGCTGCTAATAGGGTTCGCGTGTTGAACCTATGTAATTCACTCGGTGATAGCAAACATTAACACTGCAGTTGGCTGTTTCTAGTTCGCTCCGTCACATACCTTCAATCTACCACGAAGATGGTTGTAGGGTTGTGGTTTTTTGTGTTTTTTTTTTTTTCTTGAATTGAGAACAACTTTGTAAAGTGAAATGACAAGTTTATTGTCGTAATATTTCTCACCAAATTGCAGCTTTTCACAACGTTTTCAACACGACAACATCAAAACAGCGCAATGGATAAAGCATCTTGCCAACATCAGGGAAACCATTTGTTCTTGGATCTACACTGCTGGCCATTAAAATTGCTACACGACGTAGATGACGTGAAATTTAACCGACAGGAAGAAGATTCTGTGATATGCAAATGATTAGCTTTTCAGAGCGACACCTACAACGTGCTGACATGAGGAACGTATCTAACCGATTTCTCATACACAAACAGCAGCTGACCGACGTTGCCTGGTGAAAAGTTGTTGTGATGCCTCGTATAAGGAGGAGAAATACGTACCAGTGCAGCCACGTCTCCATCTCTGAGTCAACAGATGGGGACGTTTGAAAGACAACAACCATCTGCACGAACAGTTCGACGACGTTTGCAGCAGCATGGACTATCAGCTCGGAGACCACGGCTGCGGTTACCCTTGACGCTGCGTCACAGACAGGAGCGCCTGTGATGGTGTACTCAACAACGAACCTGGGTGCACGAACGGCAAAACGTCTTTTTTTCGGATGAATCCAGGTTCTGTTTACAGCATCATGATGGCGACATTGCGGTGAACGCACATTGGAAGGGTGTATTCGTTATCGCCATACTGGCGTATCACTCGGCGTGATGGTATGGGGTGCCACTGGTTACACGTCTCGGTCACCTCTTGTTCGCATTGACGGCACTCTGAACAGTGGACGTTACATTTCAGATGAGTTACGACCCGTGGCTCTACCCTTCATTCGATCCCTGCAAAACCCTACATTTCAGCAGGATAATGCACGACCGCATGTTGCACGTCCTGTACGGGCCTTTCTGGATACAGAAAATGTTCGACTGCTGCCCTGGCCAGCACATTCTCCAGATCTCTCACCAATTGAAAACGTCTGGTCAATGGTGGCCGAGCAACTGGCTCGTCACAATATGCCAGTCACTAGTCTTGATGAACTGTGGTATCGTGTTGAAGCCGCATGGGCAGCTGTATCTGTACACGCCATCCCAAGCTCTGTTTGACTCAATGACCAGGCGTATCAAGGCCGTTATTATGGCCAGAGGTGGTTGTTCTGGGTACTGATTTCTCAGAATCTATGCACCCAAATTGCGTGAAAATGTGATCACATGTCAGTTCTAGTATAATATATTTGTCCAATGAATACCCGTTTGTCATCTGCATTTCTTCTTGACGTAGCAATTTTAATGGCCAGTAGTGTAAGTTTACACACAACCATGTTAAATATTAACTCTCTCAAAGAACATTAATCTTAACCACAATATTATGAAAGTTTAATTGGAAGTTTTTTACTATAATCCTAAGCACAATAATATGAAAGTTTAATTGGATGTTTCTTTACAAAATCGCTCCTACACGTATGTTATTATGTTGGTCAGCACTACGAAAATCGTCCGATTCCGGTTCAAAGTTCGGTACTATTTAGGATGACAATCAAGTCTACAGTGGATGGTTAGTCAAGTGACAAATTTGAGCGCAAAATTACCCAAGACGCTCGGGTTTACAGTGGATGCAAACTGGGGAACCAACAACATTTACGTCTCTGCACGCGGTATTTACCTTAAGCTGCGATGTGCTGCTGTCTGCCAGGTCGCTCTCTCCCACTGAAATTCCTACAAATCTAATCTGGCCTTTGCTGAACTTTCCAGCAGAAACTTTCCCTATGTTTCTCGTTATGCGAGAAAACATGTAATCAGCCCTAGTCTTATTATGTGGCGATATACACGCACATGGTTGGAGCAGTGTGCATATTATAGTGCCCTCTCAGTTCTCGGAAGAACAATTAACTAATCTGGCTGTTTCGATTCTCCACAGATGGAGCTAAACGTTGCTACAGCTAATTTTAGCTGGAGTGCAGCCACGGTGAATGCAGTGTCCACTCCAATTTCTTCTCTGCGTCGTACGGAGCGTTAAGCGCTCCGTACTGCACTTGACGTCAGTTCAGAGAAGAGTCCGCCCACAAAATTTCTCTCTTGTCCTCTCATGGCAGAACTGCCTCCCTCCACTTGGGTTCGCCGGCCGCGGTGGCCGTGTGGTTCTAGGCGCTCCAGTCCGGAGCCGCGCTGCTGCTACGGTCGCAGGTTCGAATCCTGCCTCGGGCATGGATGTGTGTGATGTCCTTAGGTTAGTTATGTTTAAGTAGTTCTAAGTTCTAGGGGACTGATGACCACAGCAGTTGAGTCCCATAGTGCTCAGAGCCATCTGAACCATTTTCCACTTGGGTTCCTTTTCACGTCACGGCTTTTTCCGACCAATAGGAGCGTTCCTCTTGTTTTGTAGAAACACCCTCTACCAATCGCAACGTCCCTTCTATCAAACTGCATCGAAACTTCAGTAGTTTTCTCCTTCCTAGAGAATTTCCGCCTGTCGGACGTTTTGTGCCTGTTCAAGACGCCTAAAGTACTTTGACCTTTCCATGTGTCGCACTCGTTGGACGAAAATGTGTCACTTGCTTTTGTTCGTCTCCCGTTGGAATTTCTCCTGCAGCGCGGTTTCGCTACGCCGTTTGTGACTATTACAGCGCCATCTATCACAAAGCGAAAAAAGTGGTCCAACTAAAACATTCATATTTCTTTACGTACTACACGAATATGTAATAAAAAATGGGGGTTCCTATTTTTAAAAAGCGGAGTTAATATCCGTTTGACCTATGGCAGCGCCATCTAGCGGGCCAGCCATAGCGTCATCCGGTTTCCCTCTTCAAGCTAGACGAGTTTTGTTCTTTGTAGTTTTTTCGTTTGATGCTTATTTCATGAGATATTTGGCCCGGTCACTATCAGTGGACCACCCTGTATATTCACGTTGAAGTCGCGCTATGATGCATATACCCTGGAGCAACGCCCTCAGATGGAAATATGGTTTATACGCACGGAAAAAACTAACATCCAGAGGCAGCATTTTTCCAGTGGTTCCAAGTGGTATGAATTGCAGTGTCACACACTTTCCAGGAGAGAAAGTTAGTTCTAAGGGAATATGATTCTTATACACGGACCAAGAATCAAGCAAAAGGAAGTTATTTTGACGTGTTATTGACGAAAATCAGTACTCATACAAGAGTTGTATTTCTATTTTGCGCATTTTTCCACGTTGCTTGTTGTGGCATAAATATTCCCTACTGCCCTTGCAAGATCTCGGACACGAGAAAGAAATCTTAGGGGTCAGAGCAACTCCAACTTCTCACAGCACAATGAACAACTTTCCATCCAATTTATCAGTCAGATTAACAGTCGGCACACGAATACTTTAAGACATACATGTTAGTTGATGTTGATACAACTATCTCGTTACCTCTAATTTCCAGGGTTCGTTCCATATGCTTTTCCTCTTCAAATCCAGATTTGTCGGTGTTGAAAACAAGTTCCATAACTTTCAAAAGCCAATTAGCCATCCAGATTAAGAATCGGCATAATTCTAGACGAATGCGTCAAGACATTGATGTTAGTTTATCCTGAAACAACTCTTGCGGTTCCTTTAATTTTCAGGATTCCTTTCATATGCATTTCCTCTTCAAATACCGATTGGTCGGAGCTGAAAATAAGTTCCTTACTGAACGATGGGATAAGTTTGTATAGCTCATCTACAAATTTTCGGGCCGGTTCCGCAGTTTGTTGTGCGTCGTCAAGTTGACGCTTTGTTTGAAATTTCGTTAGCTTACGTCTTCCGGATTTGTAGCATTATTGAAGCTATGCAACCATCCACTGCTTTCCTGGAAATCACTGTAATTTATGTGGTGCGCAGTTTGATGTGCATAAAATAGCAGGCCTTTGACAACCACATACTGTAAATTATATTGAACATCCTTGAAATGCGCAAACACCAGTTTTTGTAACAAGTGCGGCTTGTCCTGCCTTCAACTCCCATGGCTTTTCTTCTTCACTACACGCTCATACGGCTGCAGACTTATTCAAAATCTGTTCTTAATGGTTTTTCACTATGCTGCAGATCATCTTCCATGTACGCAGTTATGTTTAGTATCCACTTCTTGGACAACTATTGTCCGTTACTGTGTTTCACTGGAGACAGGATTTGTGGTGCACTGTCCGACGATGATGATGAACTACATGGTTCGACGACTGTTTCAATTCTAATTTCACTCGTAATCATTGTATTCCTCTTGTACAGTTGAATGTGTAAGACAACTAATTTCACTGGCTCATCTTACAGAATCCTAACATTTCTTTTGCCACTTCTTTCTCACTCAAGAAATTTCTTGGCTTCCTTTCTGACTAATGTTCGACTTCGACAGCTGTTGTTTAAGATATAGTGCAATGTCTGATTTGTTTATCGTCGTCATTGCTGTGCTTTTTATCAACACCACTTAGCACCGTCGTTGAGTTACTCGTCGACTAAGCACCTCAGCTACGCTCCGTAGCCTCTGTGTTCATCATTGGATACCTCCACTCCCTGTTGCTGTTAACAGCCATTATTGTAGTTGCGTGGTAGACAATATGTTGGGCGTCCAATGCTGTAATCAGAATAAATATTCTAGACGTTCTCCGGTTGCTTCTACTCGTATACGTACCCATCTGATGCTAGCCTGTTACATTATTTCAAACAGCCAGAGTGTTGTAGATTGGTTTCGCGTGCTTCACTGATGAAATGCCTTTTCACTGGTTATGACTTGTGCATAAGGCAGATGTTTTAAGTAGATCCACATATAAAAATCTAAGGAATTATGTTCAAGGGAACATGAAGACCATGTAACAGATCCTCCATCCTATCGTAGTTTATATTACCAGTGCGTCACAAAAGTTACGAAAAATCCTGTATTTACATAATCCATAAAATTCATATTCTGTTTTATTTAGAGAGGCACAACCTCTAGCAAGTCTGGAAGAGTTCTGAGTACTCATAAATTTCTGGTGGAGAGGCAACAGTATCCGCAAAATATTTTATGTGGTTTGTACAGAGTATACCAGATGTAAGACGACAGATATGTATACGTAGAAATTTGTACACCTTTGTACACCTTCCATCTAACTGTGTTGAATGACAACATGGTATTCGTTATTACGAAGTAGTTATCGGGCATGAAGGAAAATGAACCGCCCGCCGTGGTAACCGAGCTGTTCTAGGCGCTTCAGTCCGGAGCCGCGCTGCTGCTACGGTCGCAGGTTCGAATCCTGCCTCGGGCACGGGTGTGTGTGAAGTCCTTAGGTTAGTTAGGTTTGAGTAGTTCTAAGTCTAGGGGACTGATGACCTCAGATGTTAAGTCCCATAGTGTTTAGAGTCATTTGAACCATTTTTTTTAAATGAACCCCTCAATTAACTGACTAAACAGTGGCCATACTGTCAGTATGTGGGGTACAGTCCACATAGCAACAGGAAACGTAGCGATGGACGGTGTACTAAGTTCACTCATTTGTATCAACGCATTTTACCCTTGACGACCATGACGCAGGTTGGCTAGTTACAGTTTTATATTTATTATTGATACCTATATTATTAATGACACCTATAATGTGCTGCCATATAACCAGCTATAACTATTTTATGTTTCCTGATGAATGTTGCTTAAGGTACAAGCGTATTCCACTTGATTATAATTAACTTTTTAGACTCTTTCCTTTTACGGGTACAACGGCAGATCCCCAGCTGATATTACTCACGTTATTTTCGAGGGCGCGAAGTACAGTAGAGTGACAGAAACATTCCTTCGATCCGCTACAAAAAGAAAAAGAAAAAAAATCCTGTGTAGGCGGTGCTCTTTTGACGTGTATTTCGGATGCGAACATCACGCTGTGGTTAAAATCTGTATTTTTTTCAATTATTAGTATTGATAGTGTATAACTCAGTTTTTTTATGATTTAGACGTGGTTTACCTCCCGTTTTTGTTATTTTAGAAAAATTTAATCATATTATTTAACTTAAGTGCCGTATGTACATTTTTTACGGCTTAATTTATAGCTGACCTCTGCCAAATGCCTGCCTTGCGGCATTTGACTGGCAAACTTACCGAACGCTGTTATCAAGTGACAGTCCACTGTAAACTCTGTGCGGGAAGTAGACGTGTAATCAAGTCGATGCCAATACGACCAGTTATTCAAGCCCGTCGTTACACTGCCTTATATCAAGTTATATGAAGCTAAACTGCGATGGTGTACAATTAGCGTCATAACTATCAGAATACAGTTTTGTTTCTTGATATATAACCTGAATGTTAATTCATAAAAGTGTGTAACTGTGCCACATAAACAGAGGAACGGCGACTTAAAAAAATAATTTCCATAAAAATGAAAATTATAATAAAAAAGATGAACTTTCATATGAGACCAAACATGAACTAGAATAACATTGTAATTCTTCAGGATTCGCCGGCGATCTTTTGACATCTCGAGGGCGACACTGATATTCGGCAGAACAGCGTTATTGTGCGTAAAATGAAGTTCGGTGAGAGTGGGACTTTCAGTCTGTGACTGCGTCGAGAAGAAGCAACGGAAGGTGGCAGGAGATCGAACCGGAAATTAACTAACGTCCACCGAAATGTACTTTCACAGAAAAAATAAAACGCGTCTGGCTTAATGAGTCTTTCTGTAACGCAGCACGCAAAATGGCAGTTGACTGCATAAAAACCATATTCGTTCTGAGGCTAAGGGGCAGTATGGCTACTCCTACAAAGGAGTTAAACTATTATGGATCAGTCTAAAGCAAGTGGTGATGGAAAATTTTGCTTTTCTTTGGAATAATTGTCAGTGGATTGGCTCATTATATTGTTGTATTCTGTCACTGACGCAAAATTGATGGTATATAACATTATATCTGATTCTAAATGCACACGTAGGATCCAGTTTCAGATTGTATCCACCTGCCACACAGTACAACAAAGCACTGCGTGTACCTAGTGACGCTGTATGCGGCGTGTGTGGTTAGTATGACGATGACCACTGTTTGATATAAACTGGTTACGTTGTTGAATGATCTTGTCGTTGTTTCATTAACAACACAAAATTAGTGTTGTGATTGTAGTGTTATTGAGGCTGAGAAAGAAGAAAAAAGTTAGTGCTAACACGTATTTTCTCAGAGGAGCTCAAACTCGGATCAGGGAAGGAAACGGGATGTACACTGTGAAATGAATAATCCCAGTATCGTCTTAACCACTACATTGCGGAAAACCTACAAGTGTGTGGTCGTAGGATGACTGGAGTTCGCGCCCTGTCGAATACGAGTCCACTTCGCTCAGACGACATTCATTATCTGTGTCTAGACCGGAGAGTGTTTCACTGTGGTGACTGTGTGACGCTCTGGGTTGATGTCTTGAATAAGAACTTTGAAAGACCGAAGCGGTGACAGTAATTTTCAATCCGCATGGGGGTGTGCCACGTTTTGAAACGTCCTGGTGGATTAAAGCTGCGTGACGGATCAGAACTCGAACCTGGGAGCCCATCATCTAAAGCGAAGCTCATTTTGTTCACCTGTGACGGGTATGAGGCGCAGAGCGAACTGGGCTCTATCACTGACCAAACAGTCGATAATTCATTCCCGTAATTGCGACAACGTGTAAAGCTACATAGCAGCTTAGTGGCAACGGTACTGAACTTTAGGTGGTAGTGGATAGAGGGGTTCAACTGGGAATTATTGGTAGGGAATATCCAGTTGCAGTATTTGCCGTACAGCTAAATCCTCCGTCGAGTTCACAGTTTGGTACATTATGAAGGTCTAGTGAATGAGTATCCGTTGTGAATTAAACAGTGAGCCGATTACATGCTCGATGTGTGCATCGAAAACCACGATTTTACTTGCCAGATATTCAACACTTAGTTTAGAAGAATGGGAACGTTGATTAATAGGTTACAGACGATGAGGACAGAACGTGAAACCAAAACATTCTTTCCGTTTCGTCCTATCCAGGTTACCTGTTTCTCGAAGCAACCAAGGTTTTATTTATTTCTTAAATAAAAAATCGTTAAAATAAGTTAGTAACTATGGCTGAGAAACACGGACTATGAAGGACAATAGCAAAATATGCACCGTTCTCTGACGTACAAGGAGAAAGAACACACGTGAGACAATGAAGCGAAATGTGTACGAATGCTTGCACCGATTGTCATCTAACCAGTTTATTTTCTGAAGTAATCGTGAAGAAACTTTAGTAGTCTAAGATCTCATTAGCACTTACAGATTTTGCGATTGCACCGGAGGTTTCCAGACTGATCTACTGCCGGCTAGAGTGGCCGAGCTGTTCTAGGCGCTAGTCTGGAACCGCGCGACCGCTACGGTCGCAGGTTCGAATCCTGTCTCGGGCATGGATGTGTGTGATGTCCTTAGGTTAGTTAGGTCTAAGCAGTTCTAAGTTCTAGGGGACTGATGACCTCAGAAGTTAAGTCCTATAGTGCTCAGAGCCATTTAAACCATTTGAACTGATCTACTTTACCGTGACAGATATGTACACAGCCACAAGTTCCCATCACTACAATTCGTTTTCCGCTGTTTAACCCTCTGTACACAACCCACAAATATGCTTTCAGTTACGTTTTCCGCTGTTTAACCCTCTGTACATAACCCACAAATATGCTATCAGTTACGTTTTTGCAATCAGCGTAATACAGACAAAATTAACTGTCGGCGTAATTCGGTATTCGGTCCTCACCAGTGTTCAATTATGGCATAATTCAAAAGCGAGGAAAAATGCGTTCATTGTAATGCAGATGTGTTAAGACAGTTACATACATTATTCACAAATTTTCTGCCATTTGCACAGATAATAAGCGTAAATGCCGCAGGTAATAATTCTATTTCAAAGCATAGCCAACCATTTAAAATATATTACGTGAAATAGGTCATTACCCATCGTGAGACTTTTATTCGAAATAAACACAATGTTTCGTATTGCAATTTTGTTTTTCAGGCCTTACGCAGTTATTGTTTTACAAGTAATAAGAGAGTTATTCCGTCTTTTACGACTCTATAATTTACGCAAAGTATAAGAGGTCGACGGCTGTTTAAAAACCTGCAAATGAGGAAATATTGTTTGTCAGATCAATGCAGTGTACTAAAACTCGAACGCGTATGTATAGAAGAACGCATAGAAATAACGTAAGAGGCCAAAAATTGACCACTGAAGATACTTAAAGAGAAACTCGCATGGACTGAGGTGAAACAGTCATTAGAGAGGGATTAACTCCCACAGTACTTTACTTCGTTCCATTAGCGATTCTTAAATCTCGCCTTCTTAGGCCTTATCAAGTGACACACACAAAAATAATGCGGAACGATTACAGAACTGTGGAAACGACAGCATAGCGTCCCTAATAAGAGTTCAGCACATCCGTACTGCTCCTGGGTGTAGTTATCACAGCTGTGTAGGCCCACACTTAAATCTAAAACCGTGCAACATGCAGCCTATTAATACTTCTTGGCCGATGGGTGCTTGAGAATATGCCAGAAATGAACATTTCCTCTCCTGTTAACCTCAAGAAAATATTGAGCCATTTTTTGACGCAACCAGCGGCCAAGAGGCGTTTATGGCCTACTGAAAGTGACTTAGTGACTTATCAGTCTAAATTTTACGTAAGGATTTCTCTCAAAAAAGGTATATAATTTAAAGTGCTCACTGATGATCTCTGCTAATACATGGCATCTGTGTACGAGATACAGTCAGATGGAAAGTGGTGCATGTTGGCAGAATACATAAATAGGATATCCATATCTGTACAGTCAAAATTATACTAATTCCTTAGAGACAAGGAACTAATGGTCGGAAATGAATATGGAAACCGGTGTGATGTCTAGAATAAGCAAAGTGTGGGAGGCACCTGTTTGTAAATTGTTTATGTTTCAAAACGAACAACTGCCTTCCACGTCAGCATTGGCTACGCTACATTGAAACACTTCGTGATGTCTGCACGGTGGAGTTTACTAGTGTTTACAGTTCTTTTCTGGTTAACAAAGATGAAGCATTAACATTTACAGGACGTGCAAAGATGCATTTAATGTGTGGTGAAACAGGATGCAGATCCCGGAAAGCCGAAATCAGGTACTCTATCTGATCAAAAGTATCCGAACACCCATCTGTAATGCGGAACTGACCCTTAGATGTCAGCAGAGGCAGACCTGCCCGTAGGAAAGGACGTGGGGGAAACTGTGTAGTCAGTAAAGAAGAAATAACGGCAGAATGGTCGGTCAGTGACTTGGAACGTGGACTGGTAACTGGATGTCACCTGAGTGAAACGTCTTTCTTAAGTTGATGATGTGACTGTAAAGTGGAAACGTAGGGACAACCACAGCTACACCAAAACCAGGTAGACCTCATATACTGTCAGAAGGTGGTTGTGGAAAGTCGCATGGAAAAAGTGCAAGGCTTTACACGTGAGCTACAAAGTGCTACCAGCAGTCGCGCCAGAACAATGGAGTTAAAAATAATGGGACAGGAGTGGTAGAGCAGGCCATCACAAGCCTCGCATTTCTATTGTCAGGGTTAAGAGGAGCCTGAGGTGCTGTAAAGAGTGGCGGCATTGGACAGTGGATGACTGGAAGCGAGAGATTAGGAGTGAGGAGTCAGCCTGTAGGAGATTTTGGGTTGGGCGAATGCGTCGAGAACGAAACCTGCCATCACGTGTAGTGCCATCAGTAAAGTACGGAGGAGGCAGTGTTACGACATGGGAGTTTTTTTCGAGTTTATGATGTGGCCCCCTTTTTGTGCATAACAAAACGCTAAATGTGGAAGGAAATTGACACACTTTACACTGTTGTGTACTGCGTACAGTAGAGGACTAGTTCGCAGACGGTCACTATTTCTTTCTGCATGACACTGCGCCATGTCCTTTAGCAGCATCTGTGATGCACTGGTCTGTGGGTAATAACATTCCTGAAATGGACTGGCCTATTCAGAGTCCTGACCTGAACTGAACCCAGTGGAGTACTTTTGGAATGAGTTCGGACGTCGACTTCGCTCCAGATCCCAGCATCTAACATCACTACCTTTAAGGTATACAGAAGCAGTCGCCTTTTGTAATTCTTCAATTTTTATTTACCTAGCGATTCATTATCAGATGGTACACATTAACGAATTTTTGAAGTGTTGTGGGTGTCGTGTGCCACGATATAAAAAAAGAACGGAACAAGTAACCTTTGAGTGCGGCGGAAATTATTTACATCGTGGGATAAACGGATCAAGTTTCCTGGTTTCGGCTGTTGAGGAAACATGGGTTACCATTCCTCCTCAGACATTCAGAAAACTCACTGCAAGTGTCCACAGCAGAGTTCATACCGTTATAATGACGGAGGTTGGACACATATTAACGCACCGTAAATCTGGGTTATTTTGACCCAATTCTTGCCTGTCTTTTTAAATGTGACAAGGAAACAAAGAATAGTGGCAGGGAGAAAATTTCGAATATATTTCTCTAGTACTGTCAGTAACTTGCATCATCTATTAAAAAGATATAAAACATAACAGATCAAATCTGTTGCTGTGGTACCATAAAAAAGTAGGGCATTGTTGCCAGCACTCGAAGCTACTGTACTTTGACCCACTCAGTTATTTCTTCATGAACATGCGGTAACATAATGTTGTGAGAAAGTAAATTCAATGACTATCTCTAGCATAGTCATTTAGGAGCATGAGGAGCAAATAAAATACTAAATGTACAAGGACAGGTCATACTGAACTTTATTCAGAAAGTGACATAGTAAACATACTAGTATATTTCAACTGACTTTTTGAATTTGAAGTTAGTGTCCCACTATCGTAACTATATGCAAACAGAACGCATAATATGAAAAGAATCATGTACAGTGTGGATATGAGCCTTATTGCACAAACTATTGAAGCTCCAGTATTTGATAATAGCCATGTTTTGTTAGTCGTGTTGGACTGATAATTATTATCAAACCCTCACAAGAATAAAATAGTTTATCTTCTTGTTCTGGCCATTTTAGCAGGACTTCGCCTTTCCCAACCAGTTCACTTCAGCAGCCTCATCAATCACCTCAGTCCGAATTCCGGAATTTTTATATTTGTCGTATAAACAATATCATATTGCCTAACTGATAATTCATCGTTCAAGATTTTGTGGTGCTGGACGGTCATTTTGCACATCACTACCTTCGACAGCTTCCAGCGGAGTTTCGTATTGACAGCCCACCACACCCTCTTCAGGAAATTTCGGTACTGTGCTTTTGTGACGGTTTTCCGCTTACGAGCATACTCACTACTGTAGTCCTAAAAACAAACTGTTTAACAGACGGAAAGCCACTGGACCTTGTGAGATACCATAACATTTCTTCATAGCGTATGTTAAAGACTTTCCCCTCTTATAGCAACAGTGTACCATGGGGCTCTTGAGGAACGAAATGTTCCTGATCTATATATGCAGACTGAATCGACGAATGAAAATTTACACCAATGTCGGGATTCGTATCCTGGTCTCCTGCTGTTTCATTCGTCGCGTCAGTCAGCATATATACATCATAGTTGTTTGCGACTTGAAAATATCTCTAGAACCATATACACTGATGGAAAAAAATCGCACCACCAGAATATAGATAATTTGGAGAAATGAAACTTCGGGAATACATCAGTCTGCGTAACATATTCAAGTAACCAACATTGCAAGATTACAGGTTAATGTAAGCGCAATAATAGCCATTGCAAGTGTGAAATGCTTGTACATTAATAACCGGTGTAACCACCGAATGTTGAGTGCACTCATACAAACATCCGTGAGTTGTGTTGTACAGGTGCCGGATATCAGTTTGTGGGATGGTGTTCCATGCATGTTGCACTTGGTCGGTCAATAGAAGGAGGTTAATTCAGCTAAAGGATGATGCTGGAGTTGTCATCCGATGACGTTCCACATGTTCTAGACTGGAGACAGATCTAGTGATCGAGCAAGCCAAGGCATCAAATCGACACTCTGTAGAGCATGTTGGGTTACAACAGCTGCATGTGGATTAGCGTTATCGTGCTGGAAAACACCCCCTGCAATGCTCTTCATGAATGGCAGCACAACAGGTTGAATCACCATACTGAATACAAATTTGCAGTCAGTGTGCGTGGAATAAACACGAGAGCGCTCCTGCTGTCATACGGAATAGCACCAAAGATCATAATTCCACGTGTCGGTTCAGTGTGTCCAGTACACAGACCGGTTGGTTGCAGGTTGCAGGCCTCATCTGGCCTCATGCTACACACTGCTATCACTGGCACGAAGGCAGAACCAGCTTTTATCAGAAAACACTCCAGTGGGTTCTCGCTTGACTCCACTGAAGTCGCAAATGACGATGGTCTGGGGTCAGTGGAATGCACGCTTCAGGGCGTCCGGCTCGGAGCTGTCCTTGAAGTAACCAATTTGTAACGTTTCATTTTGTTACTGCGGTGCCAACTACTGGCTCATATTGCTGCTGCAGATGTAGTATGATACGCCAGAGCGATAAGCCGAATACGATGGTAGTCCCTCTTGGTACTACCACGTGGCCGTCCGCAACCAGATTTCCATGGGGCCGTACATTCCCGTGACCACCACTTCCTGCAGTGATGGACATTGCCTACATTCCTGCGAAGTCTTTCCGCAGTATCGCAGAAGGAACATCTAACTTTACGTAGCCCTATTACATGACATGTTCATACTCAGTGAGGTATTGCTACTGACTTCTTTGTCGCCTTAAAGGCATTCTTCACTAACATCAACTCACCACGACTGTTACAGTATGTATTTACAGGAATTTTGGATTTCGTAAGACAGCAGGAGCACTCTCGTGGTTATTCCACGCAACCTGACTGCAAATTTGTACGTCAGTTATTCGACATGTTGTGCTGCCATTCATGTAGAGCATTCCACGGCGTGTTTTCCAACAAAATAACGCTTGCCCACAACCGCTATTGTAACCGAACAAGCTCTACGGAATGTCAACATGTTATCTTGGTCTGCTCGATCACCAGATCTGGTTCCAATGGAAAACATATGGGACAATTCAGACGACATTCCAGCATCATCCACAAACAGCATTAACAATTCCTGTACTGACCGACCAAATGCAGCGGGCATGAAACTCCATCCCACAAACTGCCATCCGGCACCTGTACAGCACATTGCATGCACGTTTACATGCTTGCATTCAACATTAAGGCGGTTACACCAGTTATTAATGTACCAGTATTTCACGTCTGCAATGGCATAGCAGGCATTTACATTAACCTGTGATCTTGCAACGTTAATCATTTGAATATGCTACCTAGCTAAAAGTACTCCTGAAATTTCATTACTTTACATTAATTATTTTTTGGTGTTACTATTTTTATCGTCAGTTATATTGCTCCCTCTTACGTATAACTCGTGGGAAGATCACGAAAAAGAATTAGAGAGGTTCGAAGGCCACACTGAGGCCTACCAACAGTCGTTCTTCCCGCGAAATATTCACTTTTCTCTATCAATGGGCTACGCCATTTTGTCATTTTGTTTAGACTCCGCTAGCTGTGTGTTACGGTACTTAGGTGCAGGGATTCCAGTGTTTACTAGCACTGCAGGCATGTGCCTGCAGAAAAAAATTTATTACATAACTTTATGTTTTATGACTACCCTTTATAATGCAAGGATACATTATGACTTTTTAGATACATCACCATAAAACCATTTTGTTTCAGCTGTTTAACAAAACAAAAAACAGTAATTCATGAAATAGTCCGACAGGCTGCTTCGTAAGTACGCCGAACGAAATCGCATTAATCATTGGGCTACGTGAAACATTTCGATCCTAAGTCCTTAAATCCCAGGACGGGAGGAGTTCCTCCATTAGTTAAAGAGGATTTGGCGTGAAGAGCCGAACCTGCACGTACTCGTACGTAGTATAGCAGGCTGAAAACAAAGTAGCCTCTTACACCTCACCTCGTCGACATAGGGTCGTTAATCAACAAGTAATAAACAGCTGTAGAGGTAGTAAAATGCGTGAGGAAACGGGAAATTGTAAGTAGCTGACAGTGTACAGCTCATAACATTAGTAAGTACTTGATGTGATGAACACACAGTGAAACGCGTAAACGAAATTAGCAATATACCATCACAGTGTTAGGATCATGTATAAACGATGACACGAATAAAGAAGCAAATAGCAACGACAAACACAAAAGGTTGACGATAATAGTAGAGTATGTGTAGGAATTTTGTTATGTTGACAGCAAGATTACACAAAACAGCTGAGAAAGGAAAGTGCGGCAGACTAGTAAGAATTGCAGTAATGTAATTTGTGTCAAATATTTATCTGCAATTCAACAAGATGAATCTACAACTACACATCTGAAGCACACCACTGACAAAATAGACAAGGGGATGTTGAAACAATACATATAACGTGGACTTTGAAATATATTGTTACAAAACGATATTGAAAATTAAATTCACGGGTACAGATTGGAAATGAAGTAATGAGCCGAATATGGTAGGCACCACGGTGAGTCTGAATCTTTTATGATAGCATGGTGTCTCAGTAGGGCTGAAGTTCATTGTGTTTTTTATAATGGGAGAATATTTTTTCTTTCTCTGCTCTGAGAAGTAGGACGGGCTATTTGGGAAGCACGGCCCGTTTCAGTCGACTATCCCAAAGAGAGAATCCCAACAGGGAATATTAGGGAGCGAATTTCCACTTCCGACTTTCGCCTAATAACCAACGGAAATTCCTAAAAATCTTGGTCAGAATGGTTCATTGGCACTATTTTAATTGATTTCTGAAACATTCTAACAATGTTCATACTCTGGGGAGAGTTACAAACTTTTCAGCGAGGTAACAGGCGACCTAGTAGAGGGGCAAAGGGAGTTCCAAGTGGGAATACTTGAGCGGGGCTTTCTACTTCCGACGTTTCCCTTATAGTCAAGGCAAATCTCCCAGAAAGCCTGGGCCATAATTGAGAGATCGGATGAATTTTTGACTCTGAGAGCAGACAAAAGTGAAAGCCAGTTATTAGTGAAAGCCTACTTCTTTATGAGTCTACGAAGTCGAATTGATGGCTTGCCCGACATGTGCAGTGCATCTACCTGCGGTGTTTCAACACTTCACTTTATTTACAAAATTAATAATAGCAACAGCAAGAAACACCTGCCAGGAAACTCCCTTTTCTTCATCCATTCCAACCAACGGAACAAATGCTGAAATCGGAATAAACTGTAATACTGGAGAAATACATGTTTCACTTAATCATTTTGTTGTTCTAGCGACACAAAATTCCTTTTTCCAGTCAATTCGGGTTATCATATGTAATTACAGAACAATTATTTAACATTATACTATGAATGACTCCACATGTCAGCTGCCATATTTAACGCTGTCGCTTTGAAGATATTTATTGGAGAATAACAAAATAGGCTGGGATCAGTTTTCCCGAATTGCTTCTGAGAGTTTTCAGCAGTAATGTCGTATTGCACAAAGTAAAAGAGAAATTTTCACGTAACGTGTTCTAACGTGTACAGGGTCATTAATTAGCTACTGTTTCAATGGAACTAGCAATAAGGGGTATTTAATGAAGTGGGTGTCAAAAACTGCACTGCTTATCACTAATTAGCGAGAACGGTGCGTTTACGAAGTATGGAGAGAGAGAGGGAGGCAGAGAAAGAGAGAGAGAGAGAGAGAGAGAGAGATATTACCACACGATAAACAGGACTCACTTTTGATGCCGTAGTTGAAAGTTCAGTTATTTCATTTGTTCTCCAACCCGATGTAATCCTTGAATGTTGCTGAGTTTCATTTTAACTCAACAGAAACTAGCCATAATCTCCACAAGGTGTGTAAAATATTAGCCGTGACTACTTAAAATCGCCCAAGGAAGGATTTTCATACGTGAAAGAAAAGCAATCACTGAATGTCACACTAATTACTGATAGTGGGTTTCTTGAAATTCCGTTTGAAGTTTGCGTCGTAAAGTGAAAAGTCTGCGATGTACTTCACGATGTGCAGTGAACTGATGATGACTCTGATGCTTTCGAGCCGACAACAGAAGAAAAGACGTAAGACGTACAGGAGCCGTCAGGTTAGTTACCGTTAACATTGAAATTCATCAATCAGTTTTAGATGCGGGTCGAAATTCTGCTGAAGAAATTGTCACACAACGTGCTACAAATATAGAAACTAGTCGTCCTGAGTGTCTATGACTGAAGAGAAGCTTTTAGTCTCAGAAAAACTGAATGTGAAACGATGTAGCGAGAAATATTAAGTCCTTACTAGAAGTACGAATCCAGAATTTGGTTGCAATAATTACATGTCTGTTGTTTGAAACTGATAAACAATATATTATTCAAAATAATCTCTATTGCTGTTTATACATTTCTCCCACTTCCCCGGCAGGCTATGAATGCCACGTCAATACAACAGTTATTTTGAAGTGAAGCAGTCAGCGAGCCATTTTCGCAGATTTTTATACGAATTGAAGCGTTGTTCAGCGAGACCATGTTCCAGTGATGCAAACAGATGATCATCAGAAGGAGCCAAGTCTGGAGAATAAGCCGCATGCCCTACTATTTACCACCTGAACGTCTCGATCGTTTCCCTGACCCGTTTTGCTGTGTGTAATGGGCCGTTATTATAGAGCAATATGGTTTTGAGCTGTCTTTTCCCCTATTCCGGTAGTTTTTCACGTAGTGGTCGATTTAAATCGATCATTTGCTGTTGGTAGCGATCGGTGCTCACTGTTTCACCAGGTTTTAGCACCTCATAATCGATGACACCCTTCTGATCCCACCAAACACAGAGCAGGTTTCTTTCCAAAGCGATTTGGTCTTGCAGTGGATGTCGATGATTTTCCTGGATTCACTCATGACTTACGACGCTTAGTATTCTCAAAATATATCCATTTTCCAGCATCTGTCACTACTCAATGTAAAAACGACTTTCTTTTCTATCTGACGAGCAGCGTTTCACAAGTGGTCTTTCGAATTGCTTTCTGTCTTTCAGTCAGTTCATGCGGAACCCATTTTCCCACTTTTTGCACCTTTTCCATAGCTTTCAACCGAAGAGAAACGGCTTTCTGCGTCACATTCAATTCTTACGCGAGTTCCTGTTGAGTTTGAGTATCATCTTCATCCAATAAGGCCTGCAATTCGTGTCTTCGAACTTTTTCAGTGGTTTCCCGTGCTCGCCGTTTCTCACGTCAAAATCACCACTTTTGAATTTTTGAACCACTCGAAACATTGTGTTTTCTCAAGAGCATGTTCGCCAAAATCTTTGCCAAGCATTCGATGCAATTCTGCAGCAGTTTTCTTCAAATGACAAAAGAAAACCAATGCTGTCCGAAAATCGTAGTTCGCAGGCACAAAACTCGACATATTTACGGGTTTGAAATAGGTATCAAAGAACGGAACTTGTGTTGACATTCGTTGTCTGCCGTGACAGGAAGTAGATGGCGCTCCAGACGCGGTCTCACGGGCCCTATACTGACGGCTGGCATATCCTATATGGAAGTTCCAGTTTCATACTTCTACACCTGGTATATCAGAAAATACAGGAACAAACAGGACGATATGTAAAATCAGGTAAGAATTATTAGACAAGAGCGGTTCCGAATAGGATAATTTCTGCAACAGCTCCCAGGTTGTTACTTCTTGACTATTCAATGGTAGTAATTTCGGTAAGAAGAACACTGTTGCAAACAAGCTACACAAATACATCAGGAAGATAAATTGTAGCAATCGATGATAAGCCCACCAATACCTTGTTCAGAAGGAAAGTTTTTCACTTGTAACAGGGTGACTCAAAATAAAGGGAAATTTTGGAACGGAGATTAATGTATGAGCACAATTACTTTACACATACCTCGGCGCACACATTGCTGCAGTCTGATAGAAACGTTATGCTTGGCTCGAACTAACTTTTCAGTAGGAATCCTGGAGGTTTCCTCTCGTACTCTTGCTTTAAATTCTTCGGGCGTAGCACGCAGAACACGGTAAACAGCGCTCTTAAGGTGGCCCCACAAGAAAGAAAAATCACACGCTGACAGATCAGGTGATCTTGGAGGCCTTGAAATCACACTGTTACCAAACAATTGTCGCACAGCTCCCGTAGATATCCGTTCCGCACGTGCCGTTCCTCCGTCATGTTGAAACCAGGTGTTTGCAGGAAGATGGGACAGTTCATGCACAATAAAAGTCTCATCATGGCAACGTACCGAACAGACGTTACAATGGTTGTACACCCATTATTATTCCCAAACAGTACAGGCGTATAGCGGCACTCGATGGAACTTTAAATCCTTTTTCATCACTCAATGAATTCCTGAACGATGCAACTGTGGATACTCTGCGTGACGTCCAACAGGGAGCTATGGGCTTCTTACGAAAGCAGTTCTCACAGCCTCAAAATTGTCTGCAATACGAGAGGTTCGGGATCTACTTGTAGATTGTTTCTACAATCCAGAACTCGTTGCGTCAAAACTGCGGACCCAGGTGTGGATTACATGCGCTGAGTGAACACGACAGTGCCATCCTATGTTGAAATAATTTTGAATTCTCGACTCGCGGCCTCCGCGCTTCCATTCTTTTTACTGCAAAGGCGCGCTGCACACCATTACTTTGCTCCATGTTCACTGTTTGTTAAATGACAGAACAGTTCGAGTAGCTCTCTGTACGTCATTCGGTGTCACCTACTTCGCAACGTTTCACAATACGTTCCAGGATTTCCCATTCTTTTGAGTCACACTATGTAAAAACTTTCCAGTACAGCCTTCGGTTGTCACTGTAACTTAGTTCCTTACATCCATGCGGTGTGTAACATCGGAGATCTGTTATCATGTTCTTCCAGGCAAACCATGTGATAAATTTATACTGTATCCTAGATTCCAGCTAGATGATCATAGACTTAATTAACTAGCACTATAATTTTACGGTGAATTTAAATAACTTTAACACTTGAGATACGTGCAGTTGTTTTACTACTGCTCTTTGGCAATAACCGAAGACACTTGATATTGACGCCAAAATACTTTGTGCTTTCTAACAGGTCGTGTGTAGTCCGCTGCGACAGCATTCCCATATGAAGGTTAGCCAGGCAAGTGCAAAGCCGGTTATGCGACGCCACATGAAACAAGAACATAAGCTGACAGAGGGCAGTTTTTAGTCAGTTTGTACTGCCATAAATCAAATTTACTTAATGGAGCTTGGAGCGAAAAATCTTCTGGGCGTTAATCCAGCCCTAGACCGTTACTTGCGTGTTTGTCTGGCAGTAGCCACTCACATGCTGCGTGTGTTTTCAAACGTTCCGTAACCGACAAGCCACGAAGGAGTACTATAAAACAATAAAAAATCCTCCGAGCGCCGACTCTGGGGAAATCAGACGCTTGTATGTGGACGTTGCGTTTGTGGAGGTGTTCACTAGACAGCAAAAATCCAGTGGCAGATAACTTATCTGCCTTACGACGTTGCCAAACAAATGAAGCTATTCCTTCTTTTCTCCAATAGCAGGAGCAAAATGTGAGATCAGAAAAATGAAATAGTTAAATACATTACTTACAATCAAATAGCCACACGTAGGTAATTCCTGTATATGAAAACTAACGACTGACTTCCAAAATAATGTCGTTCATTTTCCTTTAAGTTCCTCCTCAGTTATTCTTTGGAGGATGAACAGAATCCGTTCCAGTCTTTTCCTTAGAGTACTGGGGTTCGAAATCAGCTACGAGCTTATGGCTTTCTGAGACGCTTACCACTCAGTTGCGGAGCTACTGCTGGATAAAAATGTCTTCTACATGCGGTGCTCTGCAGCTTGTAGAAACTGTAAAATCCTCATATTAATAAATGTTTGACAGAAGCTGTTTCATGGTAGTACTTTAAATTAGCGAACTAGTTTCATGCATCATTACAAAATACACACTTTTTCTCATAACATGTTACTTACAGCTTGTAGAGTAGTGTTTTATGCATACCATGGGATTTTTCGTATGGCTGTAATGTGACTTACAAAATATGTTTCTTTCTAGCGCGTACCAGTGTTGGTATTTCGTAACAGTCATTTGAGAATAAGATTATATGATTTATAGACGTATATAAATGCTGTCAGCATATGGTATTTTTTGTGAAATTATACTCAATTGTCATTGGTAATTGCTGTACATGGAGGTATGATAAAGGCTATAGTCATGACGTCACTAACTTAAAACCGACGTCCTCCATGTCATTCGCCAAAAACATTAGTTTCTGGAGCAATTTTTTGGATCAAAAATTCAGCTTGCGTCATTTACGGGATTTACTAATCATTCTGATTATAGTCTAAAGGTATCATATTTATTTCGTAAGTCTACTCGTTAAAGCAATATTTTCTATTATATACATGAATTTCGGTTGCGACGTTTACTTTTACCGTAGTAGTTATATTTCTACCATTTCAATTAATCCAACCCGAAGAGCTCTCTGGGTGATGGCCGTGAGATAAGATTGGAAACCGACCAAAGATATCAAAATACATTGTTAACGTTTTCGTAACCTTCTCGGTTACTCTAAACGTATAATAAAACGAAAGTTACATTAACGAAGCAAAATACGTCGTTTTACGGGATCAAACACGCTTTTAAGACCAGAAGAACATCTGGAAATACAGAACTCTGACTTATTCACGAAAGGACAGTAACGTTTACTATTTAAAACGACTGTTCCGCGTGCATGGCAGAAATTAAAAACACGAAGCAATCATAAACAGCAGTCTGCTAATATTTTGTGGTATCTGACATGGCGGCGCCGCCTCAAAAGCAACGTACAGCGTTTAAGTCGGTAGCGCCATCTCCCATATTATATCTATACAATTATGATTATACCTCCATGTTACTGTACATGCAATGATTACCTGTTCCTTACATATCATAGTGTATAGGAGTTATTTGAATTTGTCTTTCTTTTAGATCGGTTTAGTATGTTGCCTTTTACCTCAATATGTAGGATTGACAGGCATTGTGTCATGTCACTGGCTGTGTGGTTTTGTTCTTTTAAGTGTGTACTACACGAAGATAGATTGTGCCAGTCATATTCAGACGTTCTTTAGATCTTATTTTGAAATGTCGCCCAGTTTTTCGTGAGTAGATTTTCTCACAGTTATCATATTTTAATTTATAAACACCTAAACATGCGAGATAACAGGACTATTGTATGTTACGACAAATTTGTAAATGTTGTGTGTTCTTATGCCCACTTTTAGATTGGTTTTCTGAAGCGCAAGTCTGATTTTATCTTAAATGTGGTATGACAAGGAACTGCATAGTTTTTGCTGCAATCTGTCCTTGTTAAGGTAATGTTGATTTTATTTTCCTTTCATTGGGTGTAGATCTCTGGTATGATTTTAATCAGCTGTGGAGAGCTGCAACCGTTATTTTTTGCTAATCTTCTTAGTATCACTAACTCAGACGTTACGTTTTCTTTAGCCGATGGATACTTTATTAGTTCTCTATGTATGTTCGAAAATGTGCTTTTGGATTAGAAGAGCTATTGAATATAACACAGTCTGCGGTTGTCTATTTCCGGTAGATGTTGAGTTTGGCCATTGATAAATTTCTTGTAATTTCTAGATCTAGATAATTTATTTTATTACTTTGTTCGGTTTCGACTGTAAACATGATATTTCTATGATGTCTATTCCATTCTGAGTAGAAGATATTTATTTCGCTTTTTGTTCCTTCAAATCAAATCAATGTACCAACTAAATATCTGCGATGGTACTGAATTTTATTAGTCCATTTTGTATGTTTTTTTAATAACTCTCGGTGTGGTGAAGAAAAATGTTAGCTAGTATACCAGCAAGGCAATTTCGAATTGGTAAACATTTTTCTTGTATATATAGTTGGCTGTTGATATTATAATAGTTAAAGGAATGTGTCAGTTTTAGTAAAGTAATAAATCCTTCTATTTCGATTGCGCACGTATTACTGTGTATATGTAAATTTCAATAGTTTAAATAAGTAGTACGTTAGTGTATAGGTTGGTTACATCTAAGAAAATAAATTTTACATTTTTTGCGATGTGAAGTATGTTTAATTTATTGTATCAAGTCGCCTGAGTCCTTAAGTGTTAGGCCTACTGATTATCATATATATAATTTTGACTCAGACTGAAATTATCTTGGCAGTGACAAAACTTAGGTATGGTAATTGATGTTGTAGTCCACCAGCATTAGTCACATGTTGATGACAGCATAGAAGGTACGATTACGCAAAGAAGACTACACAAACTAGAACGTTTCGTGTTGTCCGTCCCCCGCTTCCGATTCCTGCCAACTTAAGCCATAAGTCAGTACTTTCTAAACGTACAGAAATATGGTTGTGATGTGTGTGCCAACGGTGAAATAAGTAACTTAAAGAGTGTGTTCAGACAGCAAACTCTCTGTAATCCGGTATCACGAGTTCTTGTTAGTTCCTTGTGTTGCTTATTCATAGCTGCTGTTTTGTACGAGGCGAGCGCATCCGTGGGTTGCAGGACTGGCCGGGTAACAGATAAACATCCCCCCTTCTGACGGCCCGTCTAGACGCGTAGGCTGTGTCATTCTCTCTCCGCTCCCCACATTGCCTTGAGCCAAACCGTCTTATTTCCATAGAAACTAGAGTGGGAAAAAGACTATAGCGACAAAAGTATCTATTATCCCAGGAAAGACAGGAGAGCTGGTGACCCCAGCTACGACTCTCTTTTGCGTAAAACTTAGCGCATCACAGGATGCACAAGGTTCAGTTACATTAGAAAGGACAAAAACGTAATGTGTTCTGATAACTGGGTTGACCTTTCTCTACTCTGAGTGTACAGCATGTTCTATAGAGGTATATACTACAGCCAGACAGCTCATAGCCACCTTAGTTCTAGAATTATTTTCTCACACTGTCAAGAGTAGCTTCAACGGATTATTAATCCAGCGATTCTGCTGGGCAGGGTAGGGTTTGGCAATCACGAAGACAAACAGTAGAAACTCTCGCCGCTTGTGGGCAGGCATTATCCTGCTGAAATGTAAGCCCAGGATAGTTTGCCATGAAGGACAACAAAACGGTGGCGGGGGGGGGGGGGGGGGGGTAGAATATAATCGATGTAGCGCTGTGATATAACGGGTGCCGCGGATGGCAACCAAAGGCAAACTGCTATGGAAAGAAACAAAGAAACGGCAGCGGAGACCATCACTCCTGGCTTTCGGGCAATATGGCGGGCGACGTTCAGGTTGGTATTCCATTGCCGTCCGGGCCGTTGACACGTCTTCGGCCTGGACTCTCACTGACAGGAATAGAATTCCCTTTAGTGATTAATTCCGCTTTGAACTGAGCCTAAATGACCAGCAAAGACATATATGGAGACTTCGCTATTTGTGAAGTTCTTTCTCTTGAATAAATCATCCAATTTTTTCGGAAGTTGTAATAATGTGTTTGTCTGAACATGTACCTCACATCCGTGGTGCGCCAGTTCTTTTCTGTTTCATTGGAGTGTACATGGTTGTTTTAATCTCTATAGAGAAACAAAATGGTTTCCATTCGTAATACGTTCTCTCTCACTACACTTTAGAAGAAAATTACGAATGACACATCATTCGTCAAATACGAGTGTTGGCGAATATAGATGGTGAAGTACAAAGGAACGTATTTTGATCCACTGTTTTCGTGATGCCATTCTTTTTTCTGTTTCAAACAAAAGAGCAGTTTTGAACCTTTTGCAGAAAATTCGTAACCTGAAGATAAAAAGAGACGTCGTAGGGTTGCACTATCAGTCTTCATTTGATGGGAATACTGTCTTGAAACTTTATTTGCAATCGCAAATTTTCCTTTGCCTTTCCTTTTCATGCTTTTTTTGAAAATATTAGTAAATACTGAGTATTATTTTGGTTTATTTGGATTTGTAAGTACCATAAAAATTAAAATTAAAATGAATAAAACTAGTTTCCACATAGGGACTCAACCCCAGTACCCTCATATTACCGTTCTGTACACTTTCCGCTGCGCCAACTACTTCTTTGGAAACTACGCTGACATAAATGGCTGAGTACACGCCCAGTCCACACCAAAAATGCTGTTTATTTCTAAACGCTTAGCCTTCTTGAGCTTCAACTCCAGTCACTTTTATTTCTGGTCAAGTATGGATGTTGTTGTTGTTGTGGTCTTCAGTCCTGAGACTGGTTTGATGCAGCTCTCCATGCTACTCTATCCTGTGCAAGCTTCTTCATCTCCCAGTAGCTACTGCAACCTACATCCTTCTGAATCTGCTTAGTGTATTCATCTCTTGGTCTCCCTCTACGATTTTTACCCTCCACGCTGCCCTCCAATGCTAAATTGGTGATCCCTTGATGCCTCAGAACATGTCCTACCAACCGATCCCTTCTTCTGGTCAAGTTGTGCCACAAACTTCTCTTCTCCCCAATCCTATTCAATACTTCCTCATTAGTTATGTGATCTACCCATCTAATCTTCAGCATTCTTCTGTAGCACCACATTTCGAAAGCTTCTATTTACTTCTTGTCCAAACTATTTATCGTCCATGTTTCACTTCCATACATGGCTACACTCCAAACAAATACTTTCAGAAATGACTTCCTGACACTTAAATCTATACTCGATGTTAACAAATTTCTCTTCTTCAGAAACGCTTTCCTTGCCATTGCCAGTCTACATTTTATATCGTCTCTACTTCGACCATCATCAGTTATTTTGCTCCCCAAATAGCAAAAATCCTTTACTACTTTAAGTGTCTCATTTCCTAATCTAATTCCCTCAGCATCACCCGACTTAATTCGACTACATTCCATTATCCTCGTTTTGCTTTTGTTGATGTTCATCTTATATCTTCCTTTCAAGACGCTATCCATTGCGTTCAACTGCTGTTCCAAGTCCTTTGCCGTCTCTGATGGAATTACAATGTCATCGGCGAACCTCAAAGTTTTTATTTCTTCTCCATGGATTTTAATACCTACTCCGAATTTTTCTTTTGTTTCCTTTACTGCTTGCTCAATATACAGATTGAATAACATCGGGGGGAGGCGACAACCCTGTCTTACTCCCTTCCCAACAACTGCTTCCCTTTCATGTCCCTCGACTCTTATAACTGCCATTTGGTTTCTGTACAAATCGTAAATATCCTTTCGCTCCCTGTATTTTACCCCTGCCACCTTCAGAATCTGAAAGAGAGTATTCCAGTCAACATTGTCAAAAGCTTTCTCTAAGTCTACGAATGCTAGAAACGTAGGTTTGCCTTTTCTTAATCTTTCTTCTAAGATAAGTCGTAAGGTCAGTATTGCCTCACGTGTTCCAGTATTTCTACGGAATCCAAACTGATTTTCCCCGAGGTCGGCTTCTACTAGTTTTTCCATTCGTCTGTAAAGAATTCGTGTTAGTATTTTGCAGCTGTGGCTTATTAAAGTGACTGTTCGGTAATGTTCACATCTGTCAACACCCGCTTTCTTTGGGATTGGAATTATTATATTCTTCTTGAAGTATGAGGGTATTTCGCCTGTTTCATACATCTTGCTCACCAGATGGTAGAGTTTTGTCAGGACTGGTTCTCCCAAGGCCGTCAGTAGTTCCAATGGAATGTTGTCTACTCCGGGGGCCTTGTTTCGACTCAGGTCTTTCAGTGCTCTGTCAAACTCTTCGGGCAGTATCGTATCTCCCATTTCATCTTCATCTATATCCTCTTCCATTTCCATAAGAAGCATGGATATACGGGTAAAAACTGAACGAAACCGGTAATGTTGGATTGGGTCCTGTTGTAATTTGTCTTGTTGTACTTAATTCGGCAGTCTTTCTGATTGGGCACTATCTCCATTGTTATCGCAAAGTGTGATAAGCTTTGCACCCACATCTGCAGACGAATAGCGAGCTTGTAATTGCGAAATGTGCGAATTTTAATGTGACTTCATTTTTTCTTCAACTGTTGAATAGCAATCGTGATCTGGCTTGCATGGAAGTACAGTGAAAACATGTTTTTCGATCCACTTACTCAACATTGCTTGCGCATCTTCTTCTAAGTGTTTAACTTAAGGAAGATTTAATTTGTTGGGAAGTCATACTGTAATTTTTGTTGAGTCCTATGATACAGTAAAAGGAAAAACAATTGTTAACCAGGGGACCGATGAGAAACTTTTGCACTTTTGTCGTTCGTCTTCATCTGCATCTACATGGATACTCAACAAATTACATTTAAGTGCCTGGCAGAGGGTTCATCCAACCACCTTCACTATAATTCTCTAGTATTCCAATCTCGTACAGCGCGCGGAAAAAGCGAATACCTGGTCCTTTCGGTGCGAGCTCTGATTTCCCTGGTTAATTATTGTGATCGTTAACCGCTGAGTAGGTCGGCGACAGCAAAAGATTTTCGCATTCGGAGGAGAAAGTTGGTGATTTAAATTTCATGAGAAGATTTCGCCGCAACGAAAAACGCCTTTGTTTTAATTATGTCCACCCCAAATCCTGTATCATTTCAGCGACACTCCCTCCCCTAGTTATAAACAATGAGAGTATTTGGAGTGAGTGTACTCTCTGCGATAAGGGTAGTTCTGGGAATGAAGAGAACATCTTGAAATAAAAATAATGAATTTACGATACGTCCTTGTATATACATTTCCCTGTACTTAATTTTGAACAAAATTCTTCACAGAGCATTACAGAACCTCGGCGGAAACGAAATTTGACGTAAGATTGTCTTCGCGACTTTTTTGTTTTTCATTTTCTTTAAGGGATAGAGGAAGAGATAATGTACTAGCGCAGTGATCACAGTTATTATCTATGACAATGTTATATACAAAGTATCCAGTAAATAAGTACTTTTAAACAAATGAAATGGTATATGTAATAGGATAATATGAATTTTCTTAGTCATGATTAATAACCTTCGTAAAATATAGGCACAAAGCTTGGCAACCATGATGCTCTTTAGCCTTTTATGTTAACATCTTCCAAAATAGTAAGTTATAGTGGAAAATCGATATGCCATGACAGAATCCGCTTGAAAAACCTTTCTAACAATATCTGTACGATTAGTATGCGTTGAGGGAATGTTGGCTTGAGAAATAATATCATGCCGGAAAAAAATCACAACATTAGAAAATAATAAATGTAGAGTAAGGAAATTTCGCGAATACATTTGTCTAGATAACATATTCAAGTGATTAACATTGCAACATTGCAGTGTAAGCGCGAGATAAGTCATTGCAAATGTGAAGTGTTGGTACTTTAATAACCGGTGTAACCACCAGAGTATTTAATGCAAGTATAAAAACGTGTATGTATTGTGTTCTACAGGTGCCGGATGGCAATTTTTGTGATGGGGTTTCAAGCATGTTGCACTTGGTCGGTCAGCGGATAACGCTGGAGTTGTCGTCCGATGATGCTCCATAAGTGCTCGATTGGAGACAGATCAGGTGATGGAGCAGGTCAAGGCAACATGTCGGCACTCTTCGGAGCATGTTGTTTTCCAATAACGTTATCTGGGCGAGCTTTATCGTTCGGAACGCTTTTCATAGCTGGCAGCACGACAGGTCGGAACACCAGATTGACGTACAGCTTTGCAGTCAGGATACTTGAAATACCCACGAGAGTGCTCCTCCTGTCATACGAAATCGTACCCCAGTCCATAACTCAAGGTGCAGGTCCAGGGCGTCCAGCATGACGACAGGCTGGTTGCAGGCCGCCAACTGGCCTCCTCCTAACCAACACACGGCCATCACTGCAGAACCAGCTGCCATCAGAAAACGTAACAGACCTCTACCCTGCCCTCCAACGAGCTCTCACTTGACATCACTGAAATCACAAATGCCGGTGGTTTGCAGTCAGTGGAATGCACGCTAAAGGGCATGGTGCCAACTACTGCTCAGATGGAATACGGTGCACCAGAGAAATACGCTGAACACGATGGTCTTCCCACTCGGTAGTGCCACGTGGCCGTCCGGAGCCCGGTCTCATTGCGACCACACCTTCCCGTGACTACCGGTGCCATCAGTCACGTAGCCCTATAACACGATCTCGTTGAAACTCAGTGAGGTGTTGATAATGGCGTCTTTGTCACCTTAAAGGCATTCTTGACTAACATCAATTCACCACATCCAATATGAAAGGTAGCTAACGCTCACGACCGTTACAATGTGCATTTAAGGCAAACCTCATAGTGGTGCTACTAGCGCCACTCCTATGTGACTGGTGCGAAATATGAACAGACATCATCTTTCAGATGTAGAAACACGCCTACCAATATTTATTTATTTCGCTCAGCTGCTTCTTGATGTTGCAACTTTTTTCCATCAGTATATACATGATACATGAGAAACCACCTAGGTCTTCAGCCATCAGGCTGCGCACGTTGTAGATATACGAGTGGATGAGCAAGGCACAGGAATAACATTTCTTCTCTAGTCTCTACAATAGACAGAATTGAATACGGAAATTCCATCACAAACTATTAAGCAAGTGGCTCAATGAATGAAGGCGTGCTGTACTTTTATTGGTCATCCCTTCGAAGAATAGGAATAAATGTCTCCCTGGCGCTGTTCTAGAGGAACATGTTATGGACCACAATACCGTTCCACCCCATCGCTTCTCTCCAACACTGCAAACATTACATTGCACTTTACACTAACCTACACCTAACTCACTGACCGTGCTCGTTTCTGATTTCTTAACTTCTGACATCAAGACAGTCGATAAAAATAAGATATAAACCGTAAGGGTGTGTCTTTTATGTAAGGCTGATTGGTGCTGATCGTATCGTGATTCGACCTTCGGATAACGGGATTTTTACTTTTAATTATGTACCAGAATAATAATTCGCTGTAGCACGCGACGGCCAAATGGGGCTATTGTCCCGCGGTGGGCAGCTTGCAAGTCGCCGTGGCGTGGATCTGTAGTACGACGTCGGACAGTTTTTGGAACCGTGTCGAGGATACGACAGCAAAGAAGTGAAAGTTAGACGCAGTTTCCTGGGGAAGGCACACCTTAGCAATAAGCAAGTGGACCTGTCCCAAGCCGTGAAGCCAAGGAAAAGTAAAATAGGACACTATAAAAATACGTATTTATAGATTTACCATAATGGTAAAATTATTTCGAAAACTGTTCCAAAAAAATTCCACCGGAGGAATCAGCGTAAGACAAAATGTCATCAGAAGTTTAAATATTAGTAAAGTGGCTTGTCTAACGACATAGCAGGTCAGAAACTTATAAACGGGAGTGACAGACTATTATGTAGAGGAAAACGTGTGGGGCTTGGGCTGAGGCAGGACCTGTGTCAAAGGGTTTTCACATCTCAGCTGTTCAACAAGCTTTGTGATTGTTCATTTTACGTTGACAGAGTCTGAATACGAACACTTGGGTAGTCAGTGCTTTTAATTGGGGTTTTGAAGCGACATATTGATGATGACAGTACCTACTGCCCCAGACGGTGCTAGTATAAATGAACAAAGCTCACGTGACATCATTGTGTCGTCTCACACCCCGTTGTCACTAAGCTGGATGATGCTTTTATATATCAGTAATTTTGCACTTTGTCAGTGCTGTGATTAGATCGGTGCTGATGACCTTCTGGTGCCGATCCCGAGAGGTGTTTTTTTTTTTTTTTTTTTTTTTTTTTTTTTTTTTTTTTTTTTTTTTTTTTTTTTTTTTGCGATTCCATTCTTATGTTAATCGAGAACTATCCGGGGGGTTTCGGTTTCGTTTTCAAATCTCTCGTGGTAGCGGCATTGTTACTGCAACTATGTATAGGAGGCACTATTTCGGTAGAGGTAAACGTGTCCTGTCTACCGGAATTAACGTCGGTCGGACAGGCTCCGTGAATTTTGATGAGTGTCACTTGCCGCTTTACGTATTTGTGGGTAACTGATGTACACTACACTAACTGGAGGACATAGAGCCTCAACAATATACTGACTGGTTATAATTAAGGTGCAGCTACTCAAGGAGGTCCAGTAGGGGCTGTAAATATCATTTGGCAGCGACGCTTGGTAGATATGCTAATGCGTTAATGCACAACCTATTTACCCTGGAACAGAATTTGTTCCAATTTTGGCCACCGGGTGCATGTCTGGCGCTGTACAGCATCTCGTCGACGTCTCCGATGTTCATGTTGAACAAGTTGTGTAAGCGGCAGTTAGTAATAAAATCAACATTATGTCTTTCTCACCTGTTTGACCTTTTCTGCTCGCGTCCCGTTCCTAATCCATTACATATAGAAACATTTCTATAGGTTTCTTGCATTCACAGCACCAGATTTGCACATTATGGCCAACAATTTCTTCCAGGGTAAATCGGTTCCTCATTAACGCATTAGAAGATCTACAAGTTTCGCTGCCGTATGATAATTACAGTCACATGGATCTCTGTGAATAGCTGCGCTCCAATTATAACCACATGGTGTTACGATTTTACCAGATTAGCTTGTTATTGATTCGACGATATTCCAACCTCTTACGGAGTAGTCTTGCTGCAAAGCTTAGTCAGGTCACACAAACGGGAGTGCAGCGTGTGAACGACTGTATAATACGTAATGGCAGGTAAGGTTAATACGGTGAGGCATATCTGTGTCATCACTCAGTAACGCACTCCTGTGAATTCTCCGCTTCCTGTGCCAGGCACATCATTCTGTTCAACGTTACAGTCGTATTTTTTTGGTGTTTCACTTTCCCTCTGGTGAAACAGATGTACTAATGGTTCATGAACAATCAATCTGCGAAGTGCTTATTATAGCAAGTCACATTCTGAGCGTCACGTACAAATGGTTCAAATGGCTCTGAGCACTATGGGACTTAACATCTGAGGTTATCAGTCCCCTAGAACTTAGAACTACTTAAACCTAACTAACCTAAGGACATCACACAGGTCCATGCCCGAGGCAGGATTCGAACCTGCGACCGTAGCAGTCGCGCGGTTCCGGACTGAAGCGCCTAGAACCGCTCGGCCACATCGGCCGGCAGCATCATATACAAGTGCTAATAAATTCATGGAAGGGAATTTAAAAAGTTGCCAGTTACGCTGAAAACATTCACAGTCTATGAGAAAATTTCCTATCTAATTACGATGAAGAACGTCTTGTTGTGTCCAAGCCAATAACAGTAAATATAATTGTACTATTTATTCCTGTTTTCATCATTTCGTGCATACGTATGAATAATTTAGTTTCTAAATAGGCATACCATCTGGTCCTCACAATGGAGATAATATAAAGTACTGTAGCGTTGTTCTTGGGGGACGAAAATAAAAAGAACTGTTACTTTGTTTTTTAATGTCGAAAAAGTGAATATTTTGGTGGGCCACTTGGCAACAGAATCAGGGATTTATTACGCTATTATAATAACATACGTTGACCATTAAATACCTGAATAAGAGCAGCATATTGATATATATATATATATATATATTTGAGATCGCTCGGAAGAAACATTATCATTTCTGTGCATTTTTATAGTCGCGATGTAGTCATACCCGGATCAACACTAAGGGACCAGAAGATTTATAGACTTTAAAAGAAATGCAACACTACACAATTAAAAAAAAGTTGGTTCAGAAATAACAGGAAAACGATAATGTTCCTTCTGCCTCATGCTGCGTTCGGCCCATCAGCGTGATCGTAATTTCTGATGATGAAGTAACACAAAATAATTAACAGTTAAGTAAATAAGGAGATGGACTCATCAAGGTTAATTTACGAAAATAAGCACACTTATCTTTAACACACGTTTTTTTTAATGCTACGTACCTTTTCATATTAAATTACAATAGGTGACCATTGTGGTTAAATACTTTATACATAACAGTCAAAATGTCCTCTTGATGCTGTCTGTTCGATATCAGTTACAAGAAACTACATCTTTTCTGATTGGAAAAAGTAACAATTAGCATATTCACTCAGTATTTTCACATCAAATATAAAATACAGTTATGGAACGCAGCAAGTCCGCGTCCGCCTCTCATGGAATACAAACAGTAAAAGATGAGGCGCCAAAAGCCTCATTTGTCTTGAAACAACAGAATTCTATTTATACCATTAATCGATACACGTACATAGAGATTTACTGGCACCGCGCAAGAACGGCAAAGATAAAGAATAATAGATTCTGTTGCTGCTATGCGATGATTCATTTCTTTTACTTTACAATTGTTCGATAACTTTAGGCCATCAGGCGTTTACTATTGAGCGTGTATTAATGTTTGTGAGGCGAAAATTACTAATATTACACTGCCTCCCATGAGGAGGGAAGGAATACCGAAGGTATTACTTTCATCCTCATGCCCATTGGAATATTTGTAATTTTCGGATGTAACATACAGGTTATTAAAAGTTTCATTTCATATTCATTCCATAATAAAAGAATTAACGTTTCAATTTGTAATTACTGACGGTGGATCATTGTGAATTTGTTCTGTGTTTCTATCAGTGTTTGTATGGATTCAGTCTATCTTGATGATTCTTAAAATTAAGGCTATAAGTACACATATTTACAAAATTTATAAGGAAATAGAGTCACACTTCATTTTTCATCGTTGCAAAAGTAATTTGACTATCACAACTGGTACACAACTTTCTGTTTTGACAGTATTCATTATATTGTCATCGTCTTGTCGATTGATTGCCTTGTCCGTCGTCGCACTTAATTATACATTTATTTTCGTCGCACATACACTATTTATGATAGACTTGGATTGTAGAGCGGCCACTGGTGATGGCTTCGACAAGGAAGTCCATATCTTTCACTTTCAGGGCTCGAGTGTGGCTCTCCGAATTATTTCACATATGAAACAGGTAAAATATCTTATATTAGAATAGCTTACAAAACTAATTTTATATACATGTGGGATGGGATATAGGAAGGATCGGATCCTTTGACGTATTTTCGAGTGCTTATTTTCATTCGTATCGTGACCTCTCGTCAAAGTTTACATTTCAACAGTGTTCAGAGGTGACCTTGTGACTTGTCTCCGTGTACAACCAGTCACTATAATAATTACGTTAACTTCTCTATCTTAGAGTCTCTCGGAAGGTTTATGATACATACAAAATTGTTTTCAGTACTGAATGTGAATGTTTTTGCTACAGAATGTAGCGCACAGCAACTGCGTTGGCGGTTGAACGTTTACATTATTTCGTCACATGGTGACTGTCCGCCTCCACTGTTGCGAGCAATCTTGAAATTCAGTCTGTGCGCGCGCACGTGACCGCAGCTTCTTGCAGAGCGTTGATTTCGCGCTTGAGGTGCCGTGCGTCGCTTTTGTTCGGCGGATCGTGGCTTTGTGCTTTTTAGATTGCTGGAGGGAGCTTCTGCCACCGAAACTGCCTCACATCACTTCCTGTCCACTATCCAGTTACGGATTCACAGGTAAGTGGTAGCTACCGCTGCAACTGCATGTGTGGAATGACACTGATTATTACACACTGCACACATCAACGAAATTTTCACACATATGGTGCAGTAGAATACTGCCACTGAAAACCGTCGAACTTTAAAACTTCACTTGCACTGTGGTGAGCGTCTGCGTGAACGGTGTATTAACAGAAATTCTCGCGTCATAACATCACATGGTGTTTACAAGTTGATTTACATACTAATATTTACAAGAGTTCATTTAAATTGAGAAATAATCTAATTGACCACTTTGAATCAAAACAATTGTTTCTTAATTAGTCCTTTTTTTTATTTATGCCTAGGTCACAGGTAGGCTATTATAAGTACTTTTTCTTTGACCAAATCCATTCCAATCTCCTTTACAAATTAATTTCATTCATAGTAATCTTTATCACGGTTGCTTATTCATTTTGTAGGACCAATACTTTTTCTTTTTTTTTTTTCTTTTAGTGCTCGTCTTATTTAGTGACTTGTGAGGGGAGCTTCATTTATGTCAAAAGTTTTTCTCGTATGTGCTTGTCTTTAAAGAAAGTTCGAGGACAGATTTGAAAATAGCAATTCCGCCTCTGAGTTTCGTGTAGAAATACAAACAGTCGAAAAAAAAGGTGGGAAAAGCGGGTCTACTCGCTGATCGTCGACAGAATTTAAATTACTCCTCAACCAGGTCGAAAATTTAATTTACCTTGCGCATTACAAAGCAATATGCGCGTCGCGAACCTACGCATTTTTATATGTAGTGCCTCACTTCCTAAGCACACGTGCATCTTTACAAGTTGATCCTGAGGAGTGGATAGGATCAAGGATCTTAAAGGATTTGCACTTAGGAAAGGCATTCAATAATCACATAATCACAGAGAAAACAATAAATATTGCAGTGCACACTTAAAATAAAATCTATCACTTCAAGCATGTATATCTAATATGTATCTTGCTGCAGCTTGCTTACTACTCTTTGTTCATTTCTTAGACTAAGTCAAGTTTATGCATTACGCATTTGGGTATTAATTATCATTTGTATATATAAGCCTCTCACTAGAGTGTTGTTGTTTGCTGCTGTTGCTACCTGTGAAGCTTGGGCCAGATCCTTATTCTATGTGGTGCTAGCTTGTGAATTTGCAGTATCGCTAATGCTCAATAGTACCGTGAAGTTGGCATAATAAACCATGTTACTCATATGTTCGTTTACTCAGCTTGTTTATAGTCTGGACTCATCTTACTTTGCGTTATATAATAAACTTCCTTTTTATTCCATCACGCTTTTACTTAAGGTTAACGTCAGGCCTTTTTAGAACAATTGCACTGCGTTATCAATCTGTTCATGCTTAATCCTAGGTATCTGTTCACTTCAAAGAGATGTTATTTTATCACTGGCACAGCACTGTGCTGGAATTTACAAGTTAAATCTACCGACTGTTTTACGCTAACAGGTGGTGCCTTATTTACGTCACCTTTGAAGATAGGGAATAACCTCATGGAATCGAATCTTTCTCACAACTTTCCTCTTTTGTCTGGACGTTTAAGTATTTCCTTTTAAAACAGGTCATTAATTTGTCCTCGATTAAATTTCACTTACTAATACTAAGCACATATAATCATCATTTTCATATTACTATTTAGTGAGAGAAGTGCATTATTCGCTCCTTCCTGCTCATTCCCAAATTACTATTTAGCGAGAGAAGTGCATTATTCGCTCCTTCCTCTTTCCTCATTTTAGTACCTTGGGGCTAATTAATACCTCTCGAGTACATCATTTTCCTTACATACTAACTTATAACTAAAATTGAAAATCGCCTCTAGGACATGTCCTCCTGTTTGCATAAAGAATATTCATGTAAATACTTGTCTACAACTTATTCTGTATTTTATTTTCCAGACGCGTTGTTTTAATACATAAGGTTTCCTTTCAGCACCGGTTAACGTCCGTAGTCAGTTCAGTTCCGTTCTTGTTACTCATTGGTTAATCCTGATCTCCAATACCTTAGAATTTTCTTACAGCTTAAATTAACTTAATTCCTGGCGTTATAAAATTTTCTTAAATCTTGATGGTGGAACAATCCTTTGATTTTATTCGTGGCAGGGTCAGATAACAAATAGCTACCAATGTGTGGTTTCCTCATTATCACAAAGGGACCTTCATAAATGTGTTGCCACTTACGATTCTTCTTTAACAACAGGGATGGTTTAAAGTGAGTCCTGACTAATACCTTTTCTCCTTCTTTGAAATCTATAACTCTGTTTACCTTCTTATCAAATGCCTTTTTTCGAAGGTTAGCATACGTTGTCAATGATATGAGAGCTTGCCTGATTTTTGCGGCTAGGTCCAATTCGTTGTCTTGTAACTTTGGAAGGAGGTCTATCCATTCATTCCTCTCTTTTGATCTTGACATTAACTCATGTGGCGTGAATCCGGTCGACAGATGAGGAAGGTGGTTTACAATCTGTTCGAATGGTTTTACGAAGTCTACCCACTTAGATTGCTTATTCGGAATGTACGTCCTTATAAATCTGTTAAATTCTTTGAAGATTCTTTCCGTCGGATTCGATTGCGGTCGAAACAGGGATATCGAAATTTGTTTGATTCCACGGCGAGCAAGAAATGCACGCCACGGGCGTGATGTGAAATTTGAAGCATTATCAGACAAGATTGATTCTGGAACCCCGAATCGTGGGAAAAAATCATTTTCAATGCGACGAATTATTGGATTTGCACAAGAAGATTTTACTGCGTACAGTCTTATGTGCTTAGAAAAATTGTCCAGGATTGCTACTAAGTATTTAGCGCCTCCCCTACCGGTGGGTAGTGGACCTGCTAAATCAATACTAAGAAGCTGGTTTGGCCTTTCAGCAACTATTGGATTTAGTGGAATTGAAGTGGAAATGTTTAAGGATTTTGCCTTTTGACAGATGACACAGTTTCTCAATAATTTATGAATTCTCTGGTGTAGATTCGGAACATAACAGTAAGTCGAGATTTTCCTTTTACATTTTTCTGGTCCGTAGTGACCCCATGAAATGTGAGTGTACCACAGAAGATGTTCAATGAAATTTCGAGGGATGCAAACACACCACCTTTCAGATGACTCAGACGTCTTATGAAATAGCACTTGGTTATGAACTTTATAAAACTTGGACAACTTGTGGGCTGGATTTTCGTGAAGAATTTGTCTAACCTTTTTCCATTTTGGATCTGTATTTTGAAGAATCTGAATCTGCCTATATAACTGAAGAAAATACTTTCTGTGAATTGGATCTTTCATTAACAAAACTTTATAATTAGACATTTGTTCCACCAGTTCGCTGGTTTCTAGTAAGCCCTCAGGTGAGCGAGAAAGTGCGTCTGCTATAACATTATCTTTACCTTTTATATATACAATGTCAATGTCATATTCCTGCAGGAATAAGCACCATCGAGTAAGACGAGGGTGTTGCAAATTGCATGTAAGGAGGAATGATAAGGCTTGATGGTCTGAATAGACTTTAATTTTTCTTCCATAGATATAATAGTTAAATCGCCTAAAAGCCCATATTACGGCAAGTGCCTCCAACTCCGTAACCGAATAAGACTTCTCACACTCTGATAACACTCGACTCGCAAAGCTAATCACTTGGATTTGCTCGTGTCCATTTACTAATTGAATCTGGAAAAGACAAGCGCCGATACCCACAAAGGAAGCGTCTGCAGTAATACAAAATTCCTTATCCATCTGAGGATGATGGAGAATGTTACTGTTAACCAGACTGTCTTTAATTTTCTTAAATCCGTCTTGGCATTCCGGCGTCCAATTCCAATGTGAATTCTTTTTTAAAAGGTTATGAAGAGCGGGATTGTTCAATACCTGATTGGGAACAAAACGTCTGAATAATGACGTAAGACCAATAAATCCTCTCAGTTGCCTTTTTGTAACAGGGGTTGGAAAGTTTTTTATAGCAGACAATTTTTCCGGGTCGGGTTTAATTCCTTCAGGGGTGATGATGTGCCCTAAAAATTTAATTTCACTTTTTCCAAACTTGGATTTCTTAAGATTTGCTGTAACACCATACTCTCTGAATCGTTGAAATATCTTTTGCAGAAGGGCCACATGATCTTCCCAATTTTTCGATGCTACAAGAACGTCATCCACATAGACTGTTACCTCATCTAAAAGTTCAGGACCTAGTACATAGTCAAGGGCAGAAATAAAAATTCCGGAACTCACATTTAGTCCAAACGGTACAACTTTGAAATGGTAAGATCTATCTGCAAATATAAACGCAGTGTAATTCCTTGACTCCTGCGCAAGTTTTACTTGCCAGTAACTGCTTTTCAAATCAAGGGTACTCAAATACTTAACTCCATGAAACTTCTGCAGATGCTCTTCAAGAGCCTCTGGTCTCGTTCTTATGGGTACTATAATTTTATTGATTAATCTTGCATCTAGGACTAGCCTTACGCTACCATCTGATTTTAGCACAGACAATAAAGGACTCGAATAAGGTGAATGAGATACTTCTATCACATTCCAGCGTAACATTTTCCTGATCTCGCACTTGACAGCTTCGCGTCTCGCATATGGAATGGAATAGCTTGTTCTGCAGTAGATTGAATGGGGCAGGACATCCATTCGATATTCAAAGCCTTTTATTAGTCCAGGTTTTTTAGAAAATACTTGAAAGTAATCTGTTAACAAATTGTAAAGCTCATTCTTTTGTTGTTTGGATAATTCAATAGACTCACTAGCTTTACCGTATAATTCATTCTGACCGGGAATTAGGTCTTTATACTCATCGTCATTAACACTTTCAAGATCTGTCATGTCTTCTGTCTGACTGTACTGTTGTCTTTTAGTCCATGGCCGTACTGCTATTTGAAGCACCCCAAAGTTTGTCTTCACCTTACTTCTTAACAAATTTACAGCTACTTGTTGCTGGCTCGCTACTAGAGTACAGATTCCACACTCGATGTCAATTTTAGCTTTCGTCTGCCTCAAGAATTCCATACTCAGGATACATGGCACTGATAGGTTTTTAACAATAAGAAAAATGCACGTTACTGAAATAGACTCTCTCTGGATTTCAAGCTGAGTCTGAAGATTTACACGTTGTGTTAGTGGACCAATTGCTCCCGATACGGTGCAACCTTGAATTGGAAGTGATAAAACTTTGCATACAGAGGATATTTGCTTAAATAAACATAAAGATAAGACATTTATATTAGCTCCTGTATCTACAATAGCTGTTACTGGTATGTTGGCAATTGATACTCTTATGGAAGCTTGAACTTGTTCGTCCCATACGTCATCATTGTCTTTCGTCTCAGTGTCTGCTACTAGATCATCCCGTAAGTTTGTCTCTTTGTCATACCTAATTGCTTTAATTTCGTGTGGACTAAGGGACAGGGTGCCCCCATTCAAACTTGCAGCATCCTCTAGGAGGCTCAAAGGTGCTGCTTTTAATTTTCCGCTCGACGCTTACTTTCCTGCTGATTTATATTTCTTAATGTTTCTTCCGTCTGGAACTGGTGTTGGTTTTGTGGTACGAACTCGGTTGGAAGCGGATCTTGTTGTCCTAGCGTATTCGCTTGCGCATAATAAATTTGCGTATTATGCGGGCGTTTAGGCTTCAGAGTTCCCGAAGGTCCGTTCGCTTGTGGCTGAAAAGTATTTTGCTGTGGCTTGTGTTGATTGTAACCGTTAGTGAAAGGTGTACATTGGTCTCCACCTTGATTATGCCATTTATTTCTTTTCCACTGTCGATTTGAATCGTAAGACTGATCGTTTTGATAATTCCCGTTGATCGGTTGCGTGTTTCCATATTGCTGGGGCTGTGTGTAATAATGTGCATCTTCGTACTGAGGTGGTGACGAATTATATATTGGATTGTATCTCTGGCCGTTATTGTACTTATTTTTGTATTTGCTGTTGGAGTACGTAGTGTGTTTATTTTTGAAACCGTTGTGGGGTTGGTACTGGTTGTCGCTGTGATGCGCTTTCGCTCGGTCACCATTGTTGCCTACGTATTCTGTATTGTGCTGGCCGCCTGCACTGAAGTGGGCGTTGCCAACATCAACTCTAGCGTCCTCGTAAATCAGATCTAACGAGTCTAACACAGATAGGAAAGTGTCCGTATCGTCCTCAGACACGTTTACTAACTTTTCTCTGATCGCAATCGGTAGCTTAGTTTTTAGAATCATAATAACGTCTTTGGCGGTGATCGGCGAATCCCAGAACTTGATTTTCGCTAAATACTTTTCAAAATATCTTCTCAAACTACCGCGCTTACTGTTAAACACTTCGGCGTTGTAAACCTCTTTTCTCAGGCGCTGCTGCACACCAGAACTCCAGAATTTAGCGAAAAACATCTGTTCAAACTCTTTGTAACTTTTACAAGAGTCGACCATTTCGGTTCCCCATAAGGCAGCATCGCCTACGATAAATCCACTAACGAATTGAATTCGCTGGCGGTCACTCCAGCTACTCGGGAAAATTCCTGAAAAATTTCAGAGGAACACTATAGGATGAATTTCTCTTTTCTGCGGGTGAAAGGTCGGAAAAATACGATGCTTGATCACGCTTTCCTCCTGCATCAAACTGACAAAAGTGGGTGGGCTGGTAGTCTGGTTAACTTGTGTTTCTATAGAACTATGAGTTTGAGCGTTATCAAATGGTGAACGGTAATGTACCTGCTGTTGTTCATTACTTCGTGGTGAATTATTCCAGTTTCCTGACACGGGAGGTGGGGAATTTTCAACTTGACATTTTAGTGTACGAACTTCATCAACTATCTGTTGACGCCATTCAGGTAAATCTTGAGCTAATGTTCGTCTTATCTGGCGTAATTCTGACATCACCGTGTCTCCTGTTTTTCCAGGGGCTGCCAATATTTCAAAAGCCACGTTTTTGACCGTTTCCCTGAGTTCGTTCTTGACCTTGTTTTCTATGAATCCGTTTTTGTTTTTAATCCACTCTTGGTAGTGGTCGGACAATGCTTCAGCATGTGCCTTAACAGTATTCTTTATTTGATCCTCTACATTAAGAGTCTCAATCTGTTTGGAAAGATCATCAACAACATTCTCGATCGTGTCTACTGCGGTTTTAACTCCTTTGACCTCATCAGAGATTGCAGTATAATCTTCTTTTAAGGTCGCAGCTTGTTTTTGATATTCTATCACTTTTGAATTTATCTCTCCCTTGGCTGCTTCGATTTTTTCATCTAACCGTTTTGAAATATCCTCTATTTTTGACTCTACTTGTGTGTCAATTTCTAGCCTCATGATCGTGATCTGACTACTGATTTGGCTTTGGACATTACCCAACAGGGTATTTAAATCAGCTGTTATGTCTGCCTTTAGTTCGGCCTTTACCGAATTTAACCGTGTATTTAGGTCATTTATCTCCGTTTGCAGATCTGTTTTTACTGAATTTATGTCTGTTTTTACTGAATTTATGTTTGTTTTTACCGAATTTATTTCTGTTTTTACTGAATTTATGTCTTCTTTTACTGAGTTGCACAGATTTGTAAGGACCCGATTTTTATTATACCGTCTTTCGGCCTTCTCTTTTTCTTAGCGGGCCTTTTCATCTAATCTTTCCTGTTTTTGGCTTTCTAACTTGCGTTCCATTATTGCTTCGATCATTGCAGCCAAGTCATTTTTTTCAAAAGCGGGAATAGTTTGCACACTAGGACCAGCTTCTAAAACTTCGGTCGAAGCTGCTTCTGCCTCCGCTGGTGTACCTATCGCGCGTGATCGTAATGGATAGTGAGGTCCATTCACATCACCGCTGTCGTCTGGTTTTGTTTGTGTCCGCTGTTTACCGTCAGCCATGTTCATGAATTATTTGTCAAACGTCAAAATGCTACAGATATTGTTTGTCACTGGCGTCAGTCGTTTGTCTGTGACGTAGTGCTATGGCTTACTGGGACCTAAGATAAAATTTTAACTCTGGGTAACAACTGACGTTCATTTGTGCCAAGAAGACAAGATGGTTCCTACTAATTACAAACAAATGAAATATCACACGTTTTACCAGTTTTGAGCGCAGTTATCCGCCATATCGTAATTTTTTTATGCACTGACAACAATGGTACACTTTCACTGAATTTAACTACATAAGAATGGACTATAGACAAATTGAAATAAATCTGTTTCAAGGCAAGGAAAGACAGGTTTACGTTCTGATCAACTCGAAAGACGCTACGTCACTACGAAAGCTTGGCTACTGCGTATAAAAATTTGACTTACTATGGCTGTCTTGATAATGATACAGCTGGTTACTCGCGTTTTTTGGTAATTTCATCAATCGTTCTTCTGAATTAATTAAAAGGTTTTCCCACTTCTCTTTCTCGGTTGAATTGCATCCACATGAAAAAATGAAACTATTACTAGAACAAGCACTGAAAAATTAATAAACACATACATGAAATGATTTTTGATCAAGTCCCTGTTCGGGCGCCAAGTGTAGCGCTGTTCTTGGGGGACGAAAATAAAAAGAACTATTACTTTGTTTTTTAATGTCGAAAAAGTGAATATTTTGGTGGGCCACTTGGCAACAGAATCAGGGATTTGTTACGCTATTATAATAACATACGTTGACCATTAAATACCTGAAAAAGAGCAGCATATTGATATATATATATATATTTGAGATCGCTCGGAAGAAACATTATCATTTCTGTGCATTTTTATAGTCGCGATGTAGTCATACCCGGATCAACACTAAGGGACCAGAAGATTTATAGACTTTAAAAGAAATGCAACACTACACAATTAAAAAAAAGTTGGTTCAGAAATAATAGGAAAACGATAATGTTCCTTCTACCTCATGCTGCGTTCGGCCCATCAGCGTGATCGTAATTTCTGATGATGAAGTAACACAAAATAATTAACAGTTAAGTAAATAAGGAGATGGACTCATCAAGGTTAATTTACGAAAATAAGCACACTTATCTTTAACACACTTTTTTTTTAATGCTACGTACCTTTTCATATTAAATTACAATAGATGACCATTGTGGTTAAATACTTTATACATAACAGTCAAAATGTCCTCTTGATGCTGTCTGTTCGATATCAGTTACAAGAAACTACATCTTTTCTCATTGGAAAAAATAACAATTAGCATATTCACTCAGTATTTTCACATCAAATATAAAATACAGTTGTGGAACGCAGCAAGTCCGCGTCCGCCTCTCATGGAATACAAACAGTAAAAGATGAGGCGCCAAAAGCCTCATTTGTCTTGAAACAACAGAATTCTTTTTTATACCATTAATCGATACATGTACATAGAGATTTACTGGCACCGCGCAAGAACGCTGCTATGCGATGATTCATTTCTTTTACTTTACAATTGTTCGATAACTTTAGGCCATCAGGCGTTTACTATTGAGCGTATATTAATGTTTGTGAGGCGAAAATTACTAATATTACAGTACAAGCAAATGTTTATGTTGTAAATATGTATAAAATCAATTAAGATCTTAAGTTGTAATCCTTCCAGTAATCTTATGAGTGCTACGTCTATTATACAATACACTGTCACCACTCCACTTGTATCATCCAACTTCCTCACCTTCAGTCATGCAGCCATTACCGTATTTTGCCAGAATCTCTACAGCAGTTTGCTGGGTCCCTACTGCACTAAAACAATCGAAACGGAGGCGCATCATCAGAAATATTCTTTGTAAGGCGCAGTTAACGCGGTGCATATTCTCTGAATCAATATAAATTATTTATTTCTCCTCGAAGATGTAGAAGGTCCTAAGTGTAATTATCCTTCTCAGTTCTTTCTTAACCTTAAACCAATGCTTTTATATTTTGTATTCCTGGAAGTAGTGCACTGAATTTTATATTAAGTTAGTACGCCATACTTTTCCAGTGAAGGGCTTGCTGTGTACGATCTCTATCAAAATCAGGCCAACTTCTAATTTAATAGTTATGAAGTTGGCTTTATAGAAGCGATTTCTGTGTTTTCGGTGTTGAAGAATGACATTCGTAGCCGTCGATTTGTGTCGGACGAAGAGGTGCCGCCTGGATCCTATCATGGTTCCGTAAGCAATATATTGACAGTCTTGTCTCACGGTATTAACAATTACGGAGGTTATTACGCTGATTACTTTTTAAATAGTAAACTGTTTACTTTTTTCCATCTCTCTCGTTTTCACTTGACTGCTCCTTATACACGGGCCAACGACCGGTTACAGACAGATTACTGAAGTTAAGCGCTGTCGGGCTTGGCTACCACTTGGGTGGGTGACCATTCAGGTCTGCCGAGCTCTGTTGGCAAGTGGGGTGCACCCAGCCTTTATGACGCCAATTGACGAGCTACCTGACTGAGAGTAGCGTCTCCGGTCAAGAAAACACAACGGCCGCCAGCAACAACACAAACCCTCTTGAGTTTTTCGATATGACTGCTGAGTTTTGTGACAATGTTTCAATTAATGTAGCTACAGTAAATTTATGAAATCGCTTAAGTCGTTTTAATAACTTTGTACAATCCGGAACTACATAACGTACTTTCATTTAAAAAGGTTTTTCATGCTTTTTGTTGAGAAAACGTTCCATTTGCCTTATTGTTCGTTTTTCAAGTTTATTATTGTTTTATAAAACATACAGATGCCCAGAACAGCATACACCATGTCGTATCTGGTTATGCGTATTTGTCTGGAGGGGTATGGTGCTGGTTCAGTTTTAAAGCAGCACTCAAAACCTTTTGCTCATTAGCTCGATTTTTTTAATGATCACATTGTCATGGCCCTAGAAATTTTATGTAAAGTGTTTATACGATGCTGCAGATTCTAATACTAGTATTGCACTGCATCTGGTTTTTGTTCTTTCATTTCTCAAACTCAGTCACTATATTGTTTTTTCACTGTTAATCATAAAATTGCCTGTCACTCAGCCATGCACGTGTTTTGCTGTAAAGCAGTTTCGCTGTGTTCTTTAATAAAGAGGCCAGTATGCCGCAGGGAAGTGTCACAGGACCACTCTTGTTCCCTGTAGACACGAAATATCTGGCAGACAGAGTGAGCAACAATACGCGACTCTTTGCTCATGGTGCTGCAGTATACCGAGTAATTGTAGGAGGAGACGGACTTGGACCATTTATATTTGGTGTGACGCATGGTACCTCACTCTAAAGATATAAAAATTTAAGTTAATGCAAATGAGTGAAAGAAATAGTCCTATGTTAGGGTACTTTGCTTTACACAGTTACTTCGCTTAAATATACAAGCTTAACGTCGCATAGTGATATCAGATAGAACGAGCGGCTAAGGGCTGTAGCAGGGAAGACGAATCGACGACTTCGGTTTATAGACAGAATTCTAGGAAAGTGTAACTCGACTATAAAGAAGACTGATTCGTGAGTACTGCTCGACTATTTGAAATCTCCAACAGGTCGGATTAAAGAAAGACATCGAAGCAATTCAGAGACACGGTACTAGAGTGGTTACCGGCAGGTTCGGTCAGTACGTGAGTATTACGGAAATGTTCCGTGAACTCAACTGGTAGTGCCAGAGGGGGGGGGGGGGGCGGGGGGGGGGGGGGGGGAGACGACGTACTTTACCCGAAATACTAATTGAGAAAATTTACAAAACTAGCATCTGCGGCTGACTACAGACCTATTCTAATATCACCAGCGTTAAGTTTCTTGTACGAACCGCGAACCCAAGATAAGAGAAATAGCGACTCGTACGGATACATGTAGAAAGTCGTTGTATCTTCACTACACTTGCAAGAACAACAGGAAAGGGAATAATGGCTCGTAGCGGCACAAAATAGCCTCGGCCATGCACCGTATGGTGCCTTGCGAACTACATATGTAGCTGTAGATCTGCGACCAACACTGGCTCAGTTGTGGATGCTAAAGAACACTGTTCAAAAGAATTAGTGAACACGTGTATCTGCGTCCGGTATGTTAAACCTATTTTGATACAGGGTATCTGTGGTCTCCTTCCATGGCTTGAGGTCCCCGCTTTCAATGTAGGCAACATTTAAAATCATTCGCCATCTACTGGCTGTGTTACGCATTACGTTGTCAGGTGACCCCTCAAAATGAAGTGAGTGCCGGTGTTCCAGTCTTATCTAGTGAGGTACACACATGTAAGTTGTCCCTTTTGAATGCTGGATTCAACAAACCACACAAAATGCGATTTCTTAATGCCCTACAAATTGCAAGGCCTGTCTGTTTGGTCCAAAACGGAAGGACTTTCGGTCGTCTGCAGCAGATTTCAATGCCTCTCCATGTGTCATCTATAGATTATGGACACGTTACAGATAGAGACAGATCAGTACACAAGGCGCCGTAGACAGGGTCGCCGTCGCATTACAACCCCACGTGAAGACCGATATGTAGTAATCTCTGCGTTGCGGCATCTTACGAATGCCTCCACAGCACTGCAAGACGCTCACAGAAGAGCCATTGGAGCCGCTGTGTCCAATCAGATAGTTATAAACCGGTCACGGGAAAGGACCTTACGACCCAGACGTCCTATTCTAGTACTCCGCTTGACACTTGGCGAAGAATCTTATAGCTAGTCTTCAGTTCTGCGTTTCCGGCGTCAACTGGTACCTTCGTTACTGACGAAACGTGTTATTCACAGACAAGTCCAGACACCCTCTGGCTCAAGGTGATGGCCATATTCGTGTCCCGAGACACGTGGTGAGCAATGCATGCCAGATGTTGTCCAAGAAATCGAGATTCACCCAAGGCTCTGTGATGTTGTGTGGAGGCTTCAGTGTTGACAACCATAAGGATCTTGTCGTTACCCACGGTCGCCTTACCGCCAGGCAGTACATCGAATAGATCCTGTTGGGCCATGTGGTGGCTGCTGCATACGGTAGTAGCCCGAACTCCTTATATATGCCTGGCTTTATGTGTGGGGCGGCAGCGAGGATGACTTGTGAAGCCTAGACATTGAAGTAATGGAGTGGCGGTGAATCCCGACTTGAACCCATCGTACGTCCCACAGGACATGCTTGACGATCGTGTTCGTGGTCGCCCTGTTGCACCACAGAATCTCCAAAAGCTCTCATGAGCTATCATTGGAGAATGGGAACGGATACCATAGGGTTGACCTCCATAGACTTATACAGAGCGACCCACGATGTTGTCAGGCAGTGATAGACGCTCACGGAGGGCGTAAATGTCATTGAAACACTCAAAGTTCAATGAAAAGTTCCCAGCGTGACGGAATGAAAGATTATTTCCAGTTTTGTTTCGAAACCTGTTGCACATTTCAGTTCTTTTTTATGGAAACGATCGAGTATTTAATGATATTTTGTTATATACTTAATTTTTGGAAGATGAAAATAAAATTTTAAAAGGTAAAACTTCCTAATGTTCGGCAAAATTACATTTATTTAGTCACGAAGCGGTTTTCGGCTTCTCAGGCCATCTTCAGTTAACAGCTGTTACGAACACAGATAAAAGCAACGTTCGACTTAAACAGATAATATTTCTACTGAAGGTACAAAAAAAGACACAGGGCTTACATAGGGAACTATTACAATATTCACATTAACAAAACACGGGTAAGCAAAGTTTAATGTGGAGACACATATTACAAATGACGAGAAATAAAATTAATTTATAATTTGAATCTAGTATTTGCAACGAAGCCTGAACGTTACATCCATATGATACAGAATGTGAATTTTTACATTCTGTCAAAGAAAAAGGAAAGTTGGTCCTACTGGAAATAATGGAAATGACACAGAGTAACAACCTAATATTAAATGATTAGACTTAATTTCCATTTTGCCCCTTATTACATTAAGTTGCAAATACTAGATTGAAACTATAAATTCATTTCATTTCTTATAATTTTTATGTGTATCTCCAAGTAACTACTTTTCATGTTCTGCCAAGCGCCGACGGAAAATTCAGTTAAAGTTATAAAGTTATAATTTCTAATGTACCCAGTCGACAAAAACTCATGTTCTCGTTTTTTCTTAGCAGTTTATACGATTTATAAGTATCATGAATGACAGAGGATTTAACACAGACACTTGAGGTATTACTTAACTAACTTTCTTCTATATTCAAGAGCTATTCTATTTCAGTGACATATTGCTATCATCTCTTGGCTGCCAAAGAGGTGTGATTTAAACTGTTTGCAACATAATTACACGACTATTTCTGTTAGTACTGAGTTTGGTATTACTGCACATTGTACTTGATACCATTGTGCATAATGTTCGATATCATCGGGATTCGTCGTTCGGCAACAATAGGGAGTATAGCGACATGGAAAGAGGGAACGCAGAGACGGCTGGCGAGGCGGAGCAATTTGCCCCGCTCGCTAGGTTAGTTACCTCGGAAGAACAGTTTAAGGCAGCGGCCCCGCCGGGTAGCCCCTCGCGTTATCTGGCCGCAGGCTGCCAGGGTCCGGGGTTCGTGCCCGCTTTACGACCAGAACGCCGCGCCTGGCGAGGCCAGCCACACCGTCTCTCCCTTCCGTGCCCCCCTCGCGCTCCCACTCTGGCCCATTCGCGCCCACACCTGAGTGCCACGGGACCTGTCTGTCAAGTGCTGACGTCCCACTACGCCATAGATCGATGCCAGCTGACATTCTCGTTTTAAAAACTCTGTTCTCCCTCCTGCCCCTTTCCTCCCTCTCTCCCCCTCCACCCCTACCCCCCTCTGTCTCTCTCTCCCAATCTCTCTCGTTCAGGGTCTTCTTACACTTTCCGACACGTACATCATTTATTTTTTATTTATTTATTTAACTGATCTGATGAGGACCAACAGGCCTTCTCTTACATCGAACTAGGGTGTCTACGTGCCGTATATATTGCATCATAGATACCTTAGAAAATAACAATTTTACTACGACTACTACTATTACAATTACCCTTGGCGGTGTAAAATACACTGAAGAGCCAAAGAAACTGGTACACCTGACTAATATCGTGTAGGATCCCCGCGAGCACGCAGAAGTGCCGCAACACGACGTGGCACGGACTCGACTAACGTCTGAAGTAGTGCTGGAGGGAACTGACACCAAAAATCGTGCAATGCTGTCCATAAATCCGTAAGAGTTCAAGGACGTGGAGATCTCTTCTGAACAGCAAGTTGCGAGGCATCCCAGAAACGCTCAATAATGTTCATGTTTAGAGAGATTGGTGGCCAGCGGAAATGTATAGACTCAGAAGAGTGTTCCTGGAGCCACTCTGTAGCAGTTCTGGATGTGTGGGGTGTCGCACTGTCCTGCTAGAATTGTCCAAGTCCATCGGAATGCACAAAGGATGCAGGTGGTCAGACAGGACGCCTACGCACGTGTCACCTGTCAGAGTCGTACCTAGACGTATCAGGGGTCTCATATCAGCCTAACTGTACACGCCCCGTAACATTACAGAGCCTCCACCACCTTCAACAGTCCCATGCTGAAATGCAGGGTCCATGGACTCATGTGGTTGTCTCCATACCCGTACACGTCCATTCGTTCGATACAATTTGGAACGAAACTTGTCCGACCGGGCATCGTGTTATCAAATATCAACAGTCCAGGTCAGTGTTTACGGGCCCTGGCGAGGCTTATGGCTTTGTGTCGTGCAGCCATCAGGGGTACACGAGAGAGCATTGTGCTCCAAAAGCCCTCATCGATGATGTTTCGTTGAATGGTTTGCAAGCTGACACTTGCTGATGGTCCCGCATTGAAATCTGCACCAGTTTGCGGAAGAATTGCATTTCTGTCGTGCTAAACGATTCTCCACAGTCGCCGTTGGTCCCGTTCATGCAGGATCTCTTTCCGGCCGCGGCTATTTCGGAGATTTCATGTTTTACCGGATTCATGATATTCAAGTTACACTCGCGAAATTGTCGTACGGGAAAATCCCTACTTCATCTCTATCTCTGAGATGCTGTGTCCCGTAGCTCTTGCGCCTACTGTAACACCACGTTCAAACTCGCTTAAATGTTGATAACCTGCCATTGTAACAGCAGTGACTGATCTAACAACTGCGCCAGTCACTTGTCGCCTTATGTAGGCACTGCCTACCGCAGCGCCGTATTTTGCCTCCTTACATATTTCTGTATTTGAATACGCGTGCCTATACTTGTGTCTTTGGCGCTTCAGTGTATATAATGGTTGGGACAGGTGGTGTAGCGGTAAAACGGATGCCTGAAACCGAGAGGTCATGGTATTGAATTTTTTTCGAAAGACAGATTTTCGGTATTCGTTTTAATCTCTCACTGATGTCAGCAGTCGTCAGAAACAACATCTGGTTCGGATACTACGTTAGACTGCAGGTCCTCTTTTTCCGGTTGAATAACTGAAGTAGGCTAGGCACAGGCAAGTCGCCGAAGTGGTGTCCAATAGAAAGACATGCAGCAAGTCATTAGACCACACGAAATTATTATTATTATTGTTATTATTATTATTACCATCTACGTACTTAATTAAGTTCGTACGGGATCCTCAGAGCGCGACGGTAACCTAGTTTTCACTTCCATAGTTTAAGTAAGGAAACGCATCACTGTATAGAATTTTACGGTGATCTCATTTTGTACTTCATGGCCCAAACAGACAGCTGGGAATTTGAGTTATTTTCAATATCGGGGTCAAAATCAAAATTTATATCACAGTCTAAGTACGGTAAGATAGTCGAATGATTTGGTGTGAAACGGAATTTTGTAATAAAGTTTTCCATCTGATTGGATATTTTCCTCGGAAGGCCATAATTTTCGTTTTATTGCAAGAAACTTTTAGACTTTATTTCATTTATATTTCGTTCACCTGGTATACCGATTTTAGGTATTGTCTTCATTCTTTTGAATAATAACAATGACATTTGCAAACAGAACCACATTCAGGTAATCATCATTCGCTATCTTAATTCTTTTGCTTACTTTACAGTTTCATTTACGAAAAATGAAGTCATTAAAAATATTAAAAATAGCAGGCGACAGCAAACACCCTTGTCTTACTCCGTGGTTAATAATTATTTCTTTTAATTGTATAAAGTCACCGATATAGAATGGAATAATATTAAGACATGCATAATAGAAGCAGCCTCAGAAACAGTTGACAAAGGGCGGAAAACAGTTGGGAAAAGACAACACGGAATTTGGAACACAGAACTTAAAGAGACAATTGAAGAAAAACAGGTAGCTTATTCGATGTTTCTACAAATAAAAACAACAGATGGCTGGGAAAAACACAAAATAAAAGAGAAAGCTGAGAAACAAATAGTGTGCAAGGCACACCTACAGTCATGGAAGACTTCATTGGTGTGAAGACATACACAACAGACAGCAACGGGCATACGAAGTCATAAAAGCTGTGAACAAGAAAGAAAACCACTGCCTCACAGAACATCTTTTCTAATGAACTATCATTACACGAAGATTACATTTGAGAGAATTTGTGCATCAACACAGCAGATCGGATTAGTATGGAGGAGCTACAAGAGGCTTTGAAAGGTATGAACAAAAGTAAAGCTACCAGATTATGTTAATAGAATCTTCCGTCGATTCTTAGTAGAACAACATTATAATAAATGTCTGAAGATGTCTGAAGATGGCCTTGCAAGCCGAAAACCGGTTAACAATAAAAGTAATATTGTAGAACAAAAGCTACCGGATTAGATGGAATAAATACCGAGCTAATTAAGTATGGAGGCAAAAGACTTTTACGACTAATAAATGAATACTAAAGTAATTGCAAGACCCTAGAGTCTTTGTATAAAGCAGAAGTAATTTCTTTCAAGAAAGTGCAATACAGTGGCTAAAGCAATTATTGTGGCATCAGTCTTCTAAACATTGGCTACAAACTATACCCACAGATAGTCAATAACTGCATAAAGAATATCACAGAAGATGCTATTCTCGAGGGAGAAATTCGATTCACGACAGTTCGTTCATGCACATAGAGTGTGTTTATAATTACAGAGAACTTAATCTAGAAACACCATTATGGCCTTTATCGATCTTGTAAAAGATTATATCTCACTATGAATATCCTTATCACCTAGTAGAGATAGAAAAAAGTTTTTGATATAAACACACACATTGTAATAAACAGAGGTAAAATAAAAGTTGGATCTAATGTAGTATAACAGGCACTTCCAACTACTACATGTCTGTTCGTGAAAACTGCAACACAAAGAAGGAGTCAAGTGATTACAACGAAATTTATTCCACAGATTGCGGATAACGAAATTTATTCCACAGATTACAGACATGACAATGCACAAATGATTAGAATTACATAACTGTTTATGCACTTCGACCACAAGAATCCAGTACAGTGTGAAGCTACCACTTGCAGCACTCAGAGCCTCTAGATGTGATGGCACGGAATCAAATATGAGTTGTACCTGTATATGCTGCTGGGCCTCCGTAGGTGAGTGGTCAGGCTAAATGGCTGGAGGATCCGGGTTCGATTCCCGGTACTGTGAAGGATTTTTACTTGATATAAGGACTGGTACATGGTGCACTCAACCTCGTGATGCCAATTGAGGAGCTACTTGAATCAGAAGTAGCAGCTCCAAGGTTCGGAAAATCGGCAAAGCTGTATGCTGATTACGTGCTCCTCCATACAGCATTCACATGACGTCGAATGTCACGGGATAACACGGCGACCGGTCGATTTCCCTTGAATCTGAATGGCCTTGTATGCTGTTGGGAAACACACTGCCACGCTATTTGTAGATGCGTCCACAAAGCATCGACAGTGCTTGCAGGTGAAAGCGAACCAGAACGATTAAGTTGCGGACCAACCATATCCCAAAAGTACATGGAATATATTCGTATAAGGGAACGCCGACAATTACTTAATGTGTGTACGAGTGCAGGTTGTGATGCAGGAACGATGACATACGGAAGTTTGGGGCTGGCGGTGAGTCGTGCACGGATAGCCAAAGCAGTTAAGGGGATACGGAATCACCTATCCCCGCAATGTTAATATATGCCTACTATAGGGAACATTTTCTCACAAACTACTGGAGACAGAGAGGTAAAAATTTTACTGTATGTGCATTCATATGTTACAACAATACTGAAACAACAGTTTATTGTCAAAGTATTTTCTTACAGAGATATTGTACATTTATTTTTAAGTAAATTTTTTCCATCGCTTTTTACTAGACTATCACCCCTAAGTCTTTTGTAAATCAAGTAATTAAAAAATCGTTGTTTCAGTATGTAATAGGGACCTATGTCACTTCGTCATAAAAATTTCAGACTTCTAGGTTGACCAGTACCTGAGATAATGTTCCTAGATGAAGTAAAAAGTAAACTTACGGGAAACGGAGAAAGAAGATTAAAACATTCCTGATCCGTAGCTAATACCCCCTTCACAGTCTTCATAATCATCTTCAAGTCTTCTTTTGGCACCCCTCTGCACCTGTCTTGCTTTTTTCACTAATGTCTTGATTATATTATCAGCATGCCTTAGTCTGTGCTGATCTAAAAAGAACATAGCACGTACCGTACGGGAACCAACACACATACCCAACTTTTGAAGGACCTGGCATTTAGTTATATTTCCAAGATTGAAGGTTGCCACAGCATCATACACACCAAAATGTAGTGTATTAATTCCGACAAACACTGTTTTTGGGAGACGATGCCATATCACACTATTCAAGCACTCGTTGGGGTTCTGCGTTTTTCCGTGAAGACATTTCATCAGAAGACTTCTGTCAGCCAGATCTCTGAAAATGGGCTTTATTTCTGCCATGATGGCTGATGGTAGACTGTGGTGGTGAATGTATTTCTCTCCTGTTGTTAGTCCCCTATTGTATTTACACCAGCTGTTTTCACCTTTGGGGCACAAACCATGTTGTGGATGCTCATCCGTGGATGCGGTGTGGAAATATAAAGCCCATATAGCTCTCCTCATTTCTTCAAGATTGCCTGTATTTTGCCTGATTGCAAGGCCATAGCAGTTCTGAATGTGGTCTATTATGGAATCAGTCAATCTTCCTCTGCCATCCAAGGTTTTCCCATCATCTAGTTTTTTCCCTTTCATAACTGATTTTAACCTTCTCAGCCTGGCACCCATTCTCTTCTGCACATGTCCTATACATTCAAGTTTGCTTATATTTACACTGTTCCCATATATTTTGCTTTCCAAAACTTCTTTGAATGCTTTAGAGTCACCATCTCCCAGATATTTGACATAGCGAACATTATACCACTGTGAAGAGCGATGAAAAATTTTCTTCACCCCAGCAACCTCCATGCCACCACTACTACCATAATAATTAGCAATACAGTCATCACTGTGTTCATTTTTCAGCCTGCCTGTGCACCTACAGTATTTAGACATTATTGCAACATCAATAACCTTGCCAGTATCAACACTAGTTGCTGTTACAACACCATTGTTGGAGGTGTGGCCCCTTTTCTGCCACGTGCCATCAAACGCCACTGTGAGGTCACGACTGCCGTCATTTTCTTCCACTGCTTCTTCCACAGCAACCTGCATTGACTTCTGTGCTACATCTTCAACTGCAGATCCTAGTACATAATTGTAAGCTTCAAACTTTGAAGGTGCACTTGGAAGATTTAGAACACCACATAGCATATCACCAGCTGCTTTGCCCTTACCAATTGCTCGCAATCCATAAACTAACCTAATATTTACACTATAAAGTTCAGTTTTCTTGTATCCATTATTTACAGTTACTGAAACCGAACTTGGAAACTTACAGCTGTATTTACAAACACTGCATATTAAATTAAACTGGGCAGCCAGGCCAACATGGGATTCTACTTTCAGAGAAACGTTTCCATGACATTTTTTGCAGCACAAACTGTTTTCAAGAGCTTCACACAATATATTCGTATCAATTAGTTCAAAAACTTCATTCCCTCTATCAAGTAAATTATATTTCTCTTCCAAATCTCTTAGTTTTTTATGAGAAGCACTGTTTTCATTTGGTGTAAGTTCGTTCGGCAAATCAGTAATAAGTGGATTCACATTTTCCAACAGTGATGATGATGAACTGCTTTGCTTTGCTAATGAATCATTATTTCTTTTCTTTTGCCAGTTCACACGCTTTTTAAATACTTTTGCTTTAGCTCTAGGCATTTTCACTGCGAAAAATGAAGCACTAAATACGAAATAACTCAACAACAACTACTTTCTTATATCACACTGTTTACAAAACAGTCCCGCCACAAAGTCAAAGAGTAACTTGAGGAAACCAGAGAGAAACATTTTCGGGCAACTAGTGTATAAATAGTCGCTGGAAACCGGGATATTTGAATTCATGTCACTTTAAAGGTACTGCCAAAAAGTTCATGGTCAGCCACGAGAGACGTGTATAACTAAAGCGCAATACCCGATCTCACAAATATATAAAAATAAAATAGTTATAATTGTAGTAGAGCTATGTATGATACGTCATTTTAAAGAGGAAACATGGCAGAATATAATACGCCAATAAAAAAATATTCGATTTTTTAACCCAAAATCCGATTCCGTATCCCCTTAAGACGACCGCTCGTATAAAGCGGGATATCTGGGTTCGAGTCCCGGTCCGGCACTGTCGTCGTTCCGTTATACAGCTGACAGTTATTTTTATTCGCAACTGCTTATACATTTCTCATATTTCACAACAGCTGTTTCACCGCAGTGCCTGTTCCTTCGGTCATGCATGTTCTTCTCAAGGAACATTGCATCGTTCTTATACAACACATGCCCAGCAATATCGTATTCATACGCCGGCCATATCCATTGGGTGACATATCAGACCAACGTCCAGGCCAGAGGAGGCTTGCACATCCCCCATCACGTGCAGCCGGGAATTGTCGTGCTGAAATATGGCACGTGGAGTTGCCTGCAGGAGTTGCATTGCTTGGGGTTCTAAGATGTCCGTGATGTAGGGGTGCTCTTCAGGGTGTCCTCAGTACTTAGAAAACGAATGACGCCCTGAACCATCACATACTGAGATCACATTACGTGGTCCAGTACTCGCTCGACGCTGTGTGCGACCCTCTTCCGTCCATTCGCACCATTGTCGTGGCAGTGTGCCCTGCCCGAGCCGTACTGTCACTGTACAATAAACCCGTTTTCCGGAGACATAAGCATTCTGCCTCGTTCGAACTCAGATGCTGGTAATGCGCTACTTGACGATCACTTACTTGCACTTTTGCACTTCGTTTGACAACTCTGCTACGACTTAGCGTGGAGTAACAGTGACCTATCCGGCCACACACAACAGGAGCTGCTGGGCCTACGTGCACACCACCTCCTTGCAGTCTTACTCTCTTATTATGTTTCCAGTGCCCTATGCATCCTCCGATCTCTGAGTGATTCATACCATTACTTCTGTGTGTTGCAAAATTAGCAAGTAATAGTATATGTTATACGACTTGAAATTATCAGCCCCTTTCTTTATTTACTTCATCAGCTTTCGTCGTGTGGTTGTAGTTTTCGTATTCGGTTGCCCTTTGAAAATTATCCGAAGCACTATTAACCTCTATTGGAAGGCGGACACGCTCCTTATTCGCGGTGAAATAATAAGTTTTGTGTGGGATGCCTTCCACGAACTAATCCCGCAAAACCTGATATGAGAGCAATTCTCAACCTACTTTTCGACACTTCCTTTGAGAAGCATTCTGAAGTAGGTGAAGTATCACAGCCGCTGTACAAGACCAATATAGGTAATTTGTTTCATCCGAGAGAAGATGTTTTAATTCATCATCCCTACAACTGCATCGATAAATCGTGAGAATCTTTGTCCTGGATACATCCAAGTGCACAAACACGATGTATGAGTAAAATGCAATCTTTCAGGATACAATGTATTTCAGATAAAGTGTTTACATAACTATGGGGTTATGAAAATAGTTTATTTAGTTATTTTCCAAAGAGTTACAGCAAAGAGCTATCTGTTTTTAAACAGAACAACATTTTTTTCTATCAGTCTGCTGATGTATTTTAAACCAGCTGTGTAAAGATCAGTTTAAATCAAATTACTATCATAAGTCCTTCATTGTAATTCCGTCACAGTTGCGTTTTATTACGCTGGTGACTATTTTCGAACTACCAAGTTCATTTTCAAGGCAAGCCTACTAAAGCTGCACTAACCTACACTGTGAAATTGGTCTGAAATTGCATGCCACTGTGTGTAGCCACTGTGTGTAGCGCTAATAATGCACCTTTAATACGCCTGACTCGAAAATGAACTTAGCAATTCGAAACTAGTCGCCAGTATAATAAAATGCCACTGGATGGAATAAAATTTAATATCCAAGTTGCTGGTCCTGTCCGGAGTAAATTTCTATCACTTCTAGTTAGCGAGTCAGAAACTTTCAGAGTGTATGCTACTTGTGTATAACTGGTTATATTATGGTGGATGTTCGGTATATTACGACAGCTCACTACATCTTAATTTCTGAACGTGGATTCCAGAAAACATAAAACTTTGTACGGCGTCAATAGTGAAATTATTCAAGGCCCATTCGCAGAATGCAATTCTGCTAGTGAAACAAATTTCTTGCATTGCATTTGTCGTACGGGTGAGACAAATGTATGGCTGATGCCAGCAACTACATTATATTCTCTTTGGCTAAGATAAGGAGCGTGGTGTATTGTAGCTAGAGCAAAGACGTCCATATCCTCACTTCTTCTTCATCTATTACTGCTTCCTTATCAAAACACTTGTTTCCCGAAGTCAACACGAAAGAACGTAATGGCTGACGGAGATCTTCAATCAAGATATGTCACGGAATAATACATGGCTGTTTCATTGGCATTCGCTCAGCATTCCATTTCAACGTACTCCTTGGATATGTTTGTCGCGTTTATTCCACGCCAGTATGTTTGTACGTTATGACCTGCCTTGTATACGACAACATAGAGAATCGTTCTACAGTCTACAATGAGGTGACAAAATTCATGGGATACCTCCTTTAGCACGGCGTAGTGCAGTAGCTCGACGTGACATGGATTTAACAAGACTCTGCAATTCCCCGGCAGAAATATTGAGTCGTTCTGTCGATATTTGCGAAAGTTCGAACTGACCTCTCGAGTACGTATCATAAATGATCGACGGGATTCGTGAGGGGCTATTTAGGTCATCAAATGATTCGCTCGAATTGTCCAGAATGTTCCACAAACCAAACGCGAACAATTGTGAGCCGGTGATATGACGCATTGCCTTCCATTCTATGCCATCGTTGTTTCGGAACATGAAGACCATGAAAGGCTGAAAATGGTCTCCAAGTAGCTCAACATAACCATTTCCAGTCCATTGACTCGAACCCAGGCATCAGCTCTTACCAACTGAAATCGGGTTTGATCTGATTAGTCCAGGGTTAGTCATCTCGCTGCCAATCTATATGGTCACGAGCGCAGGAGAGGCGCTGCAAGCGGTGTCGCCCTGTTAGCAAAGGCACCCGTGTCGGTGGTCTGCTGCCATAGCCCATTAACACCAAATTTCGCCACCCTGTTCTAATGGAAACGTTCGTCGTACGTCCCACATCGATTTGTGCGGTTATTTCATGCAGTGTTGCTTGTCTCTTGGCGCTGTCAAGTATACACAGACGCCGCTGCTCTCGGTCGTTAACTGAAGGCCTTTGGCCACTGCGTTGTCAGTGGAGAGAGGTAACGTCTGAAACGCGGCATTCTCGGCACACTCATGACACTGTAGATCTCGGAATATCGAATTCCCTAACGAATTCCGAAGTAGAATGTCCTAAGCGTCTAGCTCAAACTACATTCCGCGTTCAAAGTCTGTTGTCGGAAAATTTTTCACAAACATCTCATGAGTACAAATGACAACCCCAGTGCACTCCCATTTTATGCCTTGTGTGCGCGATAAAACCGTCGTCTGTATAAGTGGATATCGCTATTCCATGACTGCTGTCGACTCAGTGTACTTCCATTCCGTGCTCCCTTGTACCTAAGTTCGTACACGTTCGCAGATTTCCGGGTAGTAGAAAAGTTTTCCTAGGAGCTTAGTTACGTTTGTTTTGAATCGTCTCCTTACTGAAAAGTTTATCGTTTCAGAAGCTAGAATTCACTTTTCTTATGAATAATTAATTTGCTAATGGACAGTGTCTACTTGTGACAATAGGAATAATGGTAAAATAGGTGAGGTGCTTCGACATACACTGATTGAAGGAAACTGTGGAAACATCGCGACAAATTCATGCTTGAACGTTGATGCAGATGCTTGCCAAGCCTGCGGGTTGCGTTGGTATGTTTCACCACGACCGACACTTGTGGAATGTCCGCAGTATGTTGATGTCGCGATCAGAACAGAGTTCTGTGTAGTTGCGATTGCGTTTGTCGGAGATAAATGAATTCGAAGTCGGCAAATTGTTGGTGGTCCTGTGGTGGGTGCACCCATAAACAAGGCAACCGAAGTGATTGGTGTTTCAAGATGTGCCGTATCCAAGATTTATAAATCATACAGGAAAAGCGGCAAAACATGATCCGCTTATGTCACAACGCAGACGTAACTGTGTGTCGAGCGATCGGAACGGATGGTCTTTGAAAAGTATTACGACGAAAAACAAGGGGACGAGCTGCAAAAGTCACTGTTGAACAGAAAGTCGCACTCGTGAACACTGTCAGCACCAAAACAATACGATGGGAGCTCTATAAAGAGGGAAGTGCAGGGCGAGCTGGATTTTCCAGAACCACTCATCAGCGATGCAAACGCCCGTAAAGGATAAACGTAGTGCCGAAGCCATAAAATCTGGGCTGTGGAACAATGGGAAATTGTCATTTGGTCGGATGAGTGTTATTGCATACTGTTTCCCACTTCTGGCAGAGTTTACGTGCCAGAAGTTAAACACGGTGGAGGTTCGGTAATGGTTTGGGCAGTCATATTGTGGTATTCCATGCGCCCCATGGTTCCTCTGTAAGACCACATTACTGCATTTGTTACCATTTTTGCTGATCAGATTCATCTCATGGTAAAATGTTTGTTCCCACTGGTGATGCTGTGTGCCAAGCCGAGAGGGCCCCTTGCATCGTCCAGAACTCATTTTGTGAACAGGAGTGCAAACGTCGCATTTCCTCTGCCCACCAAAGTCACCAGCTCCAGCATTATTCAGCCTCTGTGGTCTGCTCTGGAGAGAAGGGTGGGTGATCGCTATCCGCCTCTATCATCGTTCCCTGGACTTGCCACTATTTTGCAGGAAGAATGGTTTAAGATCATACAGAACCTGTATTTATACATTCCGAGACGACTGTAAGCTGTTTTGAATGCCAACGGGATTCCTACACCGTACTGTTCAGGGTATTGCGTTGTGTTTTTGGTGTTTCGATATTTTTGCCCATCCCCGGAATCTGTGCGCCGACCCACTTGACGGAGGAAGTGCGTGCACACTGCGGGACTTGTCTGCTCTATACCAACGATTACATCCTTTGTGCGAGTTCTTGTGACCGTAGGCAATTTCACTAAAATTTCTCTGGTTGTTTGATCACTTCTCAACCGTTGGATATGAACGAGGATATACATATGGCAACGACGTTCTCTTGTGTAGTTCTTACCATTCAAAATGGTTTTAAGAATAAAGTCAGATTTTGATGTTCTTGTCCTAAGACACGAAGATTATTTTTTAAAAACTCCTCCAGAGAAATCGACATACATTTCCAAACCAGCGATCGTGTAAAACCAAGCTGCTGTAGCAGAGAAAAGAAGGCAACCAGCGGAAAGAGCTCCTATCGAAGCACAAAAAGAGCGTATCTGCTCCTGTTTAAAGATTCGAATTGGAAGGTGGGGAACTGGCTGCCTCATTCTACTTTCTTCAACACCTCTTAAATTTTTTTCAAAAATTTACGCATGCGAATACATTCGCGCTCTTTTTAATGTGCAACTCACCTCCCACTCCAAGCTCCCCCCCCCCCCCCCAAGATAACTCGCTCACGACCACTAGTCCATCGCTGTAAGTCACTCGTACCCGCTCACTCTCACTTGCTCACTTGCCCGCTCTCACTCACTCATTCATCCCAACTCATTGTCATTTTCTGCTTGTGTGTCCGTGTCACTGCCTCCTGTCTCACCGCCATAGTCTCCTCGTTCTGCCCTACTACTGCTGTCTCCTCCCACTGCCACTGCCTCGCTCTCCCTCTCTCTCACTGCTACTAATTCATTCGTCCCCACTACTCCTGTCACTTCTCACTGTCACTATCTCACTCTTCCTCGTTGTCATTGTCATAGACTATCTCTCGTTATAACTCGCTTTCATCCACTTCCACTTTCTCCTGCTTTTTATTCCTCTCCCATGTGCACTGCCCCCTTCACTCTTTTCCTATTTCTCTCTGTCCTGTTACCGTCAACTCTGCCACTGTACCCTTCTCTTTCCCTCGAATTGCTATTGCCTCCTTCGTTCTTTCTACATCACAACAGCTTTCTACTGAGAAGAAGGGATAATTTTTTACTTCGTCAGTCTCAGTTGCATTATTATAAAATATTTGCTGCAGTACTAACTGGTTCTGGGCTGACACGACCATTCTCAAACCAAACAACTTATTATCCGCAACTAATCATACAATATGGGGCCAAAAGGCGTTAATAACTTCTATGGCAAAAGGTATACTTTTGGCAAGAAGTACCCTCGTTGATGTTAACCTATGTGTCTGTTGCACTTGACTGACACAGCCAAACTATTTGTTGTGTCAGGTACAGTAGACATATAGGCTAATATCAATGAGGACACTTGCTGCCCAAAGTATACCTTTCTGTACAGAAAGTATTAATGCTCTTTGGTACCACACTGCATGATCAGTTACGGTTAATACCAAGGTGTGTGGTTTGAGAGTGGGTGTGTTAGCAAAAACTGCAGTAAAAATTTTGTGCCACTGCAAATAACACTGACGAAATAAAAAATTATCCGATCTCCTCAGTACTGAACAGTTACGGACCTGCCATCCTGTGGCAGCAAGCCTCGAATAAGCAAATTTCTACTGCTTTCCAGTATTTATTACTTTGTCGTCTGTTTCCTACTTCCACCGTCTCCTCTCTCAGCACAAAAAAGTGCGAATATGTTCGCATGCCAAAATTTATGAGAAAATTTTAAAAGGTGCTGAGAAAGATAGAACGAGGCAGCTGGTACCCCACTTTTCAGTCAGTCTCTTAATAAACATGAGCATATTTGCCTTATTTGTGTTCCAACGCAGCATTTTTGCGATGGTTGCCTTCTTTTGCATGCCACAGCAGGGCATGTCACTCATATGAAAAGAACTTTATGGGACAGTAAAATTTTGACAGTGTCCTAACTTGAAATCGAAAAGACGCAAAACTAATTTTACACCTCAGACTGGATTTTACGTGTACAAAAATTTTGCATGTGCTTCAGTGCTATAACATGGTGTTTCCAGAATTCTTCTTATGATAATTGTGACACTTTACAGCTTATTTGTCCGTCGTAAGTCACTTTATAAAGCACGTTCCCCTGAAATTGTGGTACATTCACGCATTTACACACATTTCACAACTCTTAAAGTACGATTCTTAGTTTCCAACATCCTTTTCCACAAATCAGAGTCCCTAACCACTACTCATTATTCCTTACCTCATTATACATATACATATTCATCGACACTTCTTCAATATTTCATGATGAGAAATATATAGCATATTAAACATTCCTCAACAACATAGTACACATCGTCATCGTAATAATAACATCATAACACCTCAGTCAAATCTCAAAAACGTCGTAGCTTTCTGCAATAATTTCAAACCCTAAAAAATATTCTCTGCTCATTTCAATAGTGTTATCTACCTCAAACGTACCTTAAAAATCATGATCTCATACCAAATACATCATTCAAAGCTCTCGTAGTATCACAATGGTTCCGAAAAAATATGAACAGTTCACAAAGTACAGACAAAATACAATTTCGTAAGTGTGAAGTTATCCAACTGTGTAATTACGTCAACATTTGTCACTGACATAGTAAAAAAAATGTTTGTCTCTCTCAGTTAAATGATCAGATAGCTGTGTAATTCTGTCTTAGAGAAATATGGTACCGATGTGTAAAGTTGTATAAGCAAATACCATATTAGCTAGGGCTCCTTGTGCTTGCCAAACATATGGTACACAAAGTAAGGGTGTACCCCCATGAGGATTAATGTAATTACACCCTCAGGTGTTACAGATTACAGCAATGGAATGAAATGTATCGCGGAAAACCTTTGTATCATTGTACTTCAAATATCTTTAAAAATAAATGATTTAAGAACAAAAATAATCACTCAAATACGTGTCATGTAGCGCTAAATGTGCTTCTTGCTGTAAGATAATCTCTGTGGAAGTGTCGTAGTTATCGTCCTCCGAAAGCTAAGTTCTGCAGAAGCCAATGTACTTACCTCATGATACACCAAATTTCAAGTAAACCAAAATGTTGCATTAAAATCTCATTAGCAGTACTGGTAAATGTTCTAAGTATGTGAGCCTTATAGTCGTTACGTAATCGTGCAACTAACAAGCAAGAATGTACAAATAACAACATTGTGTCGTCTGTTCACTATAACAATGCATTCATATTTTTTGTTGAAATAAGTTCTCTTGGTTCTTGACTGGATATTTAACTTCAAACATTGTTGCATATTAACAGATTCTAAGTCTGACAAAGCCTACTAGCAGTGTAAAGTAAAAAGTTTTATGGCAAAGACAAATTTAAAAAGCAGATTATCTTTCAATAAACCGTTTTACATATGAAATGTGGTGTAAACCTTTACACTTCCTAGTACGCAGCGTTTCAACTTCAACGCAATTATCATGTGGTATACGTCGGATTCTGTAAGGTCCATTGTAAACTAGAAAGAATTTGTGACTCAAGTGTTTCTTCTTATGTCACAATGAATGACCTTTAATGAGAACTTTCTGACCAATATATAATTTCTTTGCATTTGCTTTACCGTGTAGTTTTCTCCTTTTGTCTGCTGCAGATTTTATATTTTTAAGAGCCAAGTCAATTATGTCTTTGTGTCGAAGTTTACGTGTATTCGGGAAAGGTACAAGCTCTCTGATTCTGTTCCGTGGTTCTTCATTCTTCAGTACAAGAGTAGGTGGTAAAGCAGTGGAGTCATAAGGCATTTCATTCAGCACGTTTTGAAATAAGTGTAAATATCTGTCCCAATGCTGATGCTTTCTGTGACAATAAAGTCTGCAAAGCTTATTGATTTCTTTCATAATCCGTTCGGAGGGGTTACAATGTGGTGAGTACAATGAAATAAAAACAGGTTTGATTTTATGATTCCGAAGCATGCGTGACCAAACAGCAGATCTGAATTGCGGTCCGTTATCTGAAATGACTTTACTAACGTGTCCAACTTCACGTAAGAAATTTTTAACAAAGGCGTTGGATACAGACCGTCCAGTGGCTTTACATAACGGTGTAAAAGAAACAAATTTTGAAGTAAGTTCAACAGCGACTAGAACGTACGAAAATCCATTAGATGTTCTGACAAGCGGTCCCAAGAGATCAACAGCAGCAAATTCTTTTAATTTAGAAGGAATGATAGGAAACAGTGGAGCACGATGGGAGATAGTAGATGGTTTCGCCTTTTGACAAAGTTTAGAAATAGACAAGACTCTTCGAATTCTCTTTTCCATATTGTTAAAATAACAAGTCGTCCGAAGAATATGGTAACATTTTCGTGGGCCAAAATGTGCATAGCTGAAATGAATGTACCAAATGAGCTTATTAACAAAATCGTCAGGAATGCAAAGTACCCATAGCTTGTCATCAACAGTGTAGCGTTTGAACAGTATGTTGTTTCTAACCAGATAATAATACCGAATCTGTGTGTGTGTCTTTTCATGCCATTTGCTCTTGATGTCTTTCCAAATCGGATCTTTATCTTGTTCATGAGCAATGTCCTTTAAAGACGTGGTGATGAAGTTTTCAAAGGCGACTTACTGAATGTAAAGAATACTGAAATTTTTCTCGAGGTTGCCTTCTGTGTTACTTTTCTCAAGCCCAGCCGGTGCGCGAGACAGTGCGTCCGCAACAATGTTCTCCTTGCCGGGAATGTAGACTATTGTGAAGTGGAATTCTTGCAGAAACAATGCCCAACGTTTTAATCTGTCATGATTTAATTTTGAAGACATAAGAAATTGTAATGCACAATGATCACTGTATACTTTTACGTGCTTACCAGAACGAAAGAAACGGAATTTGTTAAATGCCCAAACGATAGCTAAAGCTTCTAATTCAGTAACGGAATAATTTTTTTCAGATTTTGTTAGCACTCGGCTAGCAAAAACAATGGTTTTCTGAACAGTAGTGTCATTTTCTATGGCTTCTTGAAATAAGTGGGCACCAAGACCGACTTTAGAAGAATCCGTGCTAAGGCAAAAATCTTGTGAGAGATCTGGATGAGCTAGTATTCGCGCGTTAAGTAGCGAGTCTTTCAAAGAATTGAATTCCAACTGTGCTCGTTCGTCCCAGTTCCAAATAGTATTTTTTCCAGTGAGAGAACAAAGTTTTGGTGTAACTAGAAATTGATCATTCAGAAAACGACGGTAAAAATTTACGAGACCTAGAAAACTGTGGAGTTGTCTTTTTGTGGATGGAACTGGAATGGCTCTGATTGCTTCTAACTTTTCAGGATCCGGCTGAATGCCTTCAGAAGAGATAATATGCCCCAAAAACCTCTCCTTTGACCTACCGAATTCAGACTTTTCCAAGTTAACTGTAATTCCAGATTCTGCAAAAATACGTAACAAACTGTCGAGGATGCGATTATGTTGTTCCCATGAGGCTTCTGCTATTAGAATATCATATAAGGTGATGTGACGTTTTAAGAACTCAAGTAATATGGAATTTAGCCCGCGAATGAATGCTGCCGAAGAAATGTTCAAACCAAAAGGAAGTTTCCGAAATTGATAGCAAACGCCGAAACAAAGGAAAGCTGTGTATTTTCTACATTCTGGATGAAGGTCGATCTGATAAAAGCTGGATCTGAGATCAATGGAAGACAACACTTTTACACCATTAAAATTTTGAAGAAGTTCTTCCATCGTCTGCGGCCTGTCTGTTTCAGGAATGATGATAGTATTGATTTGTCTCGAATCTAAGACAAGCCTGATCGATCCATTTTTCTTCTCAACAACATGTAATGGATTGTTGTATGAGCTTACTGCAGGCTCAATAATGCCCTCGTTAAGCATAGATTGTATTTCTGTTCTAACACGGTCCCTATAATGCGCCGGAATTACGTATGGTCTAACACAATATTTAGTATGCTCACGAACACGAAATTGGTATTGAAATCCCTTCAGTGTTCCTGTTTTGTGAGTAAAAACTGTGGACTGTGCTTGTAAAATCTCAGAAAGGTGTTGCCTATCAGTGTCATTACAATTCTAAATTGTTTGAATTTTATTCTGAATTAACTCATTAGTATCAAATATGTCGTCGATATCATCCCTGTCAGTACTTGCAGAGTGATTGTTAGTGTCTAGTTCCGTAGAAAATTCCGAACTGTTGTCTAACAGAAGGTAAAGCCGATTAATTTCCTCGTCATGGTTTGAGAGCCAATCTTCAAATTTCAAAACTATTGACTTACCTTCTTTGTCTAAACTTATTTCAGCATCGTGAAAGTTTAAGATTGCTTTGTATTCATTCAAAAAGTCTACTCCCAATATAATTTCCGTCAACAATAATGGAACACTGAGAAAGTTCATAGAGAAGCTGTGCTTTGACAAAAGAATTCTAAGTTGGTTTGTTGGCGTACATCCACACTTTTTCCAACGATTGCACCTTGTAATTTAATCTTACGTAACGGAAGTGTGGGGCAATCGTTCGATTTGTTGCATTTGCTAAAGGCTGTTGCACTAATTACTGAAATGGGACTGCCAGGGTCAAGTACTGCAGTAAATTTTGCGTCATTTACAGTAATTGTAATCACAGGATATGCAATGTTGTTATGTTTTACGTCGTGTTCCTGGAGTAAGATGTCTCTAATGTCTTCCATTTTTACGTAATTACTAGCTACGGCAGCTGCGTCGTCAGTTTCATAAGTACGTTTTGTGGCTGCCAGCGGTATGAGTCATTGCCTATTGTATCTTTGTTGGCACGCGTCGTTATTGGGATTTGGAGACCTAACTTCTACAAATTCACCTTGTCGAGAGGGCTCTGCTCTGTTTGAATCCCGCCAGTTCTGATGCAATTCAGGTCTGTCGTTACGATCATATCGTCTGTCGTTATGTCGGTAGATTCCATAGTTTCTTTCTTGTCGGTCATGTGGTGGAGAATTTCTCCCTGAATCGTAACTGCGCGCTGGACCGTTGCATCTGAAGTTATTCTGTCTCCCTTGATAATAATTATTTTGGTTCCCATATTGCCTGTTTCTCTGATTGTCTCTGTGATAGTCATTACGCGGAGAGGTGATCTTTCCCTGTAATTATTACTACTCTGCCAACGGTTGTCATACGAGTGGTGTCTGTTTCGGTCACGATTTACGTTGAAAGAATAGCCTTGTCGTATATTATTTCTGTCATCGCGGAATTGTGACAGATGTGATCTGTAATTGTTGCGCTCCTGTTTTCGCGTTCCCCGGTTGTCAGTGTCAATTTCCAGTTCTTGTAACAGTCCCTGAAAAGCTTCAATGTCTTCTTTGCAACGTCCTGCTAAAATAATATGTCGTAAATGTTCAGGCAGTTTGATTAAGCAAATGCGGATGAGTTCTGAGGGGCTGTATGGGTTTGACAGGTACTGATTCTTGTGCAACATGTCTTCAAAATATTTCACAAGACTGGAAAATTCAGATTGTTCGAAATGTTTCATCATTATGATGCCATGTTTTACTTGGTCTTGTGTGACTTGAGACCAATATGCTGAGAGGAAGGCATGGCAAAATTCTCCTTCACTGTGGCAATCGTGAATGACCGATCGCATTCTTACAGCTGGTTCATTCTCTAAGTAGCCACACATAAATTCTAATCTGTATTCTAATGACCAGTTGGGAGGAAAACAATGAGAGAATTGATGAAGCCACGCTTGTGGATGAATGTCGTTGCCAGAATTCTTAAATGTTTTGAATTTACTTGTAGTAATGAACAGCTTATAGTCAAACTCATCATGTCGGCGAGTCGCATGTCGGTCATTGTTACGTCGTTTCGGCGGTTCCATCTCAAAATTCGGTGTACCTTGCCAATTTCTTTCATAATTTCCGAAGTGCCCTGTGTTATTATTTTGTGGCTGTTCTGTATTTCTATGTCCCTCTTCCCGTATTGGAGCATGAGTGACCTCTGAAATACGTAATTCTTGTATTACTTGTGTCAGCTGATCTTGTACTTCCCGGATTTCTCTTTGGTGTTGCGTATTAATTTGATTCAGATTTTGTTTCAATTTCCTAATTTGTTCACACTCTTCTGTGTCATTAATGACTACCGGTTTTGTGTCATTCAGATTATCATCTACCTTCGTAGATAAATTATTTAGCTGATCCGAAAGTTCAACTACTTTCTCTGATAATGAACTAATTTCCTCCATGTGTCTTTCTGAACCAATTTTCAGAGTATCTACTGTGTCCTTTAAGTTTTCTTGAGTTTTTGCAAGTTGTGTAACCGAATCGGTAGATGCAACTGAGTCAATTTTAGCTTGCAGGGTCTCATGATTTTGATGAACAATAGTTTGCAGTTCTTTTATGGCTGCTTCGTGATTCTGTAATGCATTTTCATGCCACGAAAAAATAGGTTGATAATGCTCACAAATTTGTGTTTTTACGTCATTACAGACTTTTTGACATTTCGATTCAATGTTATATAACTCAGTAGTTAAATCTTCACGTGTTCGTTCAAGTGTGGTGTCTAACTTTTGAAGCTTTTGCTGTGTTTGTCTCTGATTTTGTTCCATTGTGTCTAACTTTTGCTGTGTTTGTCTCTGATTTTGTTCCATTGTGTCTAACTTTTGAAGATTTTGTTCCATTGTGTCTAACTTTTGAAGCTTTTGCTGTGTTTGTCTCTGATCTTGTTCCACTGTGTCTAACTTTTGAAGCTTTTGTCCCATTTGTTGCATTAATTGTAATAACAATGCACTGGTGTCTGAAACATGTTCTTCAGTGCTATTCGGCAATGCATTTGAATTGGCAATATTCGCAGTTTGAAAAGCAGAAAATGTGTCTTGACTTATTTGAGAAAATGATGAGGACGCAAAACCTGAATCTACAGTATTTGCAAGATTGTGTCTTGTCATTTCGGATTCCTGAGGCAAGCTGTTGCCGACCGATCAATCGATAATGCTTCCCTGTTCACAAATTGTTTCACTGTCTACACCATTGTTTGCAACTCGCTCCATTTCCCTATGTACAATTACCAAATTACTACTTTGAACATTAGTTAATTCATTACTCGGTGGCGCTCACACACTGCTTTCGTCTTCACTGTCATTTCTCAGTTTACTTTGGAGCCTAGTATTAAGTTTTTCACACGCCATTATTGTGACAATATTTCACACGATAACACAGAAAAGTACAATTTGAAGAGCAAAAATAAGAGAACACATTAACGTAGCACTGAAAATAATATCTCGTTAATTGCAAGCGCAGCTGTGAAATACTTGCTACAAATCTACATGCATGCCACAACTGTTTTACTGTACAACAATGAAAAACTACAACTACAAAGAAAATTCTCTCTATAATTATGTGCTAGCAATAAACAATAGCTACACTAATTACACAAACTACAAGAAAAAAATCAGAAGATTCCAGTGAGGTATCCTGGCAGGGTCGCCATATGAAACGTCCCCTTTGAACAATTATGAAATACTGTGCTTAAACTGACACACAATATCTTTAGAGCAACACAGTCTGACTTTCAAAAATCCCTACAAAAGAATGGCCCTGACTAACATTAAACTATACCTTTCACAAATCACTTACCACACAAAAATCTTCGTTACTCAAGCTACAGAAATACAGCGAGCGCCACTACTGCCAGCTAAATAACAGATTCAAACTATGGAAGGCACTAACTACTGATAGGCATAGTTAGCAAATGAAAGATTTTAATAGAGAACAAACAATGTATTTACCTCAATAGTGTTCAAAAGTCATAATGTATATAGCAGTTCATGATATCCAGTATTACAAATTTCAAAACTCCGCCATCTCTCTCCTCACATCTACTACTGCTGGCAGCTCACCTCCAACTGTGCAACGCTACGCGCTGTTCACATCCAGCTGCCGCTGCCCAACACTACAATGGCAGACAACAATGCAAACTAGCCACAGACTGCACACAGCACAGCCAGTGATTTTCATACAGAGCGCTACGTAACGTTGCCAATAAGCAAACATAAACAGCCTACTTACAGATCTGCTGAAAAAAAAAGTTCAAATGTGTGTGAAATCTTATGGGACTTAACTGCTAAGGTCATCAGTCCCTAAGCTTACACTCTACTTACCCTAAAATATCTTAAGGACAAACACACACACCCATGGCCGAGGGAGGACTCGAACCTCTGCCGGGACCAGTCGCATAGTACATGACTGCTCGGCTAATCCCGCGCGGTGATCTGCTGAACGGTATGAACAGTCTAATGAGTACACAATATGGATTGAGAGCAAATCGAAGGAAGACAAAGGTAATAAGAGTTAGTAGGAATGAGAACAGCGAGAAACTTGACATCAGGATTGGTGGTCACAAAGTAGATTAAGTTAAGAAATTCTGCTACCTAGGCAGTAAAATAACCAATGACTGACAGAGCAAAGAGGACATAAAAGCCGACTAGCAACGGGGGGAAATCGGACAGAAGAGACTCGAGGCATTTTAGATGTGGTGGTACAGACGAATGTTGAAAATTATGTGGACTGATAAGGTAAGGAATGAGGATGTTCTGCGCAGAATCGGATAGGAAAGGAATATATGGAAAACACTGAGAAGGAGATGGGACAGGATGATAGGACATCTGTTAAGACATGAGGGAATGACATCCATGGTACTAGAGGAAGCTGTAGAGGGCAACAACTGTAGAGGAAGACAGAGATTGGAATACATCCAGAAAATAATTGAGGACGTAGGTTGCAAGTGCTACTCTGAGATGAAGAGGTTAGCACAGGAGAGGAATTCGTGGCGGGCCGCATCAAACCAGTCAAAAAAAAAAAAAAAAAAAAAGGAAGAAGAAGAAAGAGATACACTCCTGGAAATTGAAATAAGAACACCGTGAATTCATTGTCCCAGGAAGGGGAAACTTTATTGACACATTCCTGGGGTCAGATACATCACATGATCACACTGACAGAACCACAGGCACATAGACACAGGCAACAGAGCATGCACAATGTCGGCACTAGTAAAGTGTATATCCACCTTTCGCAGCAATGCAGGCTGCTATTCTCCCATGGAGACGATCGTAGAGATGCTGGATGTAGTCCTGTGGAACGGCTTGCCATGCCATTTCCACCTGGCGCCTCAGTTGGACCAGCGTTCGTGCTGGACGTGCAGACCGCGTGAGACGACGCTTCATCCAGTCCCAAACATGCTCAATGGGGGACAGATCCGGAGATCTTGCTGGCCAGGGTAGTTGACTTACACCTTCTAGAGCATGTTGGGTGCAACGGATACATGCGGACGTGCATTGTCCTGTAGGAACAGCAAGTTCCCTTGCCGGTCTAGGAATGGTAGAACGATGGGTTCGATGACGGTTTGGATGTACCGTGCACTATCCAGTGTCCCCTCGACGATCACCAGTGGTGTACGGCCAGTGTAGGAGATCGCTCCCCACACCATGATGCCGGGTGTTGGCCCTGTGTGCCTCGGTCGTATGCAGTCCTGATTGTGGCGCTCACCTGGACGGCGCCAAACACGCATACGACCATCATTGGCACCAAGGCAGAAGCGACTCACATCGCTGAAGACGACACGTCTCCATTCGTCCCTCCATTCACGCCTGTCGCGACACCACTGGAGGCGGGCTGCACGATGTTGGGGCGTGAGCGGAAGACGGCCTAACGGTGTGCGGGACCGTAGCCCAGCTTCATGGAGACGGTTGCGAATGGTCCTCGCCGATACCCCAGGAGCAACAGTGTCCCTAATTTGCTGGGAAGTGGCGGTGCGGTCCCCTACGGCACTGCGTAGGATCCTACGGTCTTGGCGTGCATCCGTGCGTCGCTGCGGTCCGGTCCCAGGTCGACGGGCACGTGCACCTTCCGCCGACCACTGGCGACAACATCGATGTACTGTGGAGACCTCACGCCTCGCGTGTTGAGCAATTCGGCGGTACGTCCACCCGGCCTCCCGCATGCCCATTATACGCCCTCGCTCAAAGTCCATCAACTGCACATACGGTTCACGTCCACGCTGTCGCGGCATGCTACCAGTGTTAAAGACTGCGATGGAGCTCCGTATGCCACGGCAAACTGGCTGACACTGACGGCGGCGGTGCACAAATGCTGCGCAGCTAGCGCCATTCGACGGCCAACACCGCGGTTCCTGGTGTGTCCGCTGTGCTGTGCGTGTGATCATTGCTTGTACAGCCCTCTCGCAGTGTCCGGAGCAAGTATGGTGGGTCTGACACACCGGTGTCAATGTGTTCTTTTTTCCATTTCCAGGAGTGTATGTAGACAGGCAGAATACGGTGCTACGGTCGACAACGCCTTTATAAGAGAACAAGTGTCTGGGGCATTTGTTAGCTCGGTTACTGCTGCTACAATGGCAGGTTATAAAGATTTTAAGTGAGTCTGAACGTGTTCTAGTCGGCGACCGAGCGATGGGACACAGCATCTCCGAAGTAGCGATTAAGTGAGGACTTTCCCGTACGACCATTTCACTAGTGTACCGTGAAAATCAGAAATCCGGTAAACATCAGATCTCCCTCACCATGCGGCCGGAAAAATATCCTGGAAGAACGGGACCAACGACGACTGAAGAGAATCCTTAAACGTAACAGAAGTGCAGCCCTTCCGAAAATTGCTGCAGATTTCAGTGCTGGGCCATCAACAAGTGTCAGCGCGCGAACCATTGAACGAAACATCATTGATACGGGCTTTCGGAGCCTTAGGCCCACTTGTGTACCCTTGATAATGGCACGACATAAAGCCTTACGGCTGACCTGGACCAGTCACTACCGACTTTAGACTGTTGATGACCGGAAACACGGTGCCTGGCCGGACGTGTCTTGTGTCAGTTTATATCAATCGGATAAACGTGTATGGGTATGGAGACAATCTTATGAATCCATGGACCCTGCGTATCAGCAGGGGACTATTCAAGCTGGTGAAGGTTCTGTAATGGTGTGGGGCGTGTGCATGTGCAGTTGGAGTGATATGGAACCCCTGACAAGTCTAGATACGGCTCTGGCAGGTGACACGCAAGCATCCAGTCTGATCACCTGCATTCATTCGTGTCCATTGTGCATTCCGACGGACTTGGAAAATTCCATGTGGACAATGCGACATCCCACACGTCCAGAATTGCTATAGAGTGGTCCAGGAACATTCTTCTGAGTTTAAACACTTCCACTGGACAGCAATCTTCCTAGACATGAACATTATTGAGCTTATCTGTGATGTCTTGCAACGTGCTGTTCAGAGATCTCCACCCCCTCGTACTCTTACAGATTTATGGACAGCCCTGCAGGATTCATTGTGTCAGTTCCGTCCAGCGCTACTTCAGACATTAGTCGAGTTCATGCCACATCGTGTTGCGGCACTTGTGCGTGCTCGCCGCGGTCCTGCACGATATCAGGTAGGTGTACTAGTTTCTTGGGCTCTTCAGTGTATAATAACCACGATATAGTGTCTCAAAATGAGCATAATCTCAGAGCGATATGTGACATAAAATGTCACTAGTACATCGGCGTTCTGTCAGTTCGTGACGTCTGAATAATGTAATTCGTTCAGTTAAATAAAATACCACGCGGTCTACAGGTATCTCGTAGTGATGACTGTTGAGGCAGTTGTCGAAAAGCTCCGTGAAGGACTTATTCAAGTTTACAAATGTCACACAAAGTATCCTCTGCCGCAGACCTTAAGATTAACTGCGGAATATAGATGCAGATGTTGACGACGACAAATTTCCAGTGTTTTAACTGTGGCCTCTGAGTCACAGGTCTGGATGCGCTGATACGATAGCGGACCAGGCGGCGAGGCACGTGGGTCAGTGTGGCGGACGGCAAGCAGTTTTCGCGGCTTAGCGGCGAGCGGGCCATCCCGTTTGGGGGGACCGTTGGGTGGCCTATCGAGGCCGTGCATCTGGCGGCTGGCGGCTGGCGGCTGGCAGTGCGCCCAGCGGAGCAGCGCCGGCGCTGCCTGGCCGGCCAGACGCCGCCGCCGGCTGCGGCTCACACGAGTGCGGCAAGGTATGCTTCGGCGGGCGGCAAGTCATTTCCTTAGAGATGCGGCGGCTCGCGAATTTGGCCGTCCCACCTGGAAGTGCCGGACGCTAGCCGTACATGAAGACCGACTGCTAATGCGGTACGGATGGGGACGCAGTGCATTTGATTAGCTGTACCACGAGTCTGCTGCTCACAAAAGAAATGGATGGGAGGGAAGCAAGTTTGGGTTTAACATTCCATCGACATCGTGGTCATTAGATAGCACAAGCTCGGATTGTGAAAAGGTCGGGCAAGGAAATCGGCCGTGCCCTTTTCAAAGGAACGATTTACAGATATCAAGGAAAACCTAAATCTGGATGACCGGACGCGGGTTTTAACCGTCGTCCTCCCGAGTCCAGTATGCTAACCACTGAGCCACGTCGCTCAGTAAAAGAATACGATGTTAGGTGAAAACATGCGATTTCTTCAGTTTCTTTACAACATATTCTTCCACATGTTTCATTATTCCAGTTTTCATATTTCACCGTAAACATATTTAGTGAATTGCCATTCATGATTGTTCTCTATTTCATTATGTATTCGACAACATTTAGAAACTTGATCGCCCAGAGAAAAAATCTTGCTGCGGCCGCATAACAGCTTTTAGTATTGCAATTTGCGGTGCCTAAAAGCTGTTTACTACATGATAATACAATACCTTTTATACAGCAGGCATTTATTTATAATTGAAAATATCTGACAGTTAATCCTCAGAATTTCCTACATTAAGATCACGTATTTTAACGACTCTACAAGTGTTAGTTATTGAAACAGTCACCGAAGTAGTAGCACAATACTCGACTCCTGCGACGCGTGGTAGCCGCACGGTCCGAAGCTCCTTATCACGGTCCGTGCGGCTCCCCCCCGTCGGAAGTTCGAGCCCTCCCTCGGGCATGACAGTGTGTGTTGCCCATAGCGTAAGTTAGTTCTAGATTAATTAGTGTTTAGGCTTAGGGATTGATGACCTCTGTAGTTTGGTCCCATAAGACCTTACCACAAATTCCCAAATTACTCAATTCCATCTCTAAACTGCCGTTATCATGACCAAGATACAAAGCCGACACCCACCCACCACATTGGTACAAGTTTTCAAGCCTGCCAACAAAACAGATGATGAATAGATTGAAAGAATGTGAAATATGATAAAAGAAATTATTCAGATAGTTAAGGCAGAAAAAGATTCAAAATTTGAAGAGAGAGTGGAATTCGGTAGCAGACAGAGGAAGAGAAAATAGTGGGAGAATGTGGACTCGGGTAAAGGAGTGAAACGGGAAGCCACCTGGTAGCATTTTGCACAGACTATAATTTCATCATTACCAACACTTTGTTCGAGAATCTTGAAAAAATGATGCGTATGTGGAACAGAGGTTTCGAAAGCAGTTTTCAAATTGTAAGACATCAGAATTTCTAAGCTCACTGGCAGCAACAAATCGACTAATCACGTTGGTATGTAAAATGTGTGAGTCTGGCGACACACCAGCTGACTTTCGGAAAAATATCATCCACACAATTCCGAAGACGGCAAGAGCTGACAAGTGCGAGAATTACCGCACAATAAGCATAACAGCTCATGCCTTCAAGTTTCTGACAAGAATAACATACAGAAGAATCGAAAAGAAAACTGAGGATGTGTTAGAGCCGGCCTGGGTGGCCGAGCGGTTCAAGCCGCTTCAGTCGGGAACAGCGCGATCCCTACGGTCGCAGGTTCGAATCCTGCCTCGGGCATGAATGTGTGTGATGTCCTTAGGTTAGTTAGGTTTAAGTAGTTCTAAGTTCTAGGAGACTGATAACCTCAGAAGTTAAGTCCCATAGTGCTCAGAGCCACTCGATTTATTTTTTTTATTTGTTGGATGCCGATCAGTTTGGCTTTAAGAAAGGTAAAGGAACAAGGATGCAATTCTGACGTTGCAGTTGATAATGGAATCAAGACTAAAGAAATATCGAGACACGTTCATAGTATTTGTCGACCTGGAAAATGCGTTCGACAATGTAAAATGGTGCAACATATTCGAAATTTTGAGAAAAATAGGGGTAAGCTATAGGGAGAGACGAGTCACATACAATATGTACAAAAACCAAGAGAGAATAATAAGAGTGGACGACCAAGAACGAGGTACTCGGATTAAAAAGGTGTGAGACAGGAATGCAGTCTTTTCCCCCCTACTGTCCAATCTGTACATTGAAGAAGCAATGATGGAAATAAAAGAAAGGTTCAATAGTGGAATTAAAATTCCAGGTGAAAGGATATCAGTGACACGATTCGGTGACGACATTGCTATCCTGAGTGAAAATGAAGAAGAATTGCATGATCTGCTGAATGGAATGAACATTCTATTGAGTACAGAATATGGACTGAGAGTAAATTGAAGAAAGACGAAATTAATGAGAAGTAGTACAAATGAGAACAGCCAGAAACTTAACATCAGGATTGATGGTCACGAAGTAGATGTAGTTAAGCAATTCTGCTGCCTAGCAGCAAAATAACCAATGATGTACGCAGCAAGGAGGACATCAAGAGCAGGCTTTCACTGAGAAAAAGAACATTCCTAGCCAAAAAGAAGTCTACTAGCATCAAATATAGACCTTAATTTGAGGAAGAAATTTCTGAGAATGTACGTCTGGAACACGGCGTTGTGTGCTAGTGAAACATGGACTGTGGGAAAACCGGAACACGAGAGCATGGAAGCATTTGAGTTGTGGTGCTACAGACGAATGTTGAAAATTAGGTCGGCTGATGAGGAATGATGAGTTTCCGCGCAGAATTGGAGAGGTAACAAATATGTGCAGAACACTGACAAGGTGAAGGGACAGTATACTAGGACGTCTGTTAAGACATCAGGGAATAACTTCCATAGCACTAGAGGGAGCTGTAGAGGCCAAAAACTGTAGAGGAAGACAGAGATTAGAATAAATCCCGCAAATAGTTGAGGACATAGATTGCAAGTACTACTCTGAGATTAAGAGTTTTGCTAAAGTAGTAAAAGAGTTTTGCTATTTGGGGAGCAAAATAACTGATGATGGTCGAAATAGAGAGGATATAAAAAGTAGAATGGCAATGGCAAGCAAAGCGTTTGTGAAGAAGAGAAATTTGTTAACATCGAGTATAGATTTAAGTGTCAGGAAGTCTTTTCTGAAAGTATTTGTATGGAGTGTAGCCATGTATGGAAGTGAAACGTTGACGATAAATAGTTTACACAAGAAGCGAATAGAAGCTTTCGAAATGTGGTACTACAGAAGAATGCTGAAAATTAGATGGGTAGATCACATAACTAATGAGGAGGTATTGAATAGAATTGTGGAGAAGAGGAATCTGTGGCACAACTTGACTAGAAGAAGGGATCGGTTGGTAGGACATGTTCTGAGGCATCAAGGGATCACCAATTTAGTATCGGAGGGTAGCGTGTAGGGTAAAAATCGTAGAGGGAGACCAAGAGATGAATACACTATGCAGAGTCAGAAGGATGTGGGGTGCAGTAGGTACTCGGAGATGAAGAAGCTTTCACAGGACAGTAGTTTAGAGAGCTGCATCAAACCAGTCTCTGGACTGAAGACCACAACAACAACAACAACTTTTTTTAATACAGCCTCTAGCAAATGCCACTTGTATTGTCTATACGCATCTATTACTCACTGCAAACACCCTCACATTTGGAAAAAGATACAGCTTGTAATGCATTTATGTTATGGCGGCTGTCCGCAAATGATAATGTTGAATTATTGTGTTGCCCCTTTGCAGTTTGTCGCATTTTTTGTAAGACATCAATTCTTACATGAACCAACAACCAATGAGTGGTTATGTATTGTCCATGACTTTCTAATGCAATGGCAGTTCTCGAACTGTGTGTCATCAATGGCAATTATATCGTAATGCAATTGTACCAGTTGTACAAATGCTGCTGTACATATTTGGTACAGGGTAGACTTTTCCGCTGACTTCAAATATCATATGGTCTTTCTCAGGCCTATTAAAGGATGCACTAAGATCGTATCCAACTACTTTTAATCACCTTTTATCTTCGGTAAGCGGGTTACTCAAAAAATAAATACTGCCATTTAGCAACCAAATGTCGAATCGACCGTTGTATCATAGCAGTTAAAGTGGTAACTGTGAAGCTAACTGCACCGAATCGTCGTACATAACTTGCAAGACTGGGCACAGTGAGAAAGCTCGTCTAATATGTTGTACTATCCGCCAAAGCTTGTGGGTACAGACGATTCACTGAATACGATGTTTGGTATGTTATGCCAAGGTGTTTCACACAACTACGCTATCATGGATGTACAATCTTTTGGTGAAAGAAATTGACTTGTCACAGTCTAGGCACAATGATATAATTAATACATGTAGATACTTAGCAATTACATTTCATGGCATACGAGCAAACTGGTTTCGGTATATTGATAATTTATACTTATGGACCGTCTGACAGCAACTGAATAAAACACAATTTTTGTTTTAATGCCATTTAATGGCATTAAAACAGGCGTTCAGTTCACAGTACTGTCGAATGTGAAAAAAAACGCAAATTGGCGTTCATAAGAAGAAGAAGAACACATAAAATGCAACAGGAGCGTAACATTGTCCACGCAACCTGCCACTGATGATGCCTTGCAGAAAATAAAGGCGAAACGCGTATGGCACTAAAATTGTGTTTTATTCAGTTGCTGACAGACGGTCCATAAGTAAAAATTATCAATATACCGTAATATTACATGCAACTGAGGAAGACAGGACTACAAAAAGTTGAAACTGGTTTCGGTTTAATCTCTGTAGGTGTATAATGTAGGTGTATAATTCAATGTCGAGCATTTGAACTAAATGGTAATCTAGCAAACTTCATATTTTCATTACCTACTATTTCAAAAGTACAAAAATCAGGAGCACAACAATAAGTTTAGTACTGCACGAATTACGAGACCCGACGCGCCGAAGGCTGAGCATCCACGGATGTTATGAATGGTCGATTGTTGGATGATATGTTTTCACACTTTTTTCGTCGATACATCGGCCATGAATCACTATTTCAAACATTGATGCTAACCTCGATATTTATGCACGAAATCTCAGTGTTTTCGAAACATCAATGTGTCGTTTGCGTATCTAGGGATGCATGTTTCTCTATCTTCCCACCTTTTGATCTCTCTATGTCGGCATTTCTGTATAATTCCTTGTGGCGTGTATTCAGTTACAGGGAAATGGGCTATTTCTTTCTCTCTCTCTCTCTCTCTATCTATCTATCTATCTATCTCTGTCGTGAGCAATTAAGCAGTCAGGAAATGTCTAATTCTCACTATTGCTTTTTAGAGATCTGAAGTGTACAGAATACCTCCGTTTAAACTTCCACCTTGTCCCACAGTTATAAAGGAAATGTTAGCTGATAAGAGGGCTAGTTTAGCGCCTCGAAATAATCAAGCTGCGACCTTGATACTTGCTGATGGTCTTAGTCCATCACTACAACTTCTCTCTTCAATGTGATACATTTTTCCCAACGATGAATCACTTCACGGAGACCCTTGTGCATTCTGGCAGTTTAAGAAACGTTCGACTTCGCAAATTACGTTGTCATCATTCCAGAAATGCGTGCAACGCAATGGCCTCTTGAAACGAGGAAATTATAAGAGGTCACAGGATGCCGTGTCGGGAGAATACTGGGATGTGTGTGGGGGCCTCGGAGGGGACAGGGGGGAGGGGGGGGGGAGAGGCAGGTTCAGCGAAATTTGATCTGCTAAAGGACGAATAAATCACATGTAACCGTACCCTGTGGAGAATGAGCCGTGGCGGTGTTGTAGCGTGTGGGGACCTTCCCGTTATTCAAATTTCGTGAAAGATATCAAAAACTGGTCGATGACTGATTTTCACTGCACACAGGGGCTTCCACGTCTCTACATCCCAGTTCTTCACAGAAAGGTCTACGTCTTTGTACTTCGTCAAGCTGCCTTGTTGGACTTCACTGGAAGCGTCTGCGTCACCTGACCACTGTGTCATGTAATCGTGCATTGTTGATGTACATTAAACATCAAAAATGGTTCAAATGGCTCTAAGCACTATGGCACTTAACATCTGAGGTCATCAGTCCCCTAGAACTTAGAACTACTTAAACCTAACTAACCTAAGGACATCACACACATCCATGCCCGAGGCAGGATTCGAACCTGCGACCGCAGCAGCAGCGCGGTTCCGGACTGAAGCGCCTGGAACCACCCGGCCACAGCGGCCGGCGCCACTTCCACCACCTCAGCATGGATTATCGCAGTGTTGCTCCCTCAAAATGAGGAAGACGAATTAGTGCAATATACTCCAGATTACCAATGGGCTGTGCCATTTTCTTCCGGTCTTCTACTGTCGTCCTACTGAACTGTGGTGCACTGGTTCCAACGTGTACCAGGACTACAAACGGGCGCTGCACTCCTGCAAATGAACAAAATATTAACTACGTTTCTTTTAGGTTAACATTGAAGTATTATGACTGCCTCTCATAAAAGCCTGATTTGATAAATTTGTCAGTACGTGTGTCATGTTTACTGCGCGCTAACGTAACTCCCTGTTTAGATCGTATATTGCTTGTTTTATTACACATTGAAGAGTGACGTAGTTCTCAGCCAAATAACAAGAGATCTGCGTTTGGTGAAAAGATATTATTGGATCTATTACTCCTGTAAATGCAACTTTCATCTGGGGGTGCATTTACGTTCTATTGAGACCTATGTGTAGTAGCTGTTATTGTTTTTTTTTCCTGTGCGTTGGGCATCTCATTTGTTGGTGAGTAGAGCTTCGTGTGTTAATGATGAGTTCCTTCCTTATCAGTTTACGTACTTTTTATCCCCAGTCCTATAACAAGAAAGTGAATAACTATTTTCTTCCAGATCATTAGCAATTGTTGTTGGTCAGAATGAGCATCACTAGCGTCGTGATACGGTTGACACACTTCTGCCCGAGAAATAATTATCTGTTTCAAGAAAGAAAACATAGTCCAAACTATCTGCAATATATTCATTGTCCTAGCTATTAGCTAATTGTTAATGTTAGTCATTTTCGAGCACTTATCACAAGCGTCAAGCTTCGCATCAGAATTGACTCAGTAGCCAGCACATATGCAAAGTCACACATCGCTTTCATGTATGCATGTGGCACAAATACAGTCCAATAAGTCACTAGATTACATCTATTTACTTTGGATTGTCTTTGTGCTACACAAGCATAAAAGCGATGTGTGCCTTTACAAATGTACTGGCTGTTTAGTCAAATGTGACGTGAAGCTTGAAGCTTGTGAGAGCTGCTTGAAAATAACTGGCAGTCGAAATTATCTGTTAGTATGGACAACAAATATACTATAGCCTATTTGTACCATTTTCGTCTTTCTTAAAACATACTGAGGCTGTGAACCCCCACAAGAACAAAATTATAAAAATTATCTGTTTCACTGCTATTTCTGCGTATGGCGTTCTTAAGTCTTACGGAAGTACGCACTACTCCCATCCTCCCTCTTCCTATTGAACTTGGTCCACCCCCAATATCATTTATCCACATAAATGTCCGTGCCAGCTGTGTTAAACAAACAGCTGATGTCAGTAAAACCCATCAGGCCTCCCGGAAATGTGGACAGCTTCTATTCGCAACCTGTAGCTGAATGCGTCCTTTCTTAAAGTAAGACAGATGCTCATTCAAACGAGAGCAGATCCATTTGTAACAGCAGTGATACAAACTACGTAGTTGATGTAATATATTGATATCTTTCCATTTTTAATTTATTTGTCAACGATTTGTCTTATTCTGGGAATAACTTAGCCTACCCCTGATGTTATTCAGCCTGTACATTGAGCAAGCTGCAAAGGAAACAAAGGAGAAGTTCGGAAAGGTAATTAAAGGGGCAAAAACAAAAACATTGTGGTTTACCGACGACATTGCAATTCGTCGGTGACAGCAAGGGTGTGGAGCAGCTGACAGGAAAGGACGGTGTCTTGAAAATAAGTTGAACAGTTAATATAAATAAGAGTAAAGGAATGTTGCAAGATTCCAACCGTGTCACGTAATTCAATGTACGACACCACTCGTCTAACGCTACTTGTAGACAGCGTCTCCACCTGTATCGAATGAAACCCCGCCTCCTTCCCCCCCCCCCCCTCCCACCTCCGACTCACTTGTGAATGTGATAAATGTGCACAATGGAAACGATTTAGGTATTGGTGGTCCTAAAAAATGAGTCAAGGGTGTGGACGTTGCCAAAATCAGTAGTACTAGATAGAGTTGTGGGGATCATCTACCTACTAAAAGCAATTATAGGTCTGTATGTATGTATGTATTAAACCGGTGACCTAGAAACGACGGAGAGGCTTCGTCAAGCCGCAGCCCTCAGTGGTTCACATTGTAGGGAAGCAGCCTACTCACGCCGTATAAAATTCACATCAGTCTTTCCATTGTGTGCCAGTCAGTCTGCTGTAACTAACTCTGACGTCATAAATGTTGCGCAATACTTTAAAAATCAAGTAAATTACCTGAAACGGTTCTAGCATGTCAGGAGTAATACTAAATCAATATGTGTTGTATGTGAGTTCAATAACTTTAACCATTTTAGAAATTTGGACGTTTTTCTGTAAAAATCATTGGCGCAACAGAAAAGAGCTAGAAACTTAAAAATTTATATTTAGATTCCTTTTTCATAATAATTTAGTAGAAAAAGTATTCAGGATCTCACAAATTAAAATTTTTGTTGAAATTCATGATTTTCTGGTTTTTGTCTTAGAAATTAAGGAAGCAAGATAGATTAAGTAGGCGAATAAATAAGGCTAGGATGTTTAAATTTAAGTAGAAGGGAGATCCGCTATAATAATAAAGATGTGAGAAGTTTCAATTGAATAACTATAAAACTATAGCGATAGCGTATCTCCAAAGGGCAAGTTCAGAGCTCGTCTACTGCGTGTAGTGTAATTAAATTAATTCTCTCGCCCAAAATATTTACTTAGCCACGTCAGACTGTTATTATGATTACTTACCTGTGTGCTGATTGCACATTTAAATTGAGAGCTTCATCGGCCGTCAGCAAAGGAAGCAATGATTTATTCAATAACTTAAAGTGGTGCATTACTAGCCCAGCAGCTAGTCGGAAGAACCGATTTGATCAGGCGTTGCCTTAGCCATCCGCACCGCGGCTTTATACAGGGTGATTCAAAAAGAATACCACAACTTTAAAACTGTGTATTTAATGAAAGAAACATAATATAACCTTCTGTTATACATCATTACAAAGAGTATTTAAAAAGGTTTTTTTTTCACTCAAAATCAAGTTCAGAGATGTTCAATATGGCCCCCTCCAGACACTCGAGCAATATCAACCCGATACTCCAACTCGTTCCACACTCTCTGTAGCATATCAGGCGTAACAGTTTGGATAGCTGCTGTTATTTCTCGTTTCAAATCATCAATGGTGGCTGGGAGAGGTGGCTGAAACACCATATCCTTAACATACGAAAAAATCGCAGGGGGTAAGATCAGGGCTTCTTGGAGGCCAGTGATGAAGTGCTCTGTCACGGGCTGCCTGGCGGCCGATCCATCGCCTCGGGATAAGGTTTTATAACTAACCTTTTTCGTAGGACTCTCCATACAGTTGACTGTGGAATTTGCAGCTCTCTGCTAACTCTGCGAGTCGATTTTCCTGGGCTGCGAACAAATGCTTGCTGGATGCGTGCTACATTTTCATCACTCGTTCTCGGCCGTCCAGAACTTTTCCCTTTGCACAAACACCCATTCTCTGTAAACTGTTTATACCAACGTTTAATACACCACCTATCAGGAGGTTTAACACCATACTTCGTTCGAAATGCACGCTGAACAACTGTCGTTGACTCACTTCTGCCATACTCAATAACACAAAAAGCTTTCTGTTGAGCGGTCGCCATCTTAGCATCAACTGACTCTGACGCCTAGTCAACAGCGCCTCAAGCGAACAAATGTACAACTAAATGAAACTTTATAGCTCCCTTAATTCGCCGACAGATAGTGCTTAGCTCTGCCTTTTGTCGTTGCAGAGTTTTAAATTCCTAAAGTTGTGGTATTCTTTTTGAATCACCCTGTATATAAGAACGCTGCGCGAGGAAGTAAGGCCCCAGTTCTCTCCAGACGCTCATTAGCACACCACCTGTGCTGGGAGTCGCGTCGCGTCGGTATCATTGCTATGAACAGCCTCGGATGCCGTAATAAGTTACTCGGGATACGCGTAACCATGAAATCGTTTTCGAGTGAAGTGTTAATTCTGGGATGACTTTAATGATCTATCTTCAGTTTGCGTATGTCGTATTTTCACGTGCCGTCGCGGGACAGACATTCTACCATTATTTAGCGTGGCGTTTGATGAACATTATCATCAAATTATGGCGAGCATTCACTTAAACATTTAATTTGAACAGTTATAGTTGCATCAGCGTATTAGACTTTGAACTGCTCTGTTAGTTGGATTGTGTGGATTCTTTTTGGTCTGTGACTTTCAGAATATAGTGAACATTTTTAGAGAATCGTTTTTGATTATGAATTCCAGACAATCTCCTAATTCCTCAGAGCTATAAGCTGTAGCTATAAGTGTATTTCTCAGATGAAGTGGGCACTAGGAATTCTAATTAAAGGCTTCACGTATTGCTAATCACTTTCTGGTTGCCAATATTGTAGTTACAGAGCTAGTGTTGAGAACGGCAAAAGACAGCATAAATAATAGGAACATTTATATAACAATTAATTCCAACTGCCGCCCCACATATGGTTAATCGGCCGGGAAATGCATCTACATTGCATTACATTCTACATTTAAATATAACAACAATAATTCCACCCGCAGCCCCACAACATCCCAGCAACAGGCCAAAGACGGGTCTGCTGTGTTTATTGTTCCAGATGGGTCTACTTGTTCTAGATGGGTTCTAGATGCGTCTACTTGTTTATTGTTAAAACGCTCAAGAAAACACAAAGATGGTTAAGGAAAGATACAATAAATTCTCCAAAATAAGCGACATATGGGAATATTGGTACACAAAACCCTTACAATAATTTCAGTTAAATACATCTACTGAACGGAAAAGCCTACAGGGAAGGGTTTGTGGAAAGAATCTCGCACTTAATTTGTGTTCCGTCGAAGTAAATCAAACACACGGTTCCGTAACAGACGAAACTATTCCATCAATCTACTGTATGGTAGGGAAGAGCGTGAATCATGAGTGAGACATCGAACATTAGCTTAATTCCTGACGATGTTCCCTCGGTTACCACAGTCTCGTCACCCTCATCTCACATTCACCTCGGCAACGTGAACTTCCCATAATTCTTCGTCACGAGAAGGCAGACTGCAACCACCGCTTGAAGAATCGAACGCCAAGGCGGAACTTTCCGTAATGAAGGTGGCCCGTTGCGGAGATGGCCCGCCGCGAATTTGCTAACTTTACCGCCTCATATAACGTGCAAACCAAATACCCAATTAGTCGGATGTAGGTTATTAGAGAGAATTTTTGAGCTCTACAATCATCAGTGTCCATTGGAATATAAAACGTTGCGTAATTCAAACAGGATAAAAGAAAAGAAAAAAAATAATCTAACTGTAGCATGATTCAGGAATGAACAATAGTAATAAACGAAATTAAACAACAGACTGGCTACAGCAAGACGTGTTTCAATATATTCGAATTAAATCAGCAGATACTCAGGGAGTTAAATTTGTAAATTAGACACTAAAATTAGTAGAACAGTTGTGTTATCTGGGTATCAAAGTAACTGTTGAAAGCCGATGGAGAGAGGAATTAAAATGCAGTCCGATAACAGGCAGAAGTGAAAATAAATTTGTTCACATCAAATATAAATTTAAATATTAGCCAGTCTGTTGAGTAGGCGTTTGTCTGTTTACGGAAGTGAACCGTGTACAATATCTGTTCGGACAAGAAGAGTACAGAAAATTTTTAAATGTTGTGCTACAGAAAAATACTGAAGATAACACTCATAGATCGGGCAGCTATTGAAGCCTTCTTTTTCTTCTTCTTCTGCTTCTACAAATCCTGGATTCCGGTCTCATTATCTCTCCATCGATCTTCCCACACTTCTCTTACCCCATGGTTTATAATCCATTGCCAGTTCAGGAAGTCTTCATGATGGCATACGAAGTACACGTTCTCTACTACTTTTTTGTTTATGAGATTGCTTTTTGGGTTACTGGTTACTCAGTAATTCTTCGTCTGTTACTTGATTTCTTATTTTGTCCTCCCTAATACAGCTTTTCATGGACCTAATGAAGTAGTGAGTTTCGTGATAATTTCGGTGCGGTATTGGCCAAGTACAGTCGCAGTCCCATGAGTTCCTTCATATTTCTCATATGTGCCCCTACGTACAGTACACGCAACTCTCGCAATATTCTCGGAATATTTCAGTGCCTCTGGAAAGGAGGAATGCGTCGAAGCAAGGATCCTAATACTCTATTTTTATGGTCCTGTGACATAGCTACGACTGCCGTCCAGTGCATTCTGCATCTCGAATTGCTTTCATGCACCCTTGTGTACTCGTATCTGCGCTTCGGCTATCGTAATGTATGTTTCTTGTGATATCCACAAAACATGTGGTAAATGCAAAAACCGCGGTGACCGAGCGGTACTAGGCGCTTCAGTCCGGAACCGCGCGACCGCTACGGTCGCAGCTTCGAATCCTGCCTCGGGCATGGATGTGTGTGATGTCCTTAGGTTAGTTAGGTTTAAGTAGTTCTAAGTTCTAGGGGCTGATGACCTCAGACGTTAAGTCCCATAGAGCTCAGAGCCATTTGAACCCTCTGAACGATCTCATTGTCACAAGGAGCTTAACACCAAGATCCAGTCCACTCTTACTTTCGATTGCGTCCTACGCACTCGTCTGTTCAAAAAACTAACAATGCCTCAACTCTACTTATGAATAAATACGCGTTTATGTGAATAATGATTTCATGTAAGTCTCTATTTTTGCATTAGTTCTTCTAGTGTTGTAATCAACCCAAGCTACATACAGGAACAGAATAAATGGAAAGCAATGTTCACAACAGTGTCATTGACAGGTTTCCGTAAAAGGCCTCACCCTCAGTTTTAAAAAGACATAAAACATTCAGTTCTGCACATCTAGATGTTCTACACCAATGAAAAGTGTAAAATATGGCGAGGAAATAGTAAATAGGGCGGGACTTGAAAATTCTAGTGCGTCCATGTTGATGAGAACATAAACTGGAAAAAGCGCATTTTGGAACTCTTAAAGCAACATAGTCCTGCTACATTTGCACTTATAATCATTGTAAATCTTGGCGAGAGACAAATCAGTACGTGGATATATTTCGCATGTTTTCATTCAATAATGTCATATGGAATAGCGTTCTGGGGTAACTCATCTTCAAGAAAAACAATCGTCATTGCTCGAAAACTTACAGTAAGGATAATATGTGGTGCTCACCCACGATCATCTTGTAGACATCAGTTCAAGGATTTAAGCATTTTAACTACTGCTTCACAATAGATTTTTTTCCCCCAGAAGTTTGTAGTAAGTAGTCCATGTAGTCCATTGCAGTTCTAATGGAAAAATGACTTCTATTTTAGCACAAAGAGGAGTACCCAATGCTGAACAAAATTTTTGATAACTTACCCAGTGATAAAAAATATCTGACAAAAAGCAAAGTAAAATTTGAAAACAAATTGAAGAAGTTTCTCCTTGAGCACTCCTACTTCGCGGAAGAATATCTGTTAGTGTAACGTGTACAATGTGTGAAAGGGGGTGGGTAGGAATTACTAACTCACATCTGTCTATTAAAAAGCATGTGGTCATATTTACAATTTAATTTGCAAAGTGATTGTAAAGTGACTCATTCCACATCGTTATCATTTATCGTACAAATTACCCACAGAACGTGAAACTAAATAACTACCTTAATTGTAAGCTACAGCATTGGTTTTGACTAATGACGGACGGAGCAAGGAGGACATCAAAAGCAGACTAGCTATGGCAAAAAGGACATTCCTATCCAAAAGAATTCTACTAGTATCAAACATAGGCCTTAAACTGAGAAGAAATTTCTGAGAATGTATGTTTGGAGCAGAGCATTGTATGGTAGTGAAACACGGACTGTGGGAAAACCGGAACAGAAGATAAACTAAGCATTTGAGATGTGGTGCTACAGACAAATGTTGAAAATTAGGTGGACTGATGAGGTAAAGAATGAGCAGGTTCTGCGCAGCGTCGGAAAGGAAAGGAGTATGTGCAAAACACTGACAAGGAGAAGGGACAAGAAATAGGACAGCTGTTGAGACGTCATGAAATGACTTCCGTGATAGTAGAGGGAGCTGTGGAGGGCAAAAACTGTAGAGGAAGAGAGAGGTTGGACTATATCCAGCAAACAATTGAGGACGTAGGTTGGAATTGTTACTCTGAGATGAAGAGGTTGACACGGGAGAGGAATTCGTAGCATGCCGCTTCAAACCAGTCAGAGGACTGACGACTTAAAAAAGAAACAAACTCTACAGAGTGTCAACATGTTACCAGATCTGTCTCCAGTGGAGCACATATGGGTCATAGTTGGACGAAACGGCAGCATCATCCACAAAAAGCATTAACCTTCCCTGTATTGACAGACCAATTACAACAGGCCTGAAACCCCATCCTAACTGACATTCGGTGCCAATGCAGCACAGTGCATGCACGTTTACATGCTTGCATGCAACATTTGGACGTTACACCGGTTATTAATGTACCAACATTTCACGTTTGCAATGGCATATCAATCGTTAACATTAACATGTGATCTTGCAACGTTTATCATTTGAATATGCTACCTAGCCAATCGTACTTCCGAAATTTCCTTACTTAACGTTATTTTTTTTTCGATGTTGATTTTTTTTCCATCAGTGTATATTGCTCCCTGTTGCCGAAAGACTCACGAAGGCCTACAAAGAGTCCTTCTTCCTGTGAACCAATATCAATGGACCGGGCCATTTTCCATTTTGTTTAGATTCCTCTAGCAGTGTGTTTCGGTAGTGAGGTGCAGCGTTTTCTGTGTGTACGATCACTGCAAAAAAACAAAAACAAAAAAAACAAAAAAATGATTACTAAAGTTCATTTATTTCGTGGTGGTAACTTAAGTTGTTTGACTACGCTTTGTAAAGCAAGGAAACATGATGACTTCTTAGATATATCACCATAAAACCATTTTGTTTCAGCTACTTAAACAATAATAAAGACGACATTTCATGAGATATTCCGGAAGGCTGTTTTGTAAGTACTCCGAACGAAGTCGTATTAATCACTGGGCTACTTGAAAAATTTCGATCCTAAGTCCTTAAATCCGAGGGAGGCAGCTGTTTCGCCATTAGTTAAGGAGGTTCTGACGTGAAGGCCCGTGCCTGCACGTACTCGCATGTAGTATAGCACGCTGGGAAAAGAGTAGCTTCTTGCGCCTTACCTCGTCAACATTAGGGTCGTTAATCAACGGGCAAGCAACAGCTATTGAGGTAGTAAAATGCATGAGGAAACGTGAAATAGCTACTGGTTGACGATGACCAGTTCATAACATTTGTAAGAACGTGATGTAATGAACACATAGTGAAATGCGTGAACGAAACTGACAATCTTCCACCATAGTGTTAGGATCATGAATAAACGACGGTAGTAATAAACAAGCAAATGGCAATGACAAACACCAAAAATCAGTGACAATAATAGGGTACGTGAAGGAATTTTGTTATGTTGACAGTAAGATTACACAAAACAGGTGAGAAAGGGAAAGCGCGGCGGGCACAGTAACAAATATAGTGATGTCATTTGTGTTGAATATTTGTCTACAATTCAGCGATATGTATCTACAACTACTGAACCGAATATGGCAGGCCCCGTGGTGAATCACACTCTTTCATGCTAGCATTGAGTCGGATTAGGGCTGAAGTTTATAGTCTCTTTTATAACGAGAGAAATATTTTTTTTTTTACTCTAAGACATAGAGGGGGTTGTTTGAGAAGCACGGTCTTTTCAGTCAACCGTCCCAGTTGCCTTTCAATAGAACAGAGAGAATCCCAATGAAGAATGTCAGGGAGCGAATTTCTACTTCCTGCATTCCCCTGATAACCAACGGAAATCCCTAAAAACCTTGGTCAGAAATAAATCATTGGCACTGGGTCATTGATACTGTTTTAATTGATTCCTAAAACAAAAAGTAAATTTTATGAGTGTGTATTTTTGTGTGTTATCCGATGTATAGGTTTTCTATCAATTATCGTTCTCTCGGTAGATCTGAAAACTTTTCAGCCGGTACCAGGTGACCTGGTAGAAGAACGAAGTGGGGAGACTTGGGCGAGGATTTCTAACTCCCACATTTCCCTTACGGTCGAGGGTGTAATAATCATGTTGCACTTTGCCAGCAGTGCTGTGAGCGCGGTCACCTACAGTAAAACTCAATCACTGTACAAGCAATGTAACGTTGAAACAGAATTAGTGTTTATACACAATTAACACCCATTACAGAACCAATAATGTATGTACTTGCAAAGCTAAAACAATGGAAATCAATATATATCACAATAAACGACATAATTAAAAATATATGGCATCACGAAAATAAGTATCCACTAATCTTTGTCACGATCGTGCAGAATTACGAACACAATCTAGTAGTATGAGGTGCATACACCTGTGCAACTGGTCTCAGTCCTAACCGCCAATAAATATGCGAATGCATGTACATATACAGCATAGAAGCGAAAATGAAACACCTAAAAACTAAGCAAATATAGTCGACAAATCCTGTCGTAAGCCTACAGAAGCTCGTAAGAAGACAGAGTGGGAAGAAGAGAACCAACTAATGTAAAAAAAAAAACATTCCTCAAAACTATTGTCATGAGATATAAGGGGAATACATATGCGTGACCATATTACTAAAACGTCACCGCTATTGGAAAGCAGTAACGTATAACTTCTACAATGCGAAAATCCACTTTAATATGCATTAATGAAAACACGTATGAGAATACGAAATACACAAATCGTAAAATGGGGTGGGACTAGATCAGGTAAACAGTAAAAAATAAAAACATAAATGTAGTTACGTGAAACATAAAGCGTTAACAAGGCACAAACATCGTAAGGCCCATCAGAATGTGTCAAGAAATAAGGGCATGTCAGCCGGCCGGAGTGGCCGTGCGGTTCTAGGCGCTGCAGTCTGGAACCGAGCAACCGCTACGGTAGTTAAAACATTAACCATGCTCAACGGCCATATGGTGGAATCAAAACACTCTTGCAGACATATACGCGAATGGTGTTGAAAACTGTAATATTCCTATCGACTGTGGTCCTCACTTCCTACTCAGCAAGGATGGATATGCCGAAATTGCTTGGTAAGGGTTCCAGACTGGCGAGCGGCACTTACGTACCACGAGAACGAGGGTTTTTAGAAGCTGCCTTTTCCTTAGTGGAATGACATTCCTCTGGATTCTTCCAGTGAATATCATTCTTGCATATGCGCTTCCTACATCTAGTTCTATGTGGTCCTTCCAGGTTAAGTCACTCTGGACGCATACTTCTACGTACTTTATTACTGACTGTTTGGCAATCATGCAATTGAATGATAAAGTGGCTTTCCATCTATTTATGCTCGGTACAGGGTCATTCAGCTGACCGTACCACTGGATTTTATGCACCCCGCAATGCCTTCAAATACCATCTGCAATATTTTCATTTCCTTCGAATTTTTTCATGTAAATAAATTCGAAGGAGCGGTCTGTTTTACTTGGAAAAAATTTCAATAGCCAACATCGCATAAATTCGTATTTATTTTTGACAACTGGCTTCGACTGTCATCTGCTGGTCTTTAAATACTTTTGTTTCTGAATGTTACAGCCTCAACCCATGTTGTCATTATGGTGGATAAAATAGAGCACTTCATGCAAAGGTTTGTCAGAAATAAAACATTCGCAGTTAGAAAGCCCCTTTTGCACATGGTCATGTCCACTCTCTACACATAAACTATTAGTCCTACAGAAAAATGAACAGTACCCTTTCGTGGGATATTTAATGTAAAGTTAAATTTTGTGCTGGAATACATTTTCGCCAGAGGCCACGGTTTTCGAGGTATTAAAGAAAAGCGTATTTGAAAGGGACTTCTGTACATTTTTCTTGAATAATTCTAAAACTAAGGCCTTTAATGAAAACGTGTCCCAGAACGAAATTTGCCTACATTAAATTTCCTATAAAAAGATCCTGTTCATTTTCTTCTGTAGTCTGCGCATAAGGACGAGAGAAAATGAAAATCTTGTGCATGATGTTTGAAGGCGTTATTGGCTTCATAAAACCCAGCGATAGTGGCAGCTTAATTACCCTGTGTGTTACTTTTGTATGCGTTGAGAGCCAACAGCCAGTCCCTGTAAGAAAAGCCATTCCGCCACAGCTCCTTAGCTACAGTTTTCTGGCATTGCAACTTCCTACGCAAAACAGCATAACAGCTCATTTGTATACATTGTGCACAGCAACTTCCTGTAGCACTGCATTGGGGTATTCCCAAAGCTAATTTATGGTCTGGCTATTTCACACCTTTAAGAATGACAAGCTATCTCTACCATAGGAAGTCTCAATCCAGTGACGAAGCTAGTGCCACATTCTGTTCACTCCTATTTTGTTCGTAGGTGCTAGTGCGAAACTATACTGAATGCCTTCCGGAAATCAAAGAACATAGCATAAACCTTTGTTCCCTTTATGCCCTCAGAATCTCATGGACGAACAGAAGGATCTCAACTTGTTGATAACCATTGGCAAGCAACGAGAAGATTAAGGGAATCAGTAGAAGAACATGGAGTCGCCGCCAACAGTGAGCGACAAGTGATGGATGCTTTTCGTTTGAAGTCTGGTTGATATATTTGGTTCAAAGAACGCCGGAAAAAGCTATTCCGATATCCGTCTGGATTTATTGATGGAAACAACTGCTAATACAAACTGAGACTCGGTGTCTGAATTTGAACGCTGTTCCTATTGATTACTAATCTAACGCGTTACCCAGCGGACCATTCCACCGGCAGCGTACATGACTAAATATTGATAATATGTTCCCACGAATATACCTCCATAAAAGGCAGTAGGGATCTCATTTATTTATGCAACGCAGTAATTACACGACAACGTATTTAACTTATGCCGTCCTAAGATTGCATTGCTGCACCGCAGGAGAAATCGCCCAACCCCCTCCACCCACAACCATACCCATTTTTTGAACCTTCATACTCGGTTAACAAACGAGTAATTGCGAAAACATTTCGCACACTGCAGATAAGAACCTTCCTATGATTAAATTAATGAATTTTAATTTTCTGTAGATTCGACAGTTTCCTTACCTTTGCAGTTTTCTTGGCTTTATATTTTTCGTAGCTTCATAGTTTTCTTAGCTTTATACAATAGATTTCTTAGCTTTATAGTTTTCTTAGCATTATAGGCCATAAGCTGCTCGACCAGAGACATCATATTTATCTATCTCATAAGGCTGTTCATACACTCTTTGTGTGGTCCTGATTCTCCAGATGTAATATCTTTTTCAGTGTAGTTCACCACTACTGTATTCTTTTTGATAGCGATAAGCACTCATGTCCAATGATCGTCTTGTAGGACGAAAACTGATTACCTAAGTAAATGAATAGTGCTGAACATCCACAGTTTTGCTTTCCTCTACAGTCTCCTTTTAGTGATATTTCTGTTTCTCAAAATTCGTTCAGTTATATCTATCTTATCGCAGTAGTATCTACAGAGACTACTCCACGAAGTCTTGCACTCGCTCCTGTATTATCTAAGACAGATACAATGTGTCTACCAAAAGGTGAGTAGGCATGTACTATGTAGTTAGTTCTCTTAAGTATTTGTTTTCCTACCATACCGTTCTATTACCGTACTGTCAGTCCGCAGAAAAATGGGTGAAAAAACACCACTGACACAAGTTTGAGTGACTTGTGTTACTCCTACATTAGTGTCCAAAAGTTAGGCATATTGGGGGAAAGGGCAAAATACTTCCAGAAAGGCAAAATGTAATCATTTAAAATGGTCGTCAAGGTCACCCATGGAGCTATATTCAAAGTAACTAAAACAGAAGGAAGGAAGAGTAGGGTTTAACGTCCCGTCGACGTCGAGGTCATTAGAGACGGAGAATGAACTCGAAATAATTCAAGGATGGGGTAGAAAATCGGCTGTGCCCTTTCAAAGGAATCGTCACGGCATTTGCCTCGAACAATTTAGGGAAATAGCGGGAAACCTAATTCGGGATGTTCGGACGCCGGAATTGAACCATCGTCCTCTCGAATGCGAGTCCAGTGTGCTAACCAGTGCTCTACCACCCTTGGTCAAAATAACTAAAAGCAATGAACTGATACCTCTCTCGTTTTCGCTCTTACGTTACGAAAAAAGTGCAGCCTCTTGTTGAAGTTTAAATCACAGTGGTACGACGACGTAGGTCGGACAGTGGTCGCAGCCTCAGCAGCAGAGAATGTGCCAAAAATTTTCGTAAACCGAGCTTACTCACATCGTGAAATGTTCGAGCTAGAGAAGGAAAGAGATGGCGAACTGTTAGGACACTGGTCACGCATCATCGAGGAGCGGATCAAATTTCGACGTTCCAGATTTAGATTCTAATCTTCCTCTTATATTATCACTTGAAAAGCGATTTAAAAATTTACTTCGAGAACCTCACAGATATCTGCTGTGACTTCGTATACAGTACATTTTGTACCACTTTGAGATGAAACAAAAGCAAACGCGGAACACCAGGGAATCGAAGCATTTGAGATATGGAGCTGCAGAAGAATGGAGAAAATTAGATGGACTGATAACGAATGAGGAGATTCTCCGCAGAATCGGCGAGGAAAGCAGTATACAGAAAATATTGGCAAGAAGAAGGGATACGATGACAGGGTGTTAAGACATCAAGGACTCAATTCCATGGTGCTAGAGGGAGCTATAGAGAGTAAAAGCTGTAGAGGAAGTCAGAGGCTGGAACACATCCAGCAAATAATTGAGAACCTAGGTTGCAACTGTTACTCTGAGATAAAAAAAAAAGTTGGTATAGGAAAGTAATCCTTGGCTGTCCGCTTCAAACCATTCAGAAGACTGATGACTCAAAAAAAGGGAGAAATGGAGGGAAGTTAGGTCATCTACACACTGAAATCGACGTTATAGTAAATAAACATTTTTTTCGCCAATCTCGTGTTTATTGTTCCTCTGCGGTCATGTTAGTTGTTGCGCAACATTCTATTTGATGATTCCTGCTTCCGAAAAGTATGTCAGGGCTCTAATTAATTTCATACAAATTATTAAATGAAAAGAAACTCATTAGTCTGAATCTACCACATTTTAATTCTTTTCACGTTATCACAGCACTTCATTAACACATCTAAGCAGTACAAAATCCAGCGACTCATTCCGCCATAAAGGCTTACATTAAAGTTTCTCCATTTGTCTCAATAACAATATTTTTACAGAACAAAAGAACTTCACTTACGTTACATACTTTGCAATATCTTTTTCAGAGCTTTCAGTCATTAATAATACTAATTACAATAAAGAAATTTTCGAAAATAACGAAACATGTAAAGAAATGATCATCTGCAGGAAATATTGTCGACTGGACATTATTTTGGACAGTTCACAAAAGCGTTTCATATCGATACATCTGTTTATTTGCAAATTATTAAGGAATGAAAGACTGACACAATCACTCGTATGTGTAATGATAATATGTCGTATTATTTACTAAAGTAGTACATCGCGTTAACTATCAAATGAGCTTGAGAAACTGCCGAGTTTCAGTACAATGTTTCCCGTTATTTCCATAAACCTCTTAAGGTGATTGTCAGGATAGTGTCAATTTTATATCTCAGTTACTTTTTTATTCCTACTTATGGCAGTAATGATTGTATCTTGTGACTACATTAGTTTTCCTACGTGTGTAACGATGCAGCTGCTGGAGTAGTTGTAAGTTTCTTTACTTAAGATTTTCTGAGTCCTTGAAGAGTAGTAGTTTTCTGAACACGAGTAACTTAAGTCATTTCGATTGAAGTTCTCTTGTCCATCTCCATTTTCATGTAGGCTTCTGCGTTATGAACTGCATATTGACGTCCACTAAAATGCAGAAACCCTGCAGCTGATGTTCAGGTGGTTTTTAGTAGATAGTTTAGTTGCACTGTTTATAATGAGGTTTTACGTACATTTATATATCTTTTTTTTCATTTGTGCTTTCACTCGCATAACATTAAGGGCGCAACGCTCTTTTAGATGTACATTTTGGATATCTGGCATAACCCATTATATATATTCAGTCAGAATATGATGACCAGCCACCTAATAGCCGGTACGTCCACCTTCTTCACGGATAACGGCGGCGACGCGCAGTGACACAGAAGCAATGAGGTCTTGGTAGGTTGCTGGAGGGAGATGGCACCACATCTGCACACACAAGTCACGTAATTCCCGTAAATTCCGGGAAAGGCGGCGATGAGCTCTGACGCCACATTCAACCACATCCCAGATGTGTTCGATCGGGTTCAGATCTGGCGAGTTGGGGGGCCAACACATCAACTGGATCTCGCCACTTCGCCCAGCATTACCGTCTGACGCTAGTTCCGCCACAGTTCGTAGCCTGTCCTCTTTTACCAGCCTGACCAGCCTACGATGTCAGACATGTGTAACGATTGGTGGCCACCCAGTCCCAAGACATCTATGTTTCACCTTGGATTGGCGACGTGTTGAAGACACTCACCACAGCACTCCTCCAGAATCCTAAAAGTCGAGAAGTTTCCAAAATGCTCGCGCCAGGCCTTCGGGCCATCATAATCTGCCCTCGGTGAAACTCAGATAGAACGCGCGTCTTCCCCATTCTACACACGGAGAGCACGCTCACTGGTACGACATGCATCTTGCGTGTGACTGACTGGCAGTCACTCCCCACCAGAAGACGCTGCCAATATATCCAAGAGATTGAGACTGTTGCGATATATATATATTCTCTAAATTTTCTCAATAGTGTTCCTCAAAAACAACTTCGCCTTCCCTCCAGGGATTCCCATTCAAGCTCTGGAAGTGCCTCCGTAATACTAGTGTGTTGTTCGAATCTACCTATCAGGCCACCTGAGAGCTGTTTCGATGTCTTCTCTTAATCAGGCCTGGTGTGAATTCCAAACACTCGACCATTACTCAGGAATAGGTAGCACTAGCGTCCCATATGCGGTCTCGTTTACATTCTTTAAACTCTCCTAAAAAACCGAAGTCAACCGCTCGCCTTCCCTATCACAGTTCTCACACGCTCGTTCCATTTCATATCACTTTGCAACGTTGCGCCCAGATATTTCCAAGACGTGACTGTATCAAGCAGGACACTAATAATGCTGTAACATTGCGGGTGTTTTTTTTTCCTTCTCGTCCGCGTTAACTTACATTTTTCTACATTTAGAACTAGCTGCCATTCATCGCACCAACTAGAAATTTTGTTTTAGTCATCTTGTATCCTTCTACATTTACTCAAGTTCGACACCTTACCGTACACCACAGCATCATCAGCAAACAACCGTAGCCGGCCGCGGAGGCCGAGCGGTTCTAGGCGTTTGAGTCCGGAACCACGCGGCTGCTAGTGTCGTAAGTTCGAGTCCTGCCTCGGGCTTGGATGTATGTGATGTCCTTGGGCTAGTTAGGTTTACTTAGTTCTAAGACTATGGGACTGATGACCTCAAATGTTAAGTCCCATAGTGCTTAGAGTCATTTGAACCAAATAACCGTAGACTGCTGCCCACCCTGTCCGCCAATTCATTTATGTATGTAAGAACAACAACGGTCCTATCGCAATTATCTGGGGCACTCCTGACAATACGCTTGCCTCTGATGAACACTCGCCGTCGAGGACAACATACTGAGTTCTATAAGTTAAGTAATCTCACAACTGTGAACCTATTCCATATGCTCGTACCTTCTTTAACAGGCTGGAATGGGGCATCGTATCAAACGCTTTCCGGAAATCTAGAAATGTGGAATCTGCTTCTTGCTCTCCATCCACAGTACTCAGTGTACCATGTGAGGAAAGGGCAAACTGATTTTCGCACGAGCGATGCTTTCTAAAACCATGCTGATTCGTGAACATAAACTTTTCAGTCTCTAGGAAATTTATTATATTCACACGCAAAACAGGTTTAAGAATTATGCAGCAAAATGGTTCAAATGGCTCTGAGCACTATGGGACTCAACTGCTGTGGTCATAAGTCCCCTAGAACTTAGAACTACTTAAACCTAACGAACCTAAGGACATCACACACATCCATGCCCGAGGCAGGATTCGAACTTGCGACCGTAGCGGTCGTGCGATTCCAGACTGTAGCGCCTTTAACCGCTCGGCCACTCCGGCCGGCAATTATGCAGCAAACCGATGTTAAGGATATTGGTCTGTGACTTTGCGTGTCCGTTCTTCCACCCTTTTTATAAACAGGAGTCATGTGTGGTTTTTTCCAGTCCCTTGGGACTTAGTGCAGGGCGAGAGGAGCCGGCCGAAGTGGCCGTGCGGTTACAGGCGCTGCGGCCGCAGGTTCGAATCCTGCCTCGGGCATGGATGTTTGTGATGTCCTTAGGTTAGTTAGGTTTAACTAGTTCTAAGTTCGGACTAATGACTTCAGAAGTTGAGTCCCATAGTGCTCAGAGCCATTTGAACCAGGGCGAGAGGTCCGCTGTAAATGGAAGCTAAGTAAGGGGCCCATGCCCTACTCTATAAAATCGAATTGGGATTCCACCCGGACTTGCTTATTTATTTGCTTTGAAATCTTTCAGCTGTTTCTCTACGCCGCGGATGCTTATTACTGTGTCGTCCATAACGGGACTATGTGCGATGGCCAAACGACGGTATATTTGTACGATTCTCCTCCGTGAACGATTTCTTAAAGGTGAAATTTAATACTTCGGCTTTCGGTTTGCTGTCTTCTGCTGCCACACCAGACTGGACAACGAGTGACTGGATGGAAGGCTTAGACCCAGTTAGCGATTTCTCATAGGAACAGAATTTTCTTGGTTCTTCGTGCACAGATCTTTTCACAGATGCACTAATCTCTGCCAACCTTTGCCTGTCGCCCTTTGCGCGTTCTCTCTTGAACCGAGAGTGCTAGAGCGTTTGTTTCTTCAGCACTTATCGAACTTGGTTGTTATACCATGATGGGTCCTTCCCGTCTTTAATCCACTTACTAGACACATACACTCCTGGAAATTGAAATAAGAACACCGTGAATTTATTGTCCCAGGAAGGGGAAACTTTATTGACACATTCCTGGAGTCAGATACATCACATGATCACACTGACAGAACCACAGGCACATAGACACAGGCAACAGAGCATGCACAATGTCGGCACTAGTACAGTGTATATCCACCTTTCGCAGCAATGCAGGCTGCTATTCTCCCATGGAGACGATCGTAGAGATGCTGGATGTAGTCCTGTGGAACGGCTTGCCATGCCATTTCCACCTGGCGCCTCAGTTGGACCAGCGTTCGTGCTGGACGTGCAGACCGCGTGAGACGACGCTTCATCCAGTCCCAAACATGCTCAATGGGGGACACATCCGGAGATCTTGCTGGCCAGGGTAGTTGACTTACACCTTCTAGAGCACGTTGGGTGGCACGGGATACATGCGGACGTGCATTGTCCTGTTGGAACAGCAAGTTCCCTTGCCGGTCTAGGAATGGTCGAACGATGGGTTCGATGACGGTTTGGATGTACCGTGCACTATTCAGTGTCCCCTCGACGATCACCAGTGGTGTACGGCCAGTGTAGGAGATCGCTCCCCACACCATGATGCCGGGTGTTGGCCCTGTGTGCCTCGGTCGTATGCAGTCCTGATTGTGGCGCTCACCTGCACGGCGCCAAACACGCATACGACCATCATTGGCACCAAGGCAGAAGCGACTCTCATCGCTGAAGACGACACGTCTCCATTCGTCCCTCCATTCACGCCTGTCGCGACACCACTGGAGGCGGGCTGCACGATGTTGGGGCGTGAGCGGAAGACGGCCTAACGGTGTGCGGGACCGTAGCCCAGCTTCATGTAGACGGTTGCGAATGGTCCTCGCCGATACCCCAGGAGCAACAGTGTCCCTAATTTGCTGGGAAGTGGCGGTGCGGTCCCCTACGGCACTGCGTAGGATCCTACGGTCTTGGCGTGCATACGTGCGTCGCTGCGGTCCGGTCCCAGGTCGACGGGCACGTGCACCTTCCGCCGACCACTGGCGACAACATAGATATACTGTGGAGACCTCACGACCCACGTGTTGAGCAATTCGGCGGTACGTCCACCCGGCCTCCCGCATGCCCACTATACGCCCTCGCTCAAAGTCCGTCAACTGCACATACGGTTCACGTCCACGCTGTCGCGGCATGCTACCAGTGTTAAAGACTGCGATGGAGCTCCGTATGCCACGGCAAACTGGCTGACACTGACGGCGGCGGTGCACAAATGCTGCGCAGCTAGCGCCATTCGACGGCCAACACCGCGGTTCCTGGTGTGTCCGCTGTGCCGTGCGTGTGATCATTGCTTGTACAGCCCTCTCGCAGTGTCCGGAGCAAGTATGGTGGGTCTGACACACCGGTGTCAATGTGTTCTGTTTTCCATTTCCAGGAGTGTATTTTTCCACAGTACAATTTACAATCTGTTCAAGCTTTTCCCATAATTCCTCTAAGTCCTCCATACTGGAATTAAATTATTTCATTGTCTAAGTAGGATGCTCACAACTCTTCTAGCAGAAACAGTCTGCTAGTCATCTTGACTGATTTATTAACTTTCGTATTGTAGTCGCTATGATGATGTGCTCGCTAATCCCGTGGTTAAACCGACGCTGAATTATCTACAAAGTGTAGGATACTTCCACTGTATGTGGGCTGCTGAATAGCTGCCCAAGACAATTTTCTGGAGCCGTGCTCAAACATACTTCGCAAGCCTGTCTGCCTGTACCCACTGCATTGAATCCATAGACGTCCAAGACTGCACTCGGGAGGTTAAAGTCGCCTCCAACTAGAATTCTATGATCTGAGTATTTATGCGCTACTGATCGTAGACTTCCTTTGAATGGCTCTAGAACTGTCACAGCGAAATCTAGTGGCCGGTAAAAATGTCCAACAATTAACTTGGTTTCACATAGACCTTTGTACGCGACTAGATAATTTCATTGTCTTACACAGTTCCCACCTCAGTACAGATAATACATTTGTCAACTGCAACGAACACGTCCCTTACTATGGCGTCTTATCTGTTTTTCCGATATATTTTCCTTGACTCGCTAAATATCTTCGGGGTTTCAGCCAGATCTTGGTCACGAGAGTGATCTGAGCGCGAGAAATTTCCTGGAGGGCAGTAAATTAGGGAATTTTGTTACGAATACTGCTACAGTTTACTGATAAAATTTTGACAGTTGAAGTGTCTCCCTTCTGAAAGCGGTCTGATTTCCCTATCTGCATATCAACTGGCGAATGTTCGGTAGAGTACCTCAAACTAACGCCCGGCTGTTTAAAAAAAAAAAAAATGTGCACTCCACAAGTACTCTGCTACCCGAGTAGCTGCTTCCTTTGTGTTGTGCGTCTCTGACCTATCAAGGGGTGTCCTATAATGCCCCACCCGAAAACACGTGAACAGAAATCTGGACCCAAGACTGTCACAGAGTTGACGAAGCCTTTGGTTGACACACTTCACTAGGATCCAAACCAAAGAACTCTGATGAACTCTGGTGAACAATGATGCAATTGCGAGCTATAATTGCAACCCGCGCGCGAGGCCAGCAGTCTTCACCACCTCCGCCATCCGCCTGTATGAACTGAGGACGGCGTCAGAAACCATTTGAAAGTCGTCGCTGGTGACAACGTGAGCCACTGCTTGACTGCACCTGCACGCTCGATAGCCGCAGGCAAGGCCGCCTCCACATCTCGGATGAGACCACCCCCCCTTACCCCCGCCCCGCCCCGCCACTCCACCGGGCGGACATGGACATACCGAGTGCGCATTGGCTTTCTTTCCAGCCCTGAACGCTATCTTCCTAAGGGGTCTCATAATTTGCCAAAGGTTGGAGCTTCCGATAATCAGTAAACTTCTGGTCACGTGCGCCTACTCGGACACTGATGAAGGAACGGCCACCTGTCCACTCACAGTTACTTTAACTTTCCACACTTTCAGTGACCACAATTTTTTTTAATCGCTTTTATTATTTGTTCAGGATCACTTTATGCGAGGACATTTACTGTCTTTACTTCGTACTTATTTGTGTAATTACTTAATCACTCTTTCGTCTAACGTTGATGCATCTTTGTGTAAACTTTGTCATTTGTTGTTTTACTGCACAGATACGTAGAAAATTCAGTACAACTCTTTTACATGCTCAATGACAACACGTTATTTGTAGTAACGGCTTTTATTATGTAGTCATCATCATTTTACATATCTAAATTACTGCTTCTGTTATATTGTACGTAATTATTCCATCGTCGACTATACAATAAGTCTAATGGCTCTGTCAGCCTAGTGTCAACACACGTCTGTGTAACCACTGGCATTTGTTCTCTTCCATTGTAAATAATTGTTGGTAGTTTAACAAAGCTCACTTGTAATTTCATTAATGGTACGAGATAACGACAATGTTGGTTGCTTTACCTCTATTACATTTTTAATGATTGTTCTGTGAAGTCGTAATTGCCGTTCCTGATTATTTTGCATAATTACTTTGTGACTGTATTTTGCAGTTATTTACTTACTGTTATATGCGTCAAATAACGATGCAGTTTGGTGTAAGTACTGTCACCCGTTCTCTTGTTATTGTGGGTAGTTGCATTGTAAACCTTTGTTCGTATTTGACTTCAAATTGCTTGGATTAATTGTGTGGTGGTTTTCATTCTTTATCTGTTTTGTATACTTGTATAGCTACATTTTAATTGTTAGTACACGACTGAAACTACCCAGTATAATTATTTTAGCATTTCCCCTTTTCAGTGACAACAATCACTTTTAATCATTACTTACAGTCACTTTGTGTCTACATATTTATTGTTTTTTACTATGATGTGTGCAGTTACTTCATCATTTATATACCTAATTACTCACTGTTTTATCCATCTGCGTTGCGTAAGCTTTGGTATCTGTTTCTTTATTGCAGAGACGTGTATAAAATTCAGTAAGACTCGCTTTTAGTTTGTTACCAACGCACGAGAAGTACGCAGTTAAGTTATTTTCACTTCTTTTATACTGTCAATGACAAGACGTTGTTTGTTGTAACGGTTTTTATACTGTAGTCATGACCACTTCGTATGGTCACAATTACGGGTTCCATTGTATTTCATGATGTTATTACGCAAACGGTTGTATAGTAAATCGAATGGCGTCATCAACCTAACAATGATACAGCTTTTTGTAACTACTGGTGTATGTTCTCTTCCTTTGGAAATAACTGTAGTTAACACATCTCGATTGTAATTTTATTAACAGTTAGCTCTTTTACATTTTCATAGACAATGCGTCTTTTGTAACTACGTCATTAATAAATTATGATCGTTCTGTGAGATCACAATTACCGTTCGTGACACATTTTACATAGTTATTTTGCAAATGTGCTTCGTATGTATTCACTTACTGTCCTAGCTGTTAAGTGACGATGTAGTTTGGTGTAAGCACTGTCACCTCTTTGGTTTGCTATTTGCATAATTGTATTGCTAACTTTTGTTCGGTTTTACTTTTCGGTTGTTTGGATTAACTGTGCACATTACCATCAGTTCTGTACTTGATTGTAACGATTGTGATCGTACAATTGATTATCGCACTGGACAGAGATAAAATGATATATTTACATGTTTATCTCTGAAGTGGAGCGGCAGTCTGCTGTACGCAGCACGCAGTATCGGTTCACTATACTTCCGCCAAGCGATTGGCAGAATTTTTACTATCACTGTTCTTGGATTTCCTCTTGAACATTACACACGGCAACCAGACCATTTATGTAATGACTTTAACAAAACTCTGTGAGGGTTTAGTGCAAGGCTGTTATCAGTGTGGGCTGTCTATTTTATGCTGTAGGCTTAGCCTAGTTCCCTATACTGCTTAACTGCAGGCAACCTGAAGATGTTCAAAGAACGAAACCGGTAGTAACTCAATAAGTGTGTAATAATACAACTGAAGTGGTTTGATATAGAAGAATAGTGTCAGCCGTGGTGCTCAACAAAATAAGATTATTTCATTAACATCAGGATAGTTTATTTGGAAAGAAAGTAGTCAATTTCGTTCTGCACTCTTATTCAGTACTAGCTTGTTCACCGTCTCTTACGACCTCAGTGGTGACGCAACGTCAAACCCTGTTCCTCCTCCTTCGTACGGGCGTTATTGTCCTTTGAAGTCTCGACTAAAATAACCGCTCAAAATTCGCTCAAGGTTCTGTAGTACGGCACCTCTTGTTTGGCACAGACACTCAGAAAATTTCGGAATAATTGTTTTTCGTGTAAATTTTGTTTTTAGTGACCAAGGTTTTTCTCCAAAACCACGGAGATTGGTATGTCATCGTAGCTATTAAGAATGACAGTTACACCTGATGATGACACGATAGTAGTCGTGACGGAGTGGTAGGACTGGGTTGATTACACACGCACGTCTGGGGCATAAAGATAAGTCAGCAGTGGCCTAACACAGTCGCAACGAGGGACGCACGTTCGATTTGAGGAAAAACAAAAATGTTGCGTCGAACTGGTGGCTTTTAGGAACGATCGGCTGAGGTAATGCTCCATGACACTCCCGTAAACAGGGACGAGGATTACCAGATATGTTCGGCATGGAACCCTGCACTAGCAGCTATGCGCCGAGTCGGCGCCGAACATTTGACGCTTCGGGAATGCACCAAAAATCGAACGGCGGTCGCCTACACCAACATCAGCGGGAAGGGGCGGCGTGAGACTGCCGCCGCTCTGGTAATTTTTACACACGTGCGACGCCCGGCCAATTTCGTCGGAAGCATACGCAGAAAAAGCCTATATTCACATGTGCGTGCACTGTTCTTTACAAGCAAAGCATAAAATCAACCTTGCAGCCATTTACCTCATGAATAAGATACGCTTCAAAGATAACAAACAGAAAGGTATTATCACAGACAGATCTCTTGAAAGCATAATAATTTTACAGTATAAAACTTATTATACAATATTTACGTATATGGTTAACGCTATAGCCTGAGTCTCTCACGCAACAAAAGTGTCGGCACAGATAATGGCATACTGCAGTTACACTGCAATTGTAAACCAGTTGCATGTGTGAACTCTCAGTTTTCAGTGGCCCAGCTTCACAGACGCAACCTCTGTCATGCCACAAAAACTTAAACTCGATTCTAGTTCGTTACGCCACATTCATTCCTCCGCCGCTTCCTGGTGGCAGTATTTCGAAACACGAGCATTCAGTCGCGGTTATCTTGGAATAATCGCATTCCATTTCAGTGTATTTTCGTTTTGTTATGGAAAATTCGAAACAGTTGTCGGCAGGTACGCTTACGGAGCTTCTCGAACTGCAACAACCTATGTTTGATTTTCTTTAGTAGTGTGTGTGTGTGTGTGTGTGTGTGTGTGTGTGTGTGTGTGTGTGTGTGTGTGTACGTAAATGATGTAGGCCTACCCCATAGTCTTGAAAGATTTTTGTATGAATAATTACATATACTTAACATATAGTCAAAAATGCGAGTCGTATAAAGTTCGTGACTTGTAAGACCAAGCACCGCATAAATTTTGGATTATATGCAGGAAATAACCCCCGGTGTAACGTAGGATCTGTTAAACTAAAAATTAGTTATTCAAAATCAACGAATACAAGAAGATTCAAAAATCTTGGAAGAGTGACGTATTGTTGCCAGCTGTTGGTTAGTTTGCCACAGCCGACAGTATTTTTGTCTTCGAGTGTTACTTGTCTTGTAAATGTGTTTGTGGCTCCTGATTTATTTCTGCACGATACCTATTTTTGTATGCAAAATCTGGGTTTCGTCTTACTTGTACTAAATTCTTGTCACAGCTGTAATACCATAACCTGCACTATTATATTCATACCCGCCCGTATGATTTAAGTTGACGCCATGTTGAAAGCTGTGCAACTACTTAGAATATGTGGCGTCCTGTATTAACGGAAGCTCACGGTGCCACTACAGAAATGCGCGAACTGTGGCATCACATCAGTTTCGTGCGTGCATTCGGCTTTAATCAAAATAACCAAGACAAGTTCCACCGCGCATGAAATGATCCTTGATTTTTTTCCCCCCTTGTGTTAGAGTCCATTTACAAGAAATCGGAAACGGGACCATAAACCATGTAAATAAAAGAGGGTAGTTCCAGTCGATATTGAGAAGGTACTAAGCCATATGTATAGGTCAGTGACGGAACACGTACCCATTCTCCAAATTACAGTAATCTGTAAAGAAGTGGACGTTAGACAGAAAGAAGATGTGTAAATTCCTTACGTCAAATTATAAAGTAGACAAGTACAGTTTGACAGTAATTAATGTATCATAATGAAATTACTTAAGAACGAGAGAGATTTACCATTAACTGACGCTTAAGTTTCAAGGTAGTGGTTAGTTTAATTACAAGAAATTTCACTTGCAGTGTTTTGCATATTACAATCTCTTTTTACCTTGAATTTCACACAACTATGTAAGATAATGGCCCGAAAAAGTTGGACAGTAATTGTTACTCCAGCGCGGAGCAGTTAAGAACTTACAGGACCAGTTTAGCAGTCTGTGTCAGTTGCAGTAATTACACCCACTGTTAATTTGCATGGCCGCCGCGAAGAGTTGTTCTGCTTTTCTTTTGCGCTCTGCATATTGGAGACTCTGCTGAGCTGAAATTAAGCGAGTAAGAACTATTTCACGAAATTTCGTGAAAGGAAAACTAGAGAAAACGAGCATGGGGAGACACTTGCTTGAGGTTAAACCCTCCTCCACCCCCACCCCACCACCCCAACCTACGCTTCCTCTCCCTCGAATTCAACTTTAAGTTTTGTTCTTTAGGTATAGTTCGCTCCAGACGAAACAGGCAGAGACGTAACATCCAGCTGTAAGCATACTAACTTATTATTTTTGTAACAGAGGTGAGTACGTAATAGTTTGTGACTTCAGTAAAATGTCCCGACTATGTGCCCCTTTTATATATTTTGACGCAGGAAATAATCTATAACACCGTCTCATCACGGTTTCATAAACAGTTAGAATTAGAGGTTGCTTACATTGCGCAATATATATAAGTGACCTAGTAGATAGTGTCGGAAGTTCCATGCGGCTTTTCGCGGATGATGCTGTAGTATACAGAGAAGTTGCTGCATTAGAAAATTGTAGCGAAATGGAAGAAGATCTGCAGCAGATAGGCACTTGGTGCAGGGAGTGGCAACTGACCCTTAACATAGACAAATGTAATGTATTGCGAATACATAGAAAGAAGGATCCTTTATTGTATGATTATATGATAGCGGAACAAACACTGGTAGCAGTTACTTCTGTAAAATATCTGGGAGTATGCGTGCGGAACGATTTGAAGTGGAATGATCATATAAAGTTTATTGTTGGTAAGGCGGGTACCAGGTTGAGATACATTGGGAGAGTCCTTAGAAAATGTAGTCCATCAACAAAGGAGGTGGCTTACAAAACACTCGTTCCACCTATACTTGAGTATTGCTCATCAATGTGGGATCCGTACCAGATCTGGTTGACGGAGGAGATAGAGAAGATCCAAAGAAGAGCGGCGCGTTTCGTCACAGGGTTATTTGGTAACCGTGATAGCGTTACGGAGACGTTTAGCAAACTCAAGTGGCAGACTCTGCAAGAGAGGCGCTCTGCATCGCGGTGTAGCTTGCTCGCCAGGTTTCGAGAGGGTGCGTTTCTGGATGAGGTATCGAATATATTGCTTCCCCCTACTTATACCTCCCGAGGAGATCACGAATGTAAAATTAGAGAGATTAGAGCGCGCACGAAGGCTTTCAGACAGTCGTTCTTCCCGCGAACCATACGCGACTGGAACAGGAAAGATAGGTAATGAAGTGGCACGTAAAGTGTCCTCCGCCACACACCGTTGGGTGGCTAGCTGTGTATAAATGTAGATGTAGATGTAGATGTAGGGAGAAGCGGGCGGCCTGAATGGATATCCGATTGAATTTGAGATCACAGTTATTCATAGCCAATTTTGATGGAGGTATAATTGATCCTCCTCGTAGGGGAGAAAAAGTGTTTTGTGTGAGCCTTATTGTGATAGCCTAACACCTGACTACGCAAGAACATTAAATATAATAATCACATCGAACATAATCCGGTAAGGAGCAAGTAGTCTCGAAGTCTCAGCAGCGCTACTTAACGTCTGAGACGTAAAGACATGCAAAGAGTTGAAAAAGGCTTCTGTTGATTTCCATTTGACTTCGCATTTATTAAAATTCTGCTGAAAGCAGTGTTTGCAATAAAGGTCTTGCTCAAATTAAGTACAGGTTCGAGTGTCAACGGAAAAGTACGTGCGCAACGGAAGTTTTAGCGTGGATTTCATTAAGTGACTGGGGAAGGGAAACACACTGTCCAGTCACAATAACCATCTTTTGCAGCGCGGACCTGTGCGAGACGTGCAGGAAGAGAGCCAGTGCGGTGCTGGAAGGTACCGAGAGGAACGTAGAGCAATGCCAACTCCAGTGCTGTGGCCAGGTGTGCTAGGTTTCTCGATTAACAACCCATGAGGCGAATAGCCTGATCGAGGTGGTCTCAGATTCTGGACTGGGTTTAAATCCGTCGAGTTTAGTGGCCAGAGATTACAGTAAACTCATTCTGGTGCTCTTAGGACCACTCACAGGCACTGCGAGTTGTGTGACAAGTTTCACCGTCCTGTTGGTAGGCGCTATCGTGCCGAGGAAAAACAAACTGCATGTGGGGGGTGGACATGTGTCCCAAGGATAGAGGCAGGCTTCTGCTGATCCACTGCGCCTTCCCGGACTACGACATCACCCAGAAAATGCCACTGAAGCGTTCCCCAGACCATAACGCTCCCTCGATTGTCGCACGGTATTTGTTTTTAGACGTTTCGTGTCTTACACGTATATGGCCATATGTCCGATGCAGCACAAACCGTGATTAATTTGGAAAGGTCACCTGCCGCGACACAGCAGATGTCCGGCTGCGGTACTGGTGTGCAAGTTCCAACCTTCGCCACCGAACAGCAGTCAGAAGTCTGCATGAACGGGGCACCTGCTGCGGAAGTCATACGCAGCAACGTTTACTGGTAGGTCGTTGAGAAGACACTACTGGTAGTCCCTTGGTTCATTTGGGTGGTGAGCTGCTCAGTAGTTGCACGTCTATTCGCCCGTACACATCTCGGCAGCCGTTGTTCAGCCCTGTCATCTGTGGCCCGCAGTGCACCACAGTTCCCTCGGCGTCAGCACGTGGTGTATACCTTAACCACGGCGGCACGCGAACGGTTTACAAACTTAGTTGGTTCGGGGATGGCCGACCGGAGTGGCCGAGCGGTTCTAGGCGCTTCAGTCTGGAACCGCGCGACCGCTACGGTCGCAGGTTCGAATCCTGCCTCGGCCATGGATGTGTGTGATGTCCTTAGGTTAGTTAGGTTTAAGTAGTTCTAAGTTCTAGGGGACTGATAATCTCAGATGTTAAGTCCCATAGTGCTCAGAGCCATTTGAACCATTTTTTTTTTTTTCGGGCATGCTTCGATTCTTGGTCCGAAGTCAGTAATGATGCACTTTTGTACGTCATAAGAATCACTCCTTTTCCGCATTATGACAATGAGACGCATTGTCTTGAGATTCCCCCTATCCCTGACTAACTTTGTATACCATCCATAGCTAGTGATGACACATGACTTCTGTGAGTGGTTATCGCACTTTCATTCGGGAGGAAGACGGTCCAAACTCACGTCCGGCCATCCAGATTTAGATTTTCTAAATAGCTCCAGGTAAATGCCAGGATGGTTCCTTTGAAAGGGCACGGCCGATTTCCTTCCCCATCCTTGACATAACGCGAGCATGTGCTCCGTCTCTAATGACCCAATGTTACTTCTTTATTACACGTTGACGTCGAACATTGGCGGTGGTCACATTAATGTGACTGGGCCGTGTATCAGGCTCAGCTACAAGTAGGAACTGCCGCCTCACCGTAGTTCTCGTAGCTCGTTCCTTGACAATGGCCATTAGAAAGAAACCTTAACGCAAATATCCAACACCCATAAGGAATCAGCTACACCAGTCGTACATAGCAAGACGCTGAAGCGGTGAAACTAACCAACAGGCAAGAACAGCGTCAGAAACAGCAACAGATGTCAGTAAAATACGACATGACAGACGCAGGCCTCTGATTCGGCAGTGCACGCTGCCTTCACTCGACTAGTCATAGACTGTAATACATTAAGCAATACTATAATACATTAAGCAACAGATAACCTGGTTCAAAACGTGTTTGCTGCACACTTGCGGCTCAGAAATCAGTAAGACTGAGGAACTTGACAATCGACATTCTTACAAACGACTTTTACACTCTGAAAATCTACAAGTAAATACCAAATCTGAAAGAAAACGAGGAGTTATTATGGAGGGTGTTTCCGTCATGGCGATACAAACACCAGGGATGATCGATAGCGACAAATGTATCAATAGGAGATGGCGGCCGCTAGTCCGATAACAACTGAATGGAATGCTTTAAACACAGAGAGAGAGAGATTTTTTGATATATGTGATAAAATCAGGTAGGCAATTTTTAAAATATTTTTATTTATCTGCATAGTTTGCCGAAGCTGTCATGGATGCAACTGTTGTAAGTGATGCCACAGCATTGATGTAGTTGTGACATTGTCGCGCCTATTTACGTCTTACCTGATCTGAAAACCCTTGTGGTTTTCATACAATGTCACAGGCAATGAGAATTCATGCCAGGAGCCTCGTCTCAATTGGTATCACGAGACTTTTCCCACATCCCCGCAAGAAAAAAATCAAACTGGATCATATCAATTTTCCACAGGTGCTTCAGTTATCTATAGAACTGTTTAAATAAATCTGTGGTTCACTCTAAGGCAAAAAACGAGGCATCATGAAGGAATAATCAGAATGGAACGAAAATCGGTAGACGTGACGTACAGGTACAGACAAACAAATTATTATAATTTTGGAACAATTGCATGATTTATTCAAGAGAAAGAGTTTCACAAACTGAGCAAGTCAGTAACGCGTTGGTTCCTCTATGGCACTTATAGAAGTACTTATTCTTCTTGGCGTTGACTGCCACAGATGTCGAATATCCTTCTGAGGGATATGGTGCTGCCCACAATGCTCCAAACGTTCTGAACTGGGGAAGATCCGGCGACGTAACTGGCCAAGGTAGTTGACAAACGCGAATGCAAACAGTAGAAACTCTCCCGGTTGCGGGTGGCCGTGCGTAAGTCCAGGATGGCTTTCCAAGAAGGACAATAAAACGGGGCGCAGAGTATTGTCAGCATACCGTAGTGCTGTAAAGGCATCTTGCTGTAAAAGGAAATGCCGTCCCAGACCATCACTCCAGGCTGTGGAGCCATATGGCAGACGACAGTCAGCTTGGTATCTCACCGTTCCCTCGGGCCTCTTCAGACACGGCTCCGCTGGTCATCGAGCTCAGTTCGATGCAGGACTACTCCAGTCATTGAGATTCAGTCAGATCTTAATGATAATTCAAAGTGATATAAAGATTGGCAACTTGTTTTCCTTTTTTCCTGTCTACTTCGGGTACGAAAGTATAAATCGTAAACAGAACAAAAATTGTCCTAATCAGCACACTAAATGTATCCCAAGACCGAAAATTCAGACAGTCCGAACAAAACCATGGTCGTTGTATGTGTAGCAATATGATAAGATGCTGAGCGCTTCATACAAAACGGAACAAGTTATTACTGGTTGACCTGTACCCGTGTGAGTGGCACAGCTCACTTCTCACCCCAGTTCCGCCTCTTGCGGTCGGCGGCGGCGGCCATCGTAGTAGCAAGATGCAGCATCTCTGACACACTCTCAGTACCCTCCGCAGACGGGAACAGTAAAACATCTACAAAAATCTAGAACTGTGCACTTCACAAAATGCAAGAAAGTAGTGTCTCTCGAGTACAACATCAGTGAATCACAACTGGAATCAGTCCTCTCATACAACACCTGGTGTAACGGATTGTAGGGATATGAAATGGGATGACTACGAAGTCTGTCGCGACGGAGTCCTTGCATAAAACGTTCTTGGTTTACTTGCCGCTTCAAATTTGAATAAAATCCCAAGCTTTCGATGACTGCCTCCGTCATCTTCGTCAGGGGTAAACCTGACTGTCGTGGACCGGTGAGGCTTCCGCTTTTATAAGCCGTAGATGGCTTCTCATTCGCTGGATGACGTCACGGTGAAAACGGCGCGTACGGTGTTGGCGGCCTTTATGTCCATAGATTTTGTTTGCGCGCTTTATGAGAAGCTGTCCACTGCTTATAAAAGCGGAAGCCTCACCGGTCCACGACAGTCAGTTTTACCGCTGACGAAGATAACGGAGGTAGTCATCGAAAGCTCGAGGTTTTATCCAAATTTGACGCGGCAAGTAAACCGAGAACTTTTTATGCATGAAATGGGATATTCGCAGATCTCTGTCGTAGCTAAAACTTCCATTCATGGGCAGGCTACAAAGGAGACTGCTTACACATCACTTTTGCGTCCAATCGTAGCATATTACTCAGCTGTGGGGAACCCATACCATATAGGATGAACAGGGGTCATTCGGTGAATATAAAGAATGGCGGCAATTATGATCACAGATTTGTCTCACTCAAGGGGGGAACCAGAACTAGCGGACCCTTGATACATATACACTCCTGGAAATGGAAAAAAGAACACATTGACACCGGTGTGTCAGACCCACCATACTTGCTCCGGACATTGCGAGAGGGCTGTACAAGCAATGATCACAGGCACGGCACAGCGGACGCACCAGGAACCGCGGTGTTGGCCGTCGAATGGCGCTAGCTGCGCAGCATTTGTGCACCGCCGCCGTCAGTGTCAGCCAGTTTTCCGTGGCATACGGAGCTCCATCGCAGTCTTTAACACTGGTAGCATGCCGCGACAGCGTGGACGTGAACCGTATGTGCAGTTGACGGACTTTGAGCGAGGGCGTATAGTGGGCATGCAGGAGGCCGGGTGGACGTACCCCCGAATTGGTCAACACGTGTGGCGTGAGGTCTCCACAGTACATCGATGTTGTCGCCAGTGGTCGGCAGAAGGTGCACGTGCCCGTCGACCTGGGACCGGACCGCAGCGACGCACGGATGCACGCCAAGACCGTAGGATCCTACGCAGTGCCGTAGGGGACCGCACCGCCACTTCCCAGCAAATTAGGGACACTGTTGCTCCTGGGGTATCGGCGAGGACCATTCGCAACCGTCTCCATGAAGCTGGGCTACGGTCCCGCACACCGTTAGGCCGTCTTCCGCTCACGCCCCAACATCGTGCAGCCCGCCTCCAGTGGTGTCGCGACAGGCGTGAATGGAGGGACGAATGGAGACGTGTCGTCTTCAGCGATGAGAGTGCTTCTGCCTTGGTGCCAATGATGGTCGTATGCGTGTTTGGTGCCGTGCAGGTGAGCGCCACAATCAGGACTGCATACGACCGAGGCACACAGGGCCAACACCCGGCATCATGGTGTGGGGAGCGATCTCCTACACTGGCTGTACACCACTGGTGATCGTCGAGGGGACACTGAATAGTGCACGGTACATCCAAACCGTCATCGAACCCATCGTTCTACCATTCCTAGACCGGCAAGGGAACTTGCTGTTCCAACAGGACAATGCACGTCCGCATGTATCCCGTGCCACCCAACGTGCTCTAGAAGGTGTAAGTCTACTACCCCGGCCAGCAAGATCTCCGGATCTGTCCCCCATTGAGCATGTTTGGGACTGGATGAAGCGTCGTCTCATGCGGTCTGCACGTCCAGCACGAACGCTGGTCCAACTGAGGCGCCAGGTGGAAATGGCATGGCAAGCCGTTCCACAGGACTACATCCAGCATCTCTACGATCGTCTCCATGGGAGAATAGCAGCCTGCATTGCTGCGAAAGGTGGATATACACTGTACTAGTGCCGACATTGTGCATGCTCTGTTGCCTGTGTCTATGTGCCTGTGGTTCTGTCAGTGTGATCATGTGATGTATCTGACCCCAGGAATGTGTCAATAAAGTTTCCCCTTCCTGGGACAATGAATTCACGGTGTTCTTATTTCAATTTCCAGGAGTGTAATAAAGTGAAGACTACAGAGATTTTCTCGCACCCCCTTGCATCACTCCGATAGGGACAGCGAAGAAAAAATTAGGCTAATTACAGCTAGTACAGAAGCATTTAAGCGTTTATTCTTATATGTGCGACTGGAACGGGAAAATCCTGCTGAGTACCTTCCGCCATGCACTCCGAAGTGGTTTGCAGAGTATGTACGTAATGCAGCTGAAGATGAACGGGCTGGTCGTGAAACAGGCCCCATCATTATTTGCGACCTGATATTTCTCTACAGTGTCAACAATTTCGTGCTTAAAGATTTAATTCACTACATCGTGCGAACAACTGTTAGCAGATTCCTGCATTCCACTTGCAGAGGTAATCCACAACATGTTTGACTTTGTAATATTTGAGTCAGATGTTTCCGGATAGAAGTTTAAATTGACACACTTGTCCTCGCGAAAAAGATATACTCTACGTTTAGCAATATCTCTAGAGACCACACTGAAGGCACTCTGTGTGATATCAGGCTATGCATATGGGCGTATTCAAGGTGAATATAACATGAGACAAACTTCGGGTAATTCCTAACTGGAAAAGGAACAAGAAAATTGATATCAACATACACTCCTGGAAATGGAAAAAAGAACACATTGACACCGGTGTGTCAGATCCACCATACTTGCTCCGGACACTGCGAGAGGGCTGTACAAGCAATGATCACACGCACGGCACAGCGGACACACCAGGAACCGCGGTGTTGGCCGTCGAATGGCGCTAGCTGCGCAGCATTTGTGCACCGCCGCCGTCAGTGTCAGCCAGTTTGCCGTGGCATACGGAGCTCCATCGCAGTCTTTAACACTGGTAGCATGCCGCGACAGCGTGGACGTGAACCGTATGTGCAGTTGACGGACTTCGAGCGAGGGCGTATAGTGGGCATGCGGGAGGCCGGGTGGACGTACCGCCGAATTGCTCAACACGTGGGGCGTGAGGTCTCCAGAGTACATCGATGTTGTCGCCAGTGGTCGGCGGAAGGTGCACGTGCCCGTCGACCTGGGACCGGACCGCAGCGACGCACGGATGCACGCCAAGACCGTAGGATCCTACGCAGTGCCGTAGGGGACCGCACCGCCACTTCCCAGCAAATTAGGGACACTGTTGCTCCTGGGGTATCGGCGAGGACCATTCGCAACCGTCTCCATGAAGCTGGGCTACGGTCCCGCACACCGTTACGCCGTCTTCCGCTCACGCCCCAACATCGTGCAGCCCGCCTCCAGTGGTGTCGCGACAGGCGTGATGGAGGGACGAATGGAGACGTGTCGTCTTCAGCGATGAGAGTCGCTTCTGCCTTGGTGCCAATGATGGTCGTATGCGTGTTTGGCGCCGTGCAGGTGAGCGCCACAATCAGGACTGCATACGACCGAGGCACACAGGGCCAACACCCGGCATCATGGTGTGGGGAGCGATCTCCTACACTGGCCGTGATTGTCGAGGGGACACTGAATAGTGCACGGTACATCCAAACCGTCATCGAACCCATCGTTCTACCATTCCTAGACCGGCAAGGGAACTTGCTGTTCTAACAGGACAATGCACGTCCGCATGTATCCCGTGCCACCCATCGTGCTCTAGAAGGTGTAAGTCAACTACCCTGGCCAGCAAGATCTCCGGATCTGTCCCCCATTGAGCATGTTTGGGACTGGATGAAGCGTCGTCTCACGCGGTCTGCACGTCCAGCACGAACGCTGGTCCAACTGAGGCGCCAGGTGGAAATGGCATGGCAAGCCGTTCCACAGGACTACATCCAGCATCTCTACGATCGTCTCCATGGGAGAATAGCAGCCTGCATTGCTGCGAAAGGTGGATATACACTGTACTAGTGCCGACATTGTGCATGCTCTGTTGCCTGTGTCTATGTGCCTGTGGTTCTGTCAGTGTGATCATGTGATGTATCTGACCCCAGGAATGTGTCAATAAAGTTTCCCCTTCCTGGGACAATGAATTCACGGTGTTCTTATTTCAATTTCCAGGAGTGTACTTCCGAAAATGGTCGGTGAGTCTACAAAAAATCAGTTCGCGTTATAGTGTACTAATTTAGTATTTAATTAATGCATTTGCCGTGTCAACCAAGACCAATACTTTCGGAAAGGTACAGTTTTTCGGAGATGATAGAGTGTTAGGGTTTAACCTCAGACAAGTGAATCCTTACGTTCATTTTCACTAGTTTTGGTTCACGAATTTTCATGAAATTGTTCTTGCTTACTTAATCTTGGCTCAGCGGTTTCTCCAACTTGTAGAACACAAAAGAAGAGCAGAATAGCTCTTCGCGGCAGCCACGTAATTAACGTGCATGTCTAGGGCACATGAATAGATGTTCTGATGAACTGAAGGCGGAATTTCTTTTCCTTGTTGCTGAGTGTTGTGAAGGGATCTCAAGGTGAAATGTATCTGACTCCCAATTTCATCCCAAAGTTGTTGGAATTGCCTGGCAATGCACCCGACTTCCTTCAAATCTTGATACAACATCCCTTGCGGTCACAGGCATTTTTAATGATGGTACGGAAGGAATCTGATTCAAAACTGTTGTCTCACTGCGACCTTGGGCAGTGTGCTCATGAACGAAGTAAAGAGGAGACGTTTGCTGTCCACTCCAGATACGAAAGCTTGAACTGTAACCAGAGCAAGACACCACGTTAACTAACAGCGAAATCCAGACAGTCCAAAAACAAAACAGGGTCGTTCTGGCATAGCGATATGATGGTAGGCAAAACCTTTCATATAGCGCTGAACAAGTGCCGCTGCCGCCTGCTTATATTGCATTAGCGGCGCCGCCGCTGCTATAGGCGGGGATACTACAGCCCCCTCCCCCCTTCCAGTCGGCGCCGATAATGAACGGGCTAATTCCGGCGCTGGTGTGGGAGACGGGAAGTGTAGATGAGGGAATGAGTAGGCTGAACTTTTCTGGAATGGCCAACCCTGATGGCCTAGTGTGATCCTGCGTAGGCGATGGAGTTGGCAGAGCGCTGGATGTGGACGGCTGGAGTGGTACAACAGCTGCTAGAAGCAATCTGTTTGGTGGGAACGGTTCCATATCCGTGAGCTGCGGCACTCTAGCCCACGCTTACAAATGTCCAGCAACGTATGTACAAAACCTAAGTCAGTGCTAAACACTGTTTATGCGCAGTTAATATGTTCACTATAGTTAATGAAATCATAATGTTGACCTATCAAGTGAACGTTTATCAAGGGCGACAGATACAACTCGTAAGTGCGATACTAAATTTTTGGGTTTTTAATGGGTTGTGTTATTCTGATGGTTGTAGGATTGTATATGGCGTTATATCATGTCTGTTTTAGCTATAATCAAACTTTCTCTAGTTGAGAAAGCCACATGAAAAACGAGTGATCGTAGGACAATGAAACTTTGTGGAAATATTTGTAAGAAGATGGACAAGAGACTGACGAATAAGACGTTGAAAGATATTTTTTTCCACATTTGAAGGTAACACTTGTTAACTGCGTACCTATTTACGTTTCATGCTAGACACAACGTTCATTGTGATGAAAATCTGCATCCACGACAGCCTGGAACCGCACTGGAGATAACATTTCACAATCATTCGCGCCGCTTTTCGAATGGTGGACCGCAGAATATTCAGCTGTCGTGATAAGGCTCGTGCACTGCTTGAAGATCGCACATAGCGTCCAGCATTCTCACCCATGGCAAAGAGTAACTTCTACAGCAATTCGTGCCACAATTGGCCGTCGGTCTCTCCGTGGAGCAATTCCCAAATAGCCATTTAATTCCAACTTCCGAATCGTGCTCTTCAACCCCGGTGCGGAAGGAGAACCACTCCGTATTTCTTTAATGTGAAGAGCAGCAGCACTGTTGCTGTTGTTTTGATAAAACAGCTTTACGAGTAAAACTCTGCTCACCTCGCCCAGACTCATGTTGAGTATCTGCAACTGCATATCACATTGATGCTTTTTTTTCAACTCCCACGTCGCGATACCAGTACCGGGGCCAAACATCAAGTCAACGCACTGACACTACTGACAACGCAAATTTTGCTGCGCACAGCCTGAACATCATTCCTATAAAATTGGCTACCCGTACAGTAAATACTTTTTAGTGCGCACTGGCTCAAGCAGTGAATTAACATCATGTAATACGTTCGCTTGTCTTCCTGAATACTATATTTTTCGGTATTTAGATATTCTATACACCGTGTTGTTCGAGTAGACAATGGTCATGCTTTCTATTTGTTCCTGGGATATCGCTCACATGGTATAAAGTAATTAGTCTTTCTCATCCGCGTCAACCAACCGAACAGTAATTATTTTGAACGTTTATGCGTTATTACTTTACAGCACTCGTATATTATATGTTGGTAACACGACAGTGAGTGTCCGATCTGTCTTACGGTCTGCATTCCTAAGTAGGTAACTCTCTATTTAGTAAAAAATTATGGCGGTGTTACTATCTGACGTCACTGTGAACAAAGTTTCTGTCCTTAATTAATCTCATCCAGCCCTCGCCGAGCACGCACTTTAAGTAACTCAACGTTTACACCATCGGACTGAGCCCTGTTCAGCGGTTTTACATATTCGGGAAAGGGACTTACCTTGGCATTTATATTTAGAAATTAGTTTTGAGTGAGCTTTGATGTAACGTACCTGCTGTTTTTTATGACTGCACTCTTAACTGTTGTCAACTCAACTTTCCTTTGAAATAGCTTTTATCAGACTCTATCTATTAATATACCGCACGCTAATAAACCAAACAGGAACGTTTAATAGGTAAAATGGACATGTAGTAAAAAAAATTGACGTAAAAATTATGGGGCCTCCATCGTAGAAACATAGGTGAGCTTCCATAGAAAGAGTTATCCCTATACGTTTGTTTTGTTATGCAAAAGTACGGTGTACTTTACTTGTGTTTTATCATTCTCCAGGCTTTGTTTAAAGTATCGGTTTCTCCATAGTCTCTCTGCAAGGAATGATTGCTGATGTGTTTCGGAATGTTTGGAAATTCCTAACAAGAATTCCGTTACTCAGATTATTTCCTGGGTAGTAAGTTACAGTTGACCGTCTAAGAAACATTTTTTAACTTCCGTGGTTTACTGAGATCGAGTTTTGTTTTAGAAATTAACATTTTCAGATCTTCGTCTGGATTAGGGACATGCATTGAACTGAAAAATTAGAAAACCCCAGTATCAAGCAGATGGGGTTGTTTGGAACGCTTTGTACAGAAAAATGTTGAAAATTAAGCGCAAGGATACACGAAATGAGCAAGTATTAAGCAAAGCTGCCACAGGAGAATCTTTACCAAAAGAACAAACAGATTAATAGGCATCTCTTACGACGCGTGAGAATAGTTAAACAGTCGCAGAATGAAACGGTAGAGAGAAGAATACTGCAGGGAAGGAAAGAAATGAGGATAAGTGAAACAGAATATCGAATATCTTTCGTCTTTTTCCCGTATCTTCACGGAGTCGGAATGTTAGCTACTGGATTTGGCAATGTTCATTGGCACAGGGTGGTCGGATGCCTTTCATGTGCAGCCTTGTTGATCAATTTTATCTCGTTTCTAGACCAAAATTAACAAACGTTATACGGTCATACTTCAACAAATAAATTACATATTATTATGGCAGGCCATCTGAATTTTACTGATGCTGCACTACACTTCAAAACTACACAGATACATGATAAAGTCTCAACATAGTCACCAAGTCTCCGCATATAACATTCAGAATATTCTTTCAATCGTTCAGTTTCCGTAACAATAGAAATCCCATCCTTGGTCACGGAGGCAATCGAGAACCGCTGTGCGAAAGTCATCATTGCTGGATACTCTCTTTCCCTTAAGATGCTCTTTCAGCTTGCTGAAAAGATGGACGTCATATAGTGGTGGATGTAGACTTCCCAGTCATCATCGCTCACACCTGTGCGGTCTCGGTCAAAACGTTGGCACCGTTTGACTAATGTTGGAAGCGTAATTTCCTGTGGTCCATATACCTCCCGAATTTCACGGTGAATCTGTGTGCTCTTTAGACGTTTTGGCATCAATATTTGTCCAGCGCACTTTCAGCTTGAGAATACCATTCCAATTGTCCCACCACTTCAAACGCACACTGTGACGCACCTGTTATGCCTACTGCAGCAGAACTGTCTCTCCAGGAAACGCGCCACTCATGTTGTCCAGTGCTCTTAGCATATGACGACATATGTACCTCTTTTTCGTAAATCCCTACATAACAATGCACTCGTGTTCTCAAGTGGTTTCGAACGCCCTTAAAAAAAGTACATGGTTCCATTTAAAAGAGTTTTTTAATATCACGCTATACAACAAACTTATTTAATTCTCTGCCTATTGTGATTTGCAGAAAACCTCGTTACGATATGTTGACCCATTAACAGAGTGAAAGGAGTGCAGCTTCTAGATGCTTTCCCCTATTGCAGTAGCCGGCCGGTGTGGCCGTGCGGTTCTAAGCGCTTCAGTTTGGAACCGTGTGACCGCTACGGTCGCAGGTTCGAATCCTGCCTCGGGCATGGATGTGTGTGATGTCCTTAGGTTAGTTAGGTTTAAGTAGTTCTAAGTTCTAGGGGACTGATGACCTCAGATATTAAGTCCCATAGTGCTCAGAGCCAGAGCCTATTGCAGTAAAATCCACAACCTTAAGATTTATTAGCCGCCAAATTCGCCTACATAAAAAATTTAGAAGCAAGGAAGGAAGGAAGGAACCATGGATAACAGAAGAAATACTTCAGTTGATCGGCGAAAGAAGGAAGTAAAAATTCGTTCAAGAAACATCAGGAGTGCGGAAATAGAAGTCACGTAGGAATGAAATAAATAGAAAGTGGAGGGAAGCTAAAGTCGAAACGGCTATATGAAAAATATAAAGATATCGAAAAAGAAATGATTGTCAGAAGGACCGATTCAGCATATAGAAAAGTCAAAATCACTTTCGGTGAAATTAAGAGCAAGGGAGATAACATTAAGAACATAATGAGAATTCCGCTGTCAAATACACAGAAGAGAGCGGACAGAGGGAGAGAGAACATTGAAGGCCTCCATGAGGGGGTGGACTTGTCTGATGATGTCCTGATAGATGAAGAAACAGAAGTCGACATGGAAGAGATAGGGGAGCCAGATTTACAACTAGAGTTCAAAATAGCTTTGGACGACTTAAGATCAGATAAAGCAGAAGGCATAGACAATATTCCACCGGAATTTCTAAAATCATTGCGGGAAGCGGCAACAAAACGAATATTCACTTTTGTGAGTAGAATGTATGAGATCGCCGATATAACATCAGACATTCGGAAATCATCATTCACACAAGTCCGAACATAGCAAGAGCCGCCAAGTCGATTGTTATCACTTCTCAGCTTAACAGCTCATGCAACCAAGGTGCAGACAAGATTAATGTACGAAAGAATGGAAAGAATCGAAAACCTCTTAGATGACCCTCAATGTGGTTTTAGGAAAGGTAAAGGCACCAGAGATGCTGTTCCGACGTTGCGTTGATAATGGAAGCAATACTAAATAGAGATAAAGATATGTTCACAGGATTCGTCGACGTGGAAAAAGATTTGACAATGTAAAATGCTACAAGATACTCAAAATTCTGAATAAAATAGTGATAAGGTATACGGAAACACTTATAATATGTGTAAAAACTAAGGGAGAACAATAAGATTAGAAGATCAAGAACGAAGTGGTCGGTTTAAAAAGGGTGTAACACAGGGATGTAGTCTTTCATCCCTACTGTCCAATCTATGCACAGAAGAAGCAATTACGGAAATGAAAGAAAGGTTCAGGAATTGGATTAAAATTCGGGGCGAAAGGTTATCATTTATGAGATCCACTGATCACATTGCTACACTGCCGGCCGATGTGATCGAACGATTCTAGGCTCTTCAGTCCGGAACCGCGCGACTGTTACGGGCGCAGGTTCGAATCCTGTCTCGGGCATGGATGTTTGTGATGTCCTTAGGTTAGTTAGGTTTAAGTAATTCTAAGTCTAGGGGACTGATGACCTCAGATGTTGAGTCCCATAATGCTTAGAACCATTTGAACCATTGCTACATTATGTGATCAAAAGTATCCGGACATCCCAAAAGACATACTTCTTTCATATTAGGTGCATTGTGCTGCCACCTACTGCCAGGTACTCCACATCAGCAACCTCAGTAGTCATTAGACATCGTGAGAGAGCAGAATAGGGCGCTCCGCGGATCTCACGGACTACGAATGTGGTCAGGTGACTGGTTTCACTTGTGCCCTACATCCGTAATTGAGATTTACACACTCCTAAACATCCCTAGGTGCACTTTCTCCGATGTGATAGTTAGGTGGAAACGTGAAGGGACACCTACAGCACAAAATCGTACAGGCCGACCTCGTCTGTTGATTGACAGAGACCGCCGACAGTTGAAGAGGGTCGTATTGTGTAATAGGCAGACGTCTATCCAGACCATCACACAGGAATTCGAAACTGCATTAGGATCCACTGCAAGTACTATTACCGTTTGACGGGAGGTGAGAAAACTTGGATTTCATGGTCTAGCGGCTGCTAATAAGCCACACATCACGCCGGTAAATGCCAAACGACGCCTCGCTTGGTGTAAGGAGAGTAAACGTTGGACGACTGAACAGTGGAAAAACGTTGTGTGGAGTGGCGGATTACGGCATACAATGTGGCTATCCGATGGCAGAGGTATGGCGAATGGCCGGTGAACGTCATCTGCCAGCGTGTGTAGTGCCAACAGTAAAATTCGGAGGCTGTGATGTTATATTGTGGCCGTGTTTTTCGTAGAGGAGACATGCACCCCTTGTTGTTTTGCGTGGCACTATCACAGCACAGGCCTACATTAATGTTTTAAGTACCTCCTTGCTTCCCACTGTCGAAGAGCTATTCGGAAATGGCGACTGAATCTTTCAACACGATCGAGCACCTGTTCATAATTCAAGGCCTGTGGCGGAGTGGTTACGAGACAATAACATCCCTGTAATGGACTGGCCTGCACAGTGTCCTGACATGAATCCTATAGAACACCTATGGGATGTTTTGAAACGCCGACTTCGTCACAGGCCCCACCGATACCTTTCCTCAGTGCAGCACTCCGTGAAGAATGGGCTGCCATTCCCCAAGAACCTTCCAACACTTGATTGAACGTATGCCTGCGAGAGTGGAAGCTGTCATCAAGGCTAGGCTAACACCGTATTGAATTCCAGCATTACCTATGGAGGGCTCCACGAACTTGTAAGTCATTTTCAGCCAGGTGCCCGAATACTTTTGATCACATAGTGTATTTTTAGCGAAAATGAAGAAGAATTACAGGATCTGCTGAATGGAATGAACAGCTAACGAGTACAGAATATGGACTGAGAGTAAATCGAAGAAATATGAAAATAACGAGAAGTATCGGGAATGAGAACAGCGAGAAACATCGGGACTGGGGATCGCGAAGTAGACGAAGTTATTGAATTCTGCTACCTAGATAGCTAAATAACCCATGACGGACAGAGCAAGGAGGGCAATAAAAGCAGACTAGCACTGAAAAATAGGGCATTCCTGGCCAAGAGAAGCCTTAACCCGTGGAAGAAATTACTGGTAACGTCCGTTTCTAGCATTGCATTGTATGGTAGTGAGACATGGATTGTGGGAAAATTGGAACATAAGAGAACAGAAACACATGATAATTGGTGCTACAGAACAATGTTGAAAACAAGGTGGACTGGTAAGGTAATTAATGAAGAGTTTCTCCGCAGAATCGTTGGTGATGAAAAGAATATATGAAAAACACTGATGAAAAGAAGGGACAAGGTGGTAGGACTTCTGTTAAGACATCAGGGAATAACCTCCATGGAACAAGAGAGAACTGTAGAGGTTAGGAACTGTAGAGGAAGACAAAGATTGGAAAACGTGCAACAATTAAGGATGTAGATTGCAAGTGCTACTCAGAGATGAAAAGTTTGCCACAAGAGAGGAATTCGTGGCGAGCCGCATCAAACAATTCAGAAGACTGACATTTCTAAACTTTACCAACTGCCAGAATGTTGCAGAATAAAAATAGATCAGCAGCTTGTTTTACGGGTAGAACGTTACATAGACCACATAGGACGTACAGTAATGTCGTTCTGTAATGACCGTTCTATGAGGTGTATTTAATGTTGTTGAGTCGGCCATAGTGCCACTGCAGAAGCACTTTTTGTACAAAGGCCATCGACTTTATTGTCACACTTGCGATACTAATGGTTTGAAAACAGAGACAGATGTCCGAAACCAGTCATCATGAAGGAATAAGAGAAGATACTTCTCAAAGCAACTTATGACGGAGTTACAACGATTTATTTCAATTTTAAAATTCACTTTGCTTAATGAATGAGGCAGAGAACAGCATATAGTAGGACTGTGCTGTTTTAGTTGCGAAGATGCGGGAAAGATGGTGAATCTCCTTGGTGAGCTTTGTCTGCGACAAATTCGGCAACGTTATATAGTATGGCTACGAAGCGAACGGTAAGTGGAAGGCGATTGACGCAGATATGAGGGCAACCGAGGACGTCAACCTCGAGCAGGTCCTGACGAATCTGCGGACCCACGCGAGTGTAATTTGGAGGAGCGGGTTAAAGAGGTGCTTGGGATGCAGGCCACGAGCTCTCCAGTCACGGCAGGCGGCGGAGACAGTGCCCCGCACCAGTCACGGCTCCCTGCAACCCGCCTGTACAGCGACTCGCGAGTAGTGGGGCAGGTCTGCGAACAACCGCCGCTGCACCCAGCTGCGCAGTGTTCGTGTCTGCCCCGGTGTCGGATAATGGGTGCAAGTTCGCTCTTCACTGCACTCTACTTGCGTCACTTGTGTCGGTGCAAAGCACTTTGTTCTATCACGTAGGGTGAACGCGAATAATGCCGACGAAATTTGGGAGTTTGTTCGGTGATACTTTGTTACAGAGGGATCCGTGTCTCCGATGACTCGTTATAAATTGAATTTCATTTCATTTCATTTTATTTCTACGCCTCCCACCCTCCTCCCTCTATCTCTTTATCGGTACTGACTTAAAATATCTGTACAATAGTGCAAATGTTGGTGGTACGTGCAGTATGTCTTCTTTGGAAATTAACTTGTTCCATTTATTCACGATACATTTTGTTGACAACAGTAATTCCCACTTTACACTTCGCCCTCTAGCCTTAATTCTGTATTGCTCAATTGTGTATGAGATTTGTTTTTCCAGAAGTGGTAGCTGCACATTGGCAGCGATACAAAGCAGCACGGTTAGCTCTACTGCTCAAGAGTTTGCCGATGTGCGCCTCGTGTATCGGTTCACTGAATGGAACTGAAGGGCAAAGCGACGACACATACTGAGCTGTTACCGAAACGACGGCAGTCATCACGTTTTTACATTATCTTCTGATTTTTCTGGTACGTTTTTGTGATTGCGTCATACAGGCTTCTTCACTGTTGTGAAACTACTCTGAAGCGTTAAAGAAACTGGTGCAGACATGTGTATTCAAATACAGGGATACGTAAACAGGCAGAATTCGTCGCTACGGTCGGCAATGCTTATATAAGACAACAAGTGTCTGGCGTAGTTGTTAGATCAGTTTCAGCTGCTACAATAGCAATTTATCAAGATTTATGTGAGTTTGAACGTTATGTTACAGTCGGCGCACGAACGATGGGACACAGCATCTCCGAGGTAGCGATGAAGTGGGGATTCTCTTGAACGACCATTTCACGAGTGCACCGTGAATTGCAGGACTCGGGTAAATCATCAAATCTCCGACATCGCTGCCGCCGGAAAAAGATCCTGCAAGAACGAGACCAACGACGACTGAAGAGAATCGTTCAACGTCAAAGAAGTGCAACCCTCACGCAGATTGCTACAAATTTCAGTGCTGGCCCATCAACAACTTCCAGCGTCTGAACCATTCAATCAAACATCATCGATATAGGGCTTTCGGTGCCGCAGACCCACTCGTATACCCTTCATGACTGCACGACATAAAGCTACACTCCTCACCTGGGCCCACAACACCGACACTGGACTGTTAAAGACTGGAAACATGTTGCCTGGTCGGACGAGTCTCGTTTTAAACTGTATCGAGCGGACATTTACGGGTATGAAGACAACCTCATGAATCCATGAACTCTGTATGTCAGCAGAGGACTGTTCAAGCTGGTAGAGGCCCTGTATTGGTGTGGGACGTGTGCTGTTGGAGTGATTTGGGATCCCTGATACCTCTAGATACGACTCTGACTGGTGACACGTACGTAAGCATCCTGTCTGATCGCCTGAATCCATTCATGTCCATTATGCATTCCGATGGATTTTAGCAATTCCAACATGACTATGCGACACCCCAAACGTCCACAATTACTACAGACTGGATCCAGCAACACTCTTCTGAGTTTAAACACTTCCGCTGGTCACCAGACCTTCCACACGTGAACATTACTGAACATATCTGGGATGCCTTGCAACGTGCTATTCAGGAGAGATCTCCACCCTTTCCACTCTTACGGATTTATGGACAGCCCTTCAGGATTCATTGTTTCAGTTCCCTCCATTCTACTTTAGATATTAGTCGAGTCCCTATCACATCGTGTTGAATCATTCCTGCATGCTCGTGGAGGCCACACACGGTATTAAGCATGTGTGCCAGTTTCTTTGGCTCTTCAGTGTATATTCACAGGAATAAAGGTACTTGGGGTACAAAACGAATAAATCGCAGCTAAACGTTTGCTATTTCACGTGCCAGCAGAGACCAGGGGTCCCTTGTACCAAAATACTCAGGAAATACATCTGAAAAAACTCCGAAATTTTGTCGCTGAAGGTCAGTATCACACTGTTCCTCTGTGAATGGCGCCGTTTGTGGTTCACATCCTATCAGCTTGACAGATGACTATCGCGTTTTATGACTTCCACTCTCCTTCTTACTCCTTTTATTTTGCAATTCAGAGTCACGTGAAATTATTCATATTTCACTCATATGCGCCATATTTTCTGCCCTGTAAGCCCTTCAGCAAAAGAATCGAACACATTCTGATGTACAGAGATCTGGAAACCAAATTAGGTGACAGATGGGGTGTACGTTTGAATCATTCCTTCACTGACACATACAGGGTACCAAGCAATTCAGAATTACTGGGTAGAATGAGAGTGTGGGGGAGGGCGGTGGGTACGCTTAAGCGTGTGAGCGGTGCCCACGACCATCTTATAAGGTGGGACGGAAATTTAAAATCAGTAAGTAAAAGAAATATTACACACACACACACACACACACACACGTCCCATTTATCTTGACCACCCTCAATAACCGTTTGTCCAGATGCAAACTACAAAATGTTTCAAGCAAATGTTCTTTAGCCGTCAGGGGGACATCAATCAGCATGACTGCCATAGTTGTAGCTTTGTTTTTTACAAAGATATGAACAGCGGTGTGAGTTATTTAAATGGCACCCTGTATTATTTATTCGGTAATTCATTTCCTCTCCTAAAGACCTATTCAAAAATGTTTCACAGTGTACAATTCACTGAAACACAATGTTATTAATTACATAACACGACATTGACGTTGACGCTCCCAGCGCTTAATGCAGGTACTCGTGGTAGTGGAACACATCCACGTGCTGACGTTGACAGAGGACAAATGTAAACATAAGTAGAATGCACACCCGTCATTGCGTCAACCGTCGTCAGTTGATGTACACCAACGAAGAGAAGGTAGAAATGCTACTCATCTATGGGGGGTATGGCCGAGCGGTTCTAGGCGCTTCAGTCTGGAAAAGCGCGACCGCTACGGTCGCAGGTTCGAATCCTGCCTCGGGCATGGATGTGTATGATGTCCTTAGGTTTAGGTGTAAGTAGTTCTAAGTTCTAGAGGATTGATGACCTCAAATGTTAAGTCCCAGAGACGTTAAGTCCTCAGAGCCATTTGAGCCATCTATGGGGAATGGAAGTTAGCAGAGCAGTAACTGCAGTACTGTATTCTTATGTACGGGTACATTTAGTACAGTAGTCATGCATTTTAAATACCGTTGTGCATAGTAGGCTTATAGTAAAGGCTGTCCATCCTACAAACTGCATCCACATAACGTTTCTTTTATTGTTGTTGTTGTTTAAGGTAGGCGAAATGCTACACAGGCAGCGGAACTGTACAGATAGCGATATCCTGGCCAGAACCCACCTTCCCGACGGATGTTTTCTCGTCTTGTTGCGACGCTTCAGGAAACAATCGTCGTAGCACTCGCACAGACGAAGCTGCCCAAGTTACTGTTCTATCTTCCGATGCTCTGAATCCACATGTGAGCAGACTACAGCTTGAACACGAGACTGGCATTCCTGAAACCAGTGTACATCATATTCTTACATGTCATCGGTTCCATCCTTACCATGTACACTTACATCAAGAATTGCATGGGAATGATTTCCAGAATCGTGTACACTTCTGTCAGTGGGCACCGCAGCAAACCCTCGCCAACCAGAACATCTTCTCCAATTTGCCCTTTACCGATGAATGTTCCTTCTCAAACAAAGGACAGGTAAATACAATGAACATGCATTATTGGTCCAGCGACAACCCACGATGGCTTAGACAGGTGGACCATCAGCGTCAATGGAGAGTTAACGTCTGGTGCGGGATGCTCGGTACTACAATTATTGGCCCTTATTTCATCAGTGGTAGGCTAAACAGCACAGCGTATGCCAACTTCCTCAGCCAAATTCTTCCTCCTCTTCTGACTGAAGTTCCGCTGAGAACCAGAATGCTTATGTGGTATCAACACGGTGGATGTCCAACACAATACCTTGCGTGCACGTCGTGTTCTGAACCGAAGGTATCCTGCCAGGTGGAATGATCGAGGAGGAGCTGTTACCTAGCCTGCTAGGTCTCCAGATTTAAATCCTCTGGACTTTTTTCTTTGGCGATGCATTAAAGACGTTGTCTATCGCGATATTCCAACAACTCCAGAGGACATGCAGGAACGTATAGTGCTTCCTTATAATTCTCTTCAGAAGGCAACACTGGAACCAGTAAATAATTCTTTCGTACAACGAGTGCACCACTTTGAGCACCATTGAATGTTCTACTCCTGGGAATTGTTATACGAGAGTCAAAGTCAATTTTGTGTTATTTTCTTACTTGCTTTTTATTCGTTTTCTGACAACTCCAGCAAGTGGACGAGTATGTGATCCACGGCTCAAAGTCAATGTTGTTTTATGTAATTAATAACGTTGTGTTTCAGTGAATGTTACACTGTGATACTTATTTGAATAGGTATTTAGGGGAGGAAATGAATTACCGAATTAAAAATATAGGGTGCCATTTAAAAAAGTCATACGGCTGTTCATATCTTTGTAAGAAACAAAGCTACATCGAAGGCAATCATGCTGATTGATGTCCCCCTGACAGCTAAAGAACATTTGCTTGAAATATTTTGTAATTTTCATCTGGACAAACAGTTATTTAGGGAGGTCAAGATAAATGAGTCACCCATATATATATATATATATATATATACCTATATATATATATATATATATATATATATATATATATATATATGGGTTCCTGAAATGTGTCGACAAACTTCGAGCGGTGTACTGAAAAGCATTAGATAATTTACAGGGGTCCAGGAGAAAAATAAATTGCAGATGGAAATCCACATCCGAAACCATCATCTACTGAGGCAACAGAGCATTGCATTCATAGGAAACAAGGCCTTTTCATGAAGCAGCTAGCTCCATCTTCTGCACTAGCAACCAGTCGCGATCACTGAATAAAAAACAACAATTCAACAATTTGAGGCGTTCCACCTATGGTCCATCAGCGTACAAAGTTACATTTTCTGCTGAAAGTGTGACCTAGACGCAGGAGTCTTGACGGTCTGTAGCGTCGTTGGATGACGTTTCCGGACACGGGTTCCTATCCTGGATTTGATCCTGAAGACATCCTCTCTAGCTCCTCGAAGTTTCTCCCAGCATTTCTGGTACACACTGTATATACAGAGACTAAGAGCTATCAGGCGCATATTTGCCGTTTCGTTATTGCAGTGTGCCTTGGGTGTCATCCCAAACAACCACTGCTTATCACGTTTCCACACAACGCAGAGGGTTGATGGTGAGTATCGTCCGGTTTTCTAACACAAACAAAACTATTTTTAAAGCAGAATTTTAGTTGCCCATTCTATAAAACGGTCCCAAATTAGTCTAGTCTATACGTGTTAAACAGGGACATAGAAGTACGAAGAATAAAGAGCACATCAACAGCGACAGCAGTGCCCTGGCACGTACTGACTGCTACCGGCAGGCAGCAGTGCTGCTCAGTCGGTGCTGGAGTACTGGCTATCCTTCCTCTTTTACTGTGCATTTTAACACATACTGATAAAATGAATGTCGCGCTAGACTAATTTTGGACCTCTGTACCGAATGGGCACCTAAAGTTCAGCTTTAAAAATTGGTTCAAATGGCTCTGAGCGCTATGGGACTTAACATCTGAGGTCATCAGTCCCCTAGAACTTAGAACTACTTAAACCTAACTAGCCTAAGGACATCACACACACACCCATGCCCGAGGCAGGATTCGAACCTGCGACTGTAGCAGTCGAGCGACTCAGGACTGAAGTGCCTAGAACCGCTCGGCCACTGCGGCCGACCCAGTTTTTAAAATCTATTTATTTGTAGACGACCTTGTAGGCGGGGCAACCACAGCTATGAGGAGTCATCTTGAGTATTAATAAGCGCTTCAGCTATATTTAGTTCTTCGTTATTGGATCAATACCGGTTTCGTGGCACCAAAAGCCACATCTTCAAGTGAACAATGGCTATTTGTTTGTAGCAGGAAAAAAACCAACGCTATCCGTGGACACTGGGCGTCGTATTAGAGACCTGATGGACTTCGTCTGGGCTGATTCCAGTTACACATCACAAAAACGAAATTGCAAACATCTGCCGATAAACCAGAGTAGTGGCTGAGTTCACGACGTGTGGTCGGCTGATAGTCAGAATTGAAACTGGTTTGATGCAGCTCTCCATGCTACTCTATCCTGTGCAAGCCTCTTCATCTCCCAGCACCTACCGCAACCTACATTCTTCTGAATCTGCTTAGTGTATTCATCTCTTAGTCTATGATTTTTACCCTCCACGCTGCCCTCCAATACTGAATTGGTGACCCCTTATGCCTCAGAACATGTCCTACCAACAGATCCCTTCTTCTAGTCAAGTTGAGCCACAAACTTCTTTTCTCCCCAATCCTATTCAATACTTCCTCATTAGTTATGTGATCTACCCATCTAATCTTCAGCATTCTTCTGTAGCACCACATTTCAAAAGCTTCTATTCTCTTCTTGTCCAAACTATTTATCGTCCATGTTTCACTTCCATACATGGCTACACTCCATACAAATACTTTCAGAAACGACTTCCTGACACTTAAATCTATACTCGATGTTAACAAATTTCTCTTCTTCAAAAACGCTTTCCTTGCCATTGCCAGTCTACATTTTATATCCTCTCTACTTCGACCATCATCAGTTATTTTGCTCCCCAAAGAGCAAAACTCCTTTACTACTTTAAGTGTCTCATTTCCTAATCTAATTCCCGCAGCATCACCCGACTTAATTCGACTATATTCCATTATCCTCGTTTTGCTTTTGTTGATGTTCATCTTATATCCTCCTTTCAAGACACTATCCATTCCGTTCAACTGTTCTTCCCATTCCTTTGCTGTCTCTGATAGAATTACAACGTCATCGGCGAACCTCAAAGTTTTTATTTCTTCTCCATGGATTTTTAATACCTACTCCGAACTTTTCTTTTGTTTCCTTTACTGCTTGCTCAATATACAGATTGAATAACATCGGTGATAGGTTACAGCCCTGTCTCACTCCCTTCCCAACCAGTGCTTCCCTTTCATGCCCCTCGATTCTTGTAACTGCCTTCTGGTTTCTGTACAAATTGTAAATAGCCTTTCGCTCCCTGTGTTTTACCCCTGTCACCTTCAGAATTTGAAAGAGAGTATTCCAGTCAACATTGTCAAAAGCTTTCTCTAAGTCTACAAATGCTAGAAACGTGGGTTTGCCTTTCCTTAATCTAGCTTCTAAGATGAGTCGTAGGGTCAGTATTGCCTCACGTGTTCCAACATTTCTACGGAATCCAAACTGATCTTCCCCGAGGTCGGCTTCTACTAGTTTTTCCATTCTTCTGTAAAGAATTCGCGTTAGTATTTTGCATCTGTGACTTATTAAATTGATAGTTCGGTAATTTTCACATCTGTCAACACCTACTTTCTTTGGGACTGGAATTATTATATTCTTCTTGAAGTCTGAGGGTATTTCTCCTGTTTCATACATCGTGCTCACCAGATGGTAGAGTTTTGTCAGGAATGGCTCTCCCAAGGACGTCAGTAGTTCCAATGGAATGTTGTCTACTCCGGGGGCCATGATTTGACTCAGGTCTTTCAGTGCTCTGTCAAACTCTTCACGCAGTATCGTATCTCTCATTTCATATTCATCTATATCCTCTTCCATTTCCATAATATTGTCCTCAAGTACATCGCCCCTGTGTAGACCTTCTATATACTCCTACCACCTCCTTCCACCTTTCTGCTTTCCCTTCTTTGCTTAGAACTGGGTTTCCATCTGAGCTCTTGATGTTCATGCAAGTGGTTCTCCTTTCTCCAAAGGTCTCTTTAATTTTCCTGTAGGCAGTATCTATCTTACCCCTAGTGAGATAAGCCTCTACATCCTTACATTTGTCCTCTAGCCATCCCTGCTTAGCCATTTTGCACTTCCTGTCGATCTCATTTTTGAGACGTTTATATTCCTTTTTGCCTGCTTCATGTACTGCATTTTTATATTTTCTCCTTTCATCAATTAAATTCAATATATCTTCTGTTACCCAAGGATTTCTAGTAGCTCTCGTCTTTTTACCTACTTGATCCTCTGCTGCCTTCACTACTTCGTCCCTCAAAGCTACCCATTCTTCTTCTACTGTATTTCTTTCCCCCATTTCTGTCAATTGAAACTACCTTTTATAAATTCAGAATCCGCGAAACAAATAAAAATTGTACATGCATGTGAGTTTTCGTTGCACTTAATGGTTAGAGATCCGTCATTCACGCATAGACACGGATCAATAAGCTTAAAGTGAGAGGCACGTGGTCGATTGATAGCCAGAATTAAAGCTATCTATCATAAAAACTCGCCCCAAGAACCAGGAAAATACCGCTGCTAGAGTGCAGCGCGCGAATAGCAAACACATGGAAATAAATTGCAAACAGAGTTGTGCATCATATTATAACCACAAGATAGCATGTTTTTTTGCTTATTCTAACTACACAAAGCAATACTCAAAAATTACGTTTAACTCATTAATTTCCCCAAGAAAAATTTAGGAAGTACATGGTTCATAAAAACTTCGCATAATCTCTCCAAAGAACTAAGATAATTGATTGCAAACTGAACTCAAACTACTCTGCCCGAATACTTTGTCCCTGACACTAGAATAGCGCCCGCTTGTTGGAAGGCGCGTTCACCACACGTTTGGAGGGGGGATAGGTTAGTTCCGTTACCAACTGGTCATCTGTTGCTCAGAAAAGCAGATATCTGCCCTCTGTCACTGTCCAACGTCCCTGGTATCAGACCAGCTATTTACTCCCTGTGTGATCTCGCCATTCTGAAAGCACAGTGGATCAACACAAGCATTCATATATGCATATGGACAGAGTCAACATAATTTATTTTTACTCCGCACGATGGCATTTACTACCAGGACAATGCGACGAGACCCAACTTGCAGTGTACGTGCGTGGATCGAAGAGCACCAGGATCAGTTTATCGTAGTCCGCTGGCCACTAAACTCCCTGGCCGCAAACCCAGTCGAGAATCTGTGGGACAACCTCTAGCCGGATGTCGGCGCGTTGGATCCTCCACCGAGAAAGCTAACGCAGCTGTCCATGGCATTGGATCCGGCATGGCTTTTCATCCCCGTACTGCAAAAGGTGATAAATCAGGCTTTTGACAGATGGTCACATTAATGTGACTGGACAGTGTAGATGACCTTTTAAGTATTTCACGTAATCTGAAAGGAAGGAAGAGCGTGATGAGTTAAAGTTCTGAGTCAGCGTCTTAGGCGTGGTCCAAGTAGACCTGATGATATAGCCCTGGGCACGTGAACCTAGTGTCCATATTCGATTCTCAGTCTGTGCCCCCTTTAGCTTTGCCTCGAGTAGCCATTTCAGTATCTTCACTCGCTCGTTGTCAATTACTTCGTCAGCGACACCCTGTCCTCTTCCAGAGCGGTGACGAAATGTGGTGCCCTTTATGACAATATAAAAAAGGAAAGAAATACCAGAGCAGTAGCAAAAAATACTCTCCATCTTAAAAATATTATGTGTCTGGTATGATAAAGGACGCGCTGCGTATACTGGTTTGCCTCTCAGGAATAGTACATGGCTGCAGCTACATATCGCGAGCAACTCAGACACTACTGAAGATACCAGTCGTAGAACACTGTATCTTATGTTCACACCCGGATAGCGAAAATAGCTGTTGGCGTACTTCATCGATAGAAGATGCCACATTCTTCGTGCTCTGCAGTTCTTGTGGCTCAGAAATTTACTTTTCCCTCTTATTTAAGTGATTGTATTCGCAACAAAGATGGTTTCAGGACATGTTCAAACGATATTGTGAACAGAATTTTGTAGCCGTGAACTCGAGAACTGTCTACATCTTCATCTGGATCTGCACTCGGCAAACCACATACGTTATGTGGCAGAGAGTACCTCATGTACCATTGTCACTTACTGTCTCCACATTCACGTAAACCATAATTACCAAGCAAGCATTTGGGGTTACACTCGTCTGGTATGAGAAGTTCCCAGGGGGGTGCAGTAGGGGCCGAGCCGCACAATAACCCTGGGTTTGATGTGGGGCGACGGTGGGGTGAGTGGATTGCTGTAGCTTGTTGTGGGGTTGTAAACCACTGAGGGCTGCGGCGGGGACGAAGCCTCTCCGTCGTTTCTAGGTCCCCGCTTCAGTACACGCATACCATTGTTACTTCCCCATTTCTTGTTCCGGAGCCAAAAGGTGCGCGAGGACAAATATAGTTGGTAAGAACAAGTGTGAGATTGAATCTCTAATTTTAACTTTACGATATCTTGCGAGATACAAATATTGATTAATTTTTCTACGAAAGTACGCTCTCGAAATGCTAACAGTAAACCATACTGTCATGCTCAACACCTCTCTTGTAGTGCCCCCGACAACCCCCCCTCTCCCTCCCCCACTCGCCACTGGATTTGGATGAACATCTGTGTTATAACCAGGAATAACACAAAACCTCGTCAGTCTGGTTTATTAAATCACAAATCACTTTTTAACAATTACGTTAGCCAAACGTCTAACCAGGCTCACACTCAGAAGTAATGCATAATTAAAGTTTGGTTATACCAATGTCCAAATGTGCATAGTGGGGTGCACTTTCCGTAATTATTCCCAAGTCCAGTGAAGTTCAGTCTCTCCAAGTGAAGTCGCTAGATTTCCGCCGAGCAGCCAGGTAACCTCGAGTGGTGCGGCGAGTCATCCACAAGCAGCTGGCACACGGTGTACTGCACTTCCCGATGAGAACTGTCGTTTGCGAATTGCCGGCCGTGGTGGTCTAGTGGTTCTAGGCGCTCACTCCGGAACCGCGCGATTGCTACGGTCGCAGGCTCGAATCCTGCCTCGGGCATGGATGTGTGTGATGTCCTTAGGTTAGTTAGGTTTAATTAGTTCTAAGTTCTAGGGGACTGATGAACACAGATGTTAAGTCCCATAGTGCTCAGAGCCATTTGTCGTTTGCGGCGGCGGCCGGGTTTATATAAGGCTTGCTAGTTAATGGAGCCGTCGGCTGGGGTCGCTGTTTTCCAGGGAAAAACAATCGCAATATTTCCTGGCGTAGCCAATTGCTGTGTGCTGACAAACGCGCGCGCGCGAAGGCGGCCAGCGATGGTAGCCGCGAGCCGCCCGGAGAAGTGCGGCCAGCGAAGTATTTCTCGGCCACGTAGGGGAGCGTGCGTGTGAAGACGGCCAGCGATGGAAGCAGCGGGCCGCCCAGAGAAGTGCGGCCAGCGATGTATTTGGCGGCCGCGTACTGGAGCGCGTTGTTCGTTGTTTGTTAGAAGTGGTGTATACCATACCCTGTGTAAGGATTTCGTACTTCCTAAGCATACCCGCGAGGAAATGTGTTGCTATTAATTGGATCTTCGCCTTCATCAGTCGTAGCTGGTAACAATCCCGCGCTGAGGAAGAATACTCCATTAATTGTCTAATGAGAGTTTTGTGCGACAGCTCCTTCATGGGTGGACTTCTTGAGGGTTCTTCCAAAGAATCTCAGTGTGACGTCTGCATTTCCTATCACCAGCTTCTTGGAGTCTACGGGCTAATGATCGCCCCGTCGACATACTCCTAAAATACGTACACGATACCACAGTGCCTGTGGTATTCAGAAATACGATGCAGGTACTGCGGCGACTACGCCATAATGGTTGAATACTTGTAGAAATTTTGGTCTGTGCTGTCTAAGGCGCCTTGCCACGGTTCGTGCGGCTTCCCCCGTCGGAGGTTCGACTCAACCCTCGGGCACGAGTGTATGTGCTGTCCTTAGCGTAAGTTAGTTTAAGTTAGATTAAGTAGTGTGTAAGCCTAGGGACCGATGACCTCAGCAGTTTGGTCCAATAGAAATTTACCATTTTTACAAATTTTGGTCTGGCCGTAACACGTGCTCGGATGGCCTAATGGTAAGGCGACACCACACATTTTCATTCGTCATTCCATTATTCAGTTGATGTTTGTCCACGTCTCCAATTGCGAATGCAGTTCATGTAGTCGTACATAATTTCCAGTGACTGTTCGTCAGTTGTGTAGTAGACAGTCACGGGACTTTCCTGCTATGGGCAGTTCGTTTCATTTGTTTATGTTTAAGGTCAGCTGCCAGTCCCCTCCTTTAGGGTACGCACAAAGGTACTTCCCCGTAACAATATTTCTCAGCCGGCCGCGGTGGCCGACCGTCTCTAGGCTCTTCAGTCCGGAACCGTGCGACTGATACGGTCGCAGGTTCGAATCCTGTCTCGGGCATGGATTTGTGTGATGTCCTTAGGTTAGTTAGGTTCAAGTAGTTCTAAGTTCTAGGGGACTGAGGACCTCAGATGTTAAGTCCCATCGTGCTCAGAACCATTTGAACCATTTTTTTTAATATTTCTCACCAGTAAGAACTACAGGCTGTGTTCTTATTGCTAGGTACACTTCCATTCCGATCACAAAGATAGTCTAATGTACCATACGCTCGTATTTTGCCTATTATGTGACAATGCGGCACGGTGTCGGACTCCGAAAGTCAAGGAATCCGGCACCCAACAGGGCGCTTCTGGCTAGTGCATTCTGCGTCTCATACACGAAGTGAAAGATCTGGATGTCAGAATTTCTTGTTCTTCTAATTCCGAAATTCCTCACGATACTGACGTAAGTGATATAGGCTTGCAGTTGGATGCAACTGTTTGACTACCAGTCTTGAAAATGCGAATGACCTGTGCATTATTCCAATCACACACAATCTTCATTCTTCCAGCTTCATGCAGTACACTGCTGCAAGAAAAACAGCAATTGCTTTTGCATACTCTCTGTATAATATTATGGGTATCCACTCAGGTAAATTTGCTTTCTCTCCTTTGAGCGATTTTTAGTTGATTTTCTACGCCACGATCTCGATATCTGTCGTTTTGGTGTTAGTGCGACTTCTCAAAATGATGAACCGTAGTACGATCACACGCAGTGAAAAAGTTTCGAAAATCGATTTAGTATTTCGATCTTCTCGCTGTTATCTTATGTTTTGGAGTAAGGTTCAAATGGCTCTGAGCACTATGGGACTTAACATCTGAGGTGACCAGTCCCCTAGAACTTAGAACTACGTGAACCTAACTAACCTAAGGACAGCACACACATCCATGACCGAGGCAGGATTCGAACCGGCGACCGGAGCGGTCGCGCGGTTCCAGACTGAAGCGCCTAGAACCGCTCGGCCACATTGGCCGGATTTGGAGTAAGTATGGACAGTGTTTGCAGGGAGAAAGTGATAGAATGAATATTAAACTGATGAATATTTCGCGAATAACTTTTCAATGAATTTCATTCGAACGAAAGTATAAATTAGTAATTTATGAGTGTAGAGCATCCCAAATATAAATACTTATAGCAACTGGAAGACACGCAAAATTTTCCTTCAAATTAATATCTGCGTAATAACAATCTGTTGGGATTTCGTTCTCAGATGCAATCAGTGCTCTTAGACATATTAAACGTTCGAGCCTATATGACTGTGATCAATTAGAGGACGACTTGTGGTAGTATCACACCTTTTGTTCTGGATCAGCACTCCTCAAAGTAATAAAATCAAGTCCGCTTTATATATAATTGGTTGGTTCAAATGGCTCTGAGCACTATGGGACTCAACTGCTGAGGTCATTAGTCCCCTAGAACTTAGAACTAGTTAAACCTAACTAACCTAAGGACATTACAAACATCCATGCCCGAGGCAGGATTCGAACCTGCGACCGTAGCGGTCTTGCGGTTCCAGACTGCAGCGCCTTTAACCACACGGCCACTTCGGCCGGCTTATATATAATTGCTGGCAGTTCGTTAGTAACGTTGAGAACTGACATTCATTCTGAAAACATGCCGAAATCAAAACAACAGCGCTTTCTGTACCCGCGTTTAATGGCGAAGCTTTCTGGAATGCCACTGATTTAGTCAGGACTTGTAAGTCGTCCTTCTTATGCCGTCGACTGCGCTCGCATCTGGCTCCAGTTAATGACGACCACTTTTCTTGCTTATTCTTTACACACATTTAACGTCGTTTAACTTTTTTTCCATACCGAAAATACCCTCCGCGAAAATTTCCTCCCTCCTTCCTCCTTTTCCCCCACCAATCGGGAGGTCGTTGCTCGCAGACTTAATAACGGCACATCTGCATGTTTATGAGCCCGCTGGACTCGCCCACGATCTGCATAAATCTGGCGGACTGAGAGCAGACGGCGCGGGCTGCGGCATCGGCGGGCGGGAATGTCGCCCACGCCAGGACAGGTGTCTCTGCTCTGGAGAGTGGTGTAGTGACGTGTAAAGAAGTGAGCAAGCAAGGAACGATAGGGATTTACTTCCCGTCAACGCCGACGTGGAGAACGAGATCGGGCTGAACAAGAATGGGGAAGGTAATCAACCGTCTCCAATGAAACGACACGACTGTGGAAACCATGCAAACGACTCAGGAAAGATAGCTACGAAAGGCTCGGCTAGGTTAGTCTCTAGCCTCGGACCTGTGAATGTCTCTGACCAGATATATATTTTAATTTTCTGAGCTGATTTATCAAAGTTTGAAATAGATGCCAATAAGGAGTCATCTTTGAGTCTTATTTGCAAAAAGAAAAAAAAAAAGTTATTTCAGTCTGAGGGTTGCTGACAGTTGCACAATACAGTGGTCAGGACTTTCACAACCAGATGTCAGAGTTGCTGATGAGTCTTCAGGGATGTATGGTTGTGGTCGAAGAAACTTTTTGATTCCTGGCGTTTCATCCGGAGCTGCGCTGGACATCTTCGGAGGTTCTCCTGGCGACTGACGATTCGGACCTCGGAGAGCGACATAAATACTGTGTAAAGTGGGCGCCGTGGAATTTACTCATCATCAGCAGAGACAATCTTTATCAGAGATAAAACTGCACTATCGATTATCTCCTATCAGTGACAAAACTTATCCATCGATTCTGCAGAGCAGAGTCTGGTAACTATATAAACACTCAAAGTTTGGTCAGAAAACACGCTATCCAATAGAGCAAACAGCACGTCTGCCCGTGTAGACAACCCAAATGGCGCTCTATTACACTACTTGCCATTAAAATTACTACACCACGAAGATGACGTGCAACAGACGCGAAACTTAACCGACAGGAAGAAGATGCTGTGATATGCAAATGATTAGCTTTTCAGAGCATTCACAGAAGGTTGGCGCCGGTGGCGACACCTACAAAGTGCAGACATGAGGAAAGTTTCCAACCGATTTCTCATACACAAACAGCAGTTGACCGGCGTTGCCTGGTGAAACGTTGTTGTGATGCCTCGTGTAAGGAGGAGAAATGGGTACCATCACGTTTCCGACTTTGATAAAGGTCGGATTGTAACCTATCGCGATTGCGGTTTATCGTATCGCGACACTGCTGGTCGCGTTGGTCGAGATCCAATGACTGTTAACAGAATATGGAACCGGTGGGTTCAGGAGGGTAATACAGAACGCTATGCTGGATCCCAACGGCCTCGTATCACTAGCAGTCGAGATGACAGGCATCTTATCCGCATGGCTATAACGGATCGTGCAGCCACGTCTCGATCCCTGAGTCAACAGATAGGGACGTTTGTAAGACAACAACCATCTGCACGAATAGTTCGACGACGTTTGCAGCAGCATGGACTATCAGCTCGGAGACCATGGTGCGGTTACTCTTGACGCTGCATCACAGACAGGAGCGCCATCGATGGTGTACTCAACGACGCACTTGGGTGCACGAATGGCAAAACGTCATTTTTTCAGATGAATCCACGTTCTGTTTACAGCATCATGATGGTCGCATCCGTGTTTGGCGACATCGCGGTGAACGCACATTGGAATCGTGTGTTCGTCATCGCCATACTGGCGTATCACCCGGCGTGATGGTGTGGGGTGCCATTGGTTACACGTCTCGGTCACCTCTTGTTCGCCTTGACGGCACTTTGAACAGTGGAAGTTACATTTCAGATGTGTTACGACCCGTGGCTCTACCCTTCATTCGATCCCTGTGAAACCCTACATTTCAGCAGGATAATGCGCGCCGCATGTTGCAGGTCCTGTACGGGCCTTTCTGGATACAGAAAATGTTCGACTGCTGCCCAGGCCAGCACATTCTCCAGATCTCTCACCAACTGAAAACGTCTGGTCAATGGTGGCCGAGCAACTGGCTCGTCACAATACGCCAGTCACTACTCTTAATGAACTGTGGTATCGTGTTGAAGCTGCATGGGCACGCCATCCAAGCTCTGTTTGACTCAATGCCCAGGCTTATCAAGGCCGTTATTACGGCCAGAGGTGGTTGTTCTGGGTACCGATTTCTCAGGATCTGTGCACTCAAATTGCGTGAAAATGTAATCACATGTCAGTTCTAGTATAATATATTTGTCCAATGAATACCCGTTTATCATCTGCATTTCTCCTTGGTGTAGCAATTTTAATGGCCAGTAATGTACATAGATATTTTGCAGGCCACCGTACGGTCATTTCCTTTCCAGTTCCACTCGCGAGGGAAAAACGACAATCTATATTCCTCTGAACGAGACAAAAGAGCTAGAGTCCAATAGTCAACAACCTGTGTCCCCCAGCCCTGCCGCCTAGGCACTACCAATAAATCACAGGAGTACAGGGATTCCCATGGTCTAATAACAGCTTCACGTAACACTTGACTTATAGCGGCCTTTAACCATCTCAACCTAAATGGGGCAAAGCTGTAAGTGGGATGACTTACAGGAATATTATCTGTTAATTCAATTTTACAATCTACTCCTTTAATTTCGCCTAATACGTCAGTGACCACATCCCAAAATTCTTCACATACATCCACAATGTGTTACCTCTGTTCAGGTGGTAAATGTTCAAGATCGTAAGTCTGGATATTGGTACAAAACGAAATGGTAACATGGTTTCGATGTCCTGGCCTACCATTCACTGCACGATCACAAAACGTAAAGACTTTCTGGCGTGCAAACTCAAAATAAAGTTTTTTCTGACTCCACTGAGGAAGTAGCACAGCCTTACAGATGAAGTCAGTACCTGTAGTGGCCGACACAGACAATTTACGTGCCACCATAAGTGGGAGTGTCAAATTAAACACCTTTCAGCCGTCAGTTTTCAACCTTATTTTATTGGGCAACGAGTTTCAGCGTTTTACTACGCCGTCTCCAGGCCCTGTGTACAGACAACAATAGTACCAATATCAGATGGATAACCACAAAAAATGGGGGAGGGGGGGGGGGGGTGGTGCAAGTCCTATATACAGTGGTATTATTGTCGCAGCAGAAGGTGAATAGTCCCGTGGTGTAGTGGTTATTAGTGGTTATGATACTAAACTATTGCATGAGGGTCGCGAGTTCAACACTCACCTGCACTGTACAATTTTAATTTGTATATTCGGTTCGAGTACATTATAGAAGTATCCACAAATGTCAAGCATCATTGTACTGGAATGTTCTGTAGCTGTATATACACTCCTGGAAATGGAAAAAAGAACACATTGACACCGGTGTGTCAGACCCACCATACTTGCTCCGGACACTGCGAGAGGGCTGTACAAGCAATGATCACACGCACGGCACAGCGGACACACCAGGAACCGCGGTGTTGGCCGTCGAATGGCGCTAGCTGCGCAGCATTTGTGCACCGCCGCCGTCAGTGTCAGCCAGTTTGCCGTGGCATACGGAGCTCCATCGCAGTCTTTCACACTGGTAGCATGCCGCGACAGCGTGGACGTGAACCGTATGTGCAGTTGACGGACTTTGAGCGAGGGCGTATAGTGGGCATGCGGGAGGCCGGGTGGACGTACCGCCGAATTGCTCAACACGTGGGGCGTGAGGTCTCCACAGTACATCGATGTTGTCGCCAGTGGTCGGCGGAAGGTGCACGTGCCCGTCGACCTGGGACCGGACCGCAGCGACGCACGGACGCACGCCAAGACCGTAGGATCCTACGCAGTGCCGTAGGGGACCGCACCGCCACTTCCCAGCAAATTAAGGACACTGTTGCACCTGGGGTATCGGCGAGGACCATTCGCAACCGTCTCCATGAAGCTGGGCTACGGTCCCACACACCGTTAGGCCGTCTTCCGCTCACGCCCCAACATCGTGCAGCCCGCCTCCAGTGGTGTCGCGACAGGCGTGAATGGAGGGACGAATGGAGACGTGTCGTCTTCAGCGATGAGAGTCGCTTCTGCCTTGGTGCCAATGATGGTCGTATGCGTGTTTGGCGCCGTGCAGGTGAGCGCCACAATCAGGACTGCATACGACCGAGGCACACAGGGCCAAGACCCGGCATCATGGTGTGGGGAGCGATCTCCTACACTGGCCGTACACCACTGGTGATCGTCGAGGGGACACTGAATAGTGCACGGTACATCCAAACCGTCATCGAACCCATCGTTCTACCATTCCTAGACCGGCAAGGGAACTTGCTGTTCCAACAGGACAATGCACGTCCGCATGTATCCCGTGCCACCCAACGTCCTCTAGAAGGTGTAAGTCAACTACCCTGGCCAGCAAGATCTCCGGATCTGTCCCCCATTGAGCATGTTTGGGACTGGATGAAGCGTCGTCTCACGCGGTCTGCACGTCCAGCACGAACGCTGGTCCAACTGAGACGCCAGGTGGAAATGGCATGGCAAGCCGTTCCACAGGACTACATCCAGCATCTCTACGATCGTCTCCATGGGAGAATAGCAGCCTGCATTGCTGCGAAAGGTGGATATACACTGTACTAGTGCCGACATTGTGCATGCTCTGTTGCCTGTGTCTATGTGCCTGTGGTTCTGTCAGTGTGATCATGTGATGTATCTGACCCCAGGAATGTGTCAATAAAGTTTCCCCTTCCTGGGACAATGAATTCACGGTGTTCTTATTTCAATTTCCAGGAGTGTATTCTGTATGCGTTCTGGCCGGAGCGAGTTCGCTCCGCGCTCTTGTATGTGTAAGTGCAGAATAAACCTTCGTTAAAGTGAAGCTAGCGTTCGTCATTCATCTAATTACAGCTTCATCTACACGACAATATGTAATAACATGAAAAGAGCAATATCAACCAGTAAGGGAAGTTACAGACAAATTAAGGAATAAAATAAGAGAACAGTGCAGACCATATTAACTTAAACTAGTGAGAAAAGTATATACGTCACATGAACATAAAAAAAGAAATCTGCTAATCGTAAGTCAGTTTTTCATGTCACGTTGTAATGCTAATCCAATGCCCGTAAAACAACTGGGGTAAAATAATGTAGTTGTATACTGAGGAATTCAGACTGAACATAAAACGTTTTATTACATACTGTCATATACTAGTAAGACTTACATCACGTACAGGAGGTCAACCCCTTAACTAGCTGTATCAAAATTTATTACTAATAACTAATAAAAGGAAAATAACTACATCAGTGCAATTTATCGATTACAACTCGTAAGATGTAACCAATTTAATAAAACCTTTCTAATGTAATCTACCGTAACGAATTCCCACTAAGCGGCAAGTATTAAATGTGGAAAAGATAAAACCACATTATCACGAAAGCGATAAGTCTGCCATTAACATCGTATGGCTAGGTGATATATTAAATCATAAGTTATGGAATAAGCATAAAAGAAAAGTACCGCGATTTATACGCTAATTACACTCAGAAAAACGAAGGGCGTTTGCCTCTACATTTCATGTAGGCCTTAAACAAGGGAAGAGAAAGATAGTATGACATACGACAGAAAAACCACCAGAGCACATGTGTCGGGGTATACGACCTAATGTGTAAAATGTCAGTTAGAACCTTTGTGATTAGATGGTTAATTGAGAACTTGGATATCAAGGAATATACAGGAACACTGTGTATGGCATTACGACGTCAACATATGTGCAGGTGAGCAACCTGAATAATCACCTACGTCAACTAATGAAATTAGTAATAGCGTGAAAACTATCGCTCGTCATGTAACATGAAAACAATCTAAAGAGGGAAAGAACTCACTCTCCTGAACATTTGTTGCGTTGAAAACACTTGCACCGGTTATTATTCCACAACGCCTCGACGGAGGAACGTACGTGGACTTCCTGCGGAATTCTCTGGGTTGCTTGAGATGGTTATGTATTTCTGCATTACGGAGCACCACCCCACTTCCGTATTACAGTTCGCCGACACCTAAACAACATCTTTTCCGGACGCTGGACAAGACGCGCAGGCTCTGTAGCATGGACTGGTAGATCATCGGACTTAAACCCCCTAAATATTTGCTTATGGGGGCTTCAGGAAAGCATTGTGTGTGCTGCACCAATTCCTGATGTGCAGGCCCTTCAACAGTGTGTTCACGACGCCTGTGACGCTGTTCGGAGAGACGTCGTAACGTACGAAAGAGTGCGGAAATTCATGATGCGTCGTTTCCACGCGAGTGTTGCATCCCATGGACGCCGCTTTCAACATCTGCTGTGACCGTGTTCCGTGACGACTTCTTGTCGTTGTACGCATCCTGTATATTTATGAGTACATGTTTATAGGACTTTTATTCTTCCATTTGCAGTCAGGGGTCCGTCCTTGCAATTTATCGATTTCATTAATGTCCACTCTGTATAAAAGAGATCGTACGTGAATATTTTAGCGAGGCACACTTAAGTATTGCTAGGGTGTTTGGGATCTCCAATAGGTCGAATTAAAGGACATAGAAGGAATTCAGAGTCTGTTACATTTATCGCCACCAGGTTCAATTAACGAGTATTACGGACATCACCAGTGAATACAAATGGCAATACCTGGAAAGAAGGCGACGTTCTTACCGCGAACACTCCTGAGAAAGTTTATAGAATCGAAAGATTACTGGATGAGTATCCGCAGCCAAACTTTTGCATGCTCGTAAATCCTTTATTAGGGGCACGACCGGTTTCGCGATTTTAATGTCCAGCATCAGGTGCAAACAATAATAAAAAGAAGGATACCGCAAACAGTTTTACTCAGAGACGATATGACACTGACAAAAAGCGTCCAGAAGACCGAATACTTAGATTAAGTAGGCAGGCTACTTTTAGTTTCCGTTCCTAACGCTTTCTTTAAACTTGGGAAATTTCGCAGAAAGGGATAGTTACAGACAAAAAAAAAATAGAAAAGCATGACATGAAACTGGAACATTTGAATAAATGGGAAGAGAGAATAGATTATAAAACGCACGGGGAAGAGGGGGAGGGGGAGGAGGTAGGAGAAGAAGGAGGGGAAGAAACAAAATGTAAACAGTATCTCGGAACCGCGTCGGGCCTGAACCCTGCGCCTGCCATACAGGGACTGACTGTATATTAACATGGGTGAATGTCAAAAGCGGAATGGGAGCGGCGTAAGCGCGGAAGCACGGGTAGCGTTCGATAAACTTCAAGGAAATGGTTGGGCGCTGGTGTACAAAATAAACGTACTAATAAAAGTTGCAACTGTCAAGTGAATAATTGACAGAAATAAGGATAAAAACCTAGAACCTGTTGTGGTCCATTTGTAGACACAGCATTTAGAATTGAAAAGTCTTAAAAATAGTTAAAATTTCTTTAAATTCTTTCAAAAAATTTCAGAAAAATTTTAAAAACATTTAAAAGAGCGAATGGCATTTGTAAAGGCACCAAGGATGAGAAAGTAAGGGGGAATCGGCGGATGAACCAGGCTACTAATTTAAGGCATAAAGCCATTTTGGGCAACTTTGATTACTTAAATGAATAGCCTGGTTCATCCACCCTCTCCCCCTTATCTCCTCTTCCTTGGTGCCTTTACTAGGGCTCGTGATGCGGAATACCGTAAAATTTCCAGTACAATTTTTTTTAACCAACTCCCATTTTTTAAACACAAGAAACAGACGCTAGTGACGATCTTGCAGGTGTACTAATTTATGAAATTTTTTCACAGTTGCTGAATATTTCTGACATGGGGTCGTAGACACTATGACATCTGAAAGTTTGAGTCGGTGCTGGAAGCGTACTCGGATATACGAAGTCGTTAAGGTGACTAGCGGGAAATCAGGGTTCGCGTCCCGGTCAGACACAAGTTTTCACATGTCACCAATCTTCACACCTAATGCAGCTAATGTCGGAAAGACTCCACAGTTCCTCATGTTAACTTCCAATTCCTGTACGCTATATCACTACAACGGAATCAATAGCATTAAACCTTGATTAAAATTTGCCAAAAAGAGAAAACTCTCAATTCCCAGATAAAACCGGAATCAATCTCTTCGTAGTTTCCAGTACACCATAAAGCACTCTCAGCAGTGTTTTGACAGTATGGCAGAGCTGCTGGAATAGAAGAGAAACTATAGTAGTATTTACTTTTACTTCACATTAGAAGATGAAACAAAAATACTGAGTATTCATCGTGGTCAGCACTTCTTCCTGCACTCTATAAAGCAGCTATATTTTTCAGGAACAGTCAGTGACGTAATTACTTAAATAAATACCCATTTTCAGCATCTCGGTAATGCAATCTTTATATTTGCAAGGAAGGCAAACATTCGGGCACTGCGATGGAGGTGGTACCTCAACGGCGTTGAGCATGCCACGCCGTCAGCCAGCTATAAACACGTGGTGCGTCGGTTTCGCAGTATTTGCAACAAGCACTTAAGTCTGTGTACTGCTGTACGCTCGCGGCTGGCGCGATATTAAACACTTCACATCCTCAAAGGCGCACACGTGAGAGACCTTCTCACAGGCTGGAATGCGGCATCCGCGCTCTTGCAGTTTACATCTGTAGCGTGTGCTCGTAATTAATGAATCACGGTTGGCCGTACACACTAAACCGTGAAGATTCCACAGGTGGAATCGGAATTCCTGTATTTATTGCCCGTCTGGGTAATATATTGTTGTTCCTCTTCTGTTTTCTTCCACTTCTGCTCTTTTGTATGCAATTTTTATACATACAGTTTGAACAACTGGTGAGTGTATCTGCGCATGACGACAGCCAAGTACCGTGTCTTGCTTCAGCGGTGAATCCATCAGCCTCCGCAGAGTACAACAGGAAAACGCAGCTCACAGGGTACGTAATAATGTGTTCTTCGAAGAACGACAATAACAGAATAACCTTACAAACGCGTCCCGGGCGTAACGCACCTCGAGTATGTTGCAAGGTTGCGTTTGCCTCTCGTTTGGGGGAGAACTTTAATTGGAATATTTAATTGCATGTCTTAATTTGGCCCTGTATATCTATAAAGATAATGAACAATGCTGATAGGTCGCCGAGAACTTATTTATTGTATCATCAGATAATCTATCCAAAAATTATTATACAATCCCGAGCACAAAGAAAATCCACACCAAGTCGTAGTAGAAAAATACGTGATAAATGACAATACAGGGTGAATCGCGTAAAACGTGCCTCGACAATATTGCGGAAATGGAAAGTGCTATTGATGTGCGGCTTTCACAGAATAGATTGGTAGTCAGGAGCTCGTGAAATGAAATGATCGTATGGCATTTATTGGCCGGAATATCCCCCTCGGGGTTCGGCCGCCGCATTGCAAGTCTTTTTTTAGTTTACGCCACTTCGGCGACTTGCGTGTCAATGGTGATGAAATGACAGAGTCTAATAACGCTTAGAAAGTTTATTGTTTGTTAAAAAATACACTTTTTATATGGAACATTGCTTAGTGACATTAACAGACTAAAAGTAGGGTAAATTAGAATCTCAGCTGTGTTTGTCAAAGGATTCTAATGCGAGTCGTTTACGATATATCGTATATTGAGATGTTCCCACATCGACACTTGTAGAATACCTATGGTATCACACACTAAGAACAACACAAGTGCGTACACTAGGCGTATGGATTCTGACCAGTGAAGAGACGATTGACAATCACAAGTTGTGTTCAGAATGAACACTGGCAGCGGCAATAAACGCTTCCAGTCGGGTATGGAACGACTGCTGCACATGTGCTAGCATTTCAACGAAGTCTGCAGTAATACGTCGTCGCATATCGTAGGGTGTAGTTGGTATGTCCATGTAGGCAACGTCTTTCAGTTTTCCCCACAGAAGATACAGGCGTCAGATCCGAGGAATGGGTCGGCCAAAGTAACGGTCCTTTGTGTCCAATCCAAGTCGCACGGTGGCTCAGCGTGTACGGTCAGATGGATAGTTGTCCTCTGTAATAAAAAAAAACCGAGTGAATAGATCAACGTTGAATTTGAACGCGTGTCACTGGACGTCCGCCTCGATTAAATGCAACGAACAATGACGAACAAAATTAATTCAACAAAAAAGAAAAAAGGAAAACGATTTGCTGTAGTACTTTGTGCACTGTGGGCTGCACAGCCATCATATTGGTACCACAGGTTCCTCCTAGGCTGCATAGAAACGTCTTCTAGCGTTCATGGAAGACGGTCTGTTTGGAGGCTGCGATACTTGTGGGCGTTCAGTGCTCCATCTACGGAAAACGGGCCCCTGACTACCAATTCATTCTGTGAAAACCGCATATCAGTATTACTTTCCACTTCCACAATATGTGCGTTGCAAGTTTTAGGCGATTCCCGCTGTATAGAATGCACAAACGACACAAACGAAAATACAAAGCTGATGAAAATGTTGGTAGGCTCAAACAGTGTTACAGGTGAAAATCCACATTGATAACATAGTAATGCCAAGTGAACAATACAGTGTCAATACATGGGTGAAGGAAGTGTTGCCTCCAAAATTTAGATTAATGTTACACACATCAGGTGACGTGCAAACCAGTGGTGCTGCACTATGCCCGGGAAAAATTCTTCTACATTTTATCGTTACAAATACGCCATAGCTGTTACCAAAAGAGAGACCAATGAAACATACACACAAAGGGTCAGTAGTATAAAACAAATAAATACGAAGAGTAGTTGAAAATCGGTTACAGCCCTGTGACCAAGTCAAGGACTAATGTAAAAAATGTAAATATTGTGTGACTAGGGCCTCCCGTCGGGTAGACCGTTCGCCAGGTGCAAGGCTTTCGATTTGACGCCACTTCGGCGACTTGCACGTCGATGGGGATGAAATGATGATGATTAGGACAACACAACAGCGGTCGTTGAGCGGAGAAAAATCTCCGACCCAGCCGAGAATCGAACCCGGGCACTTAGGACTGACATTATGTCTTGCTAACCACTCAGCTACCGGGGTCGGACATGTGCTAGTCACAGGCACATATACAGACGGTGGTAGTATAGTGTACACAACGTATAAAAGGGCAGTGCGTCGTCGGAGCTGTCATTTGTACTCAGGTGATTCACATCAAAAGGTTTCCAACATGATTACGGCCGCACGACGAGAATTAATACACTTTGAATGTAAAATAATAGTTGGAGCCAGATGCATCGGACATTCCATTTCGGAAATCGTTAGGGAATTCTGTATTCCGGGATTCACAGTGTCAAGGGTCTGCCGAGAATACCAAATTGCAGGCATTACCACTCGCTACGGAGAACTCAGTGGCCCCCGGCCTTCTCTTAAAGACCGAGAGCATTGGTGTCTGAGTAGAACTGTCAGTGCTAACGGACAAGAAACAATGCGCGAAATAACTCCTGAAATTAATGTGGTACCTACAACGAACATATCGGAGGGCAGAGCGGCGGAATTTGGCGTCAGTGGCCTATGGCAGCGGACGACCGGCGCGAGTGCCTCTGCTAAGAGCACTGCATCGCCTGCAGCACATCTCCTGGGCTCGTGATCGTGTCGGTTGGACCATAGAAGGCTGGAAAACCGTGGCCTGATCAGACGTGTTTCAGTTGGTAAGAGCTGGCAGAGGCAGAGGCACTGTGCAAGCTGGAGGTGGCTCCATAATTATGTGGGCTTTGTTTACGTGCAATGACGTCCTCTGGTCCAATGGGCCGATTACTGACTGGAAACGGCTATGTTCGGCTACTTGGTGACCATTTCCAGCCGTTCATAGACTTCATGTTCCCAAACAACGATGGAATTTTTATGGATGTCAATGCACTATAGTATCGGGCCGCAGCTGTTCGCATTTGGCTTGAAGAACATTCTGAACAATTCGCTTAAATCATTTGGCCACCAAGGTCACCCGACGTGAATCCCAGCGATCACCAATTGGATATAATCAAGAAGTCAGATAGTACACCGGCAGCTCTTTCGCCGTTATGGACGTCTATAGAGGCATCAGGGTTCAATATTTCTGCAGGGGACTTGCTACTGCTTGTTGAGTCCATGCCACGTCTAGTTGCTGCACTACGCCGGGAAAAAAGAGATCCGACACGATATCAGGAGGTATCTCATGACTTTTGTCACCTCAGTGTAAAAAGCAATACAGAGTAATAAAGTGGAGAAAACAACATGAATTGCCTAACATATAAACGAACGTAGCCGGACAGAGTAACGAATCACAAAACCGTCAAAAATTTTAAAAAAGCAATGCCAACTACTTGCCACTTCCCCGTTGATGACAACCTCTGTTTCATGCCGGCGACGCTATAAAATTTCCTACGCCTCAGTAATGTCGAGGTCCCCACCCTTAGGTTGAAAATGCAAGGCATCTAAAGCATCATTCATGAGGGAGGGGGCAACACACAGTGTGACTGTTCTAATGACACATAATGTTATTTTTATAAGTGTGCTTTCTAAATCTTGTTGTGAAATCTCTCCCCGACTGATCCACATAGATTTTACAGCAAAAATCGCACTTGATCCTGTAAAGACCTTAGTTCTTAAACATCAGTATTATCATCGAGACTGTGCCGCGGAATCCTAGGTTTCCTAAAGGAGTGCGCAATCCTGTTGCAAAAAGAATCAAACTAAGACACAGAGATACGTGTAATTTTATACTTTGAAGATGATGACTGACGTTGTACTTTACTAAGAATTTTCCTACTCATTTCTCGCATGTCCTTTTCCGAATAGCCAATAATGTTTATTTCCTTCTCGACAGTATCTTAATTCAAACATAATTTCGCTAACCTATGAAACATCGATGAAAATAATGCACAGTTGTGCGCTGAAAGGCGACAAGAGTTGGCAGTAAGAATTATATCAACAGCAGTTGGCTTACGAAAAGTACCAATGACCTTCATAATTTTTAACATTTTTATGCAGCGGGAGCAACTGATATTGTTTATATAAGAATATACACCCTACAGTTGCAGGTTAACTTTATCGTTTACCTAGGTTTCAACGTTAGTAATAACGTCTTCTTCAGAACCTGCAACAAGTTAATATTATAATGCGCTAGTAAATTATATTAGATATGGTCATCATATAGGATGCAATGTATAGTACTTACATAAATTATTATTTATATGTATGCCTAAAACAGGCCATGTCCTAAGCCATCTTCATAAAACTCGATGCATAACCATAAGGTTTTGTCACTTCTATTAAACCAACTGTAGAAATGCACTTTAAGCCCCTTGTATGGGCCTCGTCATGTGACTAGAGACTGCGGACCGCGAGGGCTTCGCGGTCTGCCTCACAGAGGGCGGCGCGCATGCGCGAGACGTATAGAGTCAAACTCTTCCCTTATTACGCACGCGTCAGATAACCTTTTTGCTAGGAATTAATTTCATATTTTACTACTGTAAGTTAATTACAGTATCCAGCATGACTACGTTTTACATTCTACTACAGAGCTTTCTAAACTGACCAACAAATCTCGTATGAACATATGTAGGAAAGGATCTATTATTACAGAAACTGTGAGGTCACATGCACACATTCGAGGGTTGGATTCCCTCACTTCTTCGTCGAAGAGTTTCACTGCCTGGGCTACTCTCAGGGTGCACCCTCGACGTGGAAGATCCCCACCCTTGCCTTGCCGTCTGCTCGTCGTCAGTACTGCTCGCCGCCGCCGCCGCCTGGTCGCCGCCTGCCGGTGCTCGCCGCCGCCGCCGCCGCCGCCGCCGCCGTCGCCGTCGCCGCCGTCGTTTGGTTGCCGCCTGCCGGTCCTCACCGCCGCCGCCGTTTGGTCGCCGCCGCCGCCTGGTCGCCGCCGCCGCCTGGTCGCCGCCGCCGCCTGGTCACCGCCGCCGCCGTCTGGTCGCCGCCGCCGCCGTCTCGTCGCGCCGCCGCCGCCCTTCTCGCGCGCCGCCACCATGTCCCAACCCACCACCACTACCACTATCATTTTCACCTCTCCCTCCGCTGCTCCAACCACCATCACGTGGAGCTCCTCCTCCACCCCACTTCCCGTCCTTCCTTCTCTCCCTGTCCACCCCACCCCTGCGCCACTTTCGGCTGTACCCACCCCCAACTCCTCTTCCCCTATCACTGTCGCCCCATCGACAGCTACTGACTTTCCGCCGCTCCCCGCACCGCCTCCGACAGGCTCCAAGCCAGCACGGATCTCTGCTCGACGTTCCACAGTCTCAGTGACACCCACGCCCCCACCGTCTGCTTCTTCCGCTGCTCAGGGTGGTCCTGCCCCCCGCCATCTCCCTCTGCAACCCGTCCCCCTGCCCCCTCCCCACCCAGTGGTGTCCACGAAACCTTCCAAGCGCCCGAATGCTGACCCTTCCCCCGAAGTCTCCTCCAAAAAAACCCCCAATCCCCGTGACCCACCCACTCCCATGGACGCGGCCCCGACCCCCACCCCCGCCACGCCTGCCACCCACACCTTTGTCCTCTCCAATCCTGACCCTCAATTCCTTGATGCCCGCTCCCTCACTCTCGCCATCCGGAAATACTGCCCCAATGCTCCCATCTCCCAACTGATTCCTCGCAAGGACTCGGTCCTCATAAAATCCCCCAATGCTTCCTTCCACACCGACCTCCTCTCCCGCATCCCTCGTATCCAATTTGGCCAACGTGCAACCCTCACCCCCTACCACACCCCGTCCTCTCCCCGTCAGCCTCAACCTCCCCGACGTCCGCCGACCTTCACCGCTGTGATCACGAAGCTTAGCCCCGTGATCACGGAGGCTGAGGTGTTGGCGGAACTCAACTCCCGGCCCGACATCGAAATCCGCTCGGCCCGTCGCATCTTCAATGATGCCGGGCCGACTTTTCTCATGCGGATATTCACTGAATCCTCCTCCTCCATTGACCGCCTCCTCACCGAGGGAGCCCTCATCTACAATCAGCGCCATAAGGTGGACCCCTCCCGTTCCCCTGTCCAATCCTACCGCTGCCAACGCTGTCTCACCTACAATGACCACGTTACCTCTGCCTGCAAGAACCCCCCTACTTGTCCCCACTGCAAAGCCTCCCACTTCCTCAAGCATTGCCCCAACCTCACCTCTCCCCCCTCCTGCAACACTTGTAATGAACCACATCCTACCTACTCCTCGAAGTGTAAAGCGAAACCTCCACCAGTAACCCCTGAGCTCACCGTCCCTGTCCGTCCTGTTGATGACCCCATCCACCCCAACAACTCGCTCCGCCCTCCCCCTACTGCTGAGGACATCATCCGTTTCACCACCATTGTGCTCCAAAACATCCACCCCTTCCAGCGCTCCCACACTCTTTCCCAAATCGCCCTCGCTGCCCGTTCCATCTTCCATCTTACCACCTATGCCACTTACTCCCACAACCAGGCCCACTTCACCTTCACCCCCCTCACCACCCTCGTCTAACTCTCCACTCCCATGGTACAACAACCGTACCGTATCCTGTACCACAACATTCGCTCCCTGCCCACCCACAAACTCCTCTTCCTCCACACCCTACGTCAGCACCGCGTGGATGCCTTCGTCCTCAATGAAACCTTCCTTCAGCCGCGTATCTCCGTCTCCACTGCCCCTTACACCCTACATCGTACCGATAACCCGTACCCTCTGGCACGTGGCGGAGTTGCTATAGGCCACCTCAAGCACCTCCCTGTCCGGCCCCAACCTCTCCTTAACAATCCTGCCGAGCATCTCACCCTCAGCCTCTTCTTCCCCGCCCTTACCATCACCTGTGCCACCATTTATGTCCGCCCTCGCACCCCCATCCCGTATGATTTCCTGGCCCACGTTGACCGCACCTTCTCCACCTACGTGATTGCCGCCGACCTCAATATCCACAGCCGCGATCCTGCCGACCTCCGGCGGTGGCATCAGTTTCTCACCACTCTCCAGGGAGACGTGGTTCCCCTGCCCCAGCACACCCGGCCCGAATCCAACACCACTCCTGATGTAGTCCTTGCCTCTCCCAACCTCCTTGGGCGCATCACCGCGGATGTCCTTGACCTCATTGGCAGTGACCATGCTCCTGTCCTCCTCACTATCTCTAACGGTCGCCATCCCCGCCACGCTCCTCGCCCTGACGTCCCTCCTAAACTTGTCCATGATTACTCCCGTGCCAACTGGGATGCCTACCGGGATTCCATTCACACCCAGGTTGACAGCCACGACCTTACCCTCCAGTCTCCTGATGACATCTCTCGCACTGCTGCCTTCCTGCACCAGACCTTGTCTGACGCCGTCGCCACCCATATCCCCACCAAAGCCGTCCACCCTCACCGCCCCGCCCTGCCTCCACAGGCCGTCCTTCTCCTTCGGGAGTCCCGCCGCCTCTACCGCTCTTTTCTCCGCACTCGTGACCGGGATACACTTACCCGCCACCGGCAATTACAGCGACACATCCGCAACCTGCTTGTTGCGAAGAAACGCCGAACCTGGCGCCAGACATGTACCCACCTCAACACCACGCTCCCCATCAACTCTTCCAAGTATTGGTCTGCTTTCCACCGCCTTACTGGGAACCGCCCCACCCCCCAGTACCCTCTCCTCCTTAATGACTGTCCCTTTCCTGACAACCTCAGTAAGGCCAACCACTTTGCCTCCCACCTCTCTGATGTTTTTTCCATCCCAGATGATCCCCACTTTGATTATTCCCTCTTCCCTGATGTCATGGACCGTACGAATACCTCTGTTCCTCCCCTTGCTCCTAGCTTCCAGTACTTGGGCCACACCCCACCATCTGCACTTAACACTCCCATCACTACACAGGACATCAGCCTCACACTCCGCACTAAACGCAACACTGCTCCCGGCCACGACTGCGTTACCTACCGCCACCTCAAACACTGCCCTCCCTCCTTCCTTTCCCTCCTTGCCGCCCTCTACAATGTCATCCTTGCCACTGGCTTCTATCCCGACCTGTGGAAAACCTCCCGTATCCTGATGTTCTCCAAACCCAATAAGCCTCCATCTGATGCCTCTTCCTATCGTCCTATCTGTCTCACGTCGGTGTTCAGCAAGCTCTTGGAATCCATCCTTTCCCGGCGCATCCATCTCCACCTCCACCAAAACCACCTCCTCCCAAACACCCAATGTGGCTTTCGACCTTCCTTCTCTGCTGATGACCAACTCCTCCGCCTCACTCATCTCCTCTCCCTCCAGCTTAACTCCCGTCGCTCCGCCATTTTTGTCTCACTTGACCTTGAAAAGGCCTACGACCGTGTCTGGCATCCCGGTCTCCTGTTTAAACTCCAAACCTACGCCCTTCCTATCAACTACATCCGTCTGGTGGCCTCCTTCCTCTCCCGCCGCCCCTCCTACGTTACCATCCATCATGCCAATTCCCGCACCTTCTACCCCTCTGCCGGTGTGCCCCAGGGCTCTGTCCTCTCCCCTCTCCTCTACCTCCTGTACACAGCAGATATGCCCCAACCCCCCCCTCCAGTGCACCTCTTGCAATATGCTGATGACACCGCATTCCTCGCCCTCGCTCCTACCCTCCAACGGTCCCAACGCCTTCTCCAGAATCACCTTGACCTTTTTGCTGCATGGTGTAACCAATGGCTCCTGAAACTCAATCCTTCCAAGACCCAGGCAATCATCGTAGGTCGTACCACTCGCTCCTTCCGGCTCCTGGATTTCTCCCTTACTGTCTGCGCACGTCCTGTCCGTCTCACCCCCACCCTCACCTACCTTGGCCTCACCATTGACCGTCACCTCACCTGGACCCCTCATCTCCGATCCATCCAATCCAAAGCCCACAACCGCCTCCGCCTCCTCAAACTCCTCTCTGGCCGGACATGGGGGTTGCACCCCTCTACCATCCTCCACACCTACAAATCCTTAATCCGTCCCATCCTCTGTTATGCCAGTCCTGCCTGGATATCTGCCCCCCCCAAATTCTATCAGTCCCTCCAGATCCTTGAGCGTCATGCACTCCGCCTCGCCTTCCGTATCCGCCTCCCGTCCCCCACGCGGCTCCTCTATGATCTCATTCCTTTCCCCCATCTGCTCCTCTTCCTCGAACATATCCGCATCCTCTACACCTCCCGCCGTCTTGAACCCCCTCACCCCCTGGTTGCTCCTCTCCTCTCCCATCCTCGCCCCCTGCCCCGTCTTCACCGTTGTGTCCCCCCTACCCTCCATCTCTACACCCTCCATCTCCTTTCCCAAGGTGGCTTCCGTCACCTCCCCCTCCCGGATGATGCCCTCTCTCCCTCCATTTATCCTTCCTATCAACTCTGATCCTCAATCCCCCTCCTTTCCTCTGTCCTTCCCCTGGGCTCCCTCTCCCCCCCCTTCTGACCTGTTTTTCTCCCCACTAAACCTCTCCCTACCTCCCTTCTCCCCCCCAGTCCTTTTGTATTCCCCTCCTCTGCCTACCCCACTCCCTGTCGCGTCTGCCCCCCACCCCTCTTATGGGTCCTCATCCTCCTTCAGCTCCTTTCCCGGCTCCCCCCTTCGCTTTTCCTCTCCTTTCCCCCTTTTTTGTTTTCCCATCTTCTGTCCAGTTTCCCCCCACCTGCTCTCGACTGTGGTGTCACATTTGCCAACTTTTTAGTGCAGTGTTCCAGTGACTATTCAGTGTTGTTTGTCTTTCTCGTGTTGCGAACAGAAACCATGCTGTCGCTAGGTGTGAATTTTATGTCCTTTGCGAACAGAATCCAGACTGTCGCCGTGTTTTTTTAATTGTCTATTGTTTTCCCTGTCTGCTTCGTATGTATTTTTATTAGCGTCATCATCCCTGTGTTGTTGTTTTAAGTTCCACGATTTCTTTTCGCCTTGTTACTCTCTAAGTCTCCGATTTTATCGCCTGTTTTTTATTATTTGTTCTCTTGATCTTTGTCACAAAATCTGTCGGCTGAAGAGCGGCATACTAAGCTGCTGCCAGCCCGCCCCCTTCGGGGGGAATTGAAATTCAATAAATGAAAAAAAAAAAAAAAAAAAAGGTCACATGCATTATGAATTATTGGAAACCTAGTATAGGTTGGAAGCCTTCGAAGTATGCCCTATTTTTTAGATACAGTTGATCGTTCAGTAAATTGCTTCTATCTGTAATTAGGTGTGCATAAATTTGTAGTTCCTCAAGCGTGTCGAGTCTATATCCCTTAACTTCATGATGAAGTAGCTCTATGTCACGTAAAGGTTTAGGTGTATGAACCATTTGCACCAGATGTTCCGCAAAGGCTGACCCCCGTGTTCCTACGCCCTTTATTGGAAGATGTTCTTTAAACCCTGCTGCTATAGCTCTGCCTGTTTGACCTATGTAATAACATGGGCAATCATCACACATAATCTTATATACGCCTGATTTCGCTGACTTGTCACCGTCTTTCTCAAGGGAATGAATCAAATTTTGCTTTAAACTATTACTCGTCGACTAGGAAATTTTAAAACCTGAATTTTTCAACAGGCGCCCTATCTTGTAGGCGACATTACATATATAAGAAACCGACAACCATTTCTTGGTCTGATCTTGGGTTTGAGTATTTGTGTTTACTAAAGCCGTTGTCCTTTATCGCGTTTTCTTTTGATATAACTGCCTCACTATCTTTGGATCATAGCCATTATTCTGTGCAATACTCTCGAGAATTTGTAATTCTTTTTCGAGGTTGACACCTGACAACGGAATAGAAATCGCCCGATGGATACTAGAATAGGAAAACGCCATTTTATGCGCTTGGGAGTGGGTTGAATCGGTCGGGATGATATTGTCTGAATAAGTTGCCTTCCGGAATATGTTGAAGGCAGTCAGATGTCAACCTCGAAAAAGAATTACAAATTCTCGAGAGTGTTGCACAGAATAATGGCTATGATCCAAAGATAGTGAGGCAGTTATATCATAAGAAAACGCGAAAAAGGACAACGGCCTTAGTAAACACAAATACTCAAACCCAAGATCAGACCAAGAAATGGTTGTCGGTTCCTTATATATGTAATGTCTCCTACAAGATAGGGTGCCTGTTGAAAAATTCAGGATTTAAAATTTCTTAGTCGACGAGTAATAGTTTCAAGCAAAATTTGGTTCATTCCCTTGAGAAAGACGGTGACAAGTCAGCGAAATCAGGCGTATATAAGATTATGTGTGATGATTGCCCATGTTATTACATAGGTCAAACAGGCAGAGCTATTGCAGTAAGGTTTAAAGAACATCTTCCAATAAAGGGCGTAGGAACACGGGGGTCAGCCTTTGCGGAACATCTGGTGCAAATGGTTCATACACCTAAACCTTTACGTGACATAGAGCTACTACATCATGAAGTTAAGGGATATAGACTCGACACGCTTGAGGAACTACAAATTTATGCACACCTAATTACAGATAGAAGCAATATACTGAACGATCAACTGTATCTAAAAAATAGGGCATACTTCGAAGGCTTCCAGCCTATATTAGGTTTCCAATAATTCATAATGCATGTGACCTCACAGTTTCTGTAATAATAGATCCTTTCCTACAGATGTTCATACGAGATTTGTTGGTCAGTTTAGAAAGCTCTGTAGTAGAATCTAAAACGTAGTCATGCTGGATACTGTAATTAACTTACAATAGTAAAATATAAAATTAATTCATAGCAAAAAGGTTATCTGACGCGTGCGTAATAAGGGAAGAATTTGACTCTATACGTCTCGCGCATGCGCGCCGCCCTCTGTGAGGCAGACCGCGAAGCCCACGCGGTCCGCAGTCTCTAGTCACACGACGAGGCCCATCAACGGGCTTAAAGTGCATTTCTACAGTTGGTTTAATAGAAGTGACAAAACCTTATGGTTATGCATCGAGTTTTATGAAGATGACGTGGGACATGGCCTGTTTTAGGCATACATTTAAATAATAATTTATGTAACTACCATTCGTTACATCCTGTAGGATGGCCATATCTAATATAATTTACTAGCGCATTATAATATTAACTTGTTGCAGGTTCTGGAGAAGACGTTATTACTAACTTTGAAACCTAGGTAAACGATAAAGTTAACCTGCAACTGTAGGCTGTATATTCTTATATACCAATGACCTGTTTGGAGCCTACTGTAGACATCTTTAAATCAAGAAAATTTAGAGAACCATTAACCTCAAGCTCCGCAGTGACCTGTATCTTACCTGCACTACGTTAAAAACCTGTGCAAGTTCCTCGACGCCATCTCTATTGCCATGAAAACGGATAAAGATTCGTCGACATTTCTGTGCTTAATCGATAATTACGCTCCTTAATTCCTCAAGAGAATTAAAGAACCAAGTTTCAAAAACATTTAAAAAATGTCAGGGAGAGTACCTGAAATACTAGATTCCATGGCGAGACCAGTTTCTTTATAGTAAGTCTTGCTATTAACGTGAAGTAGTTAAAAGATAAAAAAAGCTGCATGATGTCAATAAACTCAATTGCCTCACTTAAACCTGTTTTACCAGATCTCAGAAGATTCCTCATAATGATCCCTGGAGTCTCGTTAGTGGTGGTGTTAGTAGGGGAGAGTTGAGCAAAGTGACCAAGCTAAGACGTTCCTATTTTCTAAGCTGAGTAGCAACAGAAGGACCCGCATAGAAATCAGTGCTTACAATATAAAACTACTCAAGTGTAGTATAGAATAGTTTAATCACCTTAGGATCAAATTAAGTACTTTAAACAAGTTGATTTTCATAAATTCGCAAATCGACTACTTTCCCCGACATGAACAGTCAAAGTGGCCACTTAGCTTTAAATTCAAAAATACTGGATAAAAGCTCTGTTTTTTAAAAAAAACCTATATACATTTTATTGTGAAACACGATTCGAATTACATTTCGCAACTAGAGATCAAACTGTGTTCCTCCTGTACAGAGTTCGTGAGCCCAGATGGAGCACAACTGATTCTGAAACCATTGCTCTTCTGGCCTTTAATTTGAAAATTTTTCTTCTCAGTAATACACTCTGTTCCTTCATCGTTGTCTTCAAAAAAGATTTCTTCTAGAGTTCTGTTTCCTTCTCTTCGTAATTTTGTTTTACTGCCTTTCTCCTCTTTGGTTGTTTCTCGTTTTTCCTTCTTTTCATTTTAATTTTCTTCTCTTTCTTTATTTGCCACTTCTAGGTCACTGTTATAAGGACTTGCTTTAAGTAACGCAGCGGGGCTCTTCTTTCGGCCGCTGCCTCTACGTTCCCTCCTCCACCAAACGGCTAGAAGCCACCGCAGGGATAACCACTTTGACCGCAGCGACGCCTTTACACATCAGCTGTATATCCTCTAACACAATGACCAAACTTTCAATAATTAAATTAGGGTTATGGAGTTAAGCATGGTACTTTCAACGTAATTTAATTAGAAAAGGTGACATTCCCTCTTAAGAATAAATACACACAGTCTCTTACATCAGGATAAATGAAATCCACAAAAATTAGAACAACGAGGAGCGGCACAGCAGACAAGTTAGGCATCACGGGGTGATTGGGCGTTTCAGGGAGAACAATTTGCGACATTTCCTGCGCGACGTCGGTCCCTCGGAGCTCTGGGGACGCCAACAGCCAATTTCCCGGCTCTCCCCTATAGATCTGTGAACTCAGGGGAGGCGAGTACCACCCCTTCTGGGCCCTCACCCTCTTTCAAGAGCTTAGCCATTTCAAAGCTTTTTTGACTGACTGAGACTGAGAGAATGTGGTGAGTGCCTTCACTTTAGAATTTCAAAAGCTATTAACATTATACACTCCTGGAAATTGAAATAAGAACACCGTGAATTCATTGTCCCAGGAATGGGAAACTTTATTGACACATTCCTGGGGTCAGATACATCACATGATCACACTGACAGAACCACAGGCACATAGACACAGGCAACAGAGCATGCACAATGTCGGCACTAGTACAGTGTATATCCACCTTTCGCAGCAATACAGGCTGCTATTCTCCCATGGAGACGATCGTAGAGATGCTGGATGTAGTCCTGTGGAACGGCTTGCCATGCCATTTCCACCTGGCGCCTCAGTTGGACCAGCGTTTGTGCTGGACGTGCAGACCGCGTGAGACGACGCTTCATCCAGTCCCAAACATGCTCAATGGGGGACAGATCCGGAGATCTTGCTGGCCAGGGTAGTTGACTTACACCTTCTAGAGGACGTTGGGTGGCACGGGATACATGCGGACGTGCATTGTCCTGTTGGAACAGCAAGTTCCCTTGCCGGTCTAGGAATGGTAGAACGATGGGTTCGATGACGGTTTGGATGTACCGTGCACTATTCAGTGTCCCCTCGACGATCACCAGTGGTGTACGGCCAGTGTAGGAGATCGCTCCCCACACCATGATGCCGGGTGTTGGCCCTGTGTGCCTCGGTCGTATGCGGTCCTGATTGTGGCGCTCACCTGCACGGCGCCAAACACGCATATGACCATCATTGGCACCAAGGCAGAAGCGACTCTCATCGCTGAAGACGACACGTCTCCATTCGTCCCTCCATTCACGCCTGTCGCGACACCACTGGAGGCGGGCTGCACGATGTTGGGGCGTGAGCGGAAGACGGCCTAACGGTGTGCGGGACCGTAGCCCAGCTTCATGGAGACGGTTGCGAATGGTCCTCGCCGATACCCCAGGAGCAACAGTGTCCCTAATTTGCTGGGAAGTGGCGGTGCGGTCCCCTACGGCACTGCGTAGGATCCTACGGTCTTGGCGTGCATCCGTGCGTCGCTGCGGCCCGGTCCCAGGTCGATGGGCACGTGCACCTTCCGCCGACCACTGGCGACAACATCGATGTACTGTGGAGACCTCACGCCCCACGTGTTGAGCAATTCGGCGGTACGTCCACCCGGCCTCCCGCATGCCCACTATACGCCCTCGCTCAAAGTCCGTCAACTGCACATACGGTTCACGTCCACGCTGTCGCGGCATGCTACCAGTGTTAAAGACTGCGATGGAGCTCCGGATGCCACGGCAAACTGGCTGACACTGACGGCGGCGGTGCACAAATGCTGCGCAGCTAGCGCCATTCGACGGCCAACACCGCGGTTCCTGGTGTGTCCGCTGTGCCGTGCGTGTGATCATTGCTTGTACAGCCCTCTCGCAGTGTCCGGAGCAAGTATGGTGGGTCTGACACACCGGTGTCAATGTGTTCTTTTTTCCATTTCCAGGAGTGTATTTGGGACTCAGTTACGCATTAACAGTCGGGTGATAAGGAAGGCTCACCTTGTGAATCTTTACTTGACAGCGCAGCTTAATGATTTTTGCTGTCATTCGTGAAAGATACTTTTTTTAAAAAAAGGTCAGAGTCGAGCAAATAGTTAGAATTGTTAATATATTTTTTGAGATCAGGACAGAATGGTTGCAAAGGCTGCTTTTTAACCTCAACTGTAGCATTATCATTGATTGAAGAATTGCAAAATTTTAGAAATATAGCCACAGTCATTAGAATTAACCCTCTCAGCCTTAGTCACTAAAATACTGTTTTAGTACACCTTAATATTTAACTTTTTAACAGAGGCAATAATAGGACTTGGGTAATGCCTTTTGCGTTCAGCATGCTGTGAAGCATTACGTGTTTTGAAAGCAATGTCGGCCTGCAAAAATTCAGGAACATTTGTCTCTCCACGGTTACTTTTCGCTTCTGCAGTCGCCCTTTAAACCACTCTATTGTGGAACATGGTGGTAAATTAAGACCACACCTTAATATAGAACATACAGCCCGTTAGCTGAAAATTTAACGCTGGTTAGATTGATCAGTTTTTCCATAAACTTGTGTTTACTTATTTGGTAGGCACTTCCCGCACTAGAGCAGGCATTCCGTGCGGAAAGGTTATCCAATTGTCGGCCGCGGTGGTGGAGCGGTTCTAGGCGCTTCAGTCCGGAACCGCTCGACTGATACGGTCGCAGGTTCGAATCCTGCCTAGGGCATCGATGTCTGTGATGTCCTTAGGATAGTTAGGCTTCAGTAGTTCTAAGTTCTAGGGGACTGATGACCTCAGAAGTTAAGTCACATAGCACTCAGACCCATTAGTTATCCAATTTCTGTCGATGTCTGCGATGAATTTCTTCACGTTCTCAACAGATAAAAATACACACAAGAACGAAAACTTCAGGAAATTACACTGGCGAAAGAACAGACATAAGTAAATCATCATCCATCAAAACGATGATAAAGGAATGCATCTGATTCGAAATTACACCAAGAGCTCAATGAACTTGTTTATTACTGACTTACTTACTTACTATAACGGCCACTTGAACCGCAGTCGGTCTTTGGCCATCTCTTCGGTCAATGCATTCTTCTCCAGCTAGGCCCATCATCCATCCATCCATCCCAGCTGAGGTCTTCCCCTCAGTGTTGCCTCTGATGTCTCGTTCCATCACCTAAGTCGTGAGCTTGTCTTCTCGACGCATTACGTGCCCATATCACTTGAGTGTCCTCTCTCTGTTCACAAACACAGTGTCCAGTGATTTATACGGGTTCTGTATCTCACGGTTTTTCCCTTTCCACCCGTCACTGGTCCAAAAATCAGTCTCAGAACAGCATTCTGAAATGTCAGGAGTTTTCTTCCTATCTTTTTTGTCCCAGTCCAGGTGTTCGCTACGTATAGGTAGCTCGACAGAAACAGGGACTTCATCAGCTTTCTGATTTCTGAGCCCGAACCTCGACCTATTTTCTGGTTCATTTCTTGACATTTTTTTTCTGGTCTGTCTCATTCCTTTCACTGAGTACTATGGCCAGGACATCTGAAATCTTTTACCCATCAAAGATTTTACCATCAACATCTAAAGATCTGTCATCGTCCTCTGTTTTCACTACGAGATACTTAGTCTTACCGGTATTCATCTCCAAACCTGCTCTCGTTGCCTCTTATTTAATGCTCTTGCCATCCGAACCAATCTTACTCATTCTGAGCTGTTGAAACTATGTCATCCGTGTAGGCCAGGCTGTTGATCCTTCTTTCCAGCTGTATTCATGTCTCCAGGCTTGTTACGTTTATCAGTGCTCTTGCCAGATCCAGAGCAAACAGAAGGATTGACAGGCAGTCATCCTATCGCACTTGAAGTCTCACATTGAGCTTCTCTGACATCTTCGCATTCACTTTCAGCGTGCATGTTGTCTCTTGCATACGTGCTCCTGTTAGTTTAATTAGTTTTCTGAGAACCTGAGCCTTTCTTAAAAAGTGGACAGTGGACAGACTGCTTCCATTCGGCCAGGATACTTTCTCTCGTCCAAATTAACAGATTAGGTGGTACACTTGTCCTGTAGAATATCTCTTCCCTCCCTCAGGATCTCTGCAGGTATGCCGTCCAGTTCTGGTTCCTTTCCTCTCTTCATCATTTTTATGACTTCTCCTACCTCTTCCATGTTTGGCAGTCACTCTCTGCTGTTGGTAATGTCACTATATCTTGTCTGTACAATTCCTCTTCTTCTTCTTCTTCTTCTGATGCTGCTGTCGCAACACTGTTTATGATTTTCTAAACAATCTTTCCATTTCTCCATAGCTTTAGTTTCATCTGTTACCACATATCCTGTTTTACTTGACCTTTGATCGCATCAATCCTTGAGGTATGTACTTTCTAGAAGAACCTGTCTGTCCTGTAAAAGTATCTTGTATTGTCTACTGTTAGCCGGCCGAAGTGGCCGCGCGGTTCTGGCGCTGCAGTCTGGAACCGCGAGACCGCTACGGTCGCAGGTTCGAATCCTGCCTCGGGCATGGATGTGTGTGATGTCCTTAGGTTAGTTAGGTTTAACTAGTTCTAAGTTCTAGGGGACTAATGACCTCAGCAGTTGAGTCCCATAGTGCTCAGAGCCATTTTTTTGTCTACTGTTCGATCGTTCTCTGCCAGTGTTATCTTGTTGTTTGCACACTGATCAACCAGAACATTATGACCACTCACCTGCTATCGATATAAACCTGTCCAGGCGATGTAGCGTCACCTGGTGAGGAACTATTGACAGTCAGACACAATCATGGTGCATGTGGTATCAGTGAGTGTATAGAATGGAGAAGGTGCTCAATCTATCTGAGTTTGGCAGAGGGCAGATTGTGGTGGCCCGAGGCTCGGTACGAGCATTTAGAAACTGCACGACTTGTCTGGTTCTCGATGGATGCTGTGGTGAGTACCTCCAACACGTAGCGAAAGCAAGGTGAAACCACGTTCAGAAGTCATGGGGTTGGGCGGCCACCCTTCAGTACAGATGTCGGACGTCGTAGGCTGTAAAATAGGACGGCGGCGAACTGTGGAGGAACTAACGTCAGACTTTAATGCTGGGCAGAGCAGAAGTGTGTCTGAACACACAATGCACCGAACACTCCTAACAATGGGCCTCCGCAGACGACGATCCTTGCATGTACAAATGTTGACACCACGACATCCGTAACTACGACTGAAATAGGCACGAAGTTGGTGCAGTGGCAGAGCGTTGCATGGTCTCATGACTCTCGATACCTCCTTCATCATGACGATTGGAGGGCGTGAATCCGTCTCCTTCGCAGTGAACAGCTCCTTGAGACCTGCACGGCTTCTCCGTTGTGTCCCATGGGTTCAGTGGAGATCGTGCAAGGCACCATGACGGCCAAGCAGTATCGTACACTTGTTGCAGACCACGTACACCCCTTGATGACGATCATGTTGTCCGACAGTAGTGACATTTTTCGCCGGCCGATGTGGCCGAGCGGTTCTAGGCGCTACAGTCCGGAACCGCGCGACTGTTACGGTCGCATGTTCAAATCCTGCCTCGGGCGTGGATGTGGGTGATGTCCTTGGGTTGGATAGTTTTAAGTAGTTCTAAGTTCTAGGGGACTGATGACCTAAGATGTTAAGTCACATAGTGCTCAGAGCCATTTGAACCATTTGACATTTGTCAAGAAGATAATGCGCCATGCCCCTCCCCGGAATTTGCGGGAATGAGATAACGTGTGCGCAGATGTGGTGCCAACTCCATCCAGCGAACTACCAAGGCCTCAATGCTTCCATGCGACGACGCGGTGACGCTGTTATATGTGTCAAAGGTGAATATACCGGCTATTAGGAAGGTGATCATAATGTCCAGGCTGATCAGTGCATACACCTGCTTTTCTCGCTTCTCTAGCTGATTCCACATATCCGAATCTTGTTCTTCCGTCATTGATCGTTTGTCAGACATAAGATTTTAGCAGTTTTCTATTGCTTGCTGCATCTCTACACATGCCGTTAAACCATGCTCTGCTCTTTCTTCTTCTTCTCTCCCATGGTTTCAGAAGTTTATCTGCGACGTGTTTGACTTCGTCTTGAGCGTGGACCATAATTCATCTGCATTATATCCCTCTTCTTCCAGGGCAGCAAACGTGTTTCGAATTTCCGTTGTGCATATGTCCTTAATGTGATCTTCTTTCAGCAGATCTGCAATAATAGGAACACACCCCACCTACGAAAAACCCCCATACCATAACACTACCTATTCTGCACTTCACTGTTGGCATTACACGTGATGACAGTTAATGGTCTCCAGGCATTCGCCAAACCCAAATAATTTCATCGGATCGCCACAAGATACAGCGTGATTCGTCACTCGTAATCACTCAATCGTCCACTGTCCAGTAGAACTGCTCTTTACGTCACCTCAAGCGTCGCTTAGCAATGACTTCAGAAATGTTTGGCTCATGAGCAACTGCTAGACCACTACTTCGCGTTCTTTATAACTTCCCGCACAGTCATTGTGCTAGCTGGACTGATGGCAGCACTTTGGAACACGCGAGTGATTCCTTCCGCTAATTTCATGTGATTTTTTACAACCACCAGCGGCAGTGCTTGACGGTGCCTGTCCGGCAGTACGTAAGGTCTGCGTGGTCTTGATTTAGCTGTGGTTGTTCTTTCGTGTTTCCACTTCACAGTCACAGCAGTGACAGTCCACATGGGAAACGCCACTGATGGATTTGTTACTCAAGTGACTCCCAGTGAGTTGAACACGTTCTGCCGTTTCTGTTTCCCTAATGGCAGCACTCACCGCATTCTTTTGTACTGGATGATGCGCCTCTCGTAACATCTGGTCATCAGTTTTACCTTACGTAGCCACTAATTACTGCTGTCTGTGAATGCAGGTCGAAAGGGACTAAGGAATTAACGAAATTAGCTACCGGTAGGCACTGATTTATATCAAGGGGGCAAGATGAACATTTGTGGCAGACTGGGATTTGAACCCGGGTCTCCTGCTTACTACGCAATACGCTGACCACTATGCCATCTGGACACAGTGGTCATCTCAACCACACAGATTAACGCAGCACGCCTCCTGTCAGGCACAAATTCTCAACTTATACTACGCACTTCATCAGTAGTGTGCTCATTGACGCACTTCATCAGTAGTGTGCTCATTGACCTCGTTACTCGCAGCATATCACCGTTTTCCGTAAGAGTTCGAGCTTGGTGTGCATCTGCACAACCAGTTTCTGGGCGAACATTGCGAAGGTGACTGCACTCACTGGACACTGGGAGTCGTGTGCCTTGCAGATGACCATTGCTCAGATTAGCACATAAAGCTACCCCTTTCAGTGGGCCCAGAAACCTATTAATTAGACAGTAGTTGAGTGGAGACGGGCAGCGTGGTGCGGCGAGTCGTGACTGATTCTGTTGCAAGGCGTCGATTGCACCGACAACCCAATAAGGCCTTACACTCAGTATGTGGAAGTTGTATTTCAGGCCGGAAATGGTCCTGTGATGTTTTGAGGACGTTTCTCGTACAATCACTTGGGCCCACTCATACCCATAATGTGAACTGGGATGTTAATTTACAAGAGGAGGAAGAGATTCGAGTTTAACGTCCCGTCGAGAGCGAGTTCATTAGAGACGGAGTAGAAGCTCGGATTACGAAAGGATCGGGAAGGAAAGTGGCCGTGCTCTGTTCAAAGGAACCATCACGCCAATTGCCTTGATGGATTTAGAAAAATCTCGGAAAACCTAAACCTGTATGGCTGAACGGGGATATGAACCGTCATCCTCCCGAATACGAGTCCAGTGCTTACGAAACAAGACGATGAAACACTTGTTAAGAACTCAGGAAGTAACTTCTGTGGTATTATAAGGAACCGTACAGAGCAAAAATTTCGCGGGAAATGTTGGCTGTAAGCAATACAGTACTTCGAGGTGAAAACTTTGACACACGATAGGAAACATGGGTAGGATTCCAGTCTGACAAAAAGAAACAAAAGTGAAACGTATTACTACCCTCCATAGGCAACAGAAACAGGAAGAGGAATTTCAGAGAAGGAATCTCAGTAGGCATGAGAGCACAATAGACCAGTGGTCGCAGAAATGTGGATAGTCACTCACTGAGGAGAAAAATAAAATTTTTCGAGGATTAGAAACAAATGGGTCGAAACTAAATTACTTTTAAAAGATCCCTACTATTACCACAATTTCTTAATACTGATTACGCACCAGTGGTTACACCTTTTTCAAATACTACAATTAATGCATATCACATTGTGATGGACGTTAGAGATTTTGAAATGAATGTGTGAGTAATATCTTTCTCACATAGTCCACTCGCTGCATAAATACTTTGTTCTTCGTATCATGTATCTATAACGGCAAAATTGACAGATATACGTCACATATTCTTAAATTATCTCATAAAAATGGCTTCTCCAAGTTGTTGGTAGTTCTGCAAGGAACATGAAATTTCTTCAGCATTCATTTCGCAACAAATAATAGAACTGACCGACAGCACAGCACGATAGTAACAATGCTGTGGCTACTAAACTTAGATGACAATAGTCATGGGATACCATGTATATCTCAGCGGACCTCGTATTGCCCAGTGTAGTGCACTAGCTCAACTTCAAAAGCCGTTGGAAGTCCCATGCAGAAATACTGAGCCATGTGCCTCTATAAAATGGTTCAAATGCCTGCTGAGGTCATCAGTCCCCAAGAACTTAGAACTAGTTAAACCTAACTAACCTAAGGACATCACACACATCCATGCCCGAGGCAGGATTCGAATCTGCGAACGTAGCGGTCGCGCGGTTCCGGATGTAGCGCCTAGAACCGCTCGGCCACTCCTGTGCCTTTATAGCCGTCAATAATTGCGAAAGTGTTGCCGGTGCAGGATTTTGTGGACGAATTGACCACTTGTTCGATGTAATATATTTCGGGCGATCTGGATGGCCAAATCATTCCCTCTAATTGCTCAGAATGTTCCTCAAATCAATTTCGAACAACTGTGGCTCACTGACATCGCGCCCTATCGTCCATAAAAATTTTATCATTGTTTGGAACACAAAGTCCATGGTTGGCTGCAAATGGTCTCCAAGCACCCGAACTTGACCATTTCCAATCAATTACCGGTTCATATAGATCAGTAGAGCGAGTCCGTTCCACGTAGACTCACCCCGCACCGTTATGGACGCACTACGCGCTAGCAAAGTGCCTTGTTAACAGCTAGTGTCCATGGCTTCGTGGGTCAGTGCCATACTCGAACCTAACATCAGCTCTTACCGCAGTAGGGACTCATTTAACCAGGCCACCGTTTTCTAGGGTACAACCGATATGGTCACGAACCCGGCAGAAGAGTGCTGTTAGCAAAGGCACTCGCATAGGTCGTCTGCTGTTATTGCCCATTAACGCCAGGTTTCTCCGTACTGTCCTGACGGATATGTTCGTCGTAGGTCGCACATTGATTTCTGGGGCTATTTCAGACAGTTTTTCTTGGCTGTCAGTACTCACAGCTCTACGCAAACGCAGCTGCTCTCGGTCGTTAAGAGTAGACCGTCAGCCACGGCGTTGTCCGTAGTGAGAGGTAATGCCCGAAATTTGGTATTCTCGGCACACTCTTGATATTGAGGACATCGGAATCCTGAATTTGCTAACTATTTCCGAAATAAAATGTCCCTTACGTCTAGCTCCAACTGAGATTCCGCGTTCAAAGTCAATTAATTCCCGTCGTCCTGCCATAATTACGTCCGAAACCTTTTCACATGAGTCACCTGAGGGCAAATGACGGCTCCGCCAATGCACTGCCCTTTTATATATTGTGTATGTGATACTACCGCCACCAGCATATGTCCATATCGCTATGCCATGATTTTGTCGCCGCAGTGTACACTTCTGTTGGGCGTACGCAGTGTTATTATTATTACTATTAGCAGCAGTGGTTAAACACAATGCGTTGGCAGCCTGAAGTCTTACAATTTCTGCTAGTTCAGAAGTAAGGAGTCCATCAGTTAAACGATTTACGCATGGTAAGTGATGTCTGCGCATTTTAACTTGGTTCATTTCAAAGGGGAGCGCAGAAGAGGAATGCTTTGTAACAAGTGTCTACCCTGACTATGGACAGTGAGCTTTCATCTCTGAGAAGAAGTTGTGAGTAGCACTTGTGATACGCTGAGAATTTCTTCATTATTCTTCAAAAATAAAAAAAGTTTTTACGAATAAGCGGTACCATGTGTCTCATTATCTTAATAGTTTGTGGCTTCATAAAATCGCTACAAAAACTAAATGTCATTTGTATTTCATCATTTTTGAAAATAAAAGTTTTCGAAGCAAATTCTTTTCCTTTCTAAAGTTTAGGTACGCGTTAATGTTGGTGGTAATATCGAAATGGAAGGAGGGAGGAGGTACTAGGTAATGTGTGTTTGCACTCAGGGGTAATGGTCTCAGGAGGACTGGGAACCACTGCAACAGATATACGTATGAAAGGATGACAGACAGAAGTCAAGAATGGGTAAAATTGGAAAAGCTTCCATCATGCACTCCACTGTTTGTCGAACTTTTCCTTATAGCATGTAGAATACCGTGCGGGGGAGCTGACGGTAGCGCTTTCAGAGGAATGGTGCGGGGTTTCTTGGCTGTCACTGGCAGTTCTGGCATTAAGCGCATGGTACGAGATGTGTGATGAGTATTCGCGTGAAAGTAATTGCCGCACACGAAGTCACGAAACCTTATACACTCCTGGAAATGGAAAAAAGAACACATTGACACCGGTGTGTCAGACCCACCATACTTGCTCTGGACACTGCGAGAGGGCTGTACAAGCAATGATCACACGCACGGCACAGCGGACACACCAGGAACCGCGGTGTTGGCCGTCGAATGGCGCTAGCTGCGCAGCATTTGTGCACCGCCGCCGTCAGTGTCAGCCAGTTTGCCATGGCATACGGAGCTCCATCGCAGTCTTTAACACTGGTAGCATGCCGCGACAGCGTGGACGTGAACCGTATGTGCAGTTGACGGACTTTGAGCGAGGGCGTATAGTGGGCATGCGGGAGGCCGGGTGGACGTACCGCCGAATTGCTAAACACGTGGGGCGTAAGGTCTCCACAGTACATCGATGTTGTCGCCAGTGGTCGGCGGAAGGTGCACGTGCCCGTCGACCTGGGACCGGACCGCAGCGACGCACGGATGCACGCCAAGACCGTAGGATCCTACGCAGTGCCGTAGGGGACCGCACCGCCACTTCCCAGCAAATTAGGGACACTGTTGCTCCTGGGGTATCGGCGAGGACCATTCGCAACCGTCTCCATGAAGCTGGGCTACGGTCCCGCACACCGTTACGCCGTCTTCCGCTCACGCCCCAACATCGTGCAGCCCGCCTCCAGTGGTGTCGCGACAGGCGTGAATGGAGGGACGAATGGAGACGTGTCGTCTTCAGCGATGAGAGTCGCTTCTGCCTTGGTGCCAATGATGGTCGTATGCGTGTTTGGCGCCGAGCAGGTGAGCGCCACAATCAGGACTGCATACGACCGAGGCACACAGGACCAACACCCGGCATCATGGTGTGGGGAGCGATCTCCTACACTGGCCGTACACCACTGGTGATCGTCGAGGGGACACTGAATAGTGCACGGTACATCCAAACCGTCATCGAACCCATCGTTCTACCATTCCTAGACCGGCAAGGGAACTTGCTGTTCCAACAGGACAATGCACGTCCGCATGTATCCCGTGCCGCCCAACGTGCTCTAGAAGGTGTACGTCAACTACCCTGGCCAGCAAGATCTCCGGATCTGTCCCCCATTGAGCATGTTTGGGACTGGATGAAGCGTCGTCTCACGCGGTCTGCACGTCCAGCACAAACGCTGGTCCAACTGAGGCGCCAGGTGGAAATGGCATGGCAAGCCGTTCCACAGGACTACATCCAGCATCTCTACGATCGTCTCCATGGGAGAATAGCAGCCTGCATTGCTGCGAAAGGTGGATATACACTGTACTAGTGCCGACATTGTGCATGCTCTGTTGCCTGTGTCTATGTGCCTGTGGTTCTGTCAGTGTGATCATGTGATGTATCTGACCCCAGGAATGTGTCAATAAAGTTTCCCCTTCCTGGGACAATGAATTCACGGTGTTCTTATTTCAATTTCCAGGAGTGTATTTTTCGTAATAGTGTATTTTTACATGCTCGTTTTCATCTGCGGTACTTACTGCTAAAAGATCCTGCACCTAAGTGTTCGGTGATTTCCAAAAATAACTTGTCGGTGGATGATGGGATAGTTCCTTTGAATGGGTACATTCGATTTCCTTCCCCAATCTAAGCTAGAGCTGCTACAGTGTATCTCCGTGAGAATGATACGGGAAGCAACTAAAACAAGTCACACCAAATACCTGTGCATCCAGTAAGAGTAAGCACATCGAGGTGCGATTTTGGTCAAGTTAGTTTCTTGTACACATTGTTTATTAGAGCCATAGAAAATGGGGTGATGCCCCGTTGTGCATAAACTACAGTCGCTGCCTCTTTGCAAGGGTACCGTTCTCCAACAGTGCTGGTAAATCATCGAGTAGAAATGGGTAATACACAGCACCTGTTAATCTTTTTGGTGAAGTGTATGGCCCTACGAGTTTGTCAGTGATAACATTGTGTCAGTCAGGTGCAACAGTAGACACATAGGCTAATATCAGTGAGAGTAATGGTTGCCCACAGTGTAACTTTCTGAAGCTATTCATGTCTTTAGGCACCATATTCTATGACTACTTACGCTTAATAACAAGGTGTGTGGTTTTAGAATGGTTGTGTCAGCCCGTACCGGTAACCACTGCAGCAAAAATTTTATGTCAATACAACTGATATGAACGAAATAAAAAAATATATATTCAGTTACCTCAATTGCTGCCCATACATTGATAATGAAGCGCGCAGCAGTCATGGGCGCTGCAGTCATGGACTATGCGGCTGGTCACGGCGGAGGTTCGAGTCCTCCCTAGGGCATGGGTGTGTGTGTTTGCCCTTAGGGTAATTTAGGTTAAGTAGTGTGTAAGCTTAGGCACTGATGACCTTAGCAGTTAGGTCCCGTAAGATTTCACACACAATTGAACAGTCTCACTTCCGGGATTATTCTATAATTTGTATCTGCCCACACGAGCGTGTTGTGGTAATTTACTATGCAATCTCTTGTGAATCCTTCCTCCTCTGTAAATATAACGCACATTTCAACGGCCCATATGTCAACAGTTACTGGTTTCCGGAGATAACACTATAGGAACTTTTCTTCCAGTTTTGATCAATAACGGTAAGAATACGTGACACTGTTTCTAAACACCTTATATATACGAGAGCTATTTGGAAACTAAGATCCGAATTGTAAACCACAGTGAAAACCAAAAACGTTTTATTTGCTACAATTAGCTACACGTTCTAGCTATTTCTCTGCATAGTCACCGCTCCGACTCAGAGACTTGTCGTGGCATTATACCAACTTCCAACACCCTCGTCGTAGAAAGCAACCACCCGTCTTCCCGCCAATTCTCTGCGCGGTTCTGCAGTTCATTCTCCGTGCCAAAAAGTCTTCGTAGCCAGCGGTTCATATGAGTAGAGATGAAATTGAGGGGGAGCCAAGTCCGGGCTGTATGGTGGGCTATCAACACTTCCGATCGAAAACGCTGCAGGAGCGTCTTCGTTGCGACTGCAGTGAGGGGAAAAGTATTTTCATGATGAAAGAAAAAAAATGGTTCGAATGGCTCTGAGCACCATGGGACTTAACTTCTGAGGTCATCAGTCCCCTAGAACTTAGAACTACTTAAACCTAACTAGCCTAAGGACATCACACACATCCGTGCCCGAGGCAGGATTCTAACCTGCGACCGTAGCGGTCGCGCGGTTCCAGACTGTAGCGCCTAGAATCGCTCGGCCACGCCGGCCGGCATGATGAAAGAAATGCATGACAGATACATTACATGAGCGACATGGAACCAGGTGAAATCACTCAGCAGGAACTTCCTCGTACACTTGGTAGGAGGCACTATTTTCTAGGGATTTTTACGTGCTCACTGTGAGCTCAGAAATGAAAAGAGCGATGTGACGCAATCAAGGGGTATACTAGGGACGCCACTCAAGAAGTCTGTGCAGTGCTCCATCGGAATTCCAGCGTGGTTTCCATTTCGTGACTGGTAGGACTTTAATTACCGAATAACCCACGTGCTACCGATACCATCGTAGATGCCACGGCGGAGAGTACTTCGTACCAGTATTAGAGATTTTCTTTGCTATTCCAATAATCCATCGCGCGTTTAACGAGGGAAAATGGTGGAGATCTCTCATAGCTATCTCACTAAGTGAGGTTTACGACGGCGGCAGCAGGATTGTCGCGCCGTCTTCCTCGAATCCCGGCTCAGAAAATTTGCCCAAGAGGGTTTTGTAAGACCAACGTTACCTTGCTGCGAAATATGCTCATTTAAGTTTCATAGACATCCCAGTACATTTGTGAATTTGTTCGACGTCTATTGGCTTGCCTACCTGAATACCAAACGCTGGAGCAATTCAGTAGAATAAGTCGCATAACTGTCTCGTACGCGGGTTCATTCACAGATACAGCTGTATCATCATTTATGTATATTGAGGACATTGCGGATCCTATTATGTGTTATTGGCGGATATCGTCTCTGTTGACCGATCGCCCTCCTATGTAATGTGTTGGGACAGATTAGTAAAAATTCCTCGAATTAATTAAATCCCTGTGAAAAGACTACATATCATCATATTTTCATTACAGTAAACAATACGGTACAATCAAAATATCCACGGGTGTGCTGCCGGTCTATAGTGTCCAACGGGCACAATATTTCGGCGATCATACATGTCGCCATCATCAGGTGAACTGACGGACTGAGCTCCTGTGAGCGTGCCGGTACGGAGATCCGTACGCTATGGCTGCTCAGTTCCCTCTGAGCAGCCATAGCGTACGGATCTCCGTGCCGGCACGTTCACAGGAGCTCAGTCCGTCAGTTCACCTGATGATGGCGACATGTATGATCGCCGAAATATTGTGCCCGTTGGACACTATAGACCGGCAGCACACCCGTGGATATTTTGATTATCAAATACGCCGGGAGAAACTCAAGAATCACAATACGGTACAAGTTTCGAACGCCTTTCGGAAAACTTGGAAGACTGACTCTACCTGTTCTCTTGGGTGTACTAGTAGTGGTGTCGTCCGAAGAGCGAGGTGCCAAAGTGAGGTTGGTACCTCCCAACGCAACCACAAGGGACTATAGTCGCTGCAAGCCGCATCGACAAATGAGCGCTACAGTTGCCGTAACGGATCACTACTTTCGGCCGAACACAGTCCGCGATCATCGATTAAGACGACAAAAAACGTATCCTAATAGGCCAGCTATGTGATCAATGTCTTAGGCAGAACATTACGAGAAATTCATTGTTCAATATACTCTGCATGAAAAACTTTTGTTTTGTCTGCATCAAGTGATACGTAAAGAAACATATTTAAGTATTCAGGACATTCCTGTGTAATATGGAATGTACAAAGTTAAGTAAGTCTTGTTATCTGTGTTGTAATAAGGTGAAATATTGTATGGATTATAGTATCCATTCCATCTCCTCCCGTAGCAAAGTAAAAAAGCTTTGCCGTTCAGCCTATACAACGCTAGAATCAATTTATCGAGTTTCAGCCTAGAGAGAACCTCATATTGCTCCAGGAATGTTATGGCGTTCCATCTTAAAATAGTCTGGTGTGCAAAAATTAAGGACGAAAGTAATTTTCGCCTGATTTGTCATACCAAGTAACATAATTCGATGAATCTTGGACCGCACATACAACGAACTGCTACAGTATACTAGTCAAGTGAAGCTAATCTATAGAAATACGCCGTGGGGCGAATAGAAATGACATTTCTAGTCTTTTATTCAGACACAATAATTACACTGAATTCATCGTCATTTATGAGGGCCCCCTGGACATTACAAATGGGGGGACGTGGTCCTTAATAGGCTGTGTCGTCACCATTGGCGGGGAAGCACACCAGTCTATGTTCCAGAATCCTGTAACAGATGGACCGTTTTTTTTTTTTGGTCATCAGTCTACTGACTGGTTTGATGCGGCCCGCCACGAATTCCTTTCCTGTGCTAACCTCTTCATCTCAGAGTAGCACTTGCAACCTACGTCCTCAATTATTTGCTTGACGTAATCCAATCTCTGTCTTCCTCTACAGTTTTTGCCCTCTACAGCTCCCTCTAGTACCATGGAAGTCATTCCCTCATGTCTTAGCAGATGTCCTATCATCCTGTCCCTTCTCCTTATCAGTGTTTTCCACATATTCCTTTCCTCTCCGATTCTGCGTAGAACCTCCTCATTCCTTACCTTATCTGTCCACCTAATTTAAACATTCGTCTATAGCACCACGTCTCAAATGTTTCGATTCTCTTATGTTCCGGTTTTCCCACAGTCCATGTTTCACTACCATACATTGCTGTACTCCAGACGTACATCCTCAGAAATTTCTTCCTCAAATTAATGCCGGTATTTGATATTAGTAGACTTCTCTTGGCCAGAAATGCCTTTTTTGCCATAGCGAGTCTGCTTTTGATGTCCTCCTTGCTCCGTCCGTCATTGGTTATTTTACTGCCTAGGTAGCAGAATTCCTTTACTTCATTGACTTCGTGACCATCAATCCTGATGTTAAGTTTCTCGCTGTTCTCATTTCTACTACTTCTCATTACCTTCTTCTTTCTCCAATTTACTCTCAAACCATACTGTGTACTCATTAGTCTGTTCATTCCGTTCAGCAGATCATTTAATTCTTCTTCACTTTCACTCAGGATAGCAATGTCATCAGCGAATCGTATCATTGATATCCTTTCACCTTGTATTTAAATTACACTCCTGAACCTTTCTTTTATTTCCATCATTGCTTCCTCGATGTACAGATTGAAGAGTAGGGGCGAAAGGCTACAGCCTTGTCTTACACCCTTCTTAATACGAGCACTTCGTTCTTGGTCGTCCACTCTTATTATTCCCTCTTGGTTGTTGCACATATTGTATATGACCCGTCTCTCCCTATAGCTTACCCCTACTTTTTTCAGAATCTCGAACAGCTTGCACCATTTTATATTGTCGAACGCCTTTTCCAGGTCGACAAATCCTATGAAAGTGTCTTGATTTTTCTTTAGCCTTGCTTCCATTATTAGCCGTAACGTCAGAATTGCCTCTCTCGTCCCTTTACTTTTCCTAAAGCCAAACTGATCGTCACCTAGCGCATTCTCAAATTTCTTTTCCCTTCTTCTGTATATTATTCTTGTAAGCATGAGCATGCAAGAGCTGTTAAGCTGATTGTGCGATAATTCTCGCACTTGTCAGCTCTTGCCGTCTTCGGAATTGTGTGGATGATGCTTTTCCGAAAGTCAGATGGTATATCGCCAGACTCATATATTCTACACACCAACGTGAATAGTCGTTTTGTTGCCACTTCCCCCAATGATTTTAGAAATTCTGATGGAATGTTATCTATCCGTTCTGCCTTATTTGACCGTAAGTCCTTCAAAGATCTTTTAAATTCCGATTCTAATACTGTATCCCCTATCTCTTCTAAATCGACTCCTGTTTCTTCTTCTATCACATCGGACAAATCTTCACCCTCATAGAGGCTTTCAATGTATTCTTTCCACCTATCTGCTCTCTCCTCTGCATTTAACAATGGAATTCCCGTTGCACTCTTAACGTTACCACCGTTGCTTTTAATATCACCAAAGGTTGTTTTGACTTTCCTGTATGCTGAGTCTGTCCTTCCGACAATCATATCTTTTTCGATGTCTTCACATTTTTCCTGCAGCCATTTCGTCTTAGCTTCCCTGCACTTCCTATTTATTTCATTTCTCAGCGACTTGTATTTCTGTATTCCTGATTTTCCCGGAACATGTTTGTACTTCCTCCTTTATCAATCAACTGAAGTATTTCTTCTGTTACCCATGGTTTCTTCGCAGCTACCTTCTTTGTACCTATGTTTTCCTTCCCAACTTCTGTGATGGCGCTTTTTAGAGATGTCCATTCCTCTTCAGTTGTACTGCTTACTGCGCTATTCCTTATTGCTGTATCTATAGCGTTAGAGAACTTCAAACGTATCTCGTCATTCTTTAGTACTTCCGTATCCCACTTCTATGCGTATTGATTCTTCCTGACTAATGTCTTGAACTTCAGCCTACTCTTCATCACTATTATATTGTGATCTGAGTCTATATCTGCTCCTGGGTAGGCCTTACAATCCAGTATCTGATTTCAGAATCTCTGTCTGACCATGATGTAATCTAATTGAAATCTTCCCGTATCTCCCGGCCTTCTCCAAGTATACCTCCTCCTCTTGTGATTCTTGAACAGGGTATTCGCTATTACTAGCTGAAACTTGCTACAGAACTCAATTAGTCTTTCTCCTCTTTCATTCCTTGTCCCAAGCCCATATTCCCCTATAACCTTTTCTTCTACCGTAGCGACATCGAAATCTATGCAACAGTATTTTACCCTCTTTTTATAGCTATGATTTACCTAAGCACTTTTACAGTCGCTCGTAACTATTCGCTGGTGTCTCTGTAATATTTCTCGAAATCATCAGTCAGAAATCTGGTTCCTTCCTTTACGTTATTGTGTATTCTAACTTACTTTATTAGAGCAGCCGGAGTTAATTTCCACGAGGGCTCCAGAATTGCTTCTTCACATGTTTTCAAACATACGAGGACGACAGACCGACACGATATTCACTACCTACTATAATCTATCGCAGCGTTACACACAATACTGTTGCTGTTAAATCTGTAACGTTGATAGGGTTCCGGTACAAAATATTACCGACTCAATTCGTAGCTAGGTGTCCCAGCATCAGTAAAACTTCGACATGTGTATTCCGAACAGATCTAGGCTTCCTCAAATTTTCAGTAACGGGGATGATACGAAAACAGAAGTCAAGTGCAGCGCATGTGACACAGATCTCTCAGGACCGCCTGACATCTTCTCGCTACGAGCTCCGTTGTTTTCACGTGATATTTGCATTTCAAAGGTGGCCTATTTGCCTCGGTCTCTGCCGCTTTCATTATTCTTGGCCTCTGTTGTTCCCGTACGCAAATACCGAGCAGAAGTGGTCCTCGCTTTGTGTTCAACAACATCACTTAGCAGCGGTGTTTATTCCAATATATACAGAAGCAATGGAAAACCGACGGGCTTTAAGCAAAAAGAAACTACGCTGTGCAGAAAGCAGACGCGTAGATATCATATAGTTGCGCGACCTCCATCTAAAAATCAGGAAAAAGTATATGACGATATTTTCAACACGTGCAGAAGTGCAAACATTGAAGAAATGTTATTACTCAACCACGATATTATTCTCCTTGGCCGTTATGGCAAATACGTATTGATGTAATAGCAAATAAGTACGGTGGTGATTAAGGAAAACTCAAAAAAATGGTTCAAATGGCTCTTTGCACTATGGGACTTAACTTCTGAGGTCATCAGTCCCCTAGAACTTAGAACTACTTTAACCTAACTAACCTAAGGACACCACACACATCCCTGCCCGAGGCAGGATTCGAACCTGCGACCTTAGCGATCGCGCGGTTCCAGACTGTAGCGCCTAGAACCGCTCGGCCACTCCGGCCGGCTAAGGAAAACTCATTGCAATGTCAATGCTTTCAGGTGATTGTGCATATAGTATCAAATCTGATTACGCGCTGACTCGAAGTATGCCAACCGAAGCGTCCTCATTCCCAGATACAGCAACAGTGTGGTCAAGTAATACCGTGTCGCCCCCCCCCCCCCCCCACTTCCCCATGAGCCATGGACTTTACCCTAGGTGGGGAAGCTTGCGAGCCTCAGCTATACAGATAGCCGTACCGAAGGTGTAACAACAACAGAGGGTCACCTGTTGAGCGGCCAGACAAACGTGTGGTTTATAAAGGTGGGCAGCAGTCTTTTCAGTAGTTGCAGGGCAATAGTCTGGATGATTGACTGATCTGGCCTTGCGACATCAATCAGAATGGCCGTGCTTTCTTGGTACTGCGAACGGCTGAAAGCAAGGACAGGTAGCTATATTGTTTGTTTAAACGATGATGGTATCCTCTTAGGTAACATATTCCGGAGATAAAACATATCCCCATTCGGAACTTCGGTCGGAGGCTACTCAGGAGGATATCGTCATCAGGAGAAAAAAAACTGGCGGTCTACGGATCGCAGCGTGGAATGTTAGCTCCCTTAATTTGGCAGGTAGGATAGAAAATTGAAAAAGGGAAGTGAATAGGTTGAAGTTAGATATAATGGGAGTTAGTGAAGGTCGGAGGCAGGAGTGATAGGATCTCTGATCAGGTGAGTGGTGAGTTATAAATACAAACAGGGGTAACTCAGGAGTTGGTTTAATAATGAATAAGAAAATAGGAATGGGGGAAGCTACTATGAACAGCATAATGAACCCATTGTCGTAGCCAAAATAGACACGAAGACCACTCATGCCACAGTAGTACACGTTTACATGCCAACTAGCTCCGCAAACGTAAAAGAGACTGAGGAAATAATTCAGACGAAAATTTTTTGGGATGGGGGACTGGAATTCCATAGTAGAGAATGGAATATAACTAAAAATAGTAGGTGAAAATGGACTCAGGCAAAGGAATGAAAGAGGAAGCCACCGGGTAGAATTTTGCACACGTGGTTTAAGAATCACAAAAGAAAGTTCTATACGTGGTAGTCACCTGTAGATCCCCGAAGGTTTTAGATTGATTTAATGATTACACAGCGACTTAGCAACCAGGTTTTTAATTGTAACACATCTCCAGGGGCAGATATGGACTCTGACCATAATGTATTGATTATGAACTGTTGATTAAAACTGAAGAAACTGGAAAATGGTAGGAAATTAAAGAGATGGGACCTTGATATGTTGAACCAGAGATTGTTGAGAGTTTCAGAAGGAGCATTAGGCAACGGTTGACAACAGGGGAAAGAAATACAGTAGAAGACGAATGGGTGGCTTTAAGAGATGAAATAGTGAAGGCAGCAGAGGACCAAATAGATAAAAAGAAAAGGCCTAGAAAAAGTCCTTGGATAACGCAAGAGATACTGAATTTAACTAACGAAAGCAGAAAGTATAAAAATGGAGAAAATTGAGCAAACGAAAGTGAACACAAACGTTTAAAAAAATCTACAGGAAAATTATAGAGGACCTTGGAGGAAAGAGCAGTAACTGTATGAATGTCAAGCGCTCAGCTGGTAACCCAGCCCTAAGCAATGAATGGAAAGCTGAAAGATGGAAAGAGGATACACAGGGTCTATGCAACGGAGATGATAGCAATATTGTAGGAAGGGGAATGGACGTATATGAAGAGTCCAGGGAAAAAAAGGATGAGGGTCCAGTAAGCGATATTTTGAGAAAACAGAGGTTTTAATTTTAAAACGAAATAACTAAACCCTAAACAAACAACAGTATTGTATCTAATCGTTTGGTGTTATGTACAATATCGTGTAGCATTCTAAACACAAAGTAGTTCTTGTTTTGAACACTACACGAGTCACAAAAAATTGAAAGTTCCTTTATTTCATAGTCAAGATGATGAGAAATGAAATCCCACAGCTTGGAACAAACCTCATCTCCTCTTTTTTTCCCAGATGTTTGAGAATATATGTAGAAAATAGCTTCAGAATCTGATAATTGGCGCATGTTAAACAAGTAGAATGACAGTTAGCAACGATAGTAAACATTGTTCGTGCTGATATTTGGAACAGGCAGATTTTTCTAAACGTCCATGGCGATTCTTTCTTCGGTCTTGTCTTTTCGTGCTGCAAGCCTAGCATTTTTCTTTAGTTTGCCAAAAGAATCAGCTCGCTTTAAGTTTAATTCTTTTTTTAGTATGTTCTTTAGTTCATAGTTAAGTTTTAAAGCTTCATTCTGAATAGTAGTAGGCAGGGTTAGTTTCGAATGAACAAATTCTATTTTCACAGCAAATTCATCACAGGTGCTACAGGTGTCACACCTTGGATAGCCAAAGATCAAATTAAATTTGCTGTTAAATTTTTCTCTATACTTTTCCAGTGATATTTTATTGTCTGGGAAAGCCTTTTTGTAGAGACAAAACATTTTACTCACGTTAAGTTCCTGTAGTAAGTAGCGTTTTTGAGACTTAGCTAAACCATAGTGAGAGTTTGATTTCTGGACTGTGTATGTTCAATGATAGAATTTACATCATCAGGAAGCTTGTTAGGACTGGAGCTGTGTTTTCCTCGCATATCCAATGGTGGTAAACCTGTAGTTTTAAGACTCTGTTGTAGACTTTGCAGCGTTTTAGGTGTGAAGTGATAAAAATGATTTGCAACACACAGGGATTTCACAGACCTGTTCATTCCTTATTACTCTCACCTGATAAGAATACGAATATGTGTGAAAGTCAGCCTCAGATTCTGGTTTCCTAGACCGATGACAAGTGACAGGAGAGCATTGTACTAATCCACAAAGATGCATCGACTGTTTTTCATGTGATTCAATCTAACTAAACTTTGAAATAATATCACTTCTTTCACTTGCACTTATGTATTTGAAACACTCTAGTTTTAAGCACTTACAGTCTGGTCCTGTTTCACGGCTACTTAACCTCAACTATTTCATTACATCTTGCATGCGGCCAAAGGATTTTCTTTTCCTTGAACTATTTTCAAAGGTTGTATCCTCTTCATTTTCACACATTTTCATTAATAAGTTATAGACCAAACAAGGCACAACAACCAATAAATCAACACTGGGGTAACAAGCTTCAACAGTTAACACAACATTAAATCACCAACAGCTGGGTGAACTGAAAGCAGAGCATTCTGCAATCAGTCAGCCAAATAAGCGGACCCTCATCCTTGTAACTCACATAGAATAGCACCCTCGTCTTTCTTGCCTAAACCATATATTTTTGTTGGCCGTGTATCCACAGACATTCATCTTTTTGGCCTTTTGGGAGCAGTTCGACATATTCTGTTGGGATTAAACTATACAAATTCACTGCAAACTCATTTATCATTAAAAGTGGTCCCTCATCCTTTCTTCCCTGTGCTCTTCATACGGAGACGCGACGGGAGATATGATACTGCGAGGGCAAACGATATTCCGTCAGAACTGTTAATAGACTTGGGAGAGCCAGTCACGACAAAACTTTTCCTTCTGGTGTGCTAGGTGTTTCAGACAGGCGAAATACCCTCGGGCTTCAAGAATAATGTAGTAATTCCAATTCGAAGGAAAGCAGTGGCTGACAGCTGTGAAAATTACCTAAGTATCAGTCTAATAAGTCATTGTTGCAAAACACTGACACGAATTCTTTGCAGAGAAATGGAAAAACTCGGGGAAGATCAAGTTGGATTCCGTAGAAATGTAGCAACACGAGAGGCAATACTGACTCTACCGCTCATTTTAGAAAATAGGTTAAGCAATGGCAGACATATATTTGTAGCATTTGTAGATTAAGAGAAATCTTTTGACACTGTTGCCTGAAATACTATCTTTGAAATTCTGATGGTAGCAGAGTTAAAATACAGAGAGCGAAAGACTATTTACAACTTGTGCAGAAACCAGACGGCAGTTATAAGAGTCGATGAGCATGGAAGGGAGGCAGTTGTTGAAAAGGAGTGAGACTGCGTCGTAGGCTAACCCCAATGTTGTTCAGTATGTACACTGAACGAGCTGTAAAGGACCCAAAAAAATTTGGAATAGAAATTAAAGTTCGGGAGCGGAAATAAAAACTTTGAGGTTTGTCGATGATATTGTAATTCTGTCAGAGACAGCAGAGGACTTGGAAGAACAGTTGAACGCAATGTCTTGAAAGGATAAGATGAACATTAGCAAAAGCAAAACATGGATATTGGAATCTAGTCGAAGTAAATTAGGTGATGCTAAATGAATCAGATTAAGGAACGAGACAGTTAAAGTAGCAGATGAGTTTTGCTATTTGACTAGCAAAATAACTGTTGATGGCTGAAGTAGATAGAATATAAAACGTAGACTGTCAATAGCAAGAAAAGCATTTCTCAAGAAGAGAGATTTGTTAACATCGAATACAGATTTAAGTGTCAGGAAGCCTTTTCTGAAACTAATTGTTTGAAGTGTAGCCATGTATGGAAATGAAACATAAACGATAAATACTTTACATAAAAACATAATAGAAGCTTTAGAAATGTGGTGCTATACGCTGAAGATTAGATAGGTCGATCACAACTAATGGGGAAGTACTAAATAGAACTGGGGAGATGAATAAAACTGGGGAGACAAAAAAATTGTGGCACAACTTGACCAAAAGAAGCGATCGATTGATAGGTGACATCATGGCATCACCAGTTTAGTACTGAAGGGAAGTGAGGAACGTAAAAATCGTAGAGGGAGACCAAAAGACGAATACAGTAATCAGATTCAGAAGCATGTAGGTTGCAGTAGTTATTCGTAGATGAAGAGGCTCGCAGAAGATGCAGTAGCATGGAGAGCTGCATCAGAACAGTCTTCGGACTGAATACCATAAGAACAAATAATACCGTAGCTGTAGTAGTAGTAGTAGTAGTTGTTGTTGTGGTTGTATTTTTGTTCAGACCGCATTCTGGTTGATGTAGCTCTCCAAGCTAGTCTACCCTATGCAAATCTTTTCACTTCTGCTCAATTATTGCAACCTACATCTACTTGAAACCGCACACTGTATCTAAGCCTTGGTTACCTCTCGCCCCTCCCATCCACTTTCCAACCCCACTTCCATCACGAAATTAACAATTCCTTGGAATCTCTTGATATGTTCCACCAACCTACTCCCTCATTTAGTATTCGTCACTACAAAAACATTTCAAAAGTTTCTATTCTCCTCTAGTGCCGGGAAGGGCTCTCAATAAGGGAAGTGTCCAGGCGTCTCGGAATGAACAAAAGCGATGTTATTCTGACATGGAGGAGATACAGAGAGACAAGAACTGTCGATTACATGCCTCGATCAGGCCTGTTGATATTTCATTAATCATTTGTTGAGCGCCAGGGCGCTCATTAGTCTTAAATTTCTTGCAGCCTGAATTGCTGTCAGTTAAAGACTTAGCGAGCGCGGTGGTGCATGTTTATTAATTACAGTCATTAATTGGAAGGTTATTAACAGAGATCGATAAGAGCCAGACTTGCATTTTTCTAAAATTGCAAAAATTATTCAAGTTGTTTTGAAAAGATAAACTGTTGTTGACATACGGTTTAGTAAGCTCCAGGTGAACATTATTCTAAAACTGTAAATTTCGTTTAGATTGCTTTGAAAAGATAAATTGTGCACTGACAGATAGTTTAGTAAGCGCTAGGTGCATATTTTCTTAAATCTAAAATTTACTGAAATTCTTACGAACGATTGCTTTACTGAGTGTGGTGATGCAGTTTTCTTAACTATAAATTGTTTGCTGCGTAATGAGCATTTCATTCGAGTATTTCATACAGGAAGAAATTTGCTTAACTGTGTCCATACACTCACTGGTTATACTTGTACAAATAAATCACCACGCAAACTGTGTATGATGTTGCTGTTTTTGGGCTAACCCTCCCACTCAACATCCTTCTGTGCTGATCCTTATGACTTGTCCCTATGACCGCCATTTCACACCAGCTAGGTGCCTTTCAAAGTATGTTGACACAATTTCTCCATACTTATCAATCATGTACAATCTGCTCGCTCGACGAAATACCCATACCTAAAGACTAGAAAGTTGCACAGGTCACACCAGTACTTGAGAAAGGAAGCACGAGTAATCCGCAGAATTACAGGCCTATACCACAGATGACGATTTGCAGTAGGATTTTGGAACATATACCGTGTTCGAACATTGTAATTTAAGGTGACACACAGTGAGCACGGAGTCACCAACACAACTAGCTCTTTTTTTTCTCACGAACAAATGAGTGCTATCGGCAGTGGATCTCAAACTGATTCAACTTTTCTACGTTTCCAAAAAGCTTTTGGTACCGTTCCTCACAAGTTATTTCTAATCAAATTGTGTTCCTATGAACTATCGTCTCAGCTGCGCGACTTGATTCGTTATTTTCCGTCAGAAATATTAAAGTTGTAACAAACTTATCGAGTAAAACAGAATTGACATCTGTCGTTCCTCAAGGAAATGTTGTAGGCCCTCCGCTGTTTCTTGTCTGTATAAATGATTTAGGAGACAATCTGAACGTCCTTCTTAGGTTGTTTGCTGACGATGCTGTCGAGAGTGGAGGGGAGGGGAAGGGGAGGGTGACTATGCCAAATCCCTCAATAATCGTGCCACCCTGTGTCGATGCGGGACAAAGGCACAAAAAACTGGAGATCTTTCAGTTATTTCCGATTGTCTAATGTTGCTTCTGTCTAGTTCCTCCGTTATTTCTGTAATCCATGCTACTTTTGATTACTTTTTACATAAATAAAGGAATATATGTTTCGTTAGCCTGTTGTCATTCGTTTGGTCGTGGTGTCCAAACAGGACTAATCATCGCATTGCCATTTCGTCCGATATTTCCTCTATATTTTGGTAGATCACCTCTTTACTTCTCGTTTTCCAGACATCCCTAGTTTGTATTGTTCCAATTATTTTTCTGACAATCCGTCTTTAAGGTATCTCAGTAAGCATTCGCATGCTTACCATTAACCAATTGTGTTTTAGATTTGTATTTTCATTTATGCATTGTTGTTGTAGATACCTTTTTTTATTGAAACACATTCCATTATTTATTGAATTCCTTTATTTAACCTTGCATCACTAGTACCGTAAGCTTCTGGAACTAGGCATTCTATATAGGATGATTTTTTCCACTGAGTACAAACTCTAGGGATTGATCGATGAGAGGATACGGAACAAAAAAGGCCTCAAGAAATTTTTGTGAGGAAATCCATGACTTCCATGCTAGAGACCGTTTGTTCCATCATATCTAGTTACGGAGACTGAGGCCTAATACGCGCTGTGCAATGCAGCCATTGTTACAGTTTTTTTTGAAAGGCATCATGTTTACGCCAGTGACTGTAAAACTTTTTATTTCCACTATTGCAATTTCGGCCTTAGGCCATTATCAAGTGCTGATGTTTTGGCTTTAAGCCATGTCCACTTTATACACGCCGAGACATTTATATGTCGTTGTCATTTGCTGTTATATATATTCGTAACGCTGCTAAGTAGTGCGAGCACGCATGTCCATATATCGTTACGAATCTATATAACAGCAAATGACAACGACATATAAATGTGTCAGCCTGTATAAAGTTGATATGGCTTAAAGCCAAAACATCTGCACTTGATAACGGCCTAAGACCGAGAATGCAGTAGTGGAAATAAAAAGTTTAACAGTCACTGGCGTAAACATGATGTCTTTCAAAAAATTTTACGTGAGTGTGAATCCCAGTTATGAAAAGTTAATTCATTGTTACAGTGTTTTATGTGCCTCAACGCACGCGTGTACGCGGCATGTCTTCTCTCTCACGGGCACATCAGGTCATGTTGCATCCGAACAGTGTCAAAGACAGAATGAATACGTTGCTCCAGTGTCTTCACATCTGTAATGGGCTGTGCATGCACGATACTTCTGAGATGGCCCATAACCAGTAATCGCTCTTGTTTAGATCCGGTGAACGAGCTGGCCATATAGCTGCACCGATGCTGATGATTCGCTGTCACCATATCATGGGCGTTCTGCGTAAACGTGGCCTTGTCTGTGAATAGTGTGGATGACGTAAATCTCGGATTCGTGGTTGCTTGGTGAAGAAACCAGTGACAAAACTGTCTCAGAAAAACTTTGAAACACTATTGCAAACACTGAATGCTGTGGTTGCTGTCGGCAGGGATGAGTCTCTTGATACAGCCATGCTGTCCATCGCCCGCTCCCATTTACCTGTCGGCAAGCTCTCGATTCGAGTACGGAATTATTGTGTACAACGTTGCATCACATCCACTACAAGGTGAGTCAGCAAGAAAAGTGTATTCGGACAAAACGTTACCAGTTACTATGGCAGGAGTGGGTGCAAGGGCATGACGTATGAGGAACAGTACCACCCCTAGGAGGAAACTATGCATACTGTAATTGTGACTGCATAGTACAGTGAGTATTGAACCGCAGTCTCTCTAATAAAGTAGACTGAATAAATGGTCTCTAGCGTAGAAATCATGCATTTCGGGCCATAATTCATAAGACCTTTTTTGTTCCGTATCCTCTCATCGATCAAACCCCTAGAGTTTGTACACGGTGGAAAAAATCACCCTGTATAAACTGCCCAGTCACATTAATATGATCACCTGTCAAAAGCTTGGAAACGTTTTGCAGCGCCAACTGCTGTGAGACGTGCAGGAGGAGTCAGTGAGGCCCTGTAAGGGATGTGGAGTCATTCCCACTCCCGCGCCGTGGCCAGCTGCGCTAGATTTTTCTGTTGAGGATGCATAGCGCGAACAACCGAATCGAGGTGGTCCCATAGAGTCTCTATTGAGTTTAAATCCAGGGAGTATGGTGGCCACGAGAGTGCGGTAAACTCATCGTGGTGCTGTTCGAACCACGCACGTACACTTCGAGCTGTGTGATGAGTTGCGTTGTCCTGCTGGTAGATACCACCCAACTGAGAAAAAATAAACTGTGAACATGGTCCCCCAATGATAAATGCATATTTATGTTGATCCATTGTGCCTTTGAGTGATGGAATCACCCAAGGAATGCCACGAAAACATTCCCCAGACCATAACACTCACTCTTGGTTGCAGAGTGTTTGCTTTCAGAGTTTTCGCGGCATACACGCCAACGGCCATCTGTCCGATGGAGCATAAAAAGTGTCTGATCTAAAAAGACCACCTGTAGCCAGTGAATGAACGTGCAGTTGCGGTACTGGTGTCTAAATTCCAGTCTTTGTCGCCGTGAACGGTAGTCGGCATAGCTGCGTGAAGCAGGCGCCTGCAGCGGAGGCCCGTGCTGAACGGAAGTTGAGGGTACACTACTGCTAGGCCCTTGGTTCATCTTGGCAGTCAGTTGCTCCACAGCTGCGCTTGCAATCGCCCGCACACGTCTCCGCAACCGCCGTTCACTCTTGTCATCCATGGCCCGTGGTGCACCACAGCTGCCTCGGCGCCGGTTTTGTATAGCACCATTTTCCCATGCACGGTATCCTTTAACCACGGCGGCATGCGAATAGTTTACGTTCTCAGCCACTTCCGATATGCTTCCACCCTTCGTCCAAAAGCCAATGATCACGCTCTTTTGGAGGTCAGGTAAACCGCTCTGTTTTCGCATTACAGCGACTTCACTGTTTCACGCGTCCTCCCGAGACGCTTTATATACTCTCCACTGCTAATGCTACCATCTGAGACTAACAGAAGGAAGTGCTTCAGCTACTAAGAAGAAGCAACAGAGCATTTGATGGTGCTTACAATGCAAGGGCAGCTCATTCCAGAGGCGTACCAGAGAAGTTATGGTACCGAATCATTTTTTTTCTCCAGATATCATTTCATACAGTCGATCTACATCTACATCTACATCTACGTCCATACTCCGCAAGCCACCTGACGGTGTGTGGCGGAGGGTACCTTCAGTACCTCTATCGGTTCTCCCTTCTATTCCAATCTCGTATTGTTCGTGGAAAGAAGGACTGTCGGTATGCCTCTGTGTGGGCTCTAATCTCTCTGGTTTTATCCTCATGGTCTCTTCGCGAGATATACGTAGGAGGGAGCAATATACTGCTTGACTCTTCGGTGAAGGTATGTTCTCGAAACTTCAATAAAAGCCCGTACCGAGCTACTGAGCGTCTCTCCTGCAGAGTCTTCCACTGGAGTTTATCTATCATCTCCGTAACGCTTTCGCGATTACTAAATGATCCTGTAACGAAGCGCTCTGCTCTCCGTTGGATCTTCTCTATCTCTTCTATCAACCCTATGTGGTACGGATCCCACACTGCTGAGCAGTATTCAAGCAGTGGGCGAACAAGCGTACTGTAATCTACTTCCCTTGTTTTCGGATTGCATTTCCTTAGGATTCTTCCAATGAATCTCAGTCTGGCATCTGCTTTACCGACGATCAACATTATATGATCATTCCATTTTAAATCACTCCTAATGCGTACTCCCAGATAATTTATGGTATTAACTGCTTCCAGTTGCTGACCTGCTATTTTGTAGCTAAATGATAAAGGATCTATCTTTCTGTATATTCGCAGCACATTACACTTGTCTACATTGAGATTTAATTGCCATTCCCTGCACCATGCGTCAATTCGCTGCAGATCCTCCCGCATTTCAATACAATTTTCCATTGTTACAACCTCTCGGTACACCACAGCATCATCTGCAAAAAGCCTCAGTGAACTTCCGATGTCATCCACCAGGTCATTTATGTATATTGTGAATAGCAACGGTCCTATGACACTCCCCTGCGGCACACCTGAAATCACTCTTACTTCGGAAGACTTCTCTCCATTGAGAATAACATGCTGCGTCCTGTTATCTAGGAACTCCTCAATCCAATCACACAATTGGTCTGATAGTCCATATGCTCTTACTTTGTTCATTAAACGACTGTGGGGAACTGTATCGAACGCCTTGCGGAAGTCAAGAAACACGGCATCTACCTGTGAACCCGTGTCTATGGCCCTCTGAGTCTCGTGGACGAATAGCGCGAGCTGGGTTTCACATGACCGTCTTTTTCGAAACCCATGCTGATTCCTACAGAGTAGATTTCTAGTCTCCAGAAAAGTCATTATACTCGAACACAATACGTGTTCCAAAATTCTGCAACTGATCGATCTGGCTGCTATTACTCGCTCAAATCGATTATTGTGACATACCTTCGCTTCTTTCGTTTCCAGTTTCTGTTTTGTGATGTTTCCCGAATGGCTTATTCACAAAGAAATGAAGATTAGGGTTTTTATGTCCTGTCGAAGTCGAGCTCAATAGAGACAGAGCAGAAGCTCGAATTGTTTGAAGAATGGGGAAGGAATTCGGCCGTGCCCTTTGGAAGGAATCATTTTGGCATTTTCCTGGAAAGAGTTGGCGAATCACGAAAAACCGAAATCAGGATGGTCGGACCCGGATTTGAACTGTCGCTCCGAATGCCAATCCAGTGTGCTAACAACTGCGCTCCTTCGCTCGGTAAATGGTTTATTCAACCATTTAAATCCTCACATTTTCTGTCCCTAGGTTGACTCATAACATCATTTTTACGAAAGCTGTTTACACTTTAATACACGTAAATATTCGTATAAACGATTTCAACGAAAATCATATAAAACATTTAAACAAAAACCTAAATTACAGGGTACCACAAGCCTTTTGGGTCAGATTCAGATGATAGTGGATCATTGTATTGAGTTAGAGAACCAATATTTGGAAATTCATATTTATTGTGTTATGGATATACACAGTGTACACAGCATAAAACAACGTAGTTCATTCTAATTGTTCAAATGGACGACCGTCAGTGTCAATGCATGTATGAAAAACGGTGCGTGAAATTCTACCTCAAGCTCTCAGAGACCTCTGGTTTCTATTTAGCAGGAGACAGGCAGCTAGGACTCCAGAAGGATTTCATACACCAACGTCTTGACATAATCCCAGAGCAAAAGTCCATAGGTGTGAGATCCCGCAATCGCATAGGTCATGGAACAGGACCTACCCTTCCAATCCCACGATGACGGTACGTGTTGCTCAGGTGTTGGCAGACATTAACTTCGAAGTGGGTTGGTGCTCCGTCATGTCGAAACCACACACTTTCGTGGAAAACAAGGTGTACAATCACCAAAACTGTGACAGCACATCTCGCAGGAACACCAGTCAAGCGGGAATGCAACAAATAAGGTCCTATTAGTTGATCTTCGACAATGTCCGCCCATACGTTGAGAGAATAGCTGCTGCTGGCCATCGATGTGGGTGGTGTGGGGATTGTCCTAACCCCAAACATTGCTGTTACGGCTCTTGAAAACACTATCATGAGTGAATGACGCCTGATCCACGAACAATACAAACTGTACGTAATTCAGTACAGCAGCATTGCGGTGGATAATCCACTGACTGAAGTGAACGCGGGGCTCAAAATGCTTTGGTCCCAATGCTTGCACACGCTCTTTTTGACAAGAATTTAATGCCCAGTCCACCAGTACTCTCCACACTGTATTCTTCGAGTAGCGTGATCACGGCCAGGTTGACAGGTGCCTGTTGCTGGGTGGTCGGCTACAAGATCCAACACCATCTCGTCAAGTCTGGTATTCGGACAAGTCTTTGGCTGGAACCTTCGCCGGCTCTCTATGGCGTGAACGACCCCGTCTCTCGTAAGGCGGTATCCATGGAGATAAACTTCTTCCGATTAGGATGGCGCCTTTTGGTAAAGCATTCGCTGAACATTCAGGCTGCTTTATGGATACTACCTCCCGCCGCACTGGACATTAAATGCACGTCTGCCAACTATCGTCACAATCTGTCTGATGCAATGGACAGCTGACTCCATGAACATTAGTGTGCGTGAGCAAGGGTTAATGCGCTGATGTGATGCATGCGGTCTTTACATGACGCACGTGCTACGAACTAATTTGTGTAGAGTATTTGTGTTGGTGGTCTGAGGTGTAAGCTGTTTATCACCTGGGACTGCGGCAGAACTACAAGCACCATTGCAGTACAACGTATAGAGACCGGCAGTCGTCGCTTTGAACAGCTAGCAGAACTACAAGCGCCATTGCAGTACATGTATAGAGAACGGCAGTCGTCGCTTTGAACAGCTACTATGAACAACGTTGTTGTTATCCGGTTTACGCTGTGTTACTTCCACAACACAACAAAAATACACTTCCGACCATTGGTTCCCCGCCTCAATATAGTCGGTTGTGAACACGCTATCACCTGTTTCAATTTCCCCCCAAAAGGTTTGAGACACCCTAGATTTAAATCCATCTACACACATCAAAAAAAGTTTTGCATCACCATGGATCCCAAAACTCCTGAAGACAAACGTTGACTGTGGATATTGTATCACAGACACAGTCCGTTTTTCGTGCAGCCACAGGACGTCGTGTTACGACTCAAACTGTGCGCAATAGGCAGCATGATGCGCAGCTTCACACCTGATGTCCATGGCGAGGTCCATCTTTCAACCACGACACCATGCAATGCGGTACAGAAGGACCCGACAACATGTCAAATGGACCGCTCAGGATTGGCATCATGTTCTCTTCACCGATGAGTGTCTCATATTCCTTCAACCAGCTTATCGTCGGAGACGTGTTTGGAGACAACCTGGTCAACCTGAACGCCTTGAACACACTGTCCATCGAGTGCAGCAAGGTGCATCACCATGGATCCCAAAACTCCTGAAGACAAACGTTGACTGTGGATATTGTATCACAGACACAGTCCCTCTGACTGTTAAGATATGTCACTAAACCCGCCCAAAGATGTAAACAACCATGCATGAGCAGCGCCTATTAGACGGAGGGGGTCAATTACTGCTGTTTTGGAGTGGCATTATGTGGGGCCGACGTACGCCGCTGGTGGTCATGGAAGGCGCCGTAACGGCTACACTATCCGTGAATCCTATCCTCCGACCGATAGTGCAGCCATTCGGCAGCGTATTGGCTAGGCATTCGTCTTCACGGACGGCAGTTAGCGACCCCATCGTGCACATCTTCAAGATACCGACATCGCTCGACTAGAGAGGCCAGCATGTTCTGCAGGCATGAACCCTATCTAACATGCCTGGGAGAGACTGAAAAGTGCTGTTAATGGATGACGTGACCCAACAACCACTCTGAGGGAGCTACGCCAAATCGTCGTTGAGGAGTGAAACAATCTGGACCAACGTTGATGAATTTGTGGATAGTATGCCACGACTAACACAGGCAAGCATAAATGCAAGAGGACGTGTTACTGGGTATTAGAGGTACCAGTGTGTACAGTAATTTGGAGCACCACCTCTGGAGGTATCACTGTATGGCGGTACAACATGCAATGTGTGGTTTTCATGAGCAATAAAAAGGGCGGAAATGATGTTTATGTTGATCTCTATGCCAATTTTCTATACATGTTCCTGAACTCTCGGAACCACGTTGATCCAAAACTTTCTGTCGTGTTCTTTTAGTTTCTATACTATAGCTTCCATTCTATTCAGTCGGTGCTCAGCAATCCTTTCGAGAATAGTTAACGGAAAGAACCCTTTCTATGTAGCTGTGCACTCGAAAAACAACAGACTTGGACAAAAAATTTGTAGACCAGTCTCTTCTTGATCATGGAATAAAATTAATGATACTGTAGACGTTTCTAGTACAGCATGCGAGACCATACATTGTATTGGTCACACGACTTACAACAATAGGCCTTGCAATCATTTCTACCGTTACTTATGGTTTTTGAGGAACTGAAGCCGTCTTTGTTAAAAATAGGACTCTGGCTCCTAGGTGTAAGCCAAGCACCGAAGAAATGAAAATATACTTCAGAAATCTTACATCGACTGTACAGTGTCCGAAGCAATAGACGACTGAAAACCTATGCTGGTTTCCGTATAGCTTCCCTCTCTCTCTCTCTCTCTCTCACTCTCTCTCTCTCTCTCTCTCTCTCTCTCTCTCTCTCTCTCTCTCTCTCTCTCTCTCTCTCCAGTAATCGTTCTCTTTTTAAATATGAGACATTCCCATGCATAAAGAGCTTTTTAACGCCGTTTATTAGTGCATAAGTTTAACATATACGAATTTCATTTTGTTATATACATGCGTATTTGATTTAAGAATGTATCACATCCGACATCTCATAATTAGCTGGCAAGAAAAGCTAATTTCCTTGTTGTACACACCTTTGATAGTATTATATAGGATTATCATCTTAGTTTAAGAATTTAGCTGTCATTTTCTTAGGAGCTACCTTAATACTTACGCTGAATAGAATAGCTCCGCAACAACTTTTCTCAGAATTCTTTATAGATGTATATGACTATTTTCCGCTGTTTGACATACAGCTTCGTCAATCAGAAATGGTTTGCGAGGCCGTTTAGGTCATTAGCAATTCATGTCTTTCCAACTTAACCTGAGTTTCCGATTAACTCAGTTTTCTTCTCCTTTCTATCTCCAATCTTTTATCGTGTTACGAGTAGTTGACGAACAAAGGCGAGAATTGTTTGCTTTTCTCAGTGTTAAAGAATCTCTAAATTTCTCTGTATCTTTGGTCTGATAGTTTGCTCCATCAGACTTCTTAAATTAACTCACACCGTGTCATTATGGATTTTAAATAGCCTTCTTCTTTCTTAAAGTATATAGAAGGAATAATATGTTCCGCTGGGGTACTTGTTCCTGGGTAAAGTTTGAAGAGTAGCGAAGCTCGCCATTTAATTGAATACCGCCTCATCCTGCAATGGAATTACAGTGATTAGCATTTATTTTTCTCCCTCTCTGTTGTTTCTTCAATGTTGTTTCAATAAAATAAAGGGCAATAGTTGAAATTATTCTAGTGTTATAATCGTCAAGCGCTCAAAGTAAATTGATATTAGCTCTGAATGTCTTGTTATAAATAAAATACGTTTTCGAATATCTGTAATAGTTACGTTATGTATTTTCGGTATCGTTCTGCATGTAATACAAAAAAGTCAAGTCAAAATAGCTTATTTCTGTTTCTCTTACTAAAATACGCAATTTATTTGGAAATAATTTTGCTTTTTTTATAGTACAGCCCGTGTTCATTGTCTGGAGAGAAGAAGTGATTTGCAAAACGGAAGAAAGACGAAGCATAGAATGGCGAGCATTCGAAACACGACACAAATGGTTAATATGTGCACTAACAGTAATGATCATAACAAAGTCTCATCGTAAAGAGTTCTATTCCTACGCTCGTTGACTGTGCTTGAACTATATGATACACGTATCTCATTATATACATCTTTTTAATGTCGTTTTCTTGTTTAGTGACGGAGCTCCAGTTGCTCAGTTTGCTTTATTTGTCATTATTGATCCTTACATTCAAGTGAAAGACGCTATTTCTTCACTGTTACAGATTTAGGCAATTTGAAGGTCGTGATAGTGACATAAGAAATATGGACAAAACAATTAATGCATTTTTTACCTATTACATGAACCAACACTGCTATTTAACCTTGGGAACTACTCATCATTTTCCCTGATGGACGTTTAACGTGTTGTAAATATTAGACATGGACAGTGTGCACTGATAGTCTTGAATCTGGACCCGAAATCAACATCTACATATGACAGCTGCTCTAGCGCCCGCAGGTAGTCAAACCACATCAAAGGGGTGTCGAAGGGGTTGCCTAATCCTCAGGTGTTAAAGCAGCCATCAGACATTTAGCGTCGAAATTTCTGAAGGCACATTCCTAACGTGTTCAGCAAAGGTGCGTGAGTGACACCAAGGGTGTTGCCGAATTGGGGGTGGTCTTAGAGGTACCCTTTGCCATTGTATTCAAGTACATGTTAATGTTGCACTCCTGCGTGATAGTCCGCAGCTCGTGGTCTAGTGGCTAGCGTTACTGCCTATGGATCACGGGGTCCCGGGTTCGATTCCCGGCCGGGTTGAGGATTTTCTCTGTCCAGGGACTGGGTGTTTGCGTTGTCCTCATCATTTCATCATTATTCGTGAAAGCGGCTAGATTGGACTGTGTACGGGCGCTGATGACCGCGCAGTCGAGCGCCGCACAAACAATCATCACCCCCTGTGATAATGCCACAGAAGGGCGGATAACAGGATGCTTGAAAATGTATAGGTACCCTTTGTTGCTTCGGATTACGTTCATATTTCGATGAATGGCTTTGAACGATCCCTAGTGGTCCAATCTGTACACGAGAGCAAAAACTGAGCTCGCGTTTCACTTCAGTCGGGTGCGATCACGTTCAATATGGATGCAGCCCGACAATGTCATTAGAGAAGGGTTGAAACGTCTGAGAGTGTCAACAGTGTCAAGGGTTATCAAGAACATCTTCCCGTTGCTCGTCGCGCTGCGAAGTGTCCCTTTCACCCGCTAAATGTGGGGGAATCAACGCCCAAGGGAAAGGGATAGTTTCATTGACGCCCTTCACTCGACCCCCTGAGCCTTTTCGTGTTGATTCGGAGCGGCAGTGTGTCTGAAATGTTTTCATTGGCTACACATAGGAAAATGGCGTGATTTCAACGCTGGTGGTCGTGGTTGCGGCCTACATCGCAGTGACATCGGAAGAAGGGCTGAAATGTGGCTACAGTTCACACGATCTTCTGAGCTGTGGCCTTTTCCTCACATGTATCGACACTTTGCTGTTTGAAGCGTCGCTGAACCCGAGGTTGGCGTCGCAGGGCACTACTGAGTAAGGATGTAGGTACCTTTGCACGAAGTTTAAAACCCCCAGTGGGAGATAATTACTTGGTTTCGAAAAAGTTATCCCTTTAATTTTTTGCGCAATACATAGAAAAAAATAGCGGTCCTATCATACTTCCCTGGGGCACTCCTTAACAACACACTTCTCCGACGAACACTCGCCTTTAAGGATAACTTACTGCACAGTTCGATAATATTTTTATTTTTCCTCTACCCTTATTTCTCCTCTGTTTTTCCTTTTGTAATCAGCTTTAGCCTGATACAAGTGTATAACAAAATGTTGTATTTACTCCGGTTAGTTTTAAAGGTGTGGCAAGCACAGCGTTTCTGAAGAAGATAAATCTGTTAACATCGAATATAAATTTAAGTGACAGGAAATCTTTTCTGAAGGCATTTCTTCTGCAATGTTGATTTGTACGGAAGTAAAACGTGGACGATAAGTAGTTCGCACAAGAAGAGAATAGAAGCTTATGTAATGCGGTGGCACAGAAGGATTCTGCAGATTGGATGGGTAATTCGCTTAACTAACGAAGAGATACTGAATAGAGGAGAAAATAAATTTGTGACGCAACTTGACTAAAAGAAGGGTTCAGATGACAGGACACATGCTGAGACATCAAGAGATCGTCAGTTTGGTATTGGAGGGAAGAGGGAGGGGCAATTGGACAATAAGGGACGAGTACACTAGGAAGGTTTCAATGGATGGTGGTTGCTGTAGTTATTCGGAGATGAGGAGGCTTGCGCAGGATAGAGTAGCTTAAAGAACTGCATCAAACCAGTCTTTGGCCTGTAGAAGCAAACAACAAAAGTTTTTATTGTACCTGCAGAAAGTGAGATGTGATGCTAGTGATATAAAGTGCAGATAAATCTTCTTTCTGCTACAGCAATACGAACACGACATGAATGTTCTTGAGAGCCATGTCACTACAGCAAGCAACATTATGGTGTTCATATTCGTGGGTTTCGCGAGTTGGTATTTTAATAGGACTGCGACCAAACAACGACATACAGTGACACTGTTGCCATATGTTCCACTAAATCTACACAGTATTCAGTAACGCGATTACGAAACAACGAACAATAACTATAAGCAACGCCATTATACAGGGCGTTTCAGCACAGCCGTTACAAACTTTCAGAAGAGACAGAGGGTTTCTGGTCCCCGACGAGGCCAGCATTAACTAGAAACAGTCTCTGAGCTGCACGGGTTCTTGTTGCAGGTGTGCTCTCCTCCGACCACACGTGGGTGTTATTGGGGCTGAACATTCCCTGCCTCTTGAAAGTCGCCTCATAGTTCACCGTAACTGTGGCTAGGAAATGGTGATCTCTTATGCACCTCTGCAAAAAACACCGTGCGAAGGCCACCCGTGGAGCAAAATCGTCTTCGTCCAGTAGCTGCACGTGCTGGTCGTGATACGGGTGCGTGGAGTTGTCATGCAGGAGCTGCCACACGCTGCTGTGGGAAATCCCGACATGACTGGCGACGGCCCTCGTGCTGGTACCGAAACTGTTCCGTACCAGTCCCAGCGCAGTCACCGCGTTGGTTATTGTGTAAGTAGGCTGTTTTCTTATTGGCAACGTTACGTAGCGCTCTGGCTGTGCTGTGTGCAGTCTGTGGCTAGTTTGCATTGTCGTCTGCCATTGTAGTGTTGGGCAGCGGCAGCTGGATGTGAACAGCGCGTAGCGTTGCGCAGTTGGAGGTGAGCCGCCAGCAGTGGTGGATGTGGGGAGAGAGATGGCGGAGTTTTGAAATTTGTCATGAACTGCTATATATATTACGACTATTAAGGTAAAGACATTGTTTGTTCTCTATTAAAATCTTTCATTTGCTAACTATGCCTATCAGTAGTTAGTGCCTTCCGTAGTTTGAATCTTTTATTTAGCTGGCAGTAGTGGCGCTCGCTGTTTTGCAGTAGTTCGAGTAACGAAGATTTTTGGTGAAGTAAGTGATTTGTGAAAGGTATAGGTTAATGCTAGTCAGGGCCATTCTTTTGTAGGGATTTCTGAAAGTCAGATTGCGTTGCGCTAAAAATATTGTGTGTCACTTTAGTGAATGTTTGAGTACATTCAGTTTTGCTCAGCTGTTTGAAAAGCAAATAATGTAAGAGGTTTATCAGCACAGTAATACAGAAATTTTTCTAAGAGGACGTTTCAATTGTTGTTGCTGTTCGCTCATGTTCATGTGTCTCCTTGCTAAGGAATTCCCTTTTGGACAACCTCCAGTGCAAGAGTGCAAAGTTGTGGCCCAGAGTTTAACTCTTGGGGTAAAGTTGGGCTTACAACCGCTGTGCGCCTCGTCATCTGTAACCAGCGACCCCGTGTGCCAAATGCACACCAACGAACTCCGTGTTCGTGTACGGTGCCGTCCTACTTCCCCTCTGTCGCCGGGCGAAAAGAAACTTCATCTTGCACTTGCTGCGTCGACCGACGTTGCGGAGCGCCATCTGCTTCATACATCAGCCAAAGTCGTCCCAGCATTTTAACTGAACTAAGCGTAATAAACATGTTTTCTCATCCTGTTCGGGTCCTTCCTTTCCTGTGTTTGTGTCGTCGCTACCAACCCAGGTGAGCGTTTTCGACTATACACTGTTCATTAATTTTCCATCGTCTAGGTATACTCTAGTTTGTAACCGTTGTGCTGAAACACGCTGCGTAAAACAGTCTTACAGGAGAAATGTACCGTCAACGTAGGAGTTATCAGAGGAGGAACAGAAACGACTACACAAGATTTGGGAAATGGTGGCCCCTGGCCTTTTGCGAGCATAAGAAACCGTCCTGCACATCTCCTACCAAGCAGGGAATCCACCAACTTCTTTCTGGACTTATTCGAACAAGACTGGGACGGGTACGATTTTGTTTTACGCAGCGATGCCTTGGCTGCATAGAAGCTGTGTATATCACTTGTAACAAATTTTTTGAATGTAGCATCTTATGAAAGACGTACAGAGAAGCGAAATTTTATCAATGCTAAATTTTCTCATTATCGCTTGCAGTTTATGAAAGAATCGTTTAGGAACCATGGTTGTCCGTCTCAGATTGATGCGCATGGCATATGCTTGACGTTAGTCCACTCTGGCAGCGATCTACATTGATGTAAAAATAGAAGTAACGAACTTCAGAATGCCACGGTCGCTTTAGTAGGGCATTTATTCACATTAACGCTTTCGGCAAACTATGTTGCCATCTTCGGAGCAAGTGCAGTGCAAAAGATCCAAAGACGAAAATACAACTTTCCGAAACCGGTAATCTGAATGAACGTTCTACTAAACCGATCGTGGCATTTTGATGTTTGTTACGTCTATTTGCAGATACATTTGCCCTTCTCTATCAGCCCTGGGCGCCTATGTAGGGTGAGGCAACCACCTCAGACCACCTTATACACATCTAAAATGAGTGAACATATGAGGGAGGAGGGATGTTCACTAAGCTGTATAGTGAATATTAGGACATACGCAAAGTAATATTTTACGTATATAGCTGTCGAATTATGATACAGACTGTTTTTTCGGTGGCATTGGAAAGGGCTTTCGTAGCAGAATGAAGCGATATATACGGTCCGTCTCACAGGAAAGGTCACGGATTCTGTATTCGCGCAACTACTAATGCCGTCTGTGAACGGATGCGTGTTATTTCGAGTGCCTGCCGTTTTAATTTTACAACGCTGGTATAACGGACTGTTCGTAATAATAGAAACTTTTAATAGCATATTTTGAACTTCAGTCGTGGAAGGAGAGATGGAGCAACGTGCGAACATTTTTCTTAATTGGGTAGGAGTGCTACAGACACTTTCGAAATGATACAGCCTATTTATGGCAGTGAATCAATAAGTCTTAAAAACGTTTGTAAGTGGTGTGCAAGGTTTCAGATGGTAGAGACAGCATCGTGGACAGACGAGTCGAAGAAAACGGTTAGTAAGTATCTGAAGTTCTTCGAAATGATCGTTGTGCATCTGTCAAAATAAATGAGGAGTAGTTCACTGCAATTCCTAAAACAATACTGTGCATCACATTCTGATTGAAAATTCGGGCAAAAGAAATATGTGTTGTCGCTTTGTTCCCCAATCACTGACTGAAGATCAAATAGGTCGCTAGGAATCCAAACATCAGGTGTTACATCATGACAGGTGATGAAACATGGTGTTTTCAGTAAGAGCCATTTACAAAAAGCCAAAGCTCGGAAGGGAAGGTCCAGAATCTCCGAGACCGAAAAAAGTCCGCCTGCAGAAAATACGTGCCAGTACACTGCTCACTGTTTTCTTTGATTCAAAAGAAATTATCCGTAAGGAATTCACCCAAGGAGGTCAGATGTCTATTGCACATTACGACTTGGAAGTTTTAAATCGCTTATGGGTGACGATTGTTCGGATTCCATCTGAATGCAGGAATCAAGGAAGGTGGTGTTTCTTGCACAACAATACACTGGCGCACAGGAGCAAGATCGTACGCGATTTCTTGACTCGAACATGTATCTTAGTGCTTGGACACCCTTCATACTCACCTGATTTATCTCCATGCGACTTCTGGCTAACTAAAAATGGCAGTGAAAGGGTACCGTTTCGACATATCTAGAAGCCATGGTACTTCACGTATTTTCAGAGGATGAGTATCTGGCTTAGAACAATTTTTCAAAGCACATAAAAGTTTTCTGGGTATAGTACCTCGTCTTACTGCATAAAAGTACTGCTGGTGAAAACAAACGTTTCGGCCACGGTTGGAGCGGCCTTCTTCTGGGTCTACTGGTGCATTATAGCTATGCAGTGTCCCTTATATTTTGTTATTACTGTTCATTGTGCATGCCATTACGTCATAATTTTAAAAAGACAGTTCATTCCATTGGTCACTTAAGGAAGAAGAGAGGGAACTTTATTTTAATAGGTTACTGCGGTGGAGGGAGGGTGTAACATCTGTTGTCTATTGGCTCTTGTATTATGTGCCATTATTGGTGGTCACCGACGAATCGGAAGCTGGCTCCTGTTTACCAAATGCTGGATGTCGGCCGCGCGGCGGCAGTTACTCGCCGGTAGTGCTCGTGCGTCGTGTTGACAGTGCGGTCTGTTGGGCTCTGATTGCTGGCAGCCAAGATAGGGCAAGCCTGAGTCCATCCTCTCTATTCATGTTCTTGGGGTGTTTGTTGTTCGATGACCTCTCTAATTTTGCGCTTCATCATAACCGGCTGCTTGGCCAACACACAGGCTTCGCTGAATTTTATTTCTTTTCCGCAGTCTTGCTGATGTTCTGCGAAGGCGGATTTGTTGTGTTGCCCTAGTCGAATATAGCGCTCGTGTTCTCGAATGCGCGTTGCTATTGGCCTTCCAGTCTCGCCGATGTACGAGTATACCTCTCCACATTCGCATTCCACCTTGTACACGCCTGCAGTGTGTAATGCATCCACCTTGTCCATAGTGGAGCCTAGCAAGTTTTGGATCCTGTGACCGCTATAGTAGACAGGCTGCACCCCAGCCCGGCGAAGGTGTTTGCCTATTCGGCCAGTGACATTTTTCACATAAGGTAAGCGCAATGCTGGCTGCAGTTTTTCTGTTTTTTGCTTATCTTGCTTACTCTTATTCGTCGACAAGGCTGTGTGGATCGACTTATGGCTGTAGCCATTGGCTAGAAACGTTGTGCGTAGCCTTTTAAGCTCAGGTGTGATGTTTTGAGCATCACTGCAAGCAATCGGAGCCCAACGGACCGCACTGTCAACACGAGGCGCGGACGCTACCGGTGCGCGGCCGACGTCCAGCATTTCGTGAACAGGTACCATACCCAGAAACTTTTATGTCGACTGACTCTGGTCGCGGAAGCCCTCGCAATTAAATTTTTAAAAGCTTCTAATTGTGTGTTGATTCACAAGGAGCCGGTTTTCAATAAAAAGTCATATTAACTAAAAACAAACAGTATCTGGTATTTTATTTCATATTTCACCTTTACTGTGGGACGTGTTGTGTAATACATGTGGAACCGAATCGCATAGTAGGTAACAAAGCGGCAAACCACTCTGACGCTGTCAGGAGAAGAGTCCCTCTAAACCCCAGCCCTACTCTATGTAAGTACGTTATAGGGTGCCGGCTGTACTGTTAGCTTTGGTAGTATTGAGTGGTCTGATGCTAGTGATCTTAATCTGTATTTGTGGCTGCACATAGGCAACAATGTGACACTGCCCTGCTGGCCATTTAACACATCTACTGATGATGGCGTACTCCGTGAGTGCAACGGTTAATTAAAGTAGGAAGAACTTCTGCCCTGAAAACAAGTAAAACAATTTTTTTAATCTTATGCATCAGAAACCATCAGCACAGTACGGCTTAAGGAGACAAGCACAGTGTTTAGTCGTACTTCACAATTTTCTTAATCTGTTGCCTGATGCATCTGAAAAACACCTCAGCGGCTTGCAGTAAAAGACTGAAGTCAATCTATTCAATTTATTAATAGTTGCTTTTACATGAAGGAAATTTGAATTGCGTTACAAGCAATGTTCTTAAATGCTACTGTCCCTTACGAAATGAAGACTTTTAACTAAGCAGTTAAAAGGATCAGTACGGGGGGAGAGGGGGGGAGGTGCCTCTCTGGGAATAAGGGAAAGGAGTTTATAAACTTGTATGTGATTCAACATACTGCAAAAGAGATATTCGTTGTTGAGGGCAAAGAACAAGAGAGAAAGTTGCTATTATTCTTCTGACTGGTTTGATGTGGCCCATCATGAATTCCTCTCGCGTGCCAACCTTTTCATCCCAGAGTAGTCCTTGAAACCTACGTCCTATGTTATTTACTGGATGTATCCCAATCTCTGTCTTCCTCTACAGTTTCTATCCTCTACAGTTCCCTCTAGTGCCTTGTAAGTTATTTCCTGATGTCTTAGCAGATGTCCTATCATCCTGTCCCTTCTTCTTCTTTTCCATATACTTCTTTCCTCGCCGATTCTATAGAGAGCTTCTGCACTGCTTACCTTATCAGTCCATCTAATTATCAACATTCTTCTGTAGCGCCACATCTCAAATGATTTTATTTTCTTCTGTTTTGCTTTTCCCACAGGACATGTCCCACTACCATACAAACGTACATTCTCTAAAATTTCTTTCTCAAATTAAGACCTATGTTTGATATTAGTAGATTTCTCTTAGCCAGTAATGCCCTAATGCCAGTGCTAGTCTGCTTTTTATGTCCTCCTTGCGTCCTAATTCATACGTTATTTTGTTGCCTAGGTAACAGACCTCCTTAACTCTCTAGTGGCTAGCGTTGCTGCCCCTGAACACGGGGTCCCGGGTTCGATTCCCGGCCGCGTTGGAGATTTTTCTGCCTGGGGATTGGGCGTTTGTGTTGCCCTTATCTTTTCATCACCATCATCATTCGTGATAGTGGCTAGATTGGACTACGTAAAAAAAACTGGAGAGTGAAAAATTGGGACTTCGTACGGGCGCTGATGACCGTGCAGTTGAGCGCCCCAAAATCTTTGACTACATCTACTTTCTTATCACCAATTATGGTAAGTTTATATATACTAAGCTGGTATCTGTCCGAAAGAACAGATACCATCAGTGACCAAGCTGCTCGTTAGAATGAAATTACAATGAAATGACAACCCTTAGCTGCTTACAGGCATTGACATACGTCAACGGGGACAGATGAAAATGCGTGCCACGACCGGGACTCGAACCCGGGATCTCCTGCTTACATGGCAGACGCTCTATCCATCTTTTTTTTCGATATAGTTCGTTGCGTTTGGTCGGGGCGGACGTCACAAGACATCCGTTCAAATTGATCGTTTTTTTTTATTACAGAGAGCACGCAGCCGTCTGACCGAACACGCTGAGCTACCGTGCCGGCTCCATCTGATCCACCGAGGATACAGAAGATAGCGCGACTGCAGGGACTTATCTCTGGCACGCCTCCCGCGACACCCACATTCTCAACGTATTGTCCCGCACTACATTCGTAGTGCCCCCGCCCATTACACTCATTACTTGCGGCGCGTTGACGATTCCCGTAAGAGTTCGGGCACTTGTTGTGCACCCGCACAGAAGAAGAAGATGGTCAAGGGGCCGGTGAGCCTTAACTATATATATACTAAGATGGTATCTGTTCTTTCGAACATGTGCGAAAGAACAGATACCATCAGCGACCAAGCAGCTCGTTAGAATGAATCGATATTCTACACTTATTAGACTGTTTATTCCATTCAACACATCCTGTAATTCTTCTTCACTTTCTCTGAGGATAGCATTGTCTTCAGCGAATCTTAACCTTCCACCTTGAATTTTAATCCAATTCTTGAACCTTTCTTTTATTTCCATCACTGCTTCTTCGACGTATGGATTGAACAGTAGGGGAGAAAGACTACATCCTCGTCTTGCACTGAATACCGTAACACCTACAACCATAAAAAAGAAACGCAAAGTATATCTATTTAAAAAAACTGATAAAAAAGCTCTTAACGCCTTTTTAAAGAGACGGTCTTCACTCCTTCCGATGGGATCATGTAAGTGTAGGAAAGTTGTGGAATGTTTTCAAAGAAATAGTATCGACAGCGATTGAGAGTATATACTCCATAAATTAATAAGTGATGGTACTGATCCCCCATGGCACGCAAAACGGGTCAGATCGTTGTTGAGGAAGCAACGAAAAAGGCATGCCAAATTTAAAAGAACGCAAAATCCCCAAGATTGGCAAAGTTTTACAGAAGTTCGAATCATAGCGCGTACTTCAATGCGAGATGCTTTTAATAATTTCCACAACGAAATTCTGTCTCGAAATCTGGAAGAAAACCCAAAGAGATTCTGGTCATAAAGGAAGCACAACAGTGGCAAGACGCAATCAATACCTTCACTGCGTGATAACAACGATGAAGTCACTGATGACAGAGCCACTAAAACAGAGCTATTAAACACGGTTTTCCGAAACTCCCTCACCAGAGAAGACGAAGTAAATAATCCTGAATTCCAATCAACGTCGATTTGCAGTAGAGTTCTGGAACATATACTGTATTCGAACATTATGAAGTACCTAGAAGAAAACGATTTATTGACACATAGTCAGCACGGATTCAGAATATATGGTTCTTGTGAAACACAACTAACTCTTTATACTCATGAAGTAATAGGGATGTCAAAGTGATTCAATATTTTTAGATTTCCAGAGGGCTTTCGACACCGTTCCTCACAAGCGTTTCCTAATCAAACTGCGTGCCTACGGAGTATCGCCTCAGTTGTGCGACTGGATTCGTGATTTCCTCTCAGAAAGGTCACAGTTCGTAGTAACAGACGGAAAGTCATCGAGTAAAACAGAAGTAATATCCGGCGTTCCCCAAGGAAGTGTTATGGGCCCTCTATTGTTCCTGACCCATATAAATGACATAGGAGACAATCTGAGCAGTCGTCTTAGATTGTTTGCAGATGATCCTGTCATTTACCGTCTTGTAAAGTCATCAGATGTTCAAAACTACTTGCAAAATGATTTAGATAAGACATCTTTACGGTGCGAAAAGTGGTAATTGAACCTGAATAAAGAAAAGTGTGAAGTTATTCACATGAGTACTAAAATAAATCTGCTAACTTTCGATTACGCGATAAGTCACACAAATCTGAAGGCTGTAAATCCAGCTAAATACTTAGGGATGTCAGTTACAAATAACCTAAATTGGAACGATCACATAGATAATATTGTGGCTAGAGCAAACCAAAGACTGCGATTCATTGGCAGAACACTTAGAAGGTGCAACAGGTCTACTAAAGAGACTGCTCACACCACGCTTGTCCGCCCTATTCTGGAGTATTGCTGTGCGGTGTGGGATCCGCATCAGGTGGGACTGACGGATGACATCGAAAAAGTACGAAGAAGGGCAGCTTGTTTTGTATTATCGCGAAATAGGGGAGATAGTGTCACAGACATGATACGTGAATTGGAGTGGCAATCATTAAGACAAAGGCGTTTTTCGTTGCGATGGGCTCTTCTCATGAAATTTCAATTACCAGTTTTCTCCTCCGATTACGAAAACATTCTGTTGGCACTCACCTACATAGGGAGGAATGATCATCAAGATAAAATAAGAGAAATCTGGGGTCGCACAGAAAAATTTAAGTGCTCGTTTTTCCCGCGTGCCGTTCGAGTGTGGAACGGTAGAGAGACAGCCTGTAGGTGGTTCATTGAACCCTCTGCCAGGCACTTTATTGTGAATAGCAGAGTAACCACGTAGATGTAGATGTACACCCTTTTTAATCCAGTCTTTTTTGTTGGTCTTCCACTATCTTGGTTCTTATACACATAGTATATCACCCGTCTTGCCCTATAGCTTACCCCTATTTTTATGATTTCGAACATCTTGGACCATCTTGCAACCTTCAGTCTTGTTTCCATTACCAACAGCAACTTCAGAACTTCCACTCTTGTGGCTTTACCTTTCCTAAAGCCATACTGATCATCATCTAGCAGATCTTCAATTTTCTTTTCTATTCATCTGCATACTAATGTTGTCAGCAATTTGCATGCATGTGTTGTTAAGCTCATTGTGCGATAATTCTCGCACTTGTCGGTTCCTGCAATTGGAAATTCTGTGGACGATGTGTTTCCGGAAGTCTGACAGTATATCGCCAGACACCCTGCACACCAACGTAAATAATTGTTTTGATGCTACTTCTCCCAATGATTTTAGAAATTCTGATGGAATGTTATCTATGGCTTCTGCCTAATTCTAGCTTTAATCGTCCAAAGGTCTTCTAAATTCTGATTTTAATATTGGATCCCCCATCTCGTTCCTATCGACTCCTGTTTCTTCTTGTATCACGTGCAACATCCTGTAATGATTCATTAACGTAACGTCTGACGCTCTTAGAGAAATTCTTGGAAGAGGAGGAGGAGAAGGTTAACTTCATCGCCGAGGTCTGCAGCCCTCACACCTTGTGACTTATTTGTATGGGTACGTAAAAGATTGTGTTTTATCCCCCCACTCTTGTTGAAGATGTGAATTCGATGACGAGATACCAGCTGCTTCTTGTATGGCAGAAAATGAGTCATCGTTTTGATATTTGTCGTGTGACACACTGAACGCATAAAAATTTGTAGTTCTCTCTTTCCAGGAACGTTGGAACTGGGTTTCTATTTTTCGTAGTTTGGAAGCAATAAATATTTGAAATGTGTTCCTTCGTTTTGAATAGCTCTGTATGTAAGCGGAGCAGAAACGGACGAGGGATCACCCTATGCGAAGATGTGGGCTGCAAATGGGGATATCCATTGACACAAGTGACTATGACAAAGGGTAGATTATTATTACGCACAGACTGTGAACGAGTATCTCGAAAACGGCGAATCTGGTGGAATGTTCACATGATACTGCCGTGAGCATCTACGGAAAGAGATAGGACAGTGAAACTAGCAGTAGGCGCTAAATGGTTGGACGTCCACGACTCTTCGCAGAACGTGGGGTTCGGAGGCTTGTCTGCTCGATAAAGCAGGATAGATGGTGATATGTGGTATTTCTGCCGAAAGAGCATAACGCTGGTGCACGCCCAAGTGTTTCGGAGCACACCGTTCATCGCAAATTGTTGAACGTGGGCCTCCGCAGCGGACCATCGCTACATGATCAAATGTTGATCCAACGACATCGTCAGTTACGATTGTAGTGGGCACAGGACCATTGGAATTTGACCGCAATGAAAACGTGTCGGCTCTTCAGGTGAATCATATTTTATCTACAGTAGGTCGACGGTCGTCTCAACAAGCGCCGTCATCGAAGTGAACGACAGCTCGAAACGTGCAGCGCGCCACGGAAGCTGGCTGGTGGGAGCAGTATTGCTCTGTGAGAGACATTCTCCTGTGTTTGCCTCGGACCTGTGGCAGTAATCTAAGACACGCTGGCAGCAGCGAACTATCTGCACCCCTTCATGCTTTATGTCTTCCCCGACGGCGCTGTCATCTTCCAGCCGTACAAATGTCCGTGTCTCGGAGCAGGATCGTGCTACAGTTGTTTGACGAGCATTATAGTGAACTCACGATGATGTCCCGACAACCAAATTGATGTAAATCCTATGTTATCCATCTGGGTCGCTATCCGGCACCGTCACTGAGTGCGAAACTCAGAGACTCGTTACTTAGGCGAATTACATCACATGTACGTATACATCTAACGCCACATACCTCCACAAACCTACCAACAAACTGTCGGATCCCTGATACTCATAATCAGTGATGTATTTCGTTCCAAAGATGGACAAACAAGGCATTAAGCAGGTAAGTAGGTGGTCATAATGTTTCCGTTCATCAGTGTAGGATGAGTTATGATGAAAGAAGCGAACATCTAGGATATAACGATTAACGAACACAGTCATTCATAACCAGTTCCAGGCGCCTTGAGTTTACGTGAGAAAGGCCTTGCAGGATAACATAGCTGTAAACAATAATTGGAAGTGCAAGCGTTTGTACAAGTTTGTTTTTCAGGTCCAGAGGGAAGAGCATTTTGCATTTTTGTAAAATATAAAGAGATTCTTACGCCTTCTTGCATATTGCAGTTACGAGCTCAGTCCCATTTAGATTTTCGCCTATTGTTATTCCTAGACTCTTTTTCCCATTTAAAGATAGTAGGGATTCCCGTTAATCCGGGGTAATGAGCCTAGAGTGACCAACCAGTATCGCTTGGGTTATCGAGAGGTTTTGGATACGTTCAAGAAGGTAGGATACGTTCCTTAGAAGTAGCAGAGAAAATGAGGCAAGTTATCGATTCAAGATAGTTCCACGAAACTTACGAGGTAGCAGATATAAGATACGTGCATAAGATTTCGTTTATTTTTCAACATTTTAATCTGAGTGTATTATATTGTGTTTCGTTATTTTGACAGTTTTAATTTTTTGTACGGTGTCTTCTGATATTTCAGGTGTCGCATTTCAGTGAATTTTAAGTGTATTATATTCACATGTAAGTTACGTACATAAAACAATGCCACGTCTTGGTGGACGAGGAGGAAATATTAGTCGACGGACTCGGAATTCGCAATTAGTCCAGAACCGTCGGTTAAACAGATCGGCAGAAGATCAATTGACGGACAATGAAAATTTAAGAAACCAGGCTGCAATCAGACGTACTAATGAAAGTCAAGAGCAACGCAACGAACGCCTTCGAGCTAATGCATTGAGACAAAGACTAGCCCGTCAACGAGTCACAGACACTTTCAGAACACGTGAACAACAGCGTTTGCAAGTGTATCGCGTATTGACACGTGCATCACTTCTTCGCCTTGCGTTTGAATATGAGTCGGACATCCACTATTCGTCACATTCACAAATTGCAATCGGTGCTATGAACAAACAATGCCAACACTGTCATGCACTCAAATACAAAGCTGAATCGGCCAGTTTCTGCTGCGCGCCTGGAAAAGTTGTATTGCCACCATTGAATTCGCCGCCAGAACCATTGAAAACAATATTGGCTGGAGCTACACCTCAATCTAAATTGTTTTTGCGTAAAATTTGCAAATTCAATTCGTGCTTTCAAATGACATTTGGAGCAACAAAAATCGTTCAGAATGAGGATGGTCCAATTTTCAATCAACGGTTAAGATTCAGGGCCAAGTGCATCATCAAATTGGTTCTTTATTGCCGATGCCTGATACAGATTCAAAATTTCTGCAGATCTACTTCATAGATGATGAGGAGCAGCAAATAAACTCACGCTGCCATTACAACCATATCGAGCAGATGGAGGAGCGAGAAATTGTGGGTATTTTAGAACTGTTTTTACAGAATCACAACCAGTTGGTCCAATTGTTTAATACCGTTTCAAGCAGACTGCAAAACGACATCTGTATTCTGTTGAATGGCAAAAACGAGGTTTGCCACACGCGCATATTTTGATTTGGTTAGTCGACAAAATACAGTCTGAAAAAATTGATAAAATTATCTCAGCAGAACGAAACGTTTTCCAAAAAAATTGTATAAATGATACAATCGCTAATATCGATGCTTATCCATTGTATCGTCGTAGAGACACTGACCATGGTGGTCAATCACATCAATTACGTATGTCAAACGGTACAACAGTTGACACTGACAATCACTGGGTGCTTCCGTATCCACCATTGCTGTGTAAAATCTACAAGCACACATAAACATTGAGCTCAGCAGTTCAGTGAAGTCCATAAAATGTATATGCAAATATGTCCAGAAGGGCAATGATACGGTCGTATTTGCTGCTCACAATGTCAACGAAAACGATTACATAACACGGTATTAAATGGGCCGATACATCAGCAGCAATGCAGCAGTTTGGCGTATTTGGGTTTTCCGTTCCGGTTGAAGAATACAACGGCATATCTACGGTAAATACATTAGGCCGATTATACACAGTCTATCCAAAGCAACGCGAATGTTTCTTCTTGCGTTTATTGTTGGTTAATGTTCCTGGAACAACCTCCTTCCAATACATGTGAACAGTCAATGGCATTTTGTACGACACATATCATGATGCGTGTCGCGAATTACATTTGCTGGAAGATGACAACCATTGGGATATTACACTTGCAGATGCTGCATTGAGTTCCTCTCCTCATCAAATTCGCCAATTATTCGCCATATTATTGACGACATGTTTTCCATCTCAAGTATCTGTCCTCTGGGACAAATATAAAGATTCCATGAGCGACGACATTCTGCATCGCATTCGGATCGCTGATCAAAATCACAATATTGATTTTTCACCGGAAATATATAACGAGGCGCTAATAAAGATTGAAGATATTTGCATTTTGATTTCGAATATGCCACTCAATCATTTTGGTATGCCCTCACCTAACCGCCCAGCAACAGACATCATTAACAGCGAGATTCAGCGCGAACAGTAGTTCAATACGGTCTCATTAACTACTTTCGTTGAAAGTAATTAGCAACTACTCATTGATGAACAAAAGAATGTATACGATCGGATTAATTCGTCAATTACAGCAGAACAAGTTGGATTTTTTTTTTTTTTTTTTTTTTTGACGCACCAGGTGGCACTGGAAAAACGTTTCTCATCTCGCTAATACTTGCACGCATTCGATCACAAAATCATATTGCGCTAGCAATTGCTTCATCAGGTATTGCAGCCACTTTGCTTGATGGCGGTCGGACTACACATTCAGCACTCAATTTCCGTTGAACATTCGCACAAATCCAGATGCAGTGTGCAACATAAAAAAGCATTCCGGTATGGCTAAATCTTTGCAAAAATGCAAAATTATTATCTGGGATGAATGCACTATGGCCCACAGGCATTCACTTGAAGCTCTCGATAGAATGATGAAAGATCTAAATAATAACACCAGACATTTCGGTGGTGCCTTACTGCTGCTGTCCGGCGATTTTAGACAGATATTGACGGTCATTCCACGCGCTACATATGCGGATGAAATTAACGCATGTATAAAACAATCTTATCTATGGCGAAATGTCAGTACATTACGTCCTAACAGAAGTATACGTGTTCAGCTGCAAAACGATCCATTGGCACTATCATTCTCCGAGCAATTGCTCAACATTGGAAATGGAACAATCCCATTGCATGGAGATACACAATGCATCAAATTGCCAGACAATTTCTGCAACATGGTAAATACGAAAGCTGCTTTGATTGAAAGCATATTTCCATATTTACAAGTTAATTATATTAATCATGCGTGGCTTCCTGAACGAGCTATTTTAGCAGCAAAAAATATCGATGTTGACGCTATTAACTTCAAAATACAACAGTCATTGTCCGGCAATGAGATACTGTTCAAATCGATCGACACTGATACCGATCCTGACGAAGCAGTCAACTATCCTGTTGAATTTTTGAATTCGCTGGATTTACCAGGAATGCCACCACATAACTTGCGATTAAAAATTGGCTCACCTATCATTTTGCTTCGGAATTTAAATGCACCTAAGCTATGCGACGGTACAAGATTAGTCATAAAAAAATTATGAGCAATGTTCTTGAAGCTACAATTTTGAACGGCAAATTTCAAGGTGAAGTTGTTCTTGTTCATTCACGAATCCCAATGATCCCTTCAGACTCACCCATTCAATTCAGACGTCTGCAATTTCCAATTCGCTTGGCATTTGCCATGACTATTAATAAGTCGCAAGGTCAAACAATGGCGATTTGTGGGTTGGATTTAGAAAATCCGGTTTTTTCACATGCCCAATTATATGTGGCGTGTTCTTGCGTTGGGAAACCAGCAAGTTTATTTATTTATACTCCTCTGGAGTTGTCTAAAAATATTGTTCATCAACTCGCATTAAGATAAAATTAAACAAACATTATTAATTATAACGAATTGTTTTTAGAAAAATTGATGTTATTTCAAAATAAAGAATAATGAAATTGTTGTATTATTTGTCTTTCATTTCATACTTCGTTTAATATCCTAATCGCTTGAAATATCATGCAGGACAACGTCTGTCGGACCCGCTAGTAACAATATATGATTGAATAAATGGGCTCTAGCAAGGAAACCATGCACTTCCGGACGTAAGATCATTGGACATTTTTTGTTTCGTAACCTTTCATCGATCAATCCCTAGCGTTTGTACAGTCAGAAACAGTTTGAAAAGGGTTATGGAAATAATAGTGAATAAAAACTTCTATACACTGCGCCATTTCTGAGTTAATTAGAATTCAATTTAGCCAATCAGTCCATTGCACAAGCAAAGTCAAGCAACTCACCATAGATGGCGTCGTCAAACGGGTTCTTCGTTGGTTTCCCAAAACTAAACAAGAGAGTGATACAAAAATTGGACAGTAGTAAGGTGTACCAATGAATGAACCCGAGCCAAAGGCCCAGCAGTATTGTGCACTATCATCCACGTTATGAGAACAAGTGACGGGCGGGCTGTTTGAAATTGCATGTGCAACAGCCTCATTTGCTAACTTCAATGCTAATCAACTTGGAAATGGTATAAACTACCGATTTTTTCTTAACAACTGTTTCCTAGCAAAACTTACTCTATAACACCGTTAAAAGCCTTTTGAGACTGTTTCTGACTGCCCTGCAAATATCCTACAGGAGTCAGCCTCTACATGTGGAACTTATGTAGCTGTACTAAAACATCATATTCTCGATATAGCTGTATTTAATTTAGTGAAAGAAAACATTGATTTATTTTCATTACATTTCGTACTTAATAAACTTATTCTATAACGTTACCTGGTTAAGAACTTGTTATTTGGTGGGTAGAGACGGTAATTCTTTGGGCTTCCCATCTATTGAGCAAGATACACGTAAATGACTGCGAGAAAAAATGTGATAGGGTCAAATTAATACTGTGACACCTTAACGTTTGTCTTTGTGTCTTATTTATAGTGATACTAAACGTTAGTTTTACTGGAAATTGCATGCTTTTGAATTGAAACCGCAATTCGATAGACATGACTAGGGTCCTCAATAAATGTTGTTTTTCCATTATCTTTTCTTGAGATTATCTTTGCTTCAGTTATAGTGCTTGGTAACTGTTCCCGACCATTTGTTGCTTTGAATTTTTTAATTAATATAATGAATTACTTCATTTCTTACTGCTAAAATGACTCTTTCATACGAGCAATTTAAGTAAATTCAAATGTGTTCCGAAATAATTTTTCTATTAGTTTATTTGCGCTGTTGACGGTGTTACATAAATCGTTTATAAGTTCAATTTAGGTAGTTACACAGTCGACTGGGTGAGTGCCTCCACTAATTTGTGAGAGCCTCTTGACAAGATGTTACGCTTCATTACGAAAACTGAACTCTCATATTTGTCCTTAACCATGCATCAAGGAAGTGATTTAATTTGCTGGAGTTCATTTTGGAATAACTCGAAGCACCTGCTTAAAATTTGCAGAATGTGTAAATAATACGCCTCCGATTAATTCCGGATTACCTCGGAGATCTACAACATTCTCGAACCCTCTAGCGTCTAGATGATTGTATAACATTTTGGAACATTCAACAACATTCTCCAACATTCTTGAACATTATAGAAAGAACATTCTTGCCAGACTCGCCCACTTGGTAACTCGACTCCTAGTTGCTTCGCCACCTTCCCATAATATGTCATTGGTGCGATGCCCCGTTTTGACACCCACATCTTCGAACACAACCTCTGCACGTCCAGACAACACCTTCTCCATGGGTGGACGATGGAGACTTACCGTACCATGTAACCCCTGTGAGGCTGCAACAGCAGTGATACGTAGTTACAACGCCACGTACTGTCATACCACGATTACATTCTCGCGAAAAAATGGTCTCTTTATACACCGACATTTTCATAGATAGCCGCTGCAGTTCCAAAACAAAATGTTCTTCATCGATGAGGAAGAGAGGTTACTATACTATTTAACCCCCATGGGGCTGCGCAATTCCCTTGCGAAGTCTCAATGGCACTTACAGACAACCACACTTAGTTTTACTAAACATACTGACTCAGACAAAAAAAATCCTAAGAAAACTCTTGATGTATTCGTAATGAGAACAACTGAGTCGATAAAAACCAAATAACATTTTTATCAAACCCAAGACATTGTAGTTTATGCGACTAGCGCGTTAGTAAGTAATATGATTTAAACTCATTTACAGATGGCATTTCAGTGGTACATAACACCTGTCTTAGTTTTCATGTATGCAGAGCTGCTAAACGAAGTGCTGTCTGCCAGCTGTGGTTGACAACGAAGCATAAAACAGTGAATACTGGTCAACGTAACCTATTTCTTTGCATACTGCAACTCCCAACAGCCACCTAGCAAAGAGAATTTTTAGTCTGCACGTACAATAGAATTTTCTCTGGAATCTTGTATACGGTAAACATCTTAAATTTAGAAACACTAAATTTGGATTCCACTCTAGTTAACATAACATTTCAAATTTGAATTAAGTATATAAACAATCAAATAATTTTCAAAGAAATGTTCAACTTCGTAACTAAGTATATTATGGAACTAGTAAAACCTAGTTTTACAATTGGATAAAGAAACGGAAATCTGTATAACCCACAGTAGATTATATTAATAACAATGTATTTTCAGCGGATCTGATTACCTTATTATTTAACTTGACTTATCGTGAAATGGGGTTACATTGTACCAACAGAAGTTTGACAGTTCGTCAAATTTTAGTATTTTCAGACTTCGTCCGAATACAAGATGCCATGTTGACAAAAATCCCAAAGCTTCCCAGACGCATTGCACCATCCAGCGTGGGCTTCTCGAAGCTGTCATGGTCCATTTATTATCTTTGACCATCGTATTACTTGAACATGTTCTTACGCTGTTGTTTCACATTTCAGACACTATATGTGCTGAGTTCTTTCTTCTAATACTTCCAACGAAAATACGTAATTCTCATTGATAAATTGTGTTTTGCATTTTCACACTTTCGTTTGGAGAACGAAATAAGCCTTTTGCGAGCAGTAGACACTAAATCTGTGACCTGATTCAGAACTTCCTGACATACAGAATTTAGCACATAAACTGATGTAAGCGTCACTTCGGGAGTATTGCATGGAAGTATTAAACAATCATTACTGTTTACAGCATACATCAGTGACCTAGTGAATGACGTCGGAGGGTCCATGAGGCTGGTTGCAGACGGTGCCGTTGTCGATAGGAAAACTGTAACGACAGGAGGATGTGGCAACACACAGAAATATTTGCGAGGATCGAAGATTAGTACAGGAGATGGTAGTTGACACTTAAGCCTTTGTTGCCTGTTGGTACTTACAACTACTACATCTTTCAATCCTTATTTATTCCCATTAAATATATATACCCCACATCCACGGCTGACTGAACATTTAAATGCACGTTTCTCTTGAGTTGGCAATACTTCAACATCTTCTAGGTCTAGTTTTCTGTTCGAATAAACTGTCTGTATAAACTTTGTCAACAGCTGAAGAGCGGGTTTGGAGCGAGCGCAGTTGTTATGTATATTGTCGTTCAGTTGTTTGACATTTTCGAGTTAACCGCCGTTGACATAATGTAGGTTAATTACTGTTTTTTTTCCCGTGCACCTCGTTACTTAGATCGGTAGTTTTTTATTATGAAATAAACAGAAAACTGTGTGGTACTTTAAAGTATAGTTTCGCCATGTATACGTATTCCGTATGCTGCTGCACAGGCTTGGTTTGTTGCTTTCTTTGACGATTTTCTTTGTATTTTCGTTGTTGATCTACATGCACAAACGCCACAATCCTTTTAGGGTAATTTCCAAGAATGATTGCCTATCGAAGTCGCGGGGTCAAAACGATACATATCGAACGTGCGATCGTAAATCGATCTTGCGACACCAGTGGCGGGTTTGTATGTTTGTAATGATCACTGCAGCAACGACAAAAGAAGAGCGTTAGAAAATACTTGTAATTGTAAAGGAGACGACTTACTTTATTCGTCGTCGGTGTTGTCGTCATGTGAAAGTCCATTACGGTGGTCTGGATGGATAATTCGGAAGAGTCGAACCATGTATTTTCCCTGATACTCGTTCGTTTTCCGCACTGTCCGCAATGAAATTGTAACGGTATTTCAGCATAGAAACTGTTCTTACTAAGTTTTACACACTTTGCATCACCACGGTCTACATAGTCCCTTCTTTCCTCGTCTGGTAGTACTCCGTATTTGCGACAAAAATTCGAACAAGTTTCTACGCTGGATAAACGTGGAATTAGATTTTTCTGTGTGAGAGAATCCGCCGAAGAAACGTCAAGAACACTAGACATACCAATCACGAACGACATAAATCGTTTGGGGTTTCCCTAGCAACTCACAAACAATTCTCAGAGGTATGTAAGTTAGAGCAACCAAGGGAACGACAGAAAACAGATAAAAATGACGATCACAAATAATTTATCACAACACCCACCACCGGAGTCGCATGATCGATTTACGATCGCGTGTTCGATATGTATTGTTTGGACCCGTGACTTCGATAGGCAATCATTCTTGGAAATTACCTCACAGTGATATCACGACAATTATTTTTTTAATTTTTTGACAGATAAAAGATAAATATTAATTTTCATGGTCAAACTGTGCTTTATTGCAGACCAGAAAGGCTACATTCCTGCCTTTGATATTCATAAAGGGAGAAATGAAGTTCTGGAAATGGAATTCGAAAATTATGCCTTAGTAGAGACGTAGCTTTAGGTTAACTATAGATGATTTGAGGAGGAAACAAGAGATCGTACTTCGATACCTTTTTACTTCCATAGCCTTGCTGGAAAGACTGAAAGTATAGAAAACTATGGCTTGTGGCATAATGAGGAGCAACATCAAGATTTTCCATGAGGCCTTTCACTTTCATAGTAAATAAAGAGGTGACTTTCGCTATATAATGTCATCTTACAGAACTGGGCTATGTTTGTGGAAAGACAAAGAATCGTTGCGTCTGGCTTAAGTTGCCACGTAATAAAAGTAAATTTTGTTTCTAGAATACAGACGGATTGCATCAAAATACATATTCAGTACCCATCTTTAGTAATGTGGGAATTGTGGACCATATGGACAGGCCTAAATATGCGTATGGTGTGAGAAGGAAATCCATAAACCGGTGTGATTGGCTGTTCTGGGGCATGATAGAAGTAGAATTTGTAAAGTCTAATGTGCTGTACTGTGAACTGCATAGAATAATTCCACTGTTGGAGTTCAGGAGAAATGTTGCTCAGCGCCTGACAGAGCAGACAAATGTAAAGCGCATGAGTCAAAGAGCTGTAAGGCAAGTTTTCACACAAAGTAAAACAAACAACAAAAGGGAAAATTATAACAACTTAACAACAAAGGATGTAAGATTAGGAAATAATGGTGTACACTTTGTCACTTTTTCAGCAAACAGGGAAGACAGTGGGTATGTAGTAAAAGAAAGGTTCAACCTAGACGACAGTCAAGAATTATTCTGCTGCTCTGAATAGAAAAATTATTTTAATGAATTCCAATCAGCAACTGTGTAGTTATCTTCCGAATATTCACTAATTTGCATTCCAACGCATATTGTTTCGTTAGTTTCAATGTCTGCCATACTGAGAACTGTAGCTCAGCAAGCCGCCAGAGGGCCAGACGGTGCTCCAAAGCGTTAACTTCGTAAATCAGTGAAAACAACAAAGTAAAACATCTGAAAAATTGTCACTGTTATTTTGATACTATTTGGTGCTGTGTTCCACGAAAAACTTCAAAAATTATGTGTTTTTGATAGTGTGGGCACAAAGAGTTAAGATAAATAAATGTAACTCATGACGTGTAAAGAGGCAAAGAGATCGACTACGCTGTTGGCTACAATCACTGGAAACAGGAATAGGCCTAAAATGCCTAGGATTAACTGTCGGGAGTGACCTAAAGTGGAATCCATATCTATTATAATAATGTGTATGTGTGTGTGTGTGTGTGTGTGTGTGTGTGTGTGTGTGTGTGTGTGTGTGTGTATTCCATATCTCCTGCTAAACCACTTGACCAATTTCATCCAGACTTGGTGCACATATCTCTTATTGTCAGGCAACAATCGCTGTATGAGTAAGAACCAGCTACCTATCAGAGTTACGAGACAAGACTTCACAAAGAATAAGATGCATGAAAAACTGCCGCATCAGGCATGACGTTTAGGTCTATTACTTCTGTCCTACTATTTGTATTAGCAATAAATTTATCATGCAATATCCACATATGCCGCTAAATGCACATACAAAATTATATCATGGTATCACACGTAGTTCAGGAGATACGACATCATTAACACTGAGATGCCAGAAAACTGCCATATGGTGCATGGCGTTTATTTTTATTTGTCCTTTTCTACTAATTCTAGTCGCAACACATTTTGCAGGCAGTATCCACATATGTCGCTCAATGTACCTACAAAACTTCATTATTGTAGATTAGGAGATATGACGTCATAAACACTGAGGTGGATGAAAAACTGTCGCATCGTGCATGGCATTTAAATTTATTACTTCTTTGCTAATAAATCTATTGGCAACATACGAGGGCTATCCACAAAGTACATTGCGTTTTCGTTTGTGTCCGTTAGGGGCGGGGCTAGCGCGGCCATCTTGGTGTCATGGCATTCCGCCGCTCAGTCGGCATCCTGCCGTGCTAGTGAGAGGTTCGTGCTGTACTCCGTTGAGTTACTGTGACAGTTTGAAATGTCAGCGTTAATTGAAAATGCCGCGAAGTGTGAAGTGCGTGCTGTAGTAAGGTTTCTGACTGCAAAAAACTGTACACTGATTGAAATCTATCGGCAGCTTTGTGAAGTGTATGGGGACAACATAATCACTGAAGGTGGAGTGCGTCAGTGGGTCATAAAATTTAAAAATGGCCGAACTAACGTTCACGACGAAGAGCGAAGTGGAAGACCCAGCATAGTGACTGCCGAACTTGTCGAAAAAGTCGATGCCGCGGTCCGTGAAAACCGTAATTTCACAATAACGGAACTCTCTATAAGTTTTCCACAAATGTCACGAAGTTTGTTGCACAAAATCATTACCGAAAAGCTTGGTTACCACAAGATTTGTGCAAGATGGATACCAAAAATCTTGACAGAGATTCACAAAAATCAGCGAATGGCTGCAGCGTTAACGTTTTTGGACGCTTACGAGAAAGATGGCGATTCATTACTCGATCGCATCGTTACTGGTGACGAAACATGGGTTAAGCATGTGAACTGCGAGACAAAATTGCAGTCAATGCAGTGGGGGCGCACAAATTCCCCCCAAAAACCCAAGAAATGCATGCAGACAATGTCGGCAAGGAAGGTGATGGCGACTGTCTTTTGGGACAGAGAAGGTGTGATTTTTGTGGATTTCCTGGAAAGAGGCACTACAATAAACTCTCAAAGGTATTGCCAAACTCTGCACAGCCTCAGAAGAGCAATACAAAACAAGCGCAGGGGAAAGTTGGGCTCAAAGATCTTGCTGATTCACGACAACGCCCGGGCTCACACGGCAAATGCCACTCGTGAAGTTCTCGGATCTTTTAAGTGGAAGTTGTTTCCTCATCCGCCGTACAGTCCCGACCTGGCACCGAGCGACTTCCACTTATTCCCAGCAATGAAGAAGTGGTTGGCTATGCAGCGTTTTGATGACGACGCACAGCTTCAAGAAGAGGTAACCACGTGGTTGAAGGCGCAGGCGGCCGAATTTTACGACGAAGGAATTTCCAAGCTCCTCTATCGCTACGATAAGTGCCTTTAATGGCAGCTATGTAGAAAAGTAGTATTTAAGTGTGGCTTTCATCTGTATATAATAAAAAAATCCAATACTTTATTTATTTTTAATTCCAAAACGTAATGTACTTTGTGGATAGCTCTCGTATTTCGCTGACAGCATTCACTTATGCCTCTGAATGTACCTACACAAATATAACAGTGTGTGGTACGTAGTTCAAGAGATAGGAGCACAGAGATACGTGAAGCAAACAGCCGCTTCAAACATGAAGTTTTAGTACATATATTCCGTACTACTAAGACACTCCTACAGTCAAGTCAACTTAAGGAAATACCTGACATCTGACAGCGCTTTTACAACTCTCAACTGCGAAGCGCAAAAGGCTGTTGGCGGAAACAGTAGCCGTCTGTAGAGCTATGAAGAGACGTTGCCATAGAGTAGTTCGAAAAATAGCGCTGTAGACAGACACTCGAATCAGCTATGCCCAGCGTACAGAAACTGAATCATGTTTCTTTATTTGGATGCTCCCTTATCATTTGTCGTTATGTATATTTCTTTGTATGACTGTTTCATAATTTCACAGGTGTTTTCACGAATACGAATACGTGAAAATCATTTTTTTTCCATACATGTACTTCACCAGGAACAAAGTTCATTTTTGGTGTTCGTTTGTAATAGAAAATTGGCAAAATGAATACTCAGGCATTGCTGGGTTTGTAAGCTAGTTAGCAAAAATAAATAAGTAAAAAACTAACCCTATGAAATGCAGAAGTCAGGTCGGTATTCGTAAAAAACCTTAAGAAAATATGATGCCTGGCTTACAAAACACCTGTAAGACTGATTTTTGAGGAGTGCTCGTCGGTCGGAGACCCTTACCAGACTGGAGTGACAGAAGAAATAGACAAGATACAACGATAAACAACACGCATCCTCTCGGAATTTTCATAAGTGCGGGAGTTAGTTAGTTCCATGGACCATTATGCACGATAAATCTTAATTATGTGGAATGAGTCCATTTACATTGACATAGCAAGTTAGGTTGTAAATAAGGCTACATGCTGAACACTTATAAGATTTTTTAAAAATATATTGATGGGAGTTAGTAAACCCTACCCACCACCTTTTACACCCTTTAATAATAGAAATTTTTCTACGAAGTAGAAGGAGTTGTCAAGGAAAAACTTCTTCAGTTTCTTTTCGAATTTTGCTTTGCTGTCTGTCAGATATTTTATGTCACTCGTTACGTGATCAGAAATCTTATTTGTAGTATTGTGCCCCCCTATTTTGTGATAAAGATAGCCTTAATGTGGAGTAATGAACGGAAATGTTCACAAAAGTCCAGCGGCAGCAGTTAGAAGGAAAACGATGTGTATTTCGAAGAGATTCACAGCTGGAAGTCTGAAAGTGTACTTCCTCCCACATACCTCCAATGTAATGACCGCGTCGAGAAAATATGAGGAAACAGAGCTCATACGGTTGTTTATCGACACACGTTCTTCCCTGGCAAGGAAGGGGGGAAGCGATAGTCGTATATCATAAGGACGCTCGGTCACTCATCGTGATGATAAATGTAAATGACTCTTTGAGTCTTTGATAACATTTATGTTAGGTTTCAGTAGATAACGAAAATATAGAGAGATGTCATCCTTAATTAATGAACAGCTGACACTGCACTGATCCGTGTACCAAGATGAGCTAGGGAACCACGATCGATAAAGATAAAATAAGACGCAACGGTCCAGCAGAGCATCGAAGTCAAAAAATAACACAAGAAGAGGCAGTCAATACAGACGCGTCCGGTTAGTTATCCGAAGATAACATGGAATGATCTGTAGAGGATTTGTCCGCGGCAGAAGCAGAGGGCGCTCTGCGATTGATGCCCAAAACTAGTAACTAGTGACATCATGGGATTGAATACTTTTAAAACAAAAGACTTCGTGGTAATCACCCTTGAAGTCCAGCTTCCCCCTGGGAAGTGACGTATCTAAGTCGAGTCGGTTACACTAGAAGCGTTATAGGGCGACCAAAAATTTATTATTAATGATGCGGATGAACTTGATATGTGAAAGATGAAATTCCTTAGGTCGTGGGCACACAAAGTAAGTACCCCATATCAACTTGCAAGTCAAAAATCTAATGGTTGAAAGTGTCACAAACGCCGAAATTGCAGTAGTAAAATAAAAACAGCAACGTGACAGTTAAAAGACAAGTGTTGTGCAAGGTCAAATAGTTACAGCAAGGCTACCATATTTTTCACTGTTACAGTTGCTAAAAACAAAAGAGTTACATTTAGTACGACATATGCGAAAGTTGATATCCATGAATGAAAAAAAAAGGCCTCTGTTCACTTTGTCGGCATAAATTTTCTTCCTGCATGTATGGTAGTAACGCTGAGGTCACAAAGTTGCCTTACTCACAGAAGCAAGACTGTAACAACTTGTAAAAATTTTGTTGTTACAGATATCAGTTTGCACAAATATATATTTTGGAGGGAAAGGTATCGAACTGTATTTAGGATTCAATCCTTAAAATCTGTCACAAAGTAACCCCATGTTACGGTAATAAAATTATATCTTGCTTTAAAACTACCGTAGCATTTAAAGTACGAAAACGTATTTAGTGAAGTGCATGGTAGAGGGTAATAAGCATGAAAACACATAATAGGATGTCTTCACGTCCGAATCATATGCGGAGCGCCGGAAAAATCACTGCGTGAATGCCTCTCCGTGTGCTGTAATTAGCCTAATGCAAAAATGCAGTAGACTTCGGTAGTTTTCCTAGTAGGTCTGGTCAATTAAGATCGCACCTGTGTTACCTGTACGTTAGGTGTGTTGCATACATATCGGGGTTTACCTCCTATCGACCGCTTTCTTAACATGTGCGTTCAGTGTCTTACTAGAGTCCCCTAGAAACAGGAAGCGGTGAAGTGTTTAGAAACTGAGTGAGTAATTGACGGAAAGTCATCTAGTAAAATAGAAGTGGTTTCAGGCGTTACTCAAGGTAGTGTTTTAGGCCCTTTGCTGTTCCTTATCTATATAAACGATTTGGGAGGCAATCTGAGCAGCCGTCTTCGGTTGTTTGCAGACGACGCTGTCGTTTATCGACTAATAAAGTCATCAGAAGATCAGATCGAAACAAACTGCAAAACGATTTAGAAAAAATATCTGAATGGTGCGAGAAGTGGCAGTTGACCCTAAATAACGAAAAGTGTGAGGTCATCCACATGAGTGCTAAAAGGAGCTCAAACTTCGGTTACACGATAAATCAGTCTAATCTAAAAGCCGTGAATTCAACTAAATACCTAGGTATTACAATTATGAACAACTTAAGTTGGAAAGAACACATAGAAAATGATATTGGGAAAGCTAACCAAAGGCTGCGTTTTATTGGCAGGACACTTAGAAAATGTTACAGATCTACTAAGGAGACTGCTTACACTACGCTTGTCCGTCCTCTTTTAGAATACTGCTGCGCGGTGTGGGATCCTTACCAGATAGGACTGACGGAGTACATCAAAAAAGTTCAATGAAAGGCAGCACGTTCTGTATTATCGCGAAATATGGGAGAGAGTGTCACAGAAATAATAAAGGATTTGGATTGGAAATCATTAAAAGGAAGACGTTTTTCTTTGCGACGGGATTTTCTCATGAAATTCCAATCACCAACTTTCTCCTCCGAATGCGAAAATGTTTTGTTGACAGTGACCTACATAGATCGGAACGATCACCACGATAAAATAAGGGAAATCAGAGCTCATACGGAAAGATATAGGTGTTCATTCTTTCCGCACGCTATACGAGATTGGAATAATAGAGAATTGTGAAGGTGGTTCGATGAACCCTCTGCCAGGCACTTAAATGTGATTTGCAGAGCACCCACGTAGATGTAGATGTAGATGATATATAAAGAGCCGCATAACCTATGGAACATTTTTGTTCTGCATAGTTATCCTCCTGTCTATTACTTAAAAATAAACAGTATTTATAGCAGAATTGAAATTATCAATGTTTAATTCAAGTTTTATTCGAAAATCGCTGGTTTGTAGAGTGAAACAAACGGATGTTGTGGTAAAAATTAAAAAGGCAGTACAGATTTATCATTTAGTGCTAGAAACGTAATTTCTTCAAAAAATAAAATAAAAAACCCAAAACAAAATTACATCAAACATAGCTTCATTACGTCGTCCATCTGATATAAAACATATTTCTGTCATTCATAAACAATTTCGCATTCATCGAGAGTACAACTTTAAGGACAAAATATGTATAGATTTTTCCATGTTCGTGCATGTAAATAGTCTTTGCATCAAAATAAATTGCTTTACTTATAGAAAAGTTCAGACTTACTTATAAAATGGAGTTTGTATTCTGTAAGGATATAAAGTAAACAACGAACTGACACTGAATGATGTATGGTTCTAGTGGCATGCAAAACAAACCACTAAGCAAACAAAAAAAAGAGAAGTCATCGTTTCCCAGTTTCTCTTCTACACATTTATTTACCTTTCTTTCCATACCAATACTACCGGTAATCCTGCCATTTACTACGTTGTTTATGTACTCTACAAAAATTACTGGGAACCTTAGTTTTTTCTAGAGCGCAGCTCAAGTCCAATATAATCTTCCCGCTCCGAATAGGGGGGCTGAGGCATCCCTAGAATTTCGGATTAATTCTCGTTCTTATGTTCTGTAAATTACGGCCGTTAAGAGCAGCTAAAGTGAAATTTATTTACATTCGCTGCAACTGAAGTGAGAGTATTATCAAAAAATGAGAAAAAACAAAGTCTGTGACATTAATGTTGATTACGTTTAATTGTGTGCTCTATCTGGAATTTAATATCGCTGTTTGTAAAGCTCAGTCAAGTACGTCGTCGGTAAAACCGAAAGATTATCATAATAGTGCATTCTGCAAACAACAGATAGCGAGGATTTTTACATTTCATTTTTTTTACATCCGCATGGTAATCAACAAATATCACTACAAACGTTAAATGCTAGACTGAAGCTACAATTTTAATTATTTGTGTAACTTAGCATTGCCTGGGTCACAGAGACCATCTGGAACTAATCTACAGATCAGTCACCAAAGATCACTTATTATGTGATTTATTGAGAGTCCACTCATCAGGCGACATCTTTATATAACTTATCCACGGCAATATGTCAAATATATAAAGCTTCGTTTTGTGTTGACTTTCTTGCGAAAAGGTTCCTTAAACCTTTAACGTGTAGCCAATGGGGCAATGAAAATCTCAAAATGCTCACGTCTTAGAGCGAAACGAGTAACAGATCAGATACTAAGCGACCTGTGGCGGTTTATCTGCATATTTATGTAACTGGTTTTACACTCAGTTTGGTAATATACAACATGTTTGTGATTTATATTTCCTCTTCTGAAAAGTTTGTCTGTTGTAAAAAGTTCGTACCTTTGGGCACCGTGCATGTTGCGAAGAAGTAACCCGTTGACTTGCTTGTTTTTATCTTATTGCATTTATTTGGGCTCGTGGCTTGTCTTATCCGAGACAGTCCGTCCACTAGGCGTGAACAAGAGCAGCGCGCGCGGACTCACACACACACACACACACACACACACACACACACACATACTGGCGTCTGTCTGCCGTTTAGGTGTGCTCCGCTAACGGGCACCGCTGACCCAGAGGTTGGCGATCCCGACCGCCATTTCCATAAGCTCTTGCGTCACTCGCCACAGAGGCGGCATCCAAAACTCGTTTTGGCGCCTTCACTGCCAGACGCTAGCAAAGTGACCGAGTGTTCCGCCACGAACCGTTGCAGTTGAAACGACTGTCTGAAAACTTTTGGCCGTATGTCGCTTGGTGACATGTTATTTAAATTAAGTGCCGTGGGATGTTCAAAACATGTGCCCAAAATCATTCAAGTGGTTCAAATGGCTCTAAGCACTATGCGATTTAACATCTGAGGTCATCAGTCCCCTCGAACTTAGAACTACTTCAACCCAACATAAGGACATCACACACATCCATGCCCGAGCCAGGATTCGAACCTGCGACCATAGCAGCAGAGCGGTTCCGGACTGAAGCGCCTAGAAACGTTCGGCCACAGCGGCCGGCCCAAAAATCATTGTTTAGTTTCTAAAGACATAGCAACACCATAAAACCGTTTATAGCTCTGGGCCGCAGGGTTCGGTTCTGGAGCCTGTGCTGTATTACATTTACATTATCATTCCCAAGGAGCAGGTGAGGAAAGGGGGATGTGGAATCACCCAGTATCCGGGTCATACTGCATAACTCAGCCTCTACCGCAACCTGAACTACTGCACACTGAGGTGACAAAAGTCTGGCATAGCTATATGCACGTATACTGATGGAGGTAGTATCGCGTACACAAAATATGAAAGGACATTGAGTAGATAGAGCTGTCATTTGTATTCAGGTGACTCATATGAAAAGGTTTCCTACGTGATTATGGCCACACGGCGGCAATTAACAGACTTTTAACACGGAATGGTAGTTGGAGGCAGACGCATAGGACTTTGCATTTCGCATATCGCTAGTGAATTCAGTATTCCGAGACGCACAGTGTCAAAGATACCAAATTTCAGACATTACCACTCACCAGGGACAAGTGGCCGACGACCTTCACTTACCGACCGAGAGCAGCTGCTTTTGCGATGAGCTGTCTGTGCTGACAGGCAAGCAACACTGCGTGAAATCCATCAAATTGGTACTTGCGAAGAACATATCGGTAAGGACAGTGCAGAGAAAGTCGGCGTTAATGGGCTACTGCAGCAGGCGACATACACGACTGCCTTTGGTAACAGTACGACATCAACTGCAGCCTCTTTCCTCGGTCTGTGACCAAATCGGTTGGGCGATAGACGACTTGAAAACCTTGGCCTGGTCAGATGAGTTCCAACTTCAGCTAGTAAGAGCTGATGGTAGGACTCGACTGTCGCGCAGGCCCCATTAAGCCATGGAAGCAAGATGTCAACAAGGCACTGTGCAAGATGGTGGTGACTCCATAATTGTGTGGGCAGTGTTTAACTGTAGTTTTCTGCTACTTAGACACCATTTGCAGCCGTTCATGGACTTCATGTTCCCAAACAACGATGGGATTTTTACAGGTGACAATGCACCCTGTCATCGAGCCATAGTTGTTCGCGATTGGTTTGAAGAACATTCTGGAAAACTGAGTGAAAGATTTGGCCAAGCAGATCGGCAGATATGAATCCTATCGAACATTTGTGGGACATACTCGAGAGGTCAGTTCGTGCACAAAATATTGCACCAGTCGCACAGTCACAATTATGGGCGGCTACAGAGGCAGCGGTCCCAGCATTTCTGCAGCGGACTTCTATCGACTTGTTGAATCCTTGCCACGACACTTTGCTGCGCTACGCCGGGCAAAAGCAGGTTCAGCATTGTATTAGGAAGTATCATATGATTTTTGTTACCTCAGTGTGTGTTGTTAGGCACGTCCTGAGACCTCTTGAGAAAATCAGCCAGTGATGCTCTGTCTGGAAAACGGAAATAAACCACAAAAAATATCATGCAATTTTGTACACTATCAAGCTCAAGCGTCCAAATTACTAACACAACTGGTGGCACGGAGACTCAGTCCAGTGCATTGAAATTGCTATAGACATGAAATTGACTTGATTATCGCCCATAAAAAGTTGAGTCAACAAGATTCGCGCTCTACTTCACCCAAGATTTGCGCTATGCTTCATCAGTTCTTCTCGCTCTTCAAGAGTGACGGAATATTAGATGACGCAAAACTAACTAGCTGGCATGCCATCACACTTCTGGCCATCTTGCGCTGTTCGGAAGTGTCGTCAGCGGCCGCTGGCACTAACACTAAACGTCTGCAAACTCTAAAAAACAAATTACTTCCAGTTACAGCCATGCTCCCCGCTATATCCTCAATGCTCACATTATGGAACACCAAGTTATTCAACAAAAGTTCATAGAATTTTATGCGAAAACAAAGTTTTTTCTCCCTAATCTCTCAAATTAATTATGCCAAAAACCCGCAAATTCTCTCCACAAAAATCTAAGATGACCCTCAGACGGCATTTTAGGAGCTGACACATTTATAGACGACACAAACAGAAACACTATGCACTGACCAACAAGACGCATTTCCGACTCATCTGCAGCACTGTCAGAAGTCGGGCAGCCGTAAAGCCCAGTGAAGCTTCCTGTCTACAGATAGCCACGATAGCATTCACAGGAAAAAAAAAATCGTCTGAGGTCCTTTGTGACTCTTGGCAAACCGCTGCTCTCTCCTTTTCTTAGGGCACCTATGTACGATAACGACCTGCGAATGTATAGCGATCTATCTTGAAATGGACATGCACTCGAGTGGATTATTTTCATTGGGGACTTGCACGACTCCACTGAGTACTCCTGGGTCACGACAGCATTCTACTTCCTGCCTTTTGAGTATTATTGTTGAGTTCATTAAACGTCAGACTAGCTTCGAAATTGACAACATCATTGCTTAATAGACTAATAAGTCAGCATGAGCAGTTGGTTTGTGGAAATGCAGCATGTCACTGGTTAGCTTCGGCAGTTTCCTGGTATGTAATAATTTTGAGTCAGCAATATGTACTATAGCAGGCAACAAAATCTTAAAGAATATGTGAACAGCTAGAACAGAGAAGTAAAATGTAAGTTCTGTTTAATTAACTATCGTGGAACGTTTGATAAACTATTAGCCTCTGTTTGGCTTTATTTTAACCTTACCTCCTTCCCATGGTGAAGAATAGGTACATATGTGCAAATCTCAGATTTTCTGAGTATGCGTTGACACGTATGTGGATGTAATTTAATGCATAATTACGTTTGAATTTGGAAAAGGTAAATCTTAACAGGCATAATGGCAATTATTTGCTATTGACAATCAGAAAACAGCGTGCCCCTTTTAATGCTGAGTTAAATTTGAACTAATGTGCAGTATCACGTCTTTGGACTTGAAAAATTTTACACTTAGACCAGTCAGCACCAAAGCACGGAACGTAAAATTTTAATTCAGGGCAGCTTTGATACGCAGAGGAATTGATTCAAACAGAGTGGAACTAACATGTTACAGTGTTTAACGAATTTAAATAAATTACCAAAGCAATTTATAATGTGTAATTCACTGTAATCAAAGCGCTTTGGGAATAAAATTACCACCTACCAAACATTCAGGCTAGGAGTTTTTCTTCGGAGAACTATTATTACAAGTCCGATAGCATATTTACGGAAAAATATGAGCTACGAAGGAAGAAGCCAATGCACAAATTTTCTAGGCCATAAGATTTTGACATCGTAGTAACGGCACTATATATATAGTTCAGTAACCCTAGAGCTTTGTGCCGGCGTACTAAAAATTAACATCACAAATTTCCATTTCTATGTGTTGTAATAAATTTGAGAGATACGCGTAAACCTTCGTAACCCGGAAGGAGTAAATACAGTGTGGCTATAATTAAACTTCACTGATTGAGCCGGTGTGTACGAATAACCATTTACCGTATGGATATCCACTTAAATAAGAGCAATTTTCAGACTGTGCACTGCAGGATTTGCGTTGTTGGTAGTATTAGTGTCATGACTTGCCTTTAGACGCCGCTACTGATACGGTGATATAGGGTTGAAACACAAGCATCAATGTCAATCACAGTTGCAGGCAGTTTACATTGGCCTGGACAAGGTGGGCAAAACTGTTTTATCAAAACCACAGCAGTAGTGGTTGTGCTCTCCGCCAGCATCGACGCATGAAAGGAGCACGGAGAAGTTATCTTTCCGCACTGGAATTTGGCATTAACTTAATTGCTCCTGGGAGAGTCTGACGGCCAGTTACACCACAGTTTTTTAAAGAATTTACTGTTGCCACGGCGGAGAATCCTGAACGGAATGTGCGAACTTCAAGCAATGCACGAGCTGCGTGTGTCATGACAGCCGGTCCACCATTGGAGAAGTGCTGCGAACAACTGTCAAACGGTATCTCCAGGGCGGTTGCAGGCTGTCGTGGATGCAGATGATCGTCACATCGAGTAACGTTTGTAACCTGGAGCGTAAACATTGTATTAACAACTTTTACCCTCTCATGTGGAAATCAAAATGTGTTTCTTTCAATGGTTTACTGGTTATTCCCTTTATTTCTCTTCCGCATGTCCTTAAAAATGTTTCAAGTTTCTTTGTCCTACGACCAGTGACTTTTCATGCGGGCCCTCTCAAGTAGCGAAAGTTTAATTATAACCGCCCTGTATATGAGTCATTAAAGATTCTCAACGTCGCTGTTGACTGTTTAATGGCCCTTCGTTTTCTCGCCTAGATAAGGTGTAAGCTATTAAGTAAATAGCTTGTCGATACTGTTAGACAACAATTTAGTAGTGACGTGCCAGAAAATTACTTCATGCATGGAAGAGTATGTAAAGTAATTAACCTAAGGCCCTCGAACACATTAGTTACCGCACCGTAGCTGTCTAAATCCCCAATTCTGAACCAACGAAGCGTGATCCATGAAGCGATCAGAACCGGATGATGTAATTTGTTGAAAGTTTCACGTATGTTCCTTATTCATCGAAGCAGATGTTCGTAGATTGAAGACTTTCCTAATGTTTTGGCTTTTTTGAAGTCAATTTAGAAATCCATGTACAACACAATTCTGTCAACTGTCACATCTGTGTTATACTCAAGTTCTGCACATTTTGTTGTTCTACGATTCAACTGATTTGATTTCATAGCTGACCTTTCCTTCTACGGTATTTGTACACGGACACTGTTACTGAGGGCACTGGAGATGTATGGGCTGTATTATCACTTTCCCCCATTGTACTTCCGATAACTTGATTGTGAACAATATTTTTATTTAAAATTAAATTTTTGTGACTTCGAATTCAATTCAATATCGTTACAATGTCTAATCTCAGGCATCAAATTACTTTGTTTGCTATATTTGAGTTTGAACTGGCTACAGAGTGGGGAAACACACCTTATATACTGTATATGTTGGCGTACGCTAACTGGCCCAGCATAGTCAATCGTAATTTACTCGTTTCGGAACACATGATATCGATTAACTACAGATTGTATTTATTTATTTTATGTGTCCAGGACATATACAAAATAGTAAAACCAATAAAAAATTCTACCGTGCACTACATTGTGACTGGCTGCCTACAACCAACTACTGTCACCAAAATTTATCAAATTATGGGTGCATCGCTACCTGACATCTGCATAAGAGTCGCAGAAATAGAGGAAAAGGAGCGGGAAATCGACCCCAGACACCTCCTGTTTGGATAAGAACAACGAAAACCTAAGACCAAGTCAAGAAGGGGCTTCGTGCACCAGCATTAGCAATTCCATCAGCACCTGGAACTCCACCAAAAAGCTATGAAAGCCAACCTCATAAAGTGAGGCTTCGTGACTTAAGATGAGTCCTGCGAGTGTGGTGACCTGCAACACTCACAACAGCTCCCAGCCTGCAGAAATCGGACTGATACTTGCACCACAGAAGATCTATATGCAGCAGCTGATAAAGTCGCCGCCAAGACAGCGGAATTCTGGAGCTTACGGCACATCCAACACAAAATTTAAAATGTTGACATCCGGTTCAAAATGGTTCAAATGGCTCTGAGCACTATGGGACTTAACTTCTGAGGTCATCAGTCCCCTAGAACTTAGAACTACTTAAACCTAACTAACCTAAGGACATCACACACATCCATGCCTGAGGCAGGATTCGAACCTGCGACCGCAGCGGTCGCGCGGTTCCAAACTGTAGCGCCTAGAACCGCTCGGCCACCCCGGCCGGCTGTTGACATTAGGTAATCACATCACTAGCACGATCAGAATTATGTAATGTAATGTCGCGTGATGTCAGGCTTGTGAAGGCAGAAAAACATCAGTTCAGTCTCTTGCGACTTGTTTACTACATCTCATATGTAGCATGTCATAATTTTTCCTCTCTGCTTCTATAATTACTCATAGGGGAAGGTGGGGTAAAGTGGTCACTCTAAGTGAAGTTGAATTTTCATGAAATCATGGATATTAACTGAAGCTTGTGGCATATACATCTCGACTCTACATACTGTAAGGTATCACTCCAAATGTTTATAGGATATATAAACGTTTGTCTGAATGCTTACATAGTGGCCACTTTTTCCTACCTAATGGGGTATAGTGGCCAGACCTTTGCCACCATTCCCAAATAGTTTGTTTAGTTTTATAAGAATGGATAGGCTTATAGTTTTTATTTCACCATTGGTTATTATTATAACAATAACACATATGAAAAAGAAATGTGTCGCAATACATTGTTGGCACATAAAGGTCAACAATACTTAACGATATAAACAGAGAAATAAACGATTAATCATGGGTTACTATTTCAGTCTAATTCATTCACAATTTATCCACTCAGAAACATCATTAAGTCATGTACAAAATTCGCTCATGAAGTTGTCATCGTCGTCATCACATTTAGCGCACAGTTCATGAGCCCAGCGTTTACAGCTCTGACATCTTACCCACCCAGTCTTTGCCTGCCACTTCAGAATCTTTGTTGAGACGATGTGGTGTTTTGTTGTGCTCTGCCAAGTGGAATGCTAATCGCTTCAGGTCATACACTGTTAATTCCATAAAATTTCTTTTATGGTATTCATTGGTTTCCTGTTACCTCTGACAACCCTATATAACAGTTTCTTATTTCCTCTACTGTCCTCCTCCAATTTCTGAGTGAATATCTTCTATGCCTTGGAACAAACTGTGCCATGAAGAATTGTCTTCGTAATCACTTCAATTACGCAGCGGTCAGCACCCTGTGAACTCGAAGTTCTTTGTTTCTGTATACTTACCTACTTACTCACTGGTCATACCGGACTCGAGAGTCCATTACCGCAGCAACGTATTTTCGCCATCTGTCCCTGTCTTGGGCTATTTCCTTCTATTCTCCTTCAATACCTAGGCTCCTCAAATCGGCCTTCACATTGTCCTCCCATCTACGCCTCGGTCTCCCCACGGGACGTTTTCCCTCTAAGTGCCCTACCAGTACTCTGCGCGCTGCCCTGCCCTCATCCATTCGAGCTACGTGACCCGCCCATCGCAGCCTACGTGATTTAATAATACTGATTATGTCAGGGCTTGAATAGAGTTCGTGAACGTCTTCGTTATGCAGTTTTCGCCGCTCTCCGCTAATGTCATCCCTTTTTGCTCCGAAAATTTTCCTCAAAATTTTGTTTTCAAATACTCTAAACGGCTTTTCATTTTGCACAGTGAGAGACCAAGTCTCACACCCATACAGCATAACTGGTAGAATAATAGTTTTGTATATTCTAATCTTTAAATTTCAAGACAATATCCGTGATGAAAGTAATCTATTCAGTGAGAAGTAGCACGCATTTCCCGCCCGTAATCTCTACCTCAGTTCGGATTCAATCTTATTTCTCGAAGTGATGTCCACGCCTAGATACTTAAACGTGTTCACTTTTTCAAACTGCATGTCTCCAACTCTTAACATTTCCTGATCTACTGCTGTTGGCATTCTAGTAGTAACCAGGTATTTAGTTTTGTCTTCACTTATCCTTAGACCTACATCTTCACTAGCCTTGATTAACGCATTCGCATTTGCTGTTACAGATTCTTTCCTATCGCTAATGATGTTTAGATCATCTGAACACCCTAATATCTTAATATTTCCATTTAACTCCACACCCTCTGAATTATCTGCTGCCATTCGTACGTTATATTCTAGGACTAAATTAAAAAGTAGCGGAGACAGGGCATCTCCCTGCTTAAGACCGTTCTTTATTACAAATTCTTCTGACTCCAATTTCCCCACGCGTACTCTACCTTTTGTGTTTTTCAAATTCACTTCTATAAGTCTAACATACTTCTTTGGTATTCCAAGTTCCAAAAGAATTCTGTACAATTTTGATTGCAATACTGAATCATATGCTTTTGTAAAATCTATGAAAAGATTATGAACTGGTTTATTGTATTCCCATTTCTTTTCCAAAATTTGACGTAAGGTGAATATTTGGTCTAAAGTTGATCTGTTCCTCCGAAAGCCGGCTTGGTAATCCCCCACAATTTCATCTGCATATGGTGTAAGCCTGCTTAGCAGAATATCCGAGAAAATTTTAGAACATACTGGTAATAGCGATATGCCTCTATAATTACTACAATCCATTTTGTCACCTTTCTTAAAAATTGGGATCAGAATCGACTCCTGTCACTCTTCAGGTATCATCTCTGAGTTCCATACTTTAGTTATCACTTTGTGAACTACTTCCACCAATTTCTGTCCCCCATTTTTAACTAATTCTGCAGTTATGCAATCTGACCCTGGTGCTTTGTGGTATTTAAATTTGTTGACTGCATCTCTTACTTCCTTTAACGTTGGCTCAGGTATCTGGGGTTCTGCTGTATGTATTTCGTACGCCTGCTCATTTCCTGCTTCCTGGTGTACATTTAATAGATGCTCAAAATGCGCCCTCCATTTACTTAATATAGCACTGGGGTCTGTCAGTATTCCCCCAGCATCCCCTCGAAGTGCATTTGTCCTAGTCTTGAAGCCCTCCCTATACCCATTTATGTCTAGGTAAAGTTCCCTTATGTTTTTTGTTTTACTGTTTGTTTCCATTATTGTAATTTGATTGGTCAAATAATCCCTCTTCTTTGCCCGTAGCCAACGACCAACTTCCCTTCTCAAGTTCAAGAACTCCTCTCGTTTTCTGTCTCCAATTCTATCCCAATCTAATCGCGCTTTTCTCCTTTCCTCTACCAATTTCTTGCTTTCCTCATCAAACCACGGTTTCCTCCTGTTCTTCTTAATTGTACCTATTGTGACCTTCGCTGCCTCTTTGATATTATACCTCACAGTGATCCACTGTTTATTTACATCCTCGTCTTGATCTTCGTGTGTCCTGAGAGCATCAAACCTATTTGAAATTTCTATCATGTACCTTCTTCTAAAGTTTTCATCATTTAGCTTGTCATTGTCGAACCTAACAAGTTCTGCATTGTGACACCTTGAAGTTGCTGTAGATAGCCGTTGGTGAATTTTGGCAACTACAAGAAAATGATCAGAATCGCAGTCTGCTCCCCTGAAAGTCCTAACATTTTCTATACTAGTGTGCCATCTTCGATCTACAAGAACATGATCAATTTGGTTTCCGGTGTGTCCATCCGGAGAGACCCAAGTTGCTTTATGAATGTCCTTCCTTTTGAAATACGTGCTCTCAACAATCATGTCTTTTGAAACAGCAAAATTAACCACCCTTGTGCCATTATCATTCGAAATGTTATGCAAACTTTCTTTCCCAATTGTAGGCCGGAATGCTTCCTCCTTCCCAATCTTCGCATTAAAATCACCTATGATTAATTTTGTATCATACGAGGAGAACTCATCCCACAGTTGATCTAGTTCTTCATAAAAGCAGTCTTTAACAATCTCTTCGGTGCGTGTACATTAATTACTACTAGTCTATTCCACCTGCTGGACAACACTATAACTGATAGTCGGTCACTAATGAACCTTATATCTCTGACTGCGTGAGGCACTTTTCTCTGTACTGCGAAACCTGTTCCGAAACTGTGAGCATCCGCACCTTCATAGAAAAATGCATAGTTACCCCTCTTTATGCTCCCCTCCCCCTGCCACCGAGTTTCTTGAATAGCTGTAATGTCTACATCGTATCTGTCTGATTCGTCTAATAATGTCTGGAATGTTCCTGGCCTGTTCAAACTTTTAACGTTCCATGTTCCCAACCTGAAAGTTCCTTCCGACCTGAATCTCTTCGAAGTAGGTTCCGCCCGGAGATCCGAATGGGAACCTAGTTTACCTCCGGAATATTTTACTTCAAAGGGACTCTTGACCTTTAATGTTGCTGATTGTTGATGGATAGATTTGATAGTAAGAGAAGAAGAAACAGGGATGGTTCATCACGCCATCGCCTGCTCCCCACCGGCTGTCCGCGACTGCTTATTTTTTTGTATTCGCAGCTACCCTTCATATCTGAAGCCCGTATCCCCTATCCGCAATCTGAGGACGCGCTGTGCCGTGGTGGTAGGGGCCCATGAGACAGTCTTTGTTTCTGTATACAACAAGAAAATGCATTACCATGTTAACTCTTTGATTTCACAGTCCGTGGTATGGACTAAACAATCTGTGCTGTCTACAATCGAAAACGCTACATTTATGTCGTGCTCATCATAGTTTTAAACTTAATGAGAGAAAGTGCTGTTCTGGCTAATGAGCAATGCGGCACGTGCAATTACTATTCTTTAATCACGGTAAATGTCGAAATCATAAACGTTGCGCCGTTCAAACAAAAATTTGTCACTGGCGACAAACACAATGCAAACGCACAGCACGACAATCTCTGTGTTCTCTTCGTTCCAGACTCTTTGTTGTTGCCTGCCTCTGTCGACCTACTGATATAATTCCACATGACTCTTACATCTCGCTCAGATAATACTTCCAAAGATTCTAATTACATCGATTTATAGTTTTATACAAAACTTTTACGAGGCCAGAGAGAATATTTCGAATACCTGACGGGGTTGGGGCCATACTCCCCTTCAAAGTAGGCCCCTTGTGCTTGCACACACTTAGCCCACCGATCCTTTCACTGCTGGAAACACCTCTGGAAGCCTTCTTTTGGAATAGTGTTCAGCTCCATCGTCGTGTTCCGCATTACCTCTTCTCTACTTTCAAAACGGGGTCCTTTCATTGGCGTCTTCAATTTTGGAAACAACCAGAAGTCGCAAGGAACCATTTCTGGAGAGTACGGAGGTTGGCGAACAGCTGTAATTCCATGTTTGGCCTAGAAATTTTGGAACAAGTGGGATGAATGTGCGGGGGCGTTGTCGTGATGCAGTTGCCAGTTTTTCGCTGTCCACATGACTGGTCTTTTGCGCCGAATTGCGTCATGGAGTCGCCTTGGAACGACTTGATAGTACTCCTTTGCCACTGTTTGTCCTTCCAGTGCGTATGCGTGATGCGAAATTTCACGGACATCAAAGAAGACAGCATCACCTTGATTTTGCTTCGCACCTGCCTCACTTTCTTCGGCCTTGGAGACTCGGGATGTTTCCACTGCGACTACTGTGTTTTTGTTTCTGGGTCGTACCCGTACACTCACGACTCGTCTCCAGTTATCACGGTGTTCAGAAACCCAGGATCAGTGTTGGTGGTGTCCAGAACGCCCTGTGCAACTTAAAAATGGATGTCTTTTTGTTTCAGCGACAACAACTTGGGCACGAATTTCGCAAACGCTCGGTGCATGTTCAAATTATCAGGCAAAATTGCATATGCAGAATCTTTATTCACTCCAACCTCTTGGACAATCTCCCACGCGGTCAAACGACTATCTGTCATTACCAGATTTTGCACCCTCTCAACAACAGCTGCTATCCGAGCAGTCTGGGGCATGCCAGAGGCTGGTCACTGGCCGCTAATGTGCGGCCGTTTTTGAATGGGTTGAACCACTCCTTAATTTTTATTACACCCATCGCATCTTCTTCAGGCTGAATCCTACGAATTGTTTCGCTTTGAAAATCATCAAGCATTTGACAAAATTTGATGCAGTATCTTTGCTCAACTCGTCCAGTCATCTTGCGAGAATCAGTAATCCGACGAACACGTTGTGTAGAACCTCACTCAGCGACCGACAGGCAGCGATTGAAGCGCTGGAAGGCAGATACAAAATTCACGCATGCGCATAAAAGTCTTCCTTTACGGGAAAATCAAACGTCGGATATGTTTTTGACAAACCTCGTATTTCATCTCACTCTGTCCTTTAAAAAATGAACTCACATAACGCGTTAACAAATAAGAAGGCATAGTACATCTGGATAAATGAACATGGCAGTCACATTCATAGCAACTACATTACGTAACCAGAAACATAATTGTACGGAGAGTTATATTTACAAAACCCATTCCGAGACAATGTTTTCAGTGTATCACGAAAATAAAAGCACGTAAAATGTAAAAGAAAATATAGGAAAAAGAAAAAATCTATCTCGTTCTGTAATATTATACTCGCAGTGTCAATCAGCAATAAAGTGCAGCTTTTGTCGTCCTTCATTTATTGTATTGAAGTGAAAGATAACCAACGATATGAATCCCCGTCATTTGTTACTTGAGCCTTGAAATATAGATTATAAATATGATCATGTAGTTTAGTTACCCTTATCACATTCTCGAAACATACAGTAATAAATTATACAGTGCAATAAAAATAACGCACACAGCCTAAATTTATGCATATTTTGTCGTTGTTAGCGATATTATAAAACCAAAGTCACTATTGTTGTCCCACTAGGTTTAAATGAGGGGACATATTTCTTTACCGTGTTATTTCAAGCTTCTTGCCACACATCTCACACAGACAATAATTGGGTTGTCAGAGGTAAAATTTATATCAGCTCCTCAACCAGAGAAAAGGTTAACCATCTGCCCACTGGGTGGAGTGTAGAATCACTCACCTGTCCTACTTGCCTTATTTCACATGCGTGATGTAGCTCAGGTTTTATCCCCAGTTATTCTAGCTTATCACGCTTGCAGCACTGGAGGGGTCGCCTGCTCCGTGGTACGTACTACCTGGGTGGTATTCCACCCGACCTTGTTAATGCCCTTCCAGTCTGCCTTGTGGGCAGAGGGCTAATGCTTGCTGTGTCTGTGGAATTCGATAAGCCACACATACCTTCTGGGTTGTACCTAATGCAAGTCATCACAGAGAGCTCAGCTGTGCTCTCCGAGTTTGGGTTTGAAAAACTCTGGTTTTCTGAGCTGCGAACCCAAGAGAGGCGGCATAAGAAGGTCCCTCGCAGAGCTGTTGCCAGGCAACAGTAGCCTTCTTCAGAGCTCTGACAACGTGAAGCTGTTGCCATAGGGAGGTTTACAAAATCTCATTACGTTATTGCTTGATGTAGATCCGTGAAGCTGCTACGCCAAGGCCGCTGCAACTGTCAGGAGCCAAGACGTCGATTCAACAACGTGAGTACTGTCACGCCTCCATAACCCTACACTCTGTACATGCTTCGACGACAACTGGCTCGCCGTTGGAACGTTGTGTGTCACAGGGAACAGGAATCTTGGCTTAACCAGTCGGATTGCGAGAACGGCACAAACCTCTACGGAAGCCGCTCTTAGTGTTTACTGCACGCCACTGGGGTTGATGGCTAGTGAGGCGGAAGTCGTTAGCATCGAACTCTTTCAGTGCCCGCTTCACTCCGTTGTATAAAACTCACCCAGTCCAGTGGGCTTCATTTTGAAGGGCATTTATTTCCCTGGCGTCTTGTCGGCCTAAAGTGGCTGATGACTATGGAAAACAAAAATCCTCAAATGAGTTTCATAGAGGAAGATCGCGCTGTAGTTCTCCTTTAAGCCGTCGCACTACTGACCAAATAACAGATATGGAAATAAGTAACCTAGGGATAGAAAAATAACTGAAATCTCTCAACAGAGGAAAGGCCTCTGAAACTTATGGGGCACTAGTTCGATTATACATAGAGTACGCGAAATAAGTTGTGCCTCTTCTAGCAGTAATATACAGTAGGTCTCTGGAGGAGCTAAGCGTTCTTAATCATTCTAAAAAAGCGCTAGTCATTCCCATTTTCAGGAAGGGTCTTTGAACAAATGCGCGGAACTATAGGCCTTTGCGTTTGGCGTCTGTATGTTGTAGAATTTTGGAACATGTTTTTGCTCGTATATTATAACATTCTGTAGACCGAAAATCTCCTCCGTAGGAATCAAGATAGGTTTCAAAAACGGCGATCGTGTGAAACCTAGCTCGTTCTGTTCGGCCACAAGCCCAGAAAGCAGTAGGTGCACAGGTAGATGCCGTGTTCTTTAACTTACGGAAGGCGTTCGGTGCAGTTTCGGAATAATAAACAGAATACGAGACCACGGAATATCAGACCAGCTGTGTGACTGGACTGAAGAATTTCTAGCAAACAGAATACAGCATGTCATTCCCAACGGAGATGTAAAAGTAAGTTCGGGGGTACACCAACGCAATATATTATTCGACCATTACTTTTCATCATACATGGAAATGACCAAGCGGATATCGTCAGAGTTCCCTTAAGGCTCTTTGGGTTGACGCTGTTGTAAACAGAGAAGTAGCCACGTTGGAGGATAGTAGAGAAATACAGAAAAACCTGCAGAGGATTGACGCCTGGTGCAGGGAGTGTCAGTTGACCTCCAACATAAATAAATGTAATATACGGCGTGCGTGCAAATAGAAAGACCCGTTACTGTATGATTACACGATTGCAGACCCCTGCGTACTTACAGACAGAAAGACCTGTTACTGTATGATTACACGGCGATTACACAATTGCAAAACAATCACAGGAGGTAGTAACTTCCATAAAGAATATAGGACAATGCATGAGGGGCGATCTGAAGTGGAACGACCACATAAAACTAATCGTGGGTAATGTAGATGCAGACTGAGACGTCATTGGAAGAACCCTCAGGAAACGTAGTCTGTTAACAAAGGCGGTAGCTTACAAATCACTCGTTCGACCAGTACTTCCATACCACTCGTCTGTCTGGAATCTGTTTCAAATGGGATTGGTAAAGTAAGTAGAGAACATGAAAATAAGTGTAGAACGTATCGTTACAGGCTGATTTAGCAAGCGTGAAACCGTCACAGCGATCCTCAGCTACCTCTGGTTGCAGAGCCTCCAACAGAGGTGTTCTGCATGACAGAACGGTTTACTATTAAACGTTCAGAGAGCGTACGTTGCTGGAAAGAGTCAACGAATATATTGTTTCCTCCTACGTCTATCTCAGGAAAATATCACGAATATAAAATAGTCGTTCTTCCCGCGAACCATTGGCAACTGGATTATTGCTACTGTCTCTTTCTTTCTCTCTTTCAGGCTGCTGTCTTTTTCTTCAGCCATCATTGTCTCCTCCCCACACATGTCCTTGGGGAATTTTTGTTCAGGGTTTTGCCCCCGAGACTAGAAAACTTCAACAAGTTGGTGTGGGGGGATCGAGATAGAAGAGAATATTTTTCGTTTGCAGTCTTTCTCGGCGTATTCCACTGATTAATTCTTCTCGGGTTATCAGCCGAGTGGTGGCGTCGTCTTTTCGCAACGTTTCTGGCGAGGGTGATGGGTACGAAACTCATTGAAACGTTGCGACAAGACGACGCCACAACTTTGCTGATAACGCGAGAAGAATTCATCAATATTTTTCAAGTTCACCAGCCTAGGGTGGGGGTTGGGGGGGGGGGGGAGACGGGGTGAGGTGGGGCGGGCGGTGTCTAGAACCCCCAAGCGTGCCTTTGTATGGTCTTCACTCATATTTCTTCTTCATTTCTAATGTTTCCACTCTCTTTTGCTCCCACCGCTGTTTCCATCCATCTCTCTTTCTCGTGTACTCCCAATATCTCTCACTGACAATTGCGGACTCTTCTCTCTTTCTTCCATCGTCACTGTCTCTCTGCTACTCACTTTCGGCTTAATAAAGCGTGAATATTTTCACACGCTAAAACTTTTGGTGAGGGAGACAGAATGAGGGCTGAGGCAGGTTATTCGCCACTTTTCTCTCAGTTTTTTAAAGAAGAACACATTCGCCGTTTTTCAGCTCCAACATGAGTATTTCTCAGGTGTTCTCCCTTTGTCACTGTGTACAATATCGTATGCTGCTTGTATACAACGAATTCTGTTTGTATACTTCGAACATTCACGTCCTTTCACATACTCTGAGGTGAGAAAAGTCATGGGACAGCTGTATGCCCACACACAGATGACAGTAGTATCGCCTACACAAGGTATGGAAAGGCAGTGCATTGGAAGAACTGTCATTTGTACTCAGGTGATTCAAGTGAAAATATTTCCGACGTGATTATGGCCACACAACGAAAATTAACAACTTTGAATGCTGGACTGAAGTTGGAGCTAGAGGCATGGGACAGTCCATTTCGGAAACCGTTAGAGAATTCAGTATTCCGAGATCCACAGTGTCAAGAGTGTGGCGTGAATAGAAAATTTCAGGCATTTCCTTTCACCACGGACTTCACTTAACGACCGAGAATGGCAGCGTTTGCATAGAGTTGTCAGTGTTAACAGACAAGCAACACTGCGTGAAATAACTGCAGAAATCAATGTGGGACCTACGAGGAATATATCCGTTAGGAAAGTGAAGCGAAATTTGCCGTTAATAGGCTATGGCAGCAGACGTCCGACGCGAGTGCCTTTGCTAACAACGCGACATCAACTGCAGCGCTTCTCCTGGCCTCCTGACCTTATCAGTTGGATCCTGCACGACTGGAAAACCGTGGCTTGGTCAGATGAGTCCCGATTTCATTTGGTAAAAGCCGATGGTGGGGTTAGACACTGCAGCAGACCCAACGAAACCACGGACCAAGTTGTCAACAAGGCACTGCGCAAGTTGGTGGTGGCTTCATAATGGCATGGGCTGTATTTACATGGAGACCACTTACAGCCATTCGTGGACTTCATGTTCCCAAACAACGATGGAATTTTTATGGGTGACAATGCGCTATTTCACCGAGCCATAGTTGTTGGCTATTGTTCTGATGAACGTTCTGGACGGTTCGAGCGAATAATTTGGCCACCCACATCGCCGACATGAATCCCATCGAACATTTATGACGCACAATCGAGTGGTCAGTCCGTACACAAAATCCTGCTCTGGCAGCACATCCGCAATTACGGACAGCTATAGATGCAGCATGGCTCAGTATTTCTGCAGGGAACTTCCGACGACTTGCTGAATCCATGCCACGTCGAGTTGCTGCATTGCGCCGGAAAAAAGGAAGTTCCACGCGATATTGGGAGGTACCCCACGACTTCCGTCAGCTCAGTGTATACAAACAAGAAATAAGTCCACACTGTATAACATTAGCAGAAAATAGTACTCCACCCAATGCAAATTCACTTTACACACTTTACCCCCCCTCTCCCCCCCGTATAGAGAGTGGCGGCTATGAACCAGTATGGTGCGAGCGAATGGTGGAGGCGAGGAGGCAGCGTACGAGGCTCCAGAGAAAGGCAGCAGCGAAGGTGACAAGTTCTTTATTGAAGCATGTGCGCTGCGTAATGGTACGTCGGGTCAGTGCCATCAGTGGGCGGCTTCCTGCTAGACTGACTGCTTGCAAGCCCCGCAATGCAGTGCGCCAACTGTCACGTTACATAGCCGGCTGCGCGATTTGCGCGCCAGCGGTGTGTACTCAGCGATGCCGCATCTGCTACGGCTCCGGGAGGCGCCTCGGCTGCGTCACGGCAGGGGATGCTTCGCAATGATGCGCCCGTCCTGCGGCGGCGGCAGACATCGGATGCGCACGGTGAGCGGCCTGTTGCCCCTGAGCAGGAGTCAGCCAAGCTGCTGCAGTACACGTGGGACGTGCTGCTGCGCCGTGCACCGAGTCTGGGAGAGCTATTGCCCTGCCGTGGCCTCGAACCACTGACTTTATCGGCAGCTCCACGTGGCGATCTCATCTGGCACAGCTGTGTCGTCCTATTAGAGCTGCAAGACTGATATTAATTGCGTTACAAAATGTTCAGTACTTATAGTCGATACAACTGTACTTGTTGTCCGTAACTCACTACCATCACATATCCTAAAACACGACTGCAACTACCACTGCTAGTGTGAGAATGTGCCTTTTCCCTCGCTGCACAAGTTTGTGCAGTACCACTGATTTCCCTGCCTGGCAACACTGCATCAGACTTGTTGAATTACAGTGGGATATATTGCACTCGCCCACTCGCAGCGCTGCTGCAACACACTATTGTGCCCGTATACAGGGTCCAATGGGTGAAGTGCAGATGTTTCTATTGGTGACTGAGGGCGGTGTACTGAACAACATTACATCAGTATTTACTTCATCTACAGACTAATAATCATAGATATTAGAAGTAGTATCCGTTTAGGTTGGTTAATTCCTCCAAGCGTGTGTGGCAAGAGCAAGACATTAATGTTTATTTTCCCTGTGCACACTTCAACACATGGCTATGTGTTGAAGTGTGGATACGCGGATGTCAAATAGTTAGTCTATACTGACAGGCGTAATACACTTATTCGTTGAGTTGCGACCACGCAGAAAACATCAGGTAGTAAATTATGTGCCTTGTGTATGGGAAGACAGTTCAACGCAGAGAACAAACAGCGAGCGCACTGCTCCTTGTACATATCAAGGTACCACATATAAAAACATCTTAATTTATAGCCGTTACACTCCTTATGGTCGGTGTAGTACACTATTTTACATACATATGCATAAAAATTTTAGGATACACCTAGAGCATACCAACAAATGCCGTTTTTGATTTGCAGGTACAAAGAATTTTGTATGACAAAATTAATTTTTGTAAGACACTTCCACCACCAGGTGGTACTATCGAATAATATCGAGCATTACAGTCTGTGTAGGCGTGAAATGCCTATCGTACAGAGACAGTGTGTCATAAAGTATTACATGTAAAAAAAATGGCGACTAAAAGCATAGTCTGGTGAACTCAGAACACTTGTGTTGACCCTAGAATCCTCGCCATATGTTCACTACATCAGTTAAAACTACCTTAGGCCTCAGACCGGATATTTAGTTCATCTTTTACTTGAGTAAGTATGGCTACTTTGAACCTCTGCATCGCGGTAATGGATGGTGATATCGCCAAAAGTTGAATGGTTCCTCGAATGAAATTGTGGAATGTGGTTGAATGTTGTGACGGGCGCCACTTCCAGCCATAAGTTTGGTAGAGTGAGGGCAGATGGAAGGGAGGGGGGGGGGGGGGCATGTAGACACAGGAGAGTATACTAGGGTAGGAAGCATGAATGAAATGACTGGGTGGTTGTTGATGTCACGTTTATGGGAAGTGCAGGAAATTCGATATGTATGCGCCATGTAAAGTTGGTGTAGTATACAAAACAGTAAAAACGATGAGTATATTTCAGACTGGCGTGTAATGTGTGCTTGCAGGCTCGGACCAGTTAAGGTGCCTCTGCACGACTCCTCACTGCCGGCAGAACGGGCGCAACTTCTGCCTGACGAGCAACAAGTGCTACACGCAGTTCCTCTACAAGGGCGATGGTTCAGACCCCGTCAGCTGGGGGTGCATCACGTGAGTACCTCGCCTCTGGCGGCCGCTGCACTTCATGTTGATGACAGCAGGTGCCAGATCCAAGTAGACCAGTGAACTACTGGCAATTTTTAATACGCATGTAAAGTGTCTGTCGTGGTGTGTGGGTGTGTGTTTCTTATAGCACATGTCACATTAAATGTTATGCCAGAACAGATAAAATACATAAACATGTTCATCTAACCTTCCCATTTCACGTATGGAAAATGGGAGGTATATATCCTCCTCTACTGCACTGGCATGCAAGAACTCTGTCCATGAAATTCACTATGACTGCGCCACAAGTTTCCACATCCATTTTGCTGACAACTTGTCGAATTTCCTCCTTTATGACAGAGATGTTTCCGAGTTTAATGACATGCACCACTGACTTAAGATGGCCCCCAAGAAAACAGTCACAAGGAGGTAATTCACAGACCTTCGTGGCCATTGACGATCAGCATTGCGCGAAATGAGGCGATCCGGGAATTGGCTCGTGGAACAACTGAATTGTTTCGTGGGAAGTATGACAGGTTGCATTTTCCTGCTGAAACCACAGCTCTTCAATGTCCATTCCATCCAAATGAGACCACAAAAATTCCCTTCTCATCGTACATTATCGGTCTCCATTGTTTGTCACAGCTTGCCCTATCTCGTCTTCAAATATACCGCACCAAATTGTCACTCGTTTCCCTTTCTTGACCTCCAGCATACGGTAGTTCTGTTTATTCACAAAACCATTTGTTATTCACAAAACCATTTGTGTGGAAATGTGCTTCAACACTGAAGATGATTTTGTTTGCGAAGCTGTAGTCCTCCTGTCTTCCTGCTGTCGTCCTCTCAGAACCCAGTCGACAAACTGTCGTCTCTTCTGGTGATCCATCACTTTCAACTGTATTTTATATGGGTGGTAATGGAGATCATGCCAGAGAAGTCTCTGTACAGAAGAAGTGTTTCAGCCCAATTGTTAGGAGTTGTGACGAATTGATTCTATTGGTCTAACAGCCGCACTGTCAAGAATCACCACGACATTCTGCCTGAACGACGTCTCCAAGGACTTTTAAGATTTATTGTTGAATCCGTCTCAAAGATCTTGTAATAAATTTGCGAACTGTTGATCTTTCGGTGCCTCATTACGTCCCAAAATCGATCGAAGTCATCTGAGGCTGCAGCATAACTTGCTCCATTCTGATGAAACGTTTTCACGATTAGCATACGTTGCTCACAAATGAACTGCTCCATTGTTAGACGCCGAATTCCAGAAATTCAAACTGAGTCAACAATCGGAATGTTCCTGGAAATAGAAACGAATCAAAACTGTCACCAACCGCCAAATAAAAATTCATCGGCCGTTTCAAAGCCTGCGCTCTTTTAGAACCACCCTTTAGCTGAGTACCCGACTATGTCTGGAAGTATATTTATTCCATTCTTCTGTTAGTCCATCTCCGCCTCCTCCTACTCCTTCCCCTTCTCACTGTCCAACCGCTGCTCCCCCTCTCTCTATCTCCTTCTCTCTCACTCCATCTCATCTTTTTCCTTTTCTCTATGCGTTTCCTCCTCCCCCATTCTCTGTCTACCTCCTCTTCATCTCCTACCCAGTGAGGTGGCGCAATAGTTAACACATGGGCGACGGCTCAAACCCGCGTCGCCAACCAGATTTAGGTTTTCCGTAATTTCCCTAAATCGCTCCAGGCAAAAGCCTGTATGGTTCCCTTGAAAGGGCACAGCTGATTTTCTTCCCCAAGCTTGACTCAATGCGAACTTGTGCTCTGTCTCTAATGATCTCAATGTCGCCGGGACGTTAGACCCAATCTTCCTTCCATCCCTTCCTTCGTCCTCACACCTGTACCCTTCTCCTCTTTCCCTCTACTCCTTCCCACCTTCCTTCAACAAGATATCACTACCACCCCAACAGTGAGCAGTAGTTCTTATGTGCACAGTATTTCTTTCCAGATAGCAGTTATTATGTGTAGCAAGTTTGGTTGAAATCGGTGCTGGGGTTTAGGACGAGCTTTTTACTTGCGGGTTTGGCAGAGTGCGCACATGTCACATATATTTAACATGTCATATTTGTAAACATATTTCAACTATATCTGTAGCGTGTTTCACCGTGCGGCTCGATATTTAGAATGTCATATCTCCTGAGAAACGTGTCGTAGAATGATATAATTCTGCAGGTACGTTCAGTGGTATATTTGGATACTGTAAGCGAAGTGTATCGTGAACACAGTAGTAAATAAGTGATAACTTAAAACTTCATACGTGAAAATGAAATGAAATGTCGTGTGGCTAGGGCCTCCCGTCGGGTAGACCGTTCGCCTGGTGCAGGTCATTCGAGTTGACGCCACTTCGGCGACCTGCGCGTCGATGGGGATGAAATGATAATGATTAGGACAACAGAACACCCAGTCCCTGAGCGGAGAAAATCTCCGACCCAGCCGGGAATCGAACCCGGGACCTTAGGATTGACATTCTGTCACGCTGACCACTCAGCTACCGGGGCCGGACTTCATACGTGATATGCTGTAATTTTGCTGCGTGAACAGCGAAAATATAGCAAGCGATAAACTTTTTTCCTTTCATCATTTTGTAGGCGACGTCAGCAAGAAAGAGTTTCGTAAAGGTTTGTTGTAATTCACCAAGTGCTCTCGTTCTCAAGTACTGGATGACAAAAGTCTGGGAAAATGCGTGTCATGAGCTACACTTCATTTCCATCCCCACCTCTTTTATAGGCACGCGGTTCTTATCCCCACAGAGTTTCTTTCCAGACTGTAAGTGATGTGCGTATCAGGTTGAGTTGAAACCGGTCCAGTGGTTTAGAAGGAAATGTGAAATATAAATACACACACAAAATACACAAATTTTCATAATACACTGAAGAGACAAAGACTCTGGTACACCTGCGAGCACGCAGGTGTTATGTCTGGGGAGTTTGGTGACCAGCCGAACTGTTTAGACTCAGAAGAGTCACTCTGTAGCAATTCTGGACGTGCAGAGTGTCGCATTATCCTGCTGGAATTGCCCAAGTCCGTCGGAATGCACAAGAGACATGAATAGATGCAGATGATCAGACAGGATGCTTACGTACATGTCACTTGTCAGAGCCGTATCTAGACGTTTCAGGAGTCCTATATCACTCCAACTGCACAAGCCCCACCATTACAGAGCCTCCACCACCTTGATCAGTTCCCTGCTTACATGCAGGGTCCATGGATTCATAAGGTTGTCTCCATACCCGTACATGTCTATCCGCTCGATACAATTTGAAACGAGACTCATCCGACGAGGCGACATGTTTCTAGTATCAACAGTCCAACTTCGGTGTTGACGCGTCCAGGCGATGGTTTGCGTCATGCATTCATCAAGGGTGCACGAGTGGGCCTTCTGCTCCGAAATCCCATATCGATGATGTTGAATGATTCACACGTTGACGCTTGTTGATGGCCCAACACTGAAATCTGCAGCAGTTTGCGAAAGGGTTGCACTTTTGTCACGTTGAACGATTCTCTTCAATCGTCGTTGGTCTCGTTCTTCCAGGATCTTTTTCCGGCCGCAGCGATGTCGGAGATTTGATGTTTTAGCAGGTACACTCGTGAAATGGTCATACGGTCAAGTCCCCACTTCATCGTTATTGCGTCGATTATAACACCACGCACAAATTCACTGAAATCTTGATAACCCGCCATTGTAGCAGCAGTAACCGACCTAACAACTGCATGAGACAATTGTTGTCCTATGTAGACGTTTCCGACCGCAGCGCTTTATTCTGCCTGTTTACATATCTTTGTATTTGAATACCTATACCTACACCAGTTCCTTTGGCGCTTCAGTATATTTATGGATTTTTTTGTTACCCTCTTTTTCGTTTTTGGTTCTCTGTCCTCTCAAGTTGCACCATCGACGGTGTAAGCGTTTAGATCAAATATTCCTGCTTCAGTGTTTTTTTAATCTTTTCCCACTTGGTTACATCATGCTCTTTGGAAGAGTACTTTAGACAACAATGAAACATCAAAACTAAATTCAGTTTCATTCGCCATCCAAAAATGTAATGAAAAAACATTACAACAGATCCCTATGTTTAGCAACTGGAATACATTTTCATCTTATAAGGGATGTTACTTACATAGATGCAAATTAACACCTTTTGGAAAAAAATATACCATTGGAAAGTAGAGAAGCTTCACTCTTCGAACAGAATTACGGCAAGGCCAGATATTTTGATACGATGCTCATGTGTACCATAGATACTCTTCCAGTGTTGTGGTTCTATTTCCTACAAACATTGCAAATTCTTGTAGAGGGTGCAGTGCAATAAATTACCAGTGAATCACAAGGCCTTAGTTTTTAAAAGCAGGAAACAGATGCCAGTCCTACCGAATAAGTTTATAACACTCGGGCTGCAAGTTCGCGCCAAGTATGAAAGTAGTGAAGTTCATTTGAATGAAACTGCAAACGGTCGCCAGCCTGATTAGGCACAATAATTTGAAACATTAGGTTTAAATGAAAATGAAACTGAGTTGCTAAAGTGACTTTCATTATTACTCCTTTTAAATCGTGCAATGAATACACACGACTACCGGACGAACTGAGTAGTGGGTAGCAGTATTTACTATTTCCACAAATCAGCAATCATGGGAAGTTACATGATATTTCCCTCGTAGAAATAATAGTTACTATCTCAATCATTAACAATTCAGCACTAAGATGTTACTCAAGAAAAAATGGTTCAAATGGCTCTGAGCACTATGGGACTTAACATCTGAGGTCATCAGTCCCCCAGAACTTAGAACTACTTAAACCTAACTAACCTAAGGACATCACACACATCCATGCCCGAGGCAGGATTCGAACCTGCGACCGTAGCGGTCGCACGGTTCCAGACCGAAGCGCCTAGAACCGCTCGGCTACAACGGCCGTCGAACTGCACAGCAGATGCTTTCATACTTCCCATCGAAAACGTTGAAGCAAAGCACGTTTTGTGCGCGCCGAGTGGGGTGTTGCATTGTCGTGCGGGAGAAAAACGCATTTGTTTAACTTTCCAAACTTCTTGTTCTATATGGCGTTGTGCAGCAATGTCACTGCTGCGCAGTGAGAATCAGCGTACAACTGCTTCAGAGTCGAAGAAAACGGTGGCAAAGACCTTCCCTGCTGCAGCCATAACTTTGAATTTCTACCGAGGAGGCGAGAAGACGCTTTCTTTGTCGCACGTGTGATATGATGAGCTCATGTTTCGTGACCCGTAATGATGTGACTTACCAAATGACTGACACAGAATAACGCTCAAGGAAATCCTCTCGTGTCTTTGTGAGCGGGTGACAGTGGTCGTGAAACCTAGCGTTCGCATCATTTGCGTCAATAAAGACGATCTCCCACCAGGGCCCTATCTAGGGGCGCGGTGGAAGGTTGGGACGAGGGGAAAACCGTGCCACCGTCCAAGGCGACTGGTTTTCCGGGGCGGCAAAATCTTAAATTTTAATATGGTTCAAAAAGGATGAATTAAAGAAGAAAGTGAAACTTTTGCATATATGAACAAGTGTAATAACGGGTTGGAAATACAAATCATTCATAATATCTAGTGTCTTAATGGACATTATTTACTGAGTTGTGAAACAGACGAGAAATTAGCGCTGGAATTGATAAAATTCGGTGCGGCTTTTAAACAGCACAACTTGCTAGTGGCAGTGTTGTCAACTAAATTTCTACCATGGCCCTATTCAACAATTTAAGCGAACCTACGTCAGCTTGAAAGCCTCCAAAGAAACCAATAATTTTATAATAATTAAATAAAGAAATGTCGGAACAGGCTGGCCTAACAGTTCCGATACAGCAATCTTAAACAACTATAGCAGCAGCACCGAGAAAAACACCATGTAATAAATAAAAAAAGAATAAGTAAAATACGAATTGCCCGTCACATGCCATAATCTGTTGAATCTAACCACTGTAATTAAGCGGCGTTTACACGTGGAAAGATGCATGGCATCATTCCCCGACCACTCCCTCTCCTTTGTACCAACCATTAACACCATTTACATTGCTCCTCTTCTTTCCAACCCCCTGCAAATTAATTTTTATTGCTTTGTCTGTGACTTCTTTTAAGTTGCAGATATTAAGTCATACGGAAAAAATTGTCAAACCACATTCTGGAGCTGAAGCAACTAAACAGCGCTGCACGAACTCTTTATCCAGTTAAATGGTATTTCACACTGTTCACGTTCCAGTCACTTTTTGCTACAGTTAATGAAAGTGCTTTCAAAATTTCTTGTTTTGAGCCGTAAATCGTGGTCGTGGCTTGTCGGAAAGCAACCTTTCTCGGTATCCGATTGTAGCAGTTTTTCCTTTATGTATTATGGACGATGACGATTTGTTTACGTATTTCGTGTTCTTTTAATTCATTTACTTTATAAAGTTTTCTTGTTTGGTCGTCTAGGAATAGCGTCTTTAACTAGTAATCAAAACGTTCTTTGTACTAGGTTAGAACCTTAAATTTTAAATCAAAATCACCAGCAGTGGCGTCCAATGACTTCCGGCATAAGAAGTCACTCTTGTTCTGCCCAAGAAGACGGAGAAGAGGACAGAGGGACTCTGTTGCCCTTGGGTTGGAAAACTGCCCCTAAAAGCCGGAAGAATCAGCAGTGATCAACGGCCTGAGGATGCAGAAGATAATGGAAACAACTGCATTAAAGACAAGTAATGTTTATCCACAGGACACGTGGCCTGTAACAGAAAAAATGTCACGATGACCTGACCATTCGCAAAAGGGTCCGGACTAATCCCCCATTCGGATCTCCGGGAGGGGACTGCCAAGGAGGAAGTGCCCATAAGAAAAAGACTGAATATCCAACGAAAGGATGACGTTCAATGAGTCGAGGTGTGGATCATCAGAATTTTAAACATGCTAGGGAAGCTAGAAAATCTGAAATGGGAAATGCTAAGGCTCAGTCTAGATGTAGTGGGGGCAAGTGAACTGAAATGGGAAGAAGACAATGATTTCTGGTCAGATGAGTATAGGGTAATATCAACAGCAGCAGAAATTGGTAGGGTTCGTTATGAATAGGAAGGTAGGGTAGAAAGCGACGTGCTGCTGAACATTTTAGTGATAAGGTTGTTTCCATCAGAATCTACAGTAAACCAACGCCGACAACAGTAGTTCAGGTTCACATGCCGACATCGCAAGCTGAGGATGAAGAGATAGAGAAAATATATGAGGATACTGAACGGGGAATTCAGAACTTAATGGGAGATGAAAATTTTATAATCATGGGAGATTGGAATGCGGTTTTAGGGGAGGGGGTAGAAGAAATGGTTACGGGAGGGTATCAGATTGGTAGTCGGAATGAGAGGGGAGAAAGACTAATTGAGTTGTACAATAAATTACAGTTTGTAATAACGAATAATCTGTTCAAGAAATTTAGAGGAGGAGGCATACTTGGAATAGGTACGAGAAGCTTCCAGTTAGATTACAGCATGGTCAGGCAGAGATTCCGAAATCAGATATTGTTTTGTAAGGCGTACCCAGAAGCAACTATAGACCCAGATCACAATTTCGTAATGATGAAGAGTAGGCTGATGTATAAGAGACTAGTCAGGAAGAATTAATGCGCAAAGAAGGTGGATACGGAAGTAATAAGGAATCAAGAGATACGCTTGAAGTTCTCTGAGGCTATAGATACTGAGATAATTAATAGTTCAGTAGGTAGCTGAGGAGGAATGGACGTCTCTAAAAAGGACAGTCACAGAAGCCGGAAAGAAAACCGTAGGTACAAGGAAGGTAACTGCGAAGAAACCATGGCTAAAAGAAGAAATACTTAAGTTGTTCAACGATAGAAGGAAATACGAATATCTTCAGGAAACTTCAGGATTACCGGAGCCGGCCGGTGTGGCCGAGCGGTTCTATGCGCTTCAGTCTGGAACCGCGCGACCGCTACGGTCGCAGGTTCGAATCCTGCCTCGGGCATGGATGTGTGTGATGTCCTTAGGTTAGCTAGGTTTAAGTAGTTCTAAGTTCTAGGAGACTGATGACCTCAGATGTTGAGTCCCATAGTGCTCAGAGCCATTTTGATTACCGGAATACGAGTCACCTAGTAATGAAATAAATAGGAAGGGTGGAGAAACTACTGCAAAATTGCACGAGAAATGTCAAGAAATCGGAAAAGAAATGATTGTCGGAAGGACTGACTCAGCATATTGAAAAGTCATAACAGCCTATGGGGGAATTAAAAGCAAGGGCGGTAACATTAAGAGTGCAGTGGGAATTTCACTGTTTAACGCATAGGAGAGAATGGATAGGTGGGAAGAGTACATTGAAGGCCTCTTGATTTGTCTGGTGACGAGTTAGAAGAAAACAGAATTTAAGAGCTTTGGAAGACAAATAAGGCAGAAGGGATAGATAACACTCCATCAGAATTTCTAAAATAATTGGGGAAAGTGGCAACAGAACGACTGTTAACGTTGGTGTGTAGATTGTACGATATTGGCAATATACCATTAGACTTTTGGTGAAACATCATCCACACAATTCAGAAGGTAGACGAGCCGACAGGTGCGAGAATTATTGCACATTTAGCTTAACAGATCATGCATCCAAGTCGCTGACTCGAACAATACACATAAATATGAAAAAGCAATTGAAGATCTGTTACAAGGTGGTCAGTTTGGCTTTAGGTAAGGTAAAGGCACCAGAGAGGCAATTCTGGCGTTGTGGATGATAATGGAAAGAAGACTGAAGAAAAATCACGAAAAATTAAGACACGTTCATTGGTTTTGCCGACCTGGGTAAAGGGTTCGAAATCCTGAGGAAAATACAAGTGAGATATAGAGAAATACGGGTAATATACTATATATATATATACAAGAAACCGAGTGGAAATAATAAGATTGGGAGATCAAGAACGAGAACAAACAAGATGCTCGGATTAAAAACAGTGTAAGATAGCGCTGCAGTCTTAGGCCTCTACTGTTCAAACTATACGTCCAAGAAGCAAAATGGGAAATAAAAGAGAGGTTCAAGAGTGGAATTAAAATTCAGAGTGAGAGGATATCAATTATAGGATTCGCTGATGACATTGAGATCCTCATTGAAAGTGAAGAAGAATTACAGGACATGTTGGATGGCATGAATAGTCCGAGTAGGCACATAATATGGATTGAGGGTAAATCGAGGAAAGACGAAAATAATGAGAAACAGCAGAAATGAGAGAATCGAGAAACTTAATATCAGAATTGGGGATCACGAAGTAAATGAAGGTAAGCAAATCTGCTAGCTAGGAAGCAAAGTAATCCATGACGGATGGAGCAAGGACGGCGCGAAAAGCAGACTAGCACTGGCAAAAGGGGCATTCGTTGCCAAGAGAAATCTACTAATATCAAATATAGGTCTTAACATGGGGAAAAATTTCTGAGAATATATATTTGGAGAACAGCTTTGTATTGTAGCAGAACACAGACTGTGGGAATCGAATCCTTTGTGATGTGGTGTTACAGAAAATGTTGAAAATTAGGTGGCCTGATAAGGTTCTCCGCAGAATTGGCGAGGAAAGGACCATATGGAAAACACTGACGAGCATTAATCAATTGGTAGGGGGCTGTAGAGGGCAAAAACTGAAGATGCTCACACGTACGCCTGCTGCTCCGACTGTAGCTGCGCTGGTGTAACTGGAATCAACTACCTCGACAGCGGCGCTAGAGCCTTGGCACTAAGCACTAAGGGACTTAACATCTGAGGTCATCAGTCCCCTAGATTTAGAACTACTTAAACCTAACTAAGGACATCACACACATCCATGTCCGAGGAAGGATTCGAACCTGCGACCGTAGCAGCAACGCGGTACCGGACTGAAGCGCCTAGAACCGCTCTGCCACGGCGTCCAGCACTAAAGCCTTCCTGGGTCGTACCAAGGCGGCTGGAACCACGGGCCGTGGGTCTCTGTCGTGTTCTCGGCTGGGGGGCGTGGCGGCAGCGGTAGTGGGTCAGGTCAGTGCCCTCTCTCAGCGACCATCCCCGGCGACCGCTGCCTGGCGTAGGTGGCCAGGGTCCCCGGATCCAGCCCCGGTCACAGTGTTTTGTGGCGGTAGCGTCCCAGGCGACGACCTCAATTACGACAGTGACTTATGATGACTGTGATGACAGTGACGTCTCCGACCTGTTGGTGGCGCTGAGTGACACAGACTCTGCCTCACTCCAACGCCTTACCACGGTCGATGATGACGATCTGATTGTCAGTCGTTAAACACGGCTTTCTGCCGCCGAGGTTTGCGGTCTTCCTCCCCAGTAGGTCGGTGGAATATTCTGGTGTTGCTCGGCTGGCGTAATTGACCCAATTGTTACCCTCGATGTGAAACGCTGACGTGCGACGAGCTGCTTCTTTTCACGTCCTCCGTTGGCCGGTGACACCGTGTTGCTTAAATCGGCGCTCTGCAGACCCACTTGTGTCACAGTATCATACCACTGAGCTGCGCAGCAGAATGTAACACACGTATGACATCTGGCTCCGAATATTCTTTCACATTTTAACTAAATTCATTACTGAAAAACACCTACTTTTAACTGACTAAATCGCACTAACCATTCGACCTTCTACAGCAGGTTGCAATTCCTATTCTGAGATGAAAATGTTGACACAGGAGAGGAATTCGTGGGGGCCACCTCAAACCAGTCAGAAGACTAATGTATCACAAAAAAGCCTACATTTTTTTCCAAAGGCAGAATAAGTCAAAAAAAGTCATCCACCTGTGCAAGCTCATTGTTTGAGGTGTTATTTGACATATTACTGCCTGTTTACTTTTTCGTGTTCCCCAGAAGCCACAGCTCTGCTCCAAAATCGTTAACACAATGCGGAACGTTTTGTGCCTTTTGCAACTGCTGCCAACGTATGCGATCTACCATAGTGTTGAAGAGGTGTGTGTTTGTTTGCCTTTGTGGTGTGCTACGAATACATATCGTATGTGAAGATAAACGCTTTCACGAAACCAGTCTCTCCTGCACCTGATTTTGGAAATACTGTGTGAATTCTAATCACCTTCCGTCCCCCTCACCCCCGCCCCTCCCGTCTTGTTTCCCTTGGCAGTCATGGAGCTCCAGACTGCACGCTCCGCTCTGCTGAGAGAACGAGGAAAAAAGTAAACTCATTTCTTATGTGTTCTGCGAGTGCTGTTACTGAACTCTGCTTGATGTAACTGGTTTTAGGGCTATAACTCAGGGACCAAACTGCTGAGGACATCGGTCCCTAGACTTACACACTACTTAAACTAACTTACGTTCTTACGTTAAGGATAACACACACACCCATGCCTCAGGGTGGACTCGAACCTCCGACGGGAGGGCCCGCGCGATTCGTGACCTGGCGCCTCTAACCACGCGGCCACTGTTTCATTTCTGTATCATTGAATGGTGCCCCATACCTGGTACTGGTCTTAATGGCGTATTCACGTCAAAAAGACATATCAGTAAGTGTGATATATGAGAACAAGACATAATGGATTAATGGCATTCCGGAAAAGGTTGACGCTGTCTTTCGGACGATGGAATGAACGCTGCCTGTTGAGACGCGCATCCACTCATCAGTGTCCGAGACAGTCATTCTGCGATTGCTGTGAATCAGTTCCTCGATTGACAGCACATTGTCGTTTGTGGTCGGTGTCGACTGCCTTCCTCCCCAGTCAGTATCACCCACGTCAGTGCGGCCTTAGCCAAAATATCGACACCATTTGACTACGGGTGGGCGCGGCTTTGGATTTGGTCCATATACCACCAGAATTGCACCGTTAATATGCGCGCAAATTAGACATTTTTGACCACAAGGACCGTACTATCCGGCGTACTTCAACTTTGGAATGCGTTTCCAGTAGCTGCACCACTTCGCTCACCCATTTTGATACACCTGTTACCTGTACAGCAACCGAACTGCCTCTGCAGGAAACCCGGAGCATGTACTCTTCTGACAATGTTCCAGTCTTGTTATGTAATGCTGCTTAGCAGAATTTACACTACTGGCCATTAAAATTGCTACACCACGAAGGCGACGTGCTACAGAACCGAAATTTAACCAACAGTAAGAAGATGCTCTGATATGCAAATGATTAGCTTTTCAGAGCATTCACACAAGGTTGCGCCGGTGGCGACACCTACAACGTGCTGACATGAGGAAAATTTACAACCGATTTCTCATCCACAAACAGCAGTTGACCGGCGTTGCCTGGTGAAACGTTGTCGTGATGCCCCGTGGAAGGAGGATAAATGCGTACCATCACGTTTCCAACTTTTATAAAGGTCGGATTGTAGCCTATCGCGATTGCGGTTTATCGTATCGCGACACTGCTGCTCGCGTTGGTCGAGATCCAATGACTGTTAGCAGAATATAGAATCGGTGGGTTCAGTAGGGTAATACGGAACGCCGTGCTGGATCCCAACGGCCTCGTATCACTAGCAGTCGAGATGACAGGCATCTTATCCGCAGGGCTGTAACGGATCGGGTAGCCACGTCTCGAACCCTGAGTCAACAGAGGGGGACGTTTGCAAGACAACAACCATCTGCACGAACAGTTCGACGACGTTTGCAGCAGCATGGGCTATCAGCTTGACGCTACATCACAGACAGGAGCGCCTGCGGTGGTGTACTCAACGACGAACCTGAGTGCACGAATGGCAAAACGTCATTTTTTTTGATAAATCCAGGTTCTGTTTACAGCATCATGATGGTCGCATCCGTGTTTGGCGACATCGCGGTGAACGCACATTGGAAGGGTGTCTTCGTCATCGCCATACTGGCGTATCACCTGGCGAGATGGTATGGGGTGCCATTGGTTACACGTTTCGGTCACCCCTTGTTCGCACTGACGGCACTTTGAACAGTGGACGTTACATTTCAGATGTGTTACGACCCGTGGCTCTACCCTTCATTCGATCCCCGCGAAACCCTACATTTCAGCAGGATAATGCACGACCGCATGTTGCAGGTCCTGTACGGGCCTTTCTGGATACAGAAAATGTTCGACTGCTGCCCTGGCCAGCACATTCTCCAGATCTTTCAACAATTGAAAACGTCTGGTCAATGGTGGCCGAGCAACTGGCTCGTCACAGTCACAATACGCCAGTCACTACTCTTGATGAACTGTGGTATCGTGTTGAAGCTGCATGGGCAGCTGTACCTGTACACGGCATCCAAGCTCTGTTTGACTCAATGCCCAGGCGTATCAAGACAGTTATTACGACCAGAGATGGTTGTTTTGGGTACTGATTTCTCAGAATCTCAAATTGCGTGAAAATGTAATCACATGTCAGTTCTAGTATAATATATTTGTCCATTGAATACCCGTTTATCATCTGCATTTCCTCTTGGTGTAGCAATTTTAATGGCCAGTAGTGTACTTTAAGTCCCTATGTAACATCACAGGGCGTGAACTCCAAGTCCCACAACTGCTCCATGGACGAAAATCTAAGTATCGCAATAAATCGAATACTCTCCGAGTCCCACAAAATAATTGCTATAAGTGGTACACTGTAACGTCATCCAAATATTTATAACAAGGACAGTATTTGCGTTTGAACGAACATACATGTATGGAATTTTGGTCACAGTATCATTACGTACCTCTCAATTTACTGGTCAGTCTCGTTTTTCTGCAAGATTCTGCTAACGTGCTTGAGACTGCAGATGTCACTGTAGAAGCCAAACGCAATGCAGATGTCTTGACTGTAAATGCAGGTGAGGACTTCCACTAAAATGCTCAAAGTAGCGTGAATAGCTACAAAACGCACAGTGAAGAAAAACAAGTTTATCACAAGTCATAACTGCACATTCTATAATATCAGTGCTGAACGCCACGTCACTGACACTTTTGAAGTTGGCTACAGTATTAACAATATCGTAGCCAGGGCCAGTGTTCTGCCACACGTAGCGAAGCGCTGGCGTATATACTTCCGCAGATAATCGATTGTAAATGACAGAACGCATTTTCATCATAAATAATCTGTCACTTATTCTTGGCTGCATATTCGTGCAACGTAGCTCAGGATAGTCTATTATTCACTAGGTATGTATTGTATACCGCCTGAAGAAGCACAAGCCCAGTGCTTGCGCATCTTTTGTAGTTTTATGTGGGATGATTTCTAAAACTTCATCTTTTCCTCCAGAGGCTTCCGGTAGTACTGGTTTATCCTCGTGACCAGATCATGGGTCACAAAGTACTAGAGTTCACAAAGTACTAGACACTTTATCGGCAAATGTGGACTCAAAACTGACACAAGAAGTCTTCAGAAGTTCTTTCGTCGTCTTCCTGCTCCCATTTGCATCTACGAAGACATTTGGGGAACTCCGTTTTTTCTAGTTCTTTTGACACACGCGGTCCAAACATTCCATTAGGTTCTTGAAAGCATTTATAGAGTTTGTATGTCTTAACGTCCGTCCACTGGTACAGGAACATCGGTATTGTAGCTGTATGTTGCACTGCTAACTAATGGCAACGTGGAGGCCGTGTCTCCCTTTCATGGATAGCATTCTTTCAGAAGAAGGCTGCTCTCATCACAGTTTCATGCAGAATCTATTTGGATGTTCTCTATCGTGATATGCGCATTGACTTCAGCAAGAAATGTTTGAGTTCTTTGGATCATATCTTCTTCGTCGTCTTTATCTTTTCATGTTTGGAGAAAAGTTATACGGCGCAATGTTACCCTAAACTCCTTTTTCAAATCAGTAATAAATCCCAGGAACGCTGTACAGTTTTTATACCCGACACTGAGGCTACTTCCAAAGCCCAAAGCTGCAACTACGAGTAATGGAAGGAAGAACCGCATTTTCCCGCTTCATCAAACTTCGCCTTTACAGGGTGCTTGACGAGATTGAACTGCAGCATACTATTCACTTTGAGAACTGCATTGCCTTTTCTTTTCTTTGTCACACATTCCTGTAAGCTTTTAATAAAGCTAAACCTTCATTTTATGGCAACTTTTCACCAGCTTGTCACACGTATTAAAACCTCTGACATAACCGTCGTATGTGTCGTATACTGTGTTGTTATTAAACGCCGTAATGACACATTCGACTTCAAACTTCTTATCACGAGAAGGTTGGAGTTCACTTTCTCTGCTTCCACCGCCTCCTATCGTACTTGCTTTGTCACCACAGCTTACAGTGAGGTGTTCGTCATTATCATCACTATTATCATAATTATGTGGTAATGTTAAATAGTGTCCGTCTCTAACCGGTAATAATATTTCCGCATTATAGGCCTAACAGACACCAGAACATATACGAATGATTCATATTCTACACCACTACCACCTTCACACCGAGCGACATGGTGAAGTGGTTAGCACACTGATCTCTCATTTGGGAGGACGATGGTTCAAACTTGCGTCCGGCCATCTTGATTTAGGTTCTCCGTGATTTTCCTAAATGGCTTCAGCAAATACCGGAAAGGCTCCTTGAAAGGAAACGGCCGACTTCCTTCCCTAATCTGATGGGACTGATGACCTCGCAGTTCGGTTCCTCACATCCCCCCCCCCCCCCCCCCGCCAAATCAACCACCCAACCATCTTCACGAAGAAGGAACTTCCCCCCCTTCTTGCAGCGGTGTACCGTAGGTCTCTAGAAGAGCGTAGCGTTCCAAAGGATTGGAAAAGGGCACAGGTCATCCCCATTTTCAAGAAGGGACGTCGAACAGATGTGCAGAACTATAGACCTGTATCTCTAACGTCGATCAGTTGTAGAATTTTGGAACACGTGTTATGTTCGAGTATAAAGACTTTTCTGGAAACTAGAAATCTACTCTGTAGGAATCAGCATGGGTTTCGAAAAAGACGATCGTGTGAAACCCAGCTCGCGCTATTCGTCCACTAGACTCAGAGGGCCATAGACACGGGTTCCCAGGTAGATGCCGTGTTTCTTGACTTCCGCAAGGCGTTCGATACAGTTCCCCACAGTCGTTTAATGAACAAAGTGAGAGCATATGGTCTATCAGACCAATTGCGTGATTGGATTGAAGAGTTCCTAGATAACAGAACGCAGCATGTCATTCTCAATGGAGAGAAGTTGTCGGAAGTAAGAGTGATTTCAGGTGTGCCGCAGGGGAGTGTCGTAGGACCGTTGCTATTCACAGTATACATAAATGACCTTGCGGATGACATCGGAAGTTCACTGAGGCTTTTTGCGGATGATGCTGTGGTATATCGTGAGGTTGTAACAATGGAAAATTGCACTGAAATGCAGGAGGATCTGCAGCGAATTGATGCATGGTGCATGGAATGGCAATTGAAGCTCAATGTAGACAAGTGCAATGTGCTGCGAATACACAGAAAGAAAGATCCCTTATCATTTAGCTACAATATAGCAGGTCAGCAACTGGAAGCAGTTAATTCCATAAATTATCTGGGAGTACGCATTAGGAGTGTTTTAAAATGGTATGATCATATAAAGTTGATCGTCGGTAAAGCAGATGCCAGACTGAGATCCATTGGAAGAATCCTAAGGAAATGCAATCCGAAAACAAAGGAAGTAGGTTACAGTAGGCTTGTTCGCCCACTGCTTGAATACTGCTCAGCAGTGTGGGATCCGTACCAGATAGGGTTGATAGAAGAGATACAGAAGATCCAACGGAGACCAGCGCGCTTCGTTACAGGATCATTTAGTAATCGCGAACGCGTTACGGAGATGATAGATAAATTCCAGCGGAAGACTCTGCAGGAGAGACGCTCAGTAGCTCGGTACGGGCTTTTGTTGAAGTTTCGAGAACATACCTTCACCGAGGAGTCAAGCAGTATATTGCTCTCTCCTACGTATATCTCGCGAAGAGACCATTAGGATAAAATCAGAGGGATTAGAGCCCACACAGAGGCATTGAAAGGTGGCTACACTGAGCCACTGCGCCAGAGATTGCGCCAAAGAGTATTATTCAGCCGCCTCCACAGTGCCTGTCGAGGACTCGTAGTAGTCAGTGCTTGGGGAGAGCTCGTAGTAGTCTGTGCTGAGATGTCGTAGTGAAGAGTGCTTGTTGAGATGTGCTAGCAGAGAGTGCTTGCTGAGATGTGATACTGAAGAGTTCTTGTTGAGATGTGGTAGTAGCAAGTCAGTGTGGAGATATTGTAATGTTTAGAGTGCCTTTCATCAATATAAACGAAGGTAAAAAAAAAAAAAATTCTTTTCTCTCTCATTATTTCAGTGTCCTGAATAATGCGTCATTACAGGTTCAGTCAACAAAGCATCTGGCGTGTGTTCTTGTATTAGAGTGTAATTCTGGGTTTCTTGCGCAATTATAGTATTTCTAATTTTTTTTTAATTACTTCAGTATAAATGGTATTTAACATTTCTTGTCTTGTTGAAGAAGAACCGTGCCAGATGTGTACGTTGAGTTCACTTCCACACACAGGACAGTTACTCTTGTGCTTGTTGTTGCGTTGGTTTTATAGTTGCTGGGGACTTAATTAATTAACTGTGTTAACGAAATTTTCTTTCATTGTTTGTTGTTATTCTATGCAGTCAGATTGCGTACAAATACTAGTCAGGGCCAACCATTTACGAGACACAGCGTAATCGGACATTCAGCTATTAAATCAAAAAATAAAAATTATTTTCAAAAATATTTAATTAGGCCCCCATGCACGTGGCGACCCTGCCAGGATCGTCCCTTGGAATTCTTCTGATTGGAAAAATAGTAGACAGTAGTATTGTTGTAGTAATTTGTAGTTTAGTAATTGTAGTCTATTTTGCATGTGTAGATTTGGTAATTAGCATTCTTCTAATGGTATTTTTCAAAATTTAATTTTTATTGCCTTGTATACACGTTTGACGATTTAGTGCAATTATTTCAATCGTTCGTTAATCGTGTTTGAGGGAAACATTTCGAGTGAATGGTATTGTTGGAGATAAGGAGTCATTGTGTGTAATTTTCGTACAGTGACGAGTTTTGTATGTTTTGTAAATGATTACGCGGTCAACGAAAAAGGCGAAAATGATGGATAGTCAGAATGACGAAATTGTTGACATGGCGAACTCGCCAACACAGGACAACAGTATCATGAATAATGGTGTTGAAAACAATTTAATAAGTAGAGAAAATAGTCCGGAAACAGTTCAAAATTTTTCTCAATCAGAAAATTCACAGATTACGTGGTTAACGACAGAAGAAACGGAGCAGTTGATGAGTGCAATATTAAATTTGGGATCACAGTTAGAAACCAGGATGGAAGCAATGACAACACGGTTATGCTCAAAAATAGGAACAATGGAAACTCGGCTAGGATCTGAATTTAAAACAGAAATAGGAACAATTAAAACCGAGATGAAAGCAGTGGGATCACAGTTACGATCTGAATTAGAAACTGATATGGGAACAATGGAAACACAGTTAGGCTCACGAACAGGGACATGTTTCAAATACATGAAAGACGAATCAAATAAAGAAATTAGAGAAGAAGTACAACCGATTTTGAAGGCTCACAATAATAGCTTAATTTCAACAGAAATTAGACAAGAGGAACAGGGCAGGGAACAGGAAGAAAAAGATTGCGTGATAGTACAGAAATTTTCAGAGTTAAATTTACAACGTGCACACGATAAGGAAGAAATAATTGAAAGAACCGAGGAATCCGTACCAAATGACAGAATAAATAACTTAACGCAACACTGTGAACAGTCAACTACTAAATGTGACAACACCGAAACCCGAGTCGCGACATTTACAGAAGACGTAAATAAACAGAAAGAACAATTAAGTGACTCATCGGAAAGAGTTGAGGAGATCTCAGATAAATTGACAAGTGTTAGTTTAGCAGAAGGGTGTGAAGAAAGTAATTTGTTTCATTTACGGGATGCAACAAGAGAGCGCCAGGCGCGCGAATTTAACAATAATCGTCATTGTGACTGGGACAGACGCGGTAGGTCTTTGTCGCCACGAGGAGAAAACTTTGACTATAAACACTTCTTAACTGTTCGGAAATTTAAGATCTTTCGCAATTCTAAGAATGACATACATCCATGTGCATAGTTAGATCAATTTACGTACGCACTCCCGCCAAATTTGCCACTAAGTCACAAACTGGAAATTATGTGCAGCTATTAAAGTCCTCAGGGGATTCACTACTCTAAGTGAATATGTGCCGTAGCGAGCATAGGGCCCCGAGCTGTAGTGGTGCTATTTCCCTTTTAGTTTTCTGCACCGCTGCCTACTGTTTTACTATTCTTTGCATCTGTCAAAACAACTCTTCTACTATCAATCTATCTAGAGAGTAAGTAAACATTAACCGGATATGACTATTTTACCCAAAAGTGATTTCGGAAATTACCATTTGGACTTACTGTACCTTCAGCAGCATTCCTTCGTAGTTTAAAGGAAATTTTACCTGTTTATCTTCGTGACAATATTACTTCATATGTTGACGATATTCTTATTGCTAAACGTTCTTGGAGTGAGCATAACAAAATTTTGGACTCATTATTACGTATTTTTGCAAGAGTTGGCATCACTGTGAACTTAGAAAAATCTGAATTTAGTCGTTCTTAGGTGAAATTTCTCGGTCACATTATTTCTACAGAAGGTATTCTTCCTGATCCAGAGAAATTAGACGCTATTCGTAATTATGCTGTTCCTACCACAAAACGTGATGTTCGTAGTTTCCTTGGTGTCTGTAATTTTCTTAGACGCTTTGTTAAATTGGACGATTTGGCCACACCTCGTTTATGTGAACTATCCGGAAAGAATTCTAATTGGTGTTGGGATGAGGAATCTCAGTCAGAATTTGAACAACTTCGTGATGCTTTAGTTGCTGCTCCACTTCTTTCACATCCGGATTTATCTAAAGATTTTTGTTTGGCGACGGACTCATCATACAAAGGCCTAGGTGCACATTTATTTCAAGAGATAGAAGAAGACGGCGTTGTAGTACAGAAAACTATTGCATTTGGAAGTCGTGTTCTCTCTAAATCAGAAAAGAATTATTCGATAACGGAACTTGAAGCTTTGGCTGTTGTATGGGCTTTCACAAAATTTCGCACATTTTTGTTTGGCAGACATACTAAGGTTGACACCGATCATCGAGCTCTGGAATTTCTTATGTCGACAAAATTAACTCATGGCAGATTGTCACGTTGGGCGTTGTACCTACAGGAATTTGACTTTAGTATTGTTTACATACAGGGTTCTTCAAATATTGTTGCTGATGCTTTATCACGTGCACCTATGGGTTTGAAACAAAGTGCTGAAGAGGACTGCATAGAAAACAATTATTGTTTGATGTATATTCAAGGTGTTGCGTTTGAGAACTTTATTTCGTCTTCGCTCCAGGACATCGCTAAGGAGCAAAATAAGGATCCAGTCTGGAAGGACATTAAGGAGAAGTGGAGGAGAAAGGAAAGCGTAGCGATTAGACAGCATTATTTAGTCCGCAATGACATCCTTTTTAACCCTAGCATTACCAACGGGGGGGCCTCGTAGGCCCACTGACTCAGTTTTTCTATGTTGTATCCACACCCTTTGGTATATGAACTTGAAAGCAAAGGTAATTGTTCGTTATTGAATGTACTATTGAGTCATTACAGAATTTCGGAATAAAAATGTAATTAAAATTCATTTACTTGATTTAATTCTCTGTGGGCCTTAGAAGCCCACCCGTTGGTAATAGCAAGGAAAGATTTACGAGGTTGAGTCTCTCGTTTCAAATTCTTACCATGAAACGAATTTTGGCATTGTTGCCTTCAGACATATTATTATGAAGCGGACCATTGTTATTTTCAGTGTTTCTGCTGCTGTTGAACCAGCAACATGAGTAGACATCGTTTACGTCATAGTTCCATTGAAAGAGTGCTAGAAGAAGTTTTGAACGAATCAGATTTAGAGGAAAGTGAAGTGGATGATGATGTGGAAGAAATTAGAACTGATTCATCGTCTGAGAATGAAGATGAGGTTGAAGCCAATCCACCAGATGATAATGATACGGAATGTGATAAATTCATTGCAAAAAGTGGACGAGAGTATATTACGAAGCCATCTCGACAATATCGGCGTTCTGTACAAAATATAGTGCGAGAAAGAACGGGGCTAGGACAACAAGGAAGAATTGCGTCTCCGAAAGAGGCTATAGAGCTCTTTTTTACACCTCAAATTATGAATCTAATAAAACTACACTCAAATGAAGAGGCGTCTCGACTAGGTATTCAGCACACAGATGAAGATGAGTTATTTTGTTATATAGGACTCTTGCTAATCATGGGTTCAAATCATGACAATAAGATACCTGTCCAAGATTTATGGTTTTTGCTTCAGGGCCGACAAGTGTACTATGGATCAATGAGTCGGACCCGATTTTTCGAATTGACTAAAATATTGAGGTTTGATGATAAGAACACAAGACTGACAAGTTTGCTCCAATGAGGGAAATTTTTGAAAGCTTCAATTCTTCACTTCCATTGTATTTCATTCCTGGTCTACATACAACAGTGGATGAGATGTTGTCTTTGTTCCGTGGTCGCTGTCGATTCAAGGTGTTTCTAAAAGAAAAACCTGGAGAATACGGCATTCTAATTCGAATGCTGTCTGATTCTGAGACTAGATATGTGATCAGCATGGACATCTATACAGGCAAGTCAGGAAATACACAGCATTCAAATGGACCGATGGAAATTGTAAAGAGACTAATAAAACCTATTGAAAAATCAGGCCGTAATGTTACCACAGATCGGTACTATACGTCAGTGGAGCTTGCTGAGACTCTATGGAATGATTTTCACCTCACACTTGTTGGCACCCTACAGTCTAACAGACGACACATACCTGAAGAGCTAAAGACTACAACTGGCCGCAGTTTACACTCTTCCATCTTTGCTTATACTGACCCTCAGACACAGAGGCCACCAGTTACTCTTGCATCAACGCTAGTCCGCGAGAAGCCAAAACGACTGCTGTTGATGCTTTCAACTTATCACTCAGAAGGGGTGTTGAATGAAGACTCAAAAAAGACTAACATAAATCTTTTTTATAATTCTACTAAGGGAGGCGTGGACACCATAGACCAGATGGCAAGACACTACAGCACAAAGAGAGGAACAAGAAGATGGCCTTTGTCCCTCTTCTACACACTCATTGACATAGCAGCAATAAATGCATATTCACTCTTCCTCCTCAACTTTCCGAATTGGAAAAAGAATTTGCTAAACCGCAGAAGAGTTTTTATCACTAACTTAGGTCTCGAACTAATAAGATCTCAAGTAGATAAACGGGCACAAAATTTGTATGGACTTCAGAAGCCAGTAATAATGGCAATGGAAAGCATCACACAACGGAAGCTCAGCGGCTCTGTAGAACCATCATCCTCAACAGCAGAACCAGGAACACGTGGACGGTGCCACCTATGCTGCCAAGAAGCTGCATCTAAAAAGATCAAGTACAACAAGCTGGGAAAGTCAACTGTTACCTGCTCTCAGTGCCACAAACACGTCTGTGGGAAACACTGCAGGAAGACAGTGTTGTGTGAAAAATGCGTTGCAGAATGAGACAGTAAATTTTGTTTGCTTCATGTAGTGTATCGAATTAAAAAAGTTGTTTTTATAAGAAAACACTATTTTGAAATATTATTCCAAAAAATATATAAACTGAATCTCGTGATTTGTTCATTTTATTCCTATTATAATAACATCTTTTATTATCCAGCATACAAAAACAATGTCTAAGCATTTTGAATTGTTATTAGAGGTATCAGAAGTAAATAAACTTGATTTATGATAAAATAAATTGTGGTATTCTTTATGGGCCTTTGAGGCCCCCCCGTTGGTATTACATGTAACAAAAAATACGTTGGTAATGCTAGGGTTAAACGAAAATCGGTCGACAACTCTGTTTGGTTAGTTTGTATTCCTGATGGGTGGGTTAATAAGCTGATTTGGTATACGCATTTCAGTTATGCACACTTTGGTCCCAGAAAATGTTTTCATAAATTACGAGAAAATTGCTACTTCAGTAATATGGAAAAACGTATTCTATCTGTTCTGGCCAAATGCAAATTATGTCAAAAGGGTAAGCCGCCAACAATTTCTCACAGAGCACCGTTGTTTCCTATCACTCCAGCGAAATTAAAGGACATGGCTACAGTCGATTTGTTCGGTCCAGTGGTTCGATCTACTAATGGTTTTGCGTACATTTTCGTAGCAGTGGAGTTGACATCAAAATATGTGTGTCTTACACCTTTACGCAAAGCAACAGCTCGTTCAGTATCTAATGCTTTCATCAAACATTTTCTTAAAGAAGTGGGTCATGTTGATAAGGTTATATCAGATAATGGATCACAGTTTCGCTCTAAAATTTGGCTTCGTACTCTACAGCGTCGTAAAATTAAACCAATTTTCATTTCACTTTTTCACCCTCAATCTAACGCTTCATAGAGATGGATGAAGGAAATCAATAAATTGTGTCGTCTTTATTGTCATCAGAATCACAGAACGTGGGATCAGTATCTTCATATTTTTCAAAACATTCTGAACGAACTCCCTAATGATTCAACTTCTTTACCGCCAATACTGATATTAAAAAACAAAGCACCGACAAATCGCATATCTGAAATCGTTCCTTTTCCGCCTACACGGAAACTGCGGCATTCTGAAGTTGTGAACATGGCTCTACAAAATATTGCATCTGCGGCTGCTAGAAGAGAGAAATCAGCTAAGCGTCCTGGTCGTTTAAAAATCTTGTCAGTTGGTCAAAAAGTGTTAATTAAGTCTCATCGTCTGTCTCACAAAGGAGAGGGCTTGTGTCGCAAATTTTTTCTGCTTTATAACGGTCCATATAGAATTCGCAAAATTATACATGATAACACTGTTGAAGTAGAAACTCTTAAATCACGACGCTCTAGGGGAATACATCATATATCAAACGTCAAAATTTTTGTGGAATGACATACTTTCAAGAAACCAACAGTTTATGTAAACATGCAGAGAGTACAAGAATACCGCGCTGTGTTTTGGCGGCGGCACATACTCAAAGGAACAGTCAAGTCTGCGCGCCGCACAAGGCAGTCGTTGACCGCAAACAATTACTTCCTACATCACGCGCCTACAGCTGATCGAGCGCTCAGTGCGAATGCACTGACAGCCGTAAGCAAATACACAGTTTAATTTCTCGGATTAAATTCAGTATAAAGCTATAGTGACTTGATGAATTATGTTATTAACATTCAGTATTTTTCAGGATACGGTTCTATAAAATATTTAAGAACTTCAGGTAAATTCTGTGTGTCTCCGACGTTAAGAGGACTTGCTATCGAGAAAATTTCAGAAAGAATGTAATTTCCAAGAAGAAACTAATAAACTAAAAAGGTAACTATTAATTGAGTTTATTTTTCAGGTAACATATTTCCACTTAGGTACGTACTTTAGACGTAATTTGCTGCTCGCAATTACATGATTCATACTTTGTGCTAATTTCATGTTCTATGAATTTACTTGTGAAGCGACGTGCTTGCGTACATTAACTGATTTTGACAACGATTGATGATTGAATAGGGTTGTTATTTGTATATATTATGCATCGCTTGGCTGCACTGCTTTTTCACTGATGTCATATTTTTCTGTCATGTGCCTGCTGTGCTTATTTATTTAAATTATAATTGTAACCTGATTAATTGTGCTGACTGTGATTATGTATGTAAGTTATACTTTGTGATTTATCTGCTTGCGCCTTCATGTTTACTTATTAAGATTACATATGAACATTTATTTGCTTATGCTGATATGATGCTAATGACCTGTTTATTATGTTAGTTAACATATTTGCTGCCTTGCTTATGGATTGCATATTTACACATTTCTGTTTTATTGTCATAACTACTCTTTAATTTGGTATATAGAAATGCTGATATACTGTGTACAAACATAGGGTTTAGGTCACACTATTGTATTAATTATAGATTGTTCGCTTGGCAGAGCCTCGTTGTAAGAATTGTGCTGCATCCACTTGTTGACATTCTGTTCTCTACTGGTATATTTAATCGCTATTGCATGTTTTGCTTACGCTCAGTGCCTTATATTTTTAAGATAAGAAAATGAACTGCTATAATTCGACATAAACGACATTAGTACAAGAAACTTCATAGAAGTCACATGAGCTGGAGGTTTTATGAAAGCTGTATAAATGTATGCTAATAGGAAGGAAGCTAACGACATGACATACCAAAACTAGGTTTAGACCATTGACACTTTTTACACTGCATTTTTCGTGAGCAATTGAAATAGTAAGTGACACTTGACACAAAAAATACTCCACATGTTTGCTTCTGCCATGATTCTTGAAGTGGTGTACACACTGTGAAATATTATGATCATTCACACTCCGTAATCGTACTTAATTACTGAGAGTTATTCGAACTAAGTCTGTTAGAGGTCATGTATGCATTTCTTTGTTTATAATTTATAATGAGTAGAAGATTTGGGTCAGATGGATTACACAGAGGTTGTGTGTTGACAGTGTATCTTCGGATTGTATGGGATGATGAGGTTTGCATTAGGATTTTATCTGTACTTGCTCGAGGAGACTGACTAGAGGAAAGAGTTGTTATGGAAGTGAAATGATATTGGCGATAAGGTTTATATGTGTCGACATATTGAAGAGGTATTATTGAGGTATTGAGATTATATGAAGTTGATGATTATTGGAGTTTTTGTAGACAAAAGGTAAGGTAAATGATATTGATGATAAGGTTTATATGTATCGATGTAAGAGGTATTATTGAAGTATTGAGATTATGTAATGCTGATGATTATTGGAGTTTTGGTGTATAAGAGGTAAAGTAAGTGAGGTGTATTTTTTTTTTTTTTGTTGGTCTGTATGGAACAAGGAGGATGAAGATAGCAGACTAGAACACTCAAGTAGAAGGAAGATAGTCTATACACACATTTTGTTAAATCACTAAGCAGTATATACTTTTTTTTTTTAAGAGAGGAAGTATTTGCATATCTTGGCACACTGACAGTTGTTCAGCAACAGTACATTTGATCTGGCTTGGCAAACATTGGTCTTGACATGATGACTATGACGTTGACTTAACTATTATTGACTGTTATACATTGCTGCCACTACTACTTGATACACATGATGAACATCAAATTTGGACAGAGTTACATTTACACAGTTAACACTATTCAATTACACAGTAGTACTTAATGTGGATGAAAGATGAGTGAGTGTGTTTTGTGTGTTTTCCTTTCCTAATCCTACCCACCTATCTCCTAAATATTATTTTGTTTGTAGTGGCTTGCACTGACACCCATAAATATTATAGGTTTACTGATATTTGAGTATTTGTAATAGTTAATATGACAATTATCTGACATCATTTCAGTGTTTGTTATGATTTGTATGTTTAGTGTGTAAAAGCATTTGTATGTGTATTCAAACTATTGTTCATGCCTGAACTGTCTGATTGGTGATGGTGAATATTATGAACTGTTACCTGCACTTTTCAACATAATGGGTGCCACTTAGGAATGATTAATTTCTGCTGATGAACTGTGTGATCAGTGATAGTAAATATTATGGACTGTTACTTGTACTTTTTCTACATGATTGGTGCCACTAGGACATGTTTAATTTCTGCTAATAAACTCTGATGAACAGTGTGATCAGTGATAGTGAATATTATGGACTGCTCTCTGGACCTGCTCATCATTGCTAGGTGCAACTGATGGACTGCTTTTTACTGAAATAATGTGACTTGTTGCTGTGTGTACCTGCTCAACATTGCTGGGTGCCACTGATGGAACTGCTTCTATTGAAATGATGTCACTTGTTGGTGTCTGCACCTGTTCAACAATGCTGGGTGTCACTAATGGAACTGCTTCTGCTGAGAAATGTCACTTGTTGCTGTGTGTACCTGTCAACATTGCTGGGTGCCACAGATGGAACTGCTTCTACTGAAATAATGTCACCCGTTGCTGTGTGCACCTGTTCAACATTACTGGATGCCACTGATGGACTGCTTTTTACTGAAATAATGTGACTTGTTGCTGTGTGTACCTGCTCAACATTGCTGGGTGCCACTAATGGAACTGCATCTGCTGAGAAATGTGACTTGTTGCTGTGTGTACCTCTTCAACATTGCTGGGTGCCACAGATGGAACTGCTTCTACTGAAATAATGTCACTTGCTGTCTGCACCTGCTCAACATTACTGGGTGCCACTAATGGACTGATTCTACTGGAATAACGTCACTTGTTGGTGTCTGCACTTGTTCAACACTACTGGGTGCCACTGTTAGAACTGTTTCTACTGAAATGATGTTACTTCTTGCTGTCTGCACCTACTCAACATTGCTGGGTGCCACTGATGGATTGCTTCTACTGAAAAGATGTCACCTGTTGGTGTCTTTTTTGTATAAACTGATTTTTTTGTGTATTGTGTGAACTATTATGTAAAGCCACATGTATGAAAGAATTTCTATTGCTTACTGTATTTTATATATTAGGTTATTGAAAGGTCAGTGCAAAGCCAAAATTTTAACTAATTATGTGATATTCAGGTATTAATATTATCTTTTATTTTTGTCTGTATTTTTGTGGACGAATTTGGTGGTATTTTCACCACCAATGCTGGCAAAAATACCATCAAATTCTGGCCTGTGGAGGAGGGGCATATGAAAGGTGGCTACACTGAGCCACTGCGCCAGAGATTGCGCCAAAGAGTATTATTCAGCCGCCTCCACAGTGCCTGTCGAGGACTCGTAGTAGTCAGTGCTTGGGGAGAGCTCGTAGTAGTCTGTGCTGAGATGTCGTAGTGAAGAGTGCTTGTTGAGATGTGCTAGCAGAGAGTGCTTGCTGAGATGTGATACTGAAGAGTTCTTGTTGAGATGTGGTAGTAGCAAGTCAGTGTGGAGATATTGTAATGTTTAGAGTGCCTTTCATCAATATAAACGAAGGTAAAAAAAAAAAAAAATTTCTTTTCTCTCTCATTATTTCAGTGTCCTGAATAATGCGTCATTACAGGTTCACTCAACAAAGCATCTGGCGTGTGTTCTTGTATTAGAGTGTAATTCTGGTTTTCTTGCGCAATTATAGTATTTCTAATTTTTTTAATTACTTCAGTATAAATGGTATTTAACATTTCTTGTCTTGTTGAAGAAGAACCGTGCCAGATGTGTACGTTGAGTTACACTTCCACACACAGGACAGTTACTCTTGTGCTTGTTGTTGCGTTGGTTTTATAGTTGCTGGGGACTTAATTAATTAACTGTGTTAACGAAATTTTCTTTCATTGTTTGTTGTTATTCTATGCAGTCAGATTGCGTACAAATACTAGTCAGGGCCAACCGTTTACGAGACACAGCGTAATCGGACATACAGCTATTAAATCAAAAAATAAAAATTATTTTCAAAAATATTTAATTAAGCCCCCATGCAGCATACCGACAATTCTTCTTTACCCGAACAATACTAGACTGGAATAGAAGGGAGAACCGATAGAAGTACTCAAGGTACCCTCCGCCACACACCGTCAGGTGGCTTGCGGGCTATGGATATAGAAGTAGATGTAGAAGAGTTCGTTGTAACTTCATCTCAGTAAATTCCACTACATTATAAGGGTGGATTACCAAACGCTAACCTATCTGACCCTTCTCTGCATAAATAACGTCACAAAATGCAACATCCCGTACACACTGCACAGTCTCTACTAGTCTCGACTGGCATAGCAACAGGCAAAGGTTGAATTCGGCGTGGCACACTCCAGCCTCTAATGGACGACTGCCAGAGTTTGCAGGCAAACGAATAACACCTGTGCAATAAGAGGCCTTTAAATGACTCCTCGCGGAATTCTGGCGGAAGTGTTTATTTAAAGTCCAGATACTTTCCTTGTAAGTGCTGACTAATCTTCGTACAATCCGACATCATTCAGTGTCCGGTGCCGCCAGAACCAGTGCGAAGGATTATCTTCGCGGGGATGCTGTCCTCCCGTTCTTCTGTGTGCTTTTCCTTTAGACGAACTTGATGGTGAATACTAGACCCTTTCTCTTGATAGCCGTCTCTGGTATCAATATGTAACATACAACAATCTGATACTACCGTGGTAAATATACGAGCTTAGCTTGCCAGAAATTATGGCCGATTAGTGACGCGGGGGCTTTGCACCTAGGTGTCCAGGTTGTGGATGAGTCGGTTAGAACTCACCGGTCTTACGGAGATTCTGTGTCACAGTTATCTGATGCGTTCCTGAATTTGGATCAATGTTAGTCTGAGCTCGATTTGACACCATATTTGTATCTTCTCACCGAATACCTGAAAACAGGACGCAGCTGCATCTTTATGTAGAAGAATTCCAAGATCCTGTATCGGGTTTAGCAGCCTTCCCATCCCTTTTGTTCTCAATTTTTCGACATGACGGCGAAAAATGTAGCGATCTCGAAGATAATACTGCTGTCAGGCAGTGTATGGGACAGTTGAATTTGGAGACACACTGTTGAATTTGGAGACATAATTCTTGCTCAGACATTTTTTTTCCAAATCCGAAGGCTGTGATACGTTTTCACAGGTGTTATAGTGGATCAAACAAAATTCTATTGTACTCCTCATTCCATCAGCGCAGTATGCCTTTGTAGTGTATTGCCTGTTTTATTACGGGTGAGTGTGAAAAGGGAGGGGGTGGTGCGCAGTATACTACTCTCGTATACCACCAAAGTGGCTGCCGATCTTAACGTCCTAATTCGACGCTAGATCACCATCGGTAATGCCAAACGCTCTCTCTCATTTACAGAGAGCAGGACACATGGGAACACCTTGATGACAAGCGCCTCTACGCCTACCGAGCAATGTGGCGCAGTGGTTAGCACAGTGGACTCGCATTAAGGAGAACGGCGGTTCAAACCCGCTTCCGGTCATCCTCATTTGGGTTTTCCGTGATTTCCCTAAACCACTTCAGGGAAATGGCGGAATCGTTCCTCTGAAAGGGCACGGCCGACATCCTTCACCATCCTTCCCTAATCCGATGGGACCGATGACTTCGCTGTTTGGTCCCCTCCTCCAAAACCAACCAATCTCCACGACGGTATTGTTCTTATCATTATCTAACCAACTAAAAAAATTTTCTTCGAAGAACATCACCTATCCGCCATTGATTGAAACGTTTCTTTTTACAAAACAGTGCTTTGTAATTACTCATATGTTGGTTTGAACTTTATGTATGGCGTTTGAAAGTCTTTGCACAGGCGTCTGGTGGTGACACATCACATCAAGCGCAAGAGCTGTCGTTAGAGACAAAATCCCGTTCGCTGACACTTCCCAGCGCCGCCAGGCGTTATTCTGTATTAGTTATGCCCCTGAGAGGCGGCAGGGCTTAGACACTGTGTGTATGCCATGTATTTTACCTATAATCTAGTGATGGGCTACGCATGAAACGGAGCAGGCCGAGCCAATTATTCGTTTCTAAAATATCTTTCTCTGCTTAGAGACACTTATTCGTAAGGTTTTCTTGTTGAAAATCGCTTTGTCAATAACTGTCGTAGGTAGTATGCAGATCCAGCACACCTAGTTAGTAGATCCTGCTACTTCGGTGAAAACTCGTTGTCCTAGGGACTATGAATTTAATAAAAAGACACCTACCATCGTAGTCTCTAGCAAAAGTTGTTCTCTCTCTATCCCCTCCAGACGTCTGATGCAAGGACTTTAAAGCGCCCTGAACGTAATCTTTGAGGGAGACTCTTATTACCGTTTAAAAAACCCCGAAGCGACGTTTTGTGATTGCCATCGATACCTCTCATATCTTGCTCGACTTTCTCATCGCTCTAGCCGTCACATATTTTACAAAGTTCCCCTAACCACGAAACGTCATTCGACCTGTCTTCTAAATTGCAGCTATTATTACCTTCCTCGACAGTGTGCCCCTCCTTTGATGCTTAGGAACCATCCTTTTCCCCATCCATAATATCAATTTCTCTTCCTCTCACTGTACCCTGTCCCATATATTTTCCAATTTCATCTACCTCCATAACGATCGTTTTTTTTCTGTAACTCCGATGTTTGCGCCTTTATTGTCTCAGTTGAGAAATTTGCTTCCAACAAGACCGTGCTCTACCTTTCTGATCCTATCATAGTACATTTGTTGTCCTTTCTTCAAACAACTTCTCTTTTCCGTGCCCCACATACCCGAAATCTGCCCGGATTTACTTTTCCTAATCTCCGTGCCCCCTGCAATTGTTGAATTTACCTCTCCCACGACTGTGAACTCTCTCTACCACGTTCTCTCCTCACATCTATTGGTCTGCCGCTGACGCCTCCTCTTTCAAGTACATTTTGGTTCCTGAAAGTTCTTCGGTCGTCTGTTTCACACCATCATCTTCATCTTCGACTTTTTCTAAGAAATTGTCGATCGTTTTGTGATTGCCATTGACGTCACGTTTCGAATCATGGGGTTGTTTCTTTCATAACTCCCACGCTATCTCTGATTCGGGAAGCCTGTATTCCAAATATTCTAACCTTTTAAACCGGGACTCACAGTATTCCTTCATGGTACCAGGTCCTTGAATCTGTGTCGTTTTCGCGACGAGAACTCTCGCCACAACTGGCGCTGTTTTTGCAAAGACCAAATCTCCTCTACAAAACTTCTCTTTGAACTTCTAGAACGTCATATTTGACGTGTCTATGTTCAAATCCCATGTCTCTGCCCTACCAGTCATATCACCAATTACTAAGTTAATCTTTTTCCTGATCTGTCAGCTCATTCTCAACTCTTTATGGAATCCGCCGGATGTCAGTCCCCTTGCTTGGTTTGAGGATAGTGTTTCTTCTCTTTGCTCAGTAATTCTGATTTTCGCATAGCCAAAGGAGTACTACCCCCGTTTTGTTTTACAATTCTATGCGTAATGACCGTACTTCATTACGAATTTGCGTTATCACATCACCTACACTGCTTTTCCACCTTTTGTGAAATTGAGTGCCACGAAACCAGCTTGCGTTTAGTCTATTATTTCGAACTTTATTACCTGAACGTGCTATTGCAATTTATTCCCTACGATCGGTTCTACACTTCCTTTTTTTTGGTGAAATTCAGTATTAATTGAAACGCTACTGTTAAAACTTCTAAACTTCTGTTTGCAAGTGTCTGGTTGGTTGGTTATTTTTATACTGAAATACGAAAACCTCAGTGCATGGCAACAGAACGCCGTTAAAATTTAATTCTGATCGGAAGTATATGAAGCTCACGTTGCACGATGCAGAATCCAGACTAGCCAGTAAATCAAACATTTCACCTGTGAGAAAGCAATCCGTTTTCAATGAAAATAACGTATGCTGTATGACTGCAAAATGAAATGATACAGATTAAAATATTGACCCTGAATATTACTATTATTTGTATTTTGCCCAGCAAGCAATCACTGTACCAGAACTGTTATTCTAATTACACAGTAAATGAAGAGAAAGTTTAACGCATCTGAATTTCTCATAAACTGCTTGAAAACATACAAGATAGCGCCTTTCTGAAATCTTTTACTGATATGAAACCTCTGAAATGATATGATATTTTCACAATACATTCCGACAACCACTGTACCTTACAGTGGACATGAATTTTGATGATAATTAAATTTGTTGGCCTAAATGTGCGCGCGGAAGTCTCGTTCGTCCTGCAACCTGATCTGAATGTCCAAAACCAAATTTCATTTATCGCACTTGCGATGCGCAACGCAAGGCGGTATCTCACCAATTTTCAGAAAAATGCTTCTCTAGCATACACCTCGCGATGTGCAATGCGAATATACAAAATATATTCATAAAGGTAAAGACTGAAAAATAAGGAGCTAAACTTAACGACTGATAAATGAGACCAAGACTCCAAATTAATCTATGCTTCATCAAACAATAAGAACAATACACCCTTTCATAGAATTCTCACAACTAGACAAGTTAGCAAAGCGTTTCTGAACAATTTTCCTGTATACAATTACTTTCCTTGATACTTGATTCGACCATCAGACAAGGCCATATGCTTCACTATAAAATTTCTACAGTAGCCTTTAACCACACACAGTGTTCTAAGAATAAGAAACTACATAGTTACAAATATGAAAAGACTGCTTTACCTTAAAACTGTCTTCGTCATTCTCTCATTCATATCATCTGAAGTACTCAAAATTTTCCTCGAATAATACTATTACAAAAAATTCTTTTTAAATAACGCTGCCTCCGCTACCCGGCAGGCCAGCTTCTATCTTTTCCAAATGAAATACATTGCCAGACAGTCTTACACATGCTGCCCGCTAATTTCTTCAAAAGATGTAACCTCCCTGAACAATATCTGTGGCCTCAGGAACAGACTTAATGAAGAGCATGGTTACATCTATACTACAGAGGTTGAGTACATTTATCAAATTCAGAACTTCATTCACAATTATGGTCAAAACGTCTTGGAAATCAACGTGGAAAATAGAACAGTGCCCTTTCATAGTCTTTCCTTGTTAGTTGTTACTTGGTTCTAGACTTTCGTTAAGACAACTTTTGCTGAAGAAATGGATGTACAGAGTTCAGTAATCATTTGGGTCTGTAAATTCAGTATTGCCAAATTCGGTTGTTTCTTATTTCTTAAGCTCTCATAGAAATCAGAGATTTTAGTCTCCAATTTTTGCTTTTGATTATTGAACTTTTGGGGCTCCAATTTCTGGTTCCCAGGTTGGATATAATTTAGAATCTGAGTCGTACTTAGAATTGTAATATTAGTTTGTAGAACCTCCATATTACGATTCACTATGGTCATGTTCATAGTCTTGTTTTACAACATTTCCATTATTTCAGAGCTAAAAGGTTGCTGTTCTACTGTCACGGTTCGATTCTGTTCAGCGTTTTTCTGATAGAAAAATGTAGTGTCATGCCCTATTTTGATCTCTAGCTGTATGGAATCGTATAATGGGCACATAATCTGAAACACGCTGTCACTGGTTATCTGTGGTGCCACTTGTTGGCTACTGTTTTCACTCTCTCCTCTCGCGCACTCTCCATTTGCAAGTACTTCGTCATTCCTAACACTGCCCGACTCCATCTTGAATTTTGCCAGTCTCTGATTATTTTTAGGACCTGCCATGGACGTCCCCTTTACACAGAATGGAAAGATAAGGAAGCGTGAGTGGGCAACCAAGAGTAGTAATGGCATTTGTCGTTTGATTACATTTATTCAGATAACGACAAATAGTATTAAACACAGTAATGGTCAAACTCCCTTTTAACAAACAACAACGAAATGGCAAATATGTCAAAAATGAAAACAGAGATATACTAAACTATCTAAACTCCGCCCAAACAGTCCTTGAATGCCCAACGGGTTCTACCGGCCGCCGTGTCATCCTACACACACAATAAAGAAAGGGCATATTCCCACTTTCAGTCTGCACTCAACCAAGCTGTGTTGCTAATAACAGAAACTGATACAATTTATAGTACAATCAGTAATTTCATCAAAGGAGCAAGTTATTTCATAGTAGCATTAACAATTCCTTATACCAAGAAAAGAACCAAATGTACTGTTAAAGCAGAATATCACCCCCCCCCCCACCCCCGCCCGCTTTTTATTAAAAAATTTTAAGTAAATAACACTAAATTGCCCTAGAGCATACAAGGTGAAAGCAGTACATTAGCAGTTAAAAGAAACACCTTCAAATACACAACGAATCCCTAATTGTTGAGAGAAAGCTAGTACAGTACAGTTACTTAGATCTAAAAGCAAAATGTTGTCTGGGAAAGGGTACAATTTTTACTAACAATACAGGGCGTAAAACATAAGTTGTTTGTTCCAACAGACTGCTTGAGTTACTTTGCTTAGGTCAGTCCGCTCTGCCAGGACACAAGTTAACAAAACAATAAGGTAGCGCTTGACATCAACAAGCCCCGGAATCCGTGAGGCGCAGAGAAGTTGGCCGTAATCTGAGGCAAGTTAGTGCTCCACAGAACTGGAATCAAACAGATTCTCGTGCCCATTAGCTGCCTACGCAACACTTTAAGCAAGGAAATCTATAACACAATTTGCATACATATTTGACATACAAGGTTTAAGCCCACCCCCTCACGCAAATAAAAAGGCAACTGCTAAAATAACCAGCAGAAAATACAGCTAGTTAATTTAATTAATTTCAGTCTCAGATGTCCATATGGCTAATCAAACTTTTTAGTTCAATCAGAATTTCACATAGCCATCCGTAAGAAAACTCTGACTCAGTTACACCATGTAACGTTCTTTGAAAACACTAAGTGTAACGTTCTTTAAAAATAACTTTGTGTTATTCAGATTTATTGTGTGATGTGTTGTTGAGCAAATGGGGTGCTTAGCAGTTTTTCTGTAATCCAAAGAAAAATTAAACAACTTAACATGGAAAACCAGTATGTAATGCCTATAATGAAATCAATGCCTCTGAAATTTACACAGTCTCGTGAGCACCGGCTTCTATGGCCCTGAGAAATAAACTGATAAAATTCGCTATGCAAATAAACAATGAAATAGATTTTCCTTAGCTCTTCAGTTGCAACGGATGTAAAGTAATGTTGGTATTCTGTTCTCTCCACAGTAGGCATACAAGATATTCAATCCCGGATCGGCGAAGTGCAATGCCGGCCGTAAAACAGTTTCGTACATAGAATGTCACACGACACCGTAGACACGACATGGTAAACGATGAGGTACTGATAACAGGATACGCTAAGACCGAATTCTTCAGTTCGAAAATTGCATTCAAAATAAAGCTTCTCCTCCACAAAATATAATTTTACATTATCTTCAAAATCAGTGAAATTCTCAACTGTTCTACAATTCTCACGTACTGACATAGTTAACAATACCTGGTCTGTTACATGACAAAAGATCTGATATCGTTTGACAAAACACGATTCCAAAATTTAACTTCCTTGTATCAGGATTACAAAACACACAAAATATTACAAATCGGGCATACCAGATCAATCTATACATTAAATCTGAGGGCAAATTCCTGGTTCCTACATTCAAGGGTTAGTACTGAACATTAGCAAAAGCCACATTGCGTTGCTGCATACTTAAAAATAAATATAGAAAATTTATTACCTTACAAAACTGCATTATGCTGCGTCCATAGGCCATCAGCTGAATCCTCACAGCAATCCACTAGCTTTAAGTCTTACATCCTACCTGTAACAGAGTGCAACGGCAACTACTACTGCGCTCTGCGCACCCCTACTTACAATCAATTCTGCCACTCAGACAACATCTTTAGTTCAGTGGTGTCAAACACACAATTTCTTCTACATGTGATAACCATTTCACAACATTTTTCATGAAATACATTACAAAAACGGGCTCCAAGTACAAGTGGATCCCTCACAACCACAAAATTGTTTAAAGGATACAGATGAACTAAGCTTCCATTAACAACACTATTATTAAAAAAGAGTGGCCACAAACATTTAAATAAATCAGGGTAACCCTAAAAGTAATCACCAATACAATTTAAGGTAAACAACATTAGTTAAATAACTTCTCGTCCACTGTAACTGGAATTAAGCGATCAAATTACATACGCAATAAATAACGCCAAAAACCACTCTTAGAGAGGCACAAATAGACAAATAATAAAAAATACCAATAAATAAAAAAGCGGGCTTAATCACTAATCACATTAAATTCAGCCCTTCAGACCGAGCGATGTGGCGCAGTGGTTAGCACACTGGACTCGCATTCTGGAGGACGACGGTTCAATCCCGCGTCCGGCCATCCTGATTTAGGTTTTCCATGATTTCCCTAAATCGCTCCAGGCAAATGCCGGGGTGGTTCCTTTGAAAGGGCACGGCCGACTTCCTTCCCCGTCCTTCCCTAATCCCATGAGACCGATGACCTTGCGGTTTGGTCTCTTCCTCCAAACAACCCAACCCAACTCAGCCATTCAGGAAGCCACCAAGACCAGGGAAAGCGAGATGCTCTCATAGTGCGACCACTGTGCATGAAAGGTGCAAAATGCGAAGGCAGGTTGAATATTGTCAGGGCAGCATTAAATGTCCAGTCGCACGCAGCATTGAATCGCCTTAATCACAAACCAATGGGCGTCAGGTCGAAAGGAATTCATACAATGGGAGGCAGTCTCCCCAAAAATCGCAGCAGGCGAAAAACGCTAAATCCGTGAACAAAACGTGTACCAGAGTAATTTAGCTGCGCCTGGTAGCCGGGCTGCTGATCGTCCTGGTCGGCCATACCCAGCTGTTACTCTTATGTTCGCCGTCCTGCGTCTGTCTGTGTTCTGCCGCCTCCACGACGCACCGCCAGAGATGTTGCTTCAAAAGGGTAATCGATACATAGAGGGAAATGTGACGCCATAGACACATACAACTACACAAAGCAGGGAAGAATTGATAAGGAGCCGTCGCCACGGCTCAGCCAAACTATTTAATTCTTTTTTTGTCTCGCTGGTACCCTAATACAATCTAATACAATATATCCAATGGTCCTAAACTGCTTTTGTTCTACTATTATGAGTTGTCATCATGTACTTTTCCCAATTCTGATATTTCCACTTTCTCGAACAGGACCTAAGTACGTTTTTACCAGAAAATCTTTAAGTCCCGTCACGGTCGCCACGTGTACATGAATCCGCCGATTCTACGTGTGAACGATTCGTCTTTTATTTTTAAAGTATAAGAATCGTGTGTAATCGAATTTTTTAATGTTTTCGAAACAGGGAAAGTATTTCTTTTTACGAAACCAGAAATTTTTACCTGTTGTAACCGCTGTGTTTGCTTTCTTTGGTGTTCAATATGCTACAGAAAAATATTTTAAGTTATTGGAGAGGAAATGCTGATCCTACGGAGCTACGAAAAAACAAGCCGCTTTATCGCACTGTTTTTACGGCCGCTTAGCGCTCGACCCAGCCATACCATCAAAACAACAGTCTTACTCGCCATCTCACTCTGTCTTCCCAGAAAACGAAAGCATTATCTTCGCTCATCTGAGAACTGACATTTATTCTGCACCATATAGCTGTTACTATTTTGCTGGCTCTAAAAATATTTAATTATTGAATTGACAATGTGTAAACCAACAGAATATCGTTAATTTTTGGCATCTAATTTTCTCTCGGACGTCTCTCCAAAGCGCGATGGGGATAACGGGGCTCTATTCGCAATAATTTAGGCACACAATAAGGAAATTACACTGACTAAATACTTCTATGTTTACCTTGTAGTTTCATTCTCATCGCACTAGCGAAATTATTCTGGACTGCTTAATCTTACCATACGACAGTCCCTCTGAAAAAAATAGTAATTCAACGAAGATTTGTGATCACTAGCTCTGAAGGTGGAATTTAACTTAATTATTTCAGAATTTATTTAACTGTTACTGAAATGAATTTTTGTTATTACAAGTAGTTGTGAATGTTCTGCTTGGAATCAAGATGGATGCAAACTGTGAGATTCTGACGCAACTCGATGGCTACTATCTCTAAATTTTGCAGTTAGGTATTAAAGAAAACTGAATAACTGAATATTATGTGAAAGTAATCGCAAAATCTGAAGCATTGAGTGAATTAGCAACGTGGCCAGATAATTTTATATCCACACTTATTGCCACTTAGGTCAGCCACACAAAACGCGGGTTGAAAACACAAAGTGGATTGCCAACTTTCTGATTTGCTTTACCAAAAGTAATATACATTTCAAATAACCTACGAATATTAAGTCGTTATAAGTATAGCAAACATCCATCATTATGCATTTGCTTTCTTTAAACAATATCTATTATTACATATTTTACTTTTAAAAGATAGTCAAAGACAGTCAACTTTGTTAGAGAACATCGATACATTTAAATAATTGAAAATGTCGATACGTTTATGTATCGATATTGATATTCATTTGTTAATAGATAAATTGTAATAAATGTTTTGATAATATTTAAGCTATTACGTTACAAAGTGTAACATCGGTCTTGGAGAGAATATGATGTCGATATTGTGGTCTTTGATCTTACTACTGTACTATTACATCTGGGCAAGATACAAAGGACGATAGCTGTGCGTACGTGTTTTACTAATAATCAACGACTTGACAAATATTAGTATCAAAATGTGGCAACAGAAGTCAGTGTTTCCACTTACAATTTTCGTTTTACTCTAGTTTCCTTCGGAATTATCCCTAAAATACACTAAATAATCATAAAAGTCCCTAGATTTAGGGAGTATAATTAGAACGAAGAACAATACATTATTTATGGTATTTAATAACATAAAATATCAACAGAACACTCCATAAAAGGTTCAAAGATATACAGGATCAGAAGCTAAAGCATTACTTTTACAATGTGTCGTTACATTTAGAATGGCACTATTGCGTTCTAAAATTGGCCATTTGTTTTCAGGCATTTCCGGTTTTCAGGATGAGATTTTCGCTCTGCAGCGGAGTGTGCGCTGATATGAAACTTCCTGGCAGATTAAAACAGTGTGCCGGATCGAGACTCGAACTCGGGACCTTTGCCTCTCGCGGGCAAGTGCTCTGCCAATCTTTTTTTTTTTTTTTTTTTTTTTTTTTTTTTTTTTTTTTTTTTTTTTTTTTTTCGTTGCAATTGTTCGTGGCGGACGTCCCCAGACGCCCTTTGAATTTTGTTATTGATCCATTCACTCAGTTTTTTTATTACAGAGGGCAGCTAACCCTCTGACCGAACACGCTGAGCTACCGTGCCGGCGTAACTGAGCTGCCCAAGCACGACCCACGCCCTGTCCTCACAGCTTCACTTCTGCCAGTACCTCGTCTCCTACCTTCCAAACTTAACAGAAGCTCTCCTGCGAATCTGCAGAACTAGCAGTCCTGAAAGAAAGGATATTGCGGAGACATGGCTTAGCCACAGCCTGGGGGATGTTTCCAGAATGAGATTTTCACTCTGCAGCGGAGTGTGCGCTGATATGAAACTTCCTGGCAGATTAAAACTGTGTGCCGGATCGAACTCGAACTCGGGACCTTTGCCTTTCTCGGGCAAGTGCTCTACCAACTGAGCTACCCAAGCACGACTCACGCCCCGTCCTCACAGGAGAGCTTCTGTAAAGTTTGGAAGGTTGGAGACGAGGTACTGGCAGAAGTGAAGCTGTGAGGACGGGACGTGAGTCGTGCTTAGGTAGCTCAGTTGGTACAGTTGGTAGAGCACTTGCCAGCGAAAGACAAAGGTCCCGAGTTCGAGTCTCCGTCCGGCACACAGTTTTAATCTGCCAGGAAGTTTCATTCCCGATTTTGTTTGAAGCTGACCGTTAAGTGTTTCATTGTTAAGTCTATTTCTGTTTTTACTTTTTGAGAACACAGAATATTCTTCCTACTTCAGTATTTGAATTCTGAACTGCTAGAAAAAGTGAAACACCAGTTTGAGATTTTCGTAAATAAAATTACTATGATTTTTCAAGCTTAGTACCTTGTTACAATAAATTTAAACTGACTATTTTCCTCACCTTCAACCTCAAAATGCTTCGCTTCGATGAGAGTTTGATGTGCCTATTCACTTTCTGATTTTAGCATGCTGCTTGTTGTTACTAAAAGATTTACATAGCTTAAGACATGTTGCACAGAGTGTTTCTCTAGATTTCGTACTACTTGTTGATTACACTCTTACACGGTCGATGTAATCGGTCAACTTTTTATGCGGTTACTATTGGTACAATATGACTAAATTTCGATGTCGCACTTAACAGTGGTAATCGAACAATTAACATAGTAAGCTACAATTGGACGGATTATATTCGATAAGTTTGAGGGAATCCCCTTTAATCAGTTGATGGTGTCATAAAGTAAAACACTAAGTGATGTCTACTGTAAATATTATTACCATCTTAAGTTTGCTTTTACTCCAAATTTCCCTAAATCGCTGTCAAAGTAAAATAGCCCTAAGCCACACATTAGTTGTTTCGCCCTAAAAAAGACAAAAATCACTAAGTGACAGAAATATCGTCTGCTCACGAAAATAAATTTTAAATTCAGGATATAAAGTGGACTCCGTACAATCACGTGACTAATGCAAGGAAAGATAACGTAGAAGAATCAAACTAAAATCGTATTAAATCAGATTTCTTTTCTAAACACAATGCGATATTTACCTTACGCTCCACATACAACCCACAGAACCCAAGGAATTTGTCTTTACTAACTTTGTATTCTAGTCCAGTCACTAACACACATACCACCTCTAAATAATTACATTCAAGACAGTATCTCCTTCCGTTATGTCCTATTTAATTGTAATCATTATTTTGCAGCAGCATAGTACACTTTCCAGTACGTCTGTGGTACTATACTACGTCCTTTGTCCTCTTCTGCTATGCATAATAAAAATTCGTGTTGTTAATGTGCCATTTTACGACCTATTCAACACAGACTTTCTTAATAACCGAACTGTCTCCAACACATAATTTCTTAATAGCCATATTGTCTCTTCACCTCTCAACGATGTGGGTGGTATAGGCCAGAAATAAGTTCAGTACAGTCGTGCTTTACGCTCGCCAGCGAGTCATGTGACATCATCTCCGAACCCGCCGTCTCGCTGAGCACGTCGACTCGAATGGTGCGTTTCCGCCGCAGCCCACTCGCCACCTGAGTCTGTTCTCGGGTACAAGTGGACCCGACACGCTCAGAAAGAATCAAGTGCAACCGTGGACTCGCGGCATTCCAGCTACATAAACAACCGTTTTGAAAACAATTCGGCCATTAAACTAGAAATTATTATTCATTTATCTCAGTTGATGGTGTCATAAAGTAAAACACTAAGTGGTGTCTACAGTAAATATTATTACCAACTTAAGTTTGCTTTTACTCCAAATTTCCCTAAATCGCTGTCAAAATAAAATAGCCCTAAGCCACACATTATATGTTTCGCCCTAAAAAAGGCAGAAATCACTAAGTGACAGAACAAGCAACGGCCTTGCCGCAGCGGTGACGCCGTTTCCCGTCAGATCGCCGAAGTTAAGCGCTGTCAGGCTTGGCTGGCACTTGGACAGGTCACCGTCCAGGTCTGCCGAGTGCTGTTGGCAAGTGGGGCGCACTCAGCCATTGTGAGACCAACTGAGGAGCTACTCGACTGGGAAATAGCGGCGCCGGTAACGAAAACACATTGGCCGGGAGAGTGGTGTGCTGGCCGCATGCCGCTCCGTATCCGCATCCGGTGACGCCTAAAAGCGGAGGATGACACGGCGGCCGGTCGGTACTGTTGGCCCTTCAATGCTTGTTTAGACGCAGTTTGTTTTGCTTATTTCACATAATCATGACTTCGGTTTTATAGCCATTCTGAAGTGCAAGTTGAAATGTCAGAAAATGACGACTTGCCTAAGTGTCAGAAGCAAGTTATATACCAATATGACGACTGATCGGCTAGCAGTGAATGTTGTTCTGTTCATACGTAAGTCTATACAGATAAAACTTTTTCGGAGACTGCTGCAAATTTATTTTCATACTTAATATCTGTTCAGAGAACGTCTAAGAATGTTTGAGGTCTTACTGGGTATGCAGTGACAGTACCAGAAAACATGTCATGAGGATGAAGTGCAATCTCTCAATGGTGGTTAATTATTAAAACGAATTACAAAAATGAATAATAAGCTACACAAATGGCTGTTAGCTCATTACCGCAAGTTGCCATGACCATATGAGAACAGAAGCAGTCCGCTTTTAGGCTCAGGGATATAACACTGACGTTGCTCTATGTCCAGACTTCGTTTCAGAGAGCACATAAAAAATGGTTCAAATGGCTCTGAGCACTATGGGACTTAACTTCTGAGGCATCAGCCCCCTAGAACTTAGAACTACTTAAACCTAACTAACCTAAGGACATCACACACATCCATGCCCGAGGCAGGATTCGAACCTGCGACCGTAGCGATCGCGCGGTTCCAGACTGTAGCGCCTAGAACCGTTTGGCCACTCCTGGCCCAGGCAGCACATATGTTAACTCGTGATGGAGGTGGAATAAACAATAATACAACCATTTTGTTAACAATGGATGAAATTTGTACGTTTTTCGTATAAAGCATGGACTATAGAATGAAGGTTATGCCAGATACTACGCCCTCTCTCATGGAAAACATTCGCAATTCTGTACTTTGCATCAATTTATTTTCGTCTTACACCCTCTACAGTGTTACAAAATAGTTGAAGAGCATCTGATCCCGAAACTTGGTCATTTCGTCTGTTCAGTGCTACTTTGCAGCATCAAGATCGTGTACTCCTCTTCCGTACTGACAAAAAATCACGGCTAACCTTTCATTCCCGCACGCTTCAGCAAGACAGCGAGTCGAAGAGTTTGAAGCGAATGCAGCGCCACAGTTCTCAGACTCACCACACTCGGGGGACTGCAGCGGGAAGGAAGGAACCCCGTTAGTACGGACATAACAGGCGCTCCCTGATTTGTGAAGCGCATGCAACCCGCACATTAGACTTGTACTCACTCCGTTTCTGATCTCTAGTGAGATGCCACCAGAAACGGCACATGGTTCGCATTCCATTTAAGGTATTTTCCTGGTCTAGGGGTCCAATTTTTACATTTTCGACATTTTTTTTAGGCGACGTCAAAAGTGATGTCAGACAATGCTTATATCCTTTCATTCATCTACCTTTTACCTGCATTAAAAATTGTTCTAAAGTATTAAGGAGTTAGTAAACAAAATGACGTCGAAGGTCGTAGCACACGCCGTGCACCAGTAGGCGGGTGGACCTGGCTCAGTAACGGGGGTGGTCTGAAACAGACCAGATCAAAAAATTACTAAAATACGAGTGTAGCTACGGTCAGAACCTCTGAAAAGTTTAAAAAAATCATATTTTCACAAAATGTCGGCTATTTGAAAATAGTAAGAAAAATCGACTGTGTTTGGGCATTCAAACGTACATGAAAAGATCGATATTTAAAAAATTGTTTAACTTTCGGAGGTTCCGACCATAGCCATTTCAGTTCTCTACAAAAACAGCTAAGCGTCATCAAAGCCGACCAAGTAGTTTTTTTTGGCAATCCAAACACCTAGCAAAAAAATGTGACTTTTGGGAAACCGCGTTTAAAATTTTGGAAAGGGTTTTCGTCGCATTTTGGGACTCACTTTCAGTCTGGCGATGCCTGTAGCATAAAGTACGCCTTCCTAGATCTCGTAAATGTCGTTCGTGTGCACCGCTTCCTCCCGGGCCGCAGATCTGGCTTCTTTACTGGCCGTAGATACTCCGTGCTCTGAGCGTACAAGGCGGTCCGCGTTGCGCTTTATGCAAAATTTGAACGCCGTGTTGTCAAGTTGAATGCCCGTGACATTCATTGTGCGGGCGAGTCTCATGAAGCTGTTGTTGAAGATAAATGTAGCAAAATTGTTTGCAATTTCGACTACTTCTTTACCGGAATATATGTGTTTTGGGGAAAGCGCCCAAATCAGCGAATTTATCGACTCGTTAGAGTTTTGAGTGTTCGCGCCAACACATCTTCCCAGTAACCTGTCATTCGATAGTTCTTCGTACACAGGTCTGATTGCCTTTGAGCGCCGTCCGTAGGCGCTCGATGACGCGGGACTGTCGGTTCGATTATCGTGTATTTCGACTATATGCAGTAGTTTGCTGGCGAAATGGTTTCGCCCAAATGTTCTCCATAATATAAGCTATAGTATTATCCAATAAAAAATCGATTTTTTGAAACTTCTAGACCTGATATCCCCTTTAAACTATTGGTCCCCTTTCCACGGTTGCATAACTGTAGTTAGCTAGGGACAAGCAAGTCGCGGAACTGGCGTCCACTAGAAAGACTTGCACCAGGCCACTGAAGCTTACAATTACTGTTATTATTATTATTATTATTATTATGTGTCTCAGTTCGTTACATCGTTACGTCTTCTTTCTCCCTGGGTTGCGTTTACTTTCATAGGCGACCTTACAAATAATATTGCACCCCATTACGTTCGATTTACTACAGCTTTAAAATTTCCTGCGTTCTTTTAGCAGATTTCGAATAATTTCCTCATTCTCGCGGCGGTTTCAACAAAGTGAATTTTTCAGTAATGCGTTTACTTGGGGATTTACCGCTCAAACACGTTCAAAAACGATTTAATGCGATTTTTAACCGTGGCCCAATTCATTTCATTGTATTATGCATCGGAAGATTAAGCAGTAATTTTTTTATCGGGGGACAGAGAAAACCACCAAAGCATACACAAATACAAATATTCTTTAAACTACGTTTAGTTAGCCACTCAAAAGAATATCAGCTAAATAATTTTTTATTTCAAAAGTTGTATTTAACGCTAACTTTTAATGGGCTTTGAGAATGTCGAAATCTTGTTGCTCATTGGAAGAGTGATTGCCATGTCACAGGCTTCCTCTGTACTAAAGTAAACAACGACCACCTTTAAAGAAGCCAAGCGTAACTCTGTATTTTTCGTAGAACCACAAGAAAGACGTCACAACGTATGGTTTTCGCAGTTGTTAATCTCATCATCAAAATTACTCTGTCGTATTATCACCGCCACACTCTATGAGAAAAAGTCACGTACAACAAATTTGCCGGCCGCAGTGGCCGAGTGGTTCTAGACGCTCCAGTCTGGAACCGCGCGACCGCTACGTTTGCAGGTTCGAATCCTGCCTCGTGCATGGATGTGTGTGATGTCCTTAGGTTAGTTAGGTTTAAGTAGTTCTAAGTTCTAGGGGACTGATAACCTCAGATGTTAAGTCCCATAATGCTCAGAGCCATTTGAACCACCTGAACAACAAATTGACATGATGAGGATATTATGAATAATCTAGCTTGAGGCTGGAAATAAATTCATGGTCATATTAAGTTCAAATTAAGTTGTTTTCCTGCAGCAGATGATACTGCCAGTTCTCCTGTTTGCTGTGCCGGAATTCTGCACCATAAATGAATACGTTTATTCTCTCAGTCTTGCTACATTAGGTGTAGTAGAACACCATCTTATATTAGTGACTATGCATGATTCTTAAAGAGACGAAGAACTTAATACTGCATATTGGCGTGGGAAAGTTGTTTCGTAATCTCAGCATATTGTTTGTTTCTCGTTTTCCTTTCTTGGGGGATCTTTTTCTGCCGGCTCTACTTGTCTAATAGGAGTTGGATTAAACAGTTGTTTCATTCATACTAGTGTACACGACAACAAGCTAACCGTTTGTTACTCGCGGGTCAAATCTGCAGGCGAACATCTATCCTGTTTCAACTAGATGTGTATCTTGTCTACACCTGTAGTTTTACTCACTATCAGCTTTTATGAATAATTTAATATTACTTTTGCGTTTTAAGAGTTACCAATTAAACAGTGTTACGCATTAGAGTGTAGCCTTCAGTTCCAACAGTCACAGCGCAGGATACGTCCACATTGTATGTTCTTCTTCGGGACTGTTTCGGTAAAGATTGACTGTGTAACGTATTCAAGCAGCTATAGTTGTGTACAGTCGTTACCTTGATTCATAACCTAGTTTCCTAATATTTTACTTGCCTCCCTTTCTCTTTTTAAACAGATTTTCTAATGATGAGAAAATCTTGTATTCCTGGCGCCCCGTATCGTGTTAAGTTTTTACTAAAAGACATCTCAGATTAATCATTTGCTATTAAATATTTTTACATCCAGCTAATGACGTACCTCATGATGTCTTAACAAATCATTTGAGGATTGAGGATGACCTGGTAATAAGTCGAAATCGGTAATGACACCATGTGTACGACCTGACTGTGAAATACACGTATAAAAGAATGTATTTATTTTATAATACAAAATATGTCTCGCAAGTCGTACATAAAAATATAGTGTGCATTTTCAATCGTTCTTTTGATCTGGAGATGACTGTTTCTTATAGTTTAGGCTACTCATGTACAAACGTATGATCGTATTAGTAATTCATACCACCTTTATTGGGGCGCTATAATACCCGGAAAAGGAATTCAGAGGGGATACCATTCGTCATCAGGTGCGAAACTCTGAGTGTAATGAAATAAGGAAACATTATCTGTAGAGAATGGAACTCTGACAGCTGTCATCGCACTAATAATACTTAACGACACAGGCAATATTTAGTGTGCGAGCAGCCACAGTCAGCGATCTGCAGACGTAGCAATCCTACGCCGTGTGCCTGCTTCCACGCTGGCAAAACATTTAGGAAATGCAGCAGGTCTACTAAACAGACTGCTTACACTACGCTTGTCCGCCCTCTTCTGGAGTATTTCTATGCAGTGTGGGATCCGCATCGGACAGGACTGAGAGGGAACAACGATAAAGTTAAAAGATAGTCAGCTCACTCCCTATTATTACGAAATATTGGAGAAAGTGACACGGATATGATACGCGAATCGGGGTGACAACCATTAAAACAAAGACGTCTTTATTAGCGGCAGGATCTTCTCATGAAATTTCGATCACCAACTTTCTCCTCAGGGCGCGAAAGTATTCTGTTGGCGCTCACCTACATAGGGAGGCATGATCATCATAATAAAATAAATCAGGGCTCGTATGAAAAGATTTAATTGTTCGTTTTTCCCGTGAACTGTTTGAGAGTGAAACGGCAGAGAAATAGTTTGAACCCTATGCCAGGCATTTAACTGTAAACTGCAAAGTAATCTTATAGATATGGACCTCTGCTTGCATGACAACATCTGGGCCTGGGAAAGTGCCTCCCTTAAGGGAAAATTCAAGATGACCTAGAAACGTGACACTGGTACCTCTTCCGCAGATATTTGTACTTAAACACCCAGGCCAGTGAGCAGATTATTGGCTTGGCAGGGCAATTCTATGTCATACATCGTGTGCCAGTCGCCACTGCAAGATCGACAATGTTCTAGTGATAATCATAATCGATACAGCTGGGCATTGCTGTACCAGACGCTGCCATGCCTATGAAGCGGCCATCACTGACACCGGCAGGCCGTGAACCACTAAACAACCTACCGCCGCCTCACTGTCCGAGGCAAGAACAGACAACCAACCTGCCCCGTATCGCTGGGGTCTGCCAGACCCAACTCCGTATGTTAGCCAACGGTCCACAGTTTGTCGCTGAGCGATGTCATCGTCTGCTGCATCACCAGAAGAGGTCGCTGGTTGCCGACAGCTCGCTACAGGCGCTTCTCAAGTGCCCCAGCCACCAGAGACATGTCAGCACCTGGCACGTCGGCGTTCACCGAGTAAGCAGCTGTGTGCACTGCAGGCACGTTGCCATGCCTCCTGCTCTGATGTAGGAGCAACACAGCGCAACGCCACGCCCTGGCCTGGGTGAGGACACACGCAATAGCTGTTGAAGTCCAACGTAATAAGAAATTGTTCTGTTTGCTGGTGGTTTTACTGCAGCCACCAACAACATCCTACAGTCTCCCTCGCCATCAGCCTAACGCAGGGCGCACTGGTGGGAGTCGAGCATCTCCTGACAAACTCAAGACAATTCTCGCCACCTAGTAGCGGTCGTTGCACAATCCGCCCACTGCGTATTGGTTTCAGAAGTCGAATAGCATAGGCTGACTGACCAACAAAGAAGAAGAGCATCGACTTCATTCTACGAAACTGCGGTGCCTGTGTTGTGAACGAGTATGATGCGAGAATAACATTAATGGGTTGCAGGAGTACAGGTGTGACACATGGAAGACGACATATGGAAGTTTGGGTCTGCTCGCTGGTCGTGTTTGGAAAGCTAAAGCGGTTAAGGCGACCGCTCGCGTAAAGCGGGAAATCTGGGTTCGAGTCCCGGTCTGGAACCAAGTTTCATTGTGGTCATTTCATTATACAGCTGGAGGTGGTTCATAACGTTTCACGCCACAACATTCTGGTGACAGAAGCGGATCCTCGTATCTTTGTATCTTCGTATCCTTGAATTCTCACCACTCTGTATTTCCCTATGTCGGGATCAGACTCAGATGTAGTATTTAGTTAAGACCTGAGGGCTGAAAGTTAACACCTGTAATATAAACACTGTGCCATTTCCCAGAACATTCAGCTCTATGCCCTGAATTACAGCATATACTTTGCCGGATATGCTGACATAAAGAGTTTTACGCCAGGCAGAGCAGATGAAATGGGCAAATTACGCCCCACGGAATTTCTTGGAAAACACTCACATGGAAGGACTTGACTCAAGCTGTTCAACAGTATTCACTGTTTAATTTCAAACACATATATATTTTTATCATAACCATTCAGAAAACAACAGTTTAATTAAACGATTAATCAATTAAAAGAAGGTTACTTGAAAGCATCAATTACACAAGAATTGGCATTGTGGGTGTCAAGACTATGTAATGGTACTCTCATTAATAACAGCAAAATCAAGATTCACAGGTCGGCTAATCCCCAGAATAAAACTGTAATAACATTTTTTTTACATTGCCCTAGAGAAATAAGAGAACGATATATGATTAAGAGAAGACTAGACCCGTAAAACTAATAACAGGCCAGATGCAAGAACATCAAACAGTACGATAAGCAACTTCTTGGAACATGAAAACAAATAATTTTGGCAATTGGTTGCATAGACTTGTTGCAATATACAGACAGAGTTACTCTGGAATAATTACATACAACAAGGTGAGTCGCCCGATATCTACGTGTCCCTACCGGATCGCAGACATACGGACTATCCTGCGCGAGGCTCTCAGCGACCCAAGCGTGGATAATTAACGCAAGCAAAGAGACCCAACGCAAGCAAGCACGTATACAACTAGGATGGGAAGCACACCAAGGGTACAAAAACTTATTAATGGAGGAACAAGAGGAAAAATTCACTCTCACTGCACAAAGGGGTGAGACAAATATTGAACTACAATATGAATATTAAATTTTCTTTAGAAAAACCTTGCACCAAGCCACTACTCTTGGACTGACACAAACTTAAGCAGTCGCCCGAAGTACCTGGGCAGTACTACATTTAAACCTCAAAAACATGAACAGGCTTATAAACACGATAAAATGCCATTTATGAGCTGACTAGATAGCACAAAAAATTTGCAGAAATCTTAAATATTGTTGTTGTTGTGGTCTTCAGTCCTGAGACTGGTTTGATGCAGCTTTCCATGCTACTCTATCCCGTGCAAGCTTCTTCATCTTCCAGTACGTACTGCAGCCTACATCCTTCTGAATCTGCTTAGTGTATTCATTTCTCGGTCTCCCTCTACGATTTTTACCCTCCACGCTGCCCTCCAATACTAAATTTGTGATCCCTTGATGCCTCAGAACATGTCCTACCAACCGATCCCTTCTTCTTGTCAAGTTGTGCCACAAACTCCTCTTCTCCCCAATCCTATTCAGTACCTCCGCATTAGTTATGTGATCTACCCATCTAATCTTCAGCATTCTCCTGTAGCACCACATTTCGAAAGCTTCTATTCTCTTCTTGTCCAAACTAGTTATCGTCCATGTTTCACTTCCATACATGGCTACACTCCATACATATACTTTCAGAAACGACTTCCTGACACTTAAATCTATACTCGATGTTAACAAATTTCTCTTCTTCAGAAACGCTTTCCTTGCCATTGTCAATCTACATTTTATATCCTCTCTACTTCGACCATCATCAGTTATTTTGCTCCCCAAATAGCAAAACTCCTTTACTACTTTAAGTGTCTCATTTCCTAATCTAATTCCCTCAGCATCACCCGACTTAATTCGACAACATTCCACTATCCTCGTTTTGCTTTTGTTGTAGTTCAACTTATATCCTCCTTTTAAGACACTGTCCATTCCGTTCTACTGCTCTTCCAAGTCCTTTGCTGTCTCTGACAGAATTACAATGTCATCGGTAAACCTTAAAGTTTTTATTTCTTCTCCATTGATTTTAATACCTACTCCGAATTTTTCTTTTGTTTCCTTTACTGCTTGCTCAATATACAGATTGAACAACATCGGGGAGAGGCTACAACCCTGTCTCACTCCCTTCCCAACCACTGCTTCCCTTTCATGTCACTCGACTCTTATAACTGCCATCTGGTTTCTGTACAAATTGTAAATAGCCTTTCGCTCCCTGTATTTTATCCCTGCCACCTTCAGAATTTGAAAGAGAGTATTCCAGGCAACATTGTCAAAAGCTTTCTCTAAGTCCGCAAATGCTAGAAATGTAGGTTTGCCTTTCCTTAATCTATTTTCTAAGATAAGTCGTAGGGTCAGTATTGCCTCACGTGTTCCCATATTTCTACGGAAGCCAAGCTGATCTTTCCCAAGGTCGGCTTCTACCAGTTTTTCCATTCGTCTGTAAAGAATTCGCGTTAGTATTTTGCAGCCGTGACTTATTAAACTGAGAGTTCGGTAATTTTCACATCTGTCAACGCCTGCTTTCTTTGGGATTGGAATTATTATATTCTTCTTGAAGTCTGAGGGTATTTCGTCTGTCTCATCCATTTTGCTCACCAGATGGTAGAGTTTTGTCAGGACTGGCTCTCCCAAGGCTGTCAGTCGTTCTAAAGGAATGTTGTCTACTCCCAGGGCCTTGTTTCGACTCAGATCATTCAGTGCTCTGTCAAACTCTTCACGCAGTATCATATCTCCCATTTCATCTTCATCTACATCCTCTTCCATTTCCATAATATTGTCCTCAAGTACATCGCCCTTGTATAGACCCTCTATATACTCCTTCCACCGTTCTGCTTTCCCTTCTTTGCTTAGAACTGGGTTTCCATCTGAGCTCTTGATATTCATACAAGTAGTTCTCTTTTCTCCAAACGTCTCTTTAATTTTCCTGTAGGCAGTATCTATCTTACCCCTAGTGAGGTATGCCTCTACATCCTTACACTTGTCCTCTAGCCATTCCTGCTTAACCATTTTGCACTTCCTGTTGATCGCATTTTTTAGACGTTTGTATTCCTTTTTGCCTGCTTCATTTACTGCATTTTTATATTTTCTCCTTTCGTCAATTAAATTCAATATTTCTTCTGTCATCTTTTTACCTACTTGATCCTCTGCTGCCTTCACTACTTCATCTCTCAAAGCTCCCCATTCTTCTTCTACTGTATTTCTTTCCTCCGTTCTTGTCAATTGTTCCCTAATGCTCTCCCTGAAACTCTGTACAACCTCTGGTTTATTCAGTTTATACAGGTCCCATCTGCTTAAATTCTCACCTTTTTGTAGTTTCTTCAGTTTTTATCTACAGTTCATAACCAATAGATTGTGGTCAGAGTCAACATCTGCCCCTGGAAATGTCTTACAATTTAAAACCTGGTTTCTAAATCTCTCTCTTACCATTATATAACCTATCTGAAACCTGTCAGTATCTCCAGGCTTCTTCCATGTATACAACCTTCTTTCATGATTCTTGAACCAAGTGTTAGCTATGATTAAGTTGTGCTCTGTACAAAATTCCACCAGGCGGCTTCCTCTTTCATTTCTTACCCCCAATCCATATTCACCTACTACGTTTTCTTCTCTCCCTTTTTCTACTACTGAATTCCAGTCACCCATGACTATTAAATTTTCGTCTCCCTTCACTACCTGAATAATTTCTTTTATCTCATCATACATTTCATCAATTTCTTCATCATCTGCAGAGCTAGTTGGCATATAAACTTGTACTACTGTAGTCGGCACGGGCTTCGTGTCTATCTTGGCCACAATAATGCGTTTACTATGCTGTTTGTAGTAGCTTACCCGCACTCCTATTTTTTTATTCATTATTAAACCTACTCCTGCATTACCCATATTTGATTTTGTATTTATAACCCTGTATTCACCTGACCAAAAGTCTTGTTCCTCCTGCCACCGAACTTCACTAATTCCCACTATATCTAACTTTAACCTATCCATTTCCCTTTTTAAATTATCTAACCTACCTGCCCGATTAAGGGATCTGACATTCCACGCTCCGATCCGTAGAACGCCAGTTTTCTTTCTCCTGATAACGACATCCTCTTGAGTAGTCCCCGCCCGGAGATCCGAATGGGGGACTATTTTACCTCCGGAATATTTTACCCAAGAGGACGCCATCATCATTTAACCATACAGTAAAGCCGCATGTCCTCGGGAAAAATTACGGCTGTAGTTTCACCTTGCTTTCAGCCGTTCGCAGTACCAGCACAGCAAGGCCGTTTTGGTTAGTGTTACAAGGCCACATCAGTCAGTCATCCAGACTGTTGCCCCTGCAACTACTGAAAAGGCTGCTGCCCCTCTTCAGGAACCATACGTTTGTCTGGCCTCTCAACAGATACCCCTCCGTTGTGGTTGCACCTACGGTACGGCTATCTGTATCGCTGAGGCACGCAAGCCTCCCCACCAACGGCAAGGTCTATGGTTCATGGGAGGGGATCTTAAATATATAATTTGCAATTATTTAATAGCTGGGACACAGATTTTCATCAGCAAGACCTGCAACGCTGTGCAGCATGCTACATGTAAAATTCCGGAACTTCAGACAAAGCCAATTAAGCTTCAATAGCTTACAGTTTACTACAGTTGCAACAGTGAACCCCCGAGTCAATAACAGATCATATACACCCAGCGGAACAACCGTCGAGTGACGTAGCGAAAGTTAAAACTTAGGAGTTCACGTGGGCAATACTTCGCTTCCAGAGGATCGGCTTCATTCTCCGAAAATATGGATTTAATGGACAAACGGAAGGCGCGCAAAATCAGTTCGGTCGGTCAGCCAACATGAAACCAAAACACGGCACGACCACCAGGACAATGACAACTGCAAATTACTGCCGGCCCACACAGACTGCGGAACTACCATCGGCCTGCAGTACGCCCAATAGTGCATACTTTCTCGTAAACGGGCTTTGCAAGCTCGACGAATTCGTCTCACTGCTGTAACGTGCTCTTTTACCACTTCATCGATCTGAAAGTGCTTACCACCGAGGAACGACTTAAGACGCCGAAATAAATGAAAATCGCTAGGAGCGACGTCGGGACTGAACGGAGGACTCCTAAAAACGTCCCAGCCAAAGCTCTGAAGGAGTTGTCTTGTCACATTCGTAGTGTGCAGTCGGGCGTTGACATTAATGAAAACTACACCTTTCGAGAGTATTCCTCTGCGCTAGTACTGTATTACGCGGCGCAGTTTTTTTAAGCGTCTCGCAATAAACATCCCTATTGATTGTTCATATCGTGGTAAAAAGTAAATCAGTAAAATGGCTTGTCTGTCAAAAAACACTGTGCACGTGAATTACTGCGGTATCAAGAGTTGCTTGGGCGTAACTTTTCCTGCGGACGAAGTGTGCCTCCAGTCACTCGATTCCGTTACGTCTCAGGGGTGTCATAAGCAACCCGTGTTCCATCCCCCCCCCCCCCCCCCCCTGGCTATCTGGGATAAGAATTTCTCGCCATCGTCATTGTAACGTGTCAAAAAATCGAGTACGCTATCCATCCGCTGTTGTTTGTATTGTTCACTAAGAAATTTAGGCATCTAATGTGTGCAAAGTTTATGAAAGCCCAGTTTTTCAGTAACAATCTCGTAAATTACTGTTCATGAATACTAAACCTACGGTTTTTCTTAACCATTTGATCGACTGCACTAACCAGTTCATCGGAAACAACAGATTAACGTTCACTTCGTTCTTTGTCACACTTAATCACGCCCTTCCTTAAACTTTCGGACACTTTCACCACTGAAGAACTCATTGAACTTTCTTCGTAAACCTCAGAGATATGTCGATGAATGTCACTTAGTTTAACGTTCGTAGCATTCAGGAAACGAACCACAGATCTCAGTTCACACACGGCGGGATTTTCTATCAACGGTGCCATTATAAACAATTACTACGAGCGAGAACGAGCGGAACTGTGTAGATTTCAGCAGTGCCGCAGAGAATAATCAAAACGGAACTTACTTTCGGAACTGCTCTCGTATTTATATGTCAACGGTGCAATGAATGGTAGCATGTTTACCATGAATGTCACATTTCTCGACATTTCAGCATAACAAACCATACTAAAACTGATGGGTTGTGGAGAGATATTCTATGCGGTGTATTATTTACAGTGTCTAGTGGTGTAATACGGAATTGTAAGTAAGAAAAGTAACAAATACGACATGTTAACTTCGCAAATACTTTAATCAACATGGAACTGCTCTGTTTGCTTTTGCAGCCAATCACAGCATAGGACCTGTGACGTCACAGACCATCACTGATTCGACACTTGAATTCATAAACGCCGCATATTGAAAACACATGAAAGACGATAAACGTCTCAAGTGTAGAACTGAAAATAACAAAAACATGAAGTATCTATCGAAGCTAACTTAGACAACATTAAAGATCTCTCCAAAACGCGTCATTTCTAGTACTGTTTGTTGTGATAAAGTGTCGGGAAACGTGACGTCGGCGGCGAAATATGCCACCTATATATCTTATCTTTGAGATATCTTTTGGTGTTATTTAGTAGATGATTATGAAAAGGAAAGGACGTACGGTCTCTAAACGGTTCAGAGAGCCCTGGCGCCATATGTGCGATCAGTAAATGTTGCAGCCTTCCTATGGAAGCCCCTGATCAGGAATGATACTCAACTGTTCATCATTTCGCTGTTGATCATTCAAATTGCACTATTTTCTCATACAGCACAACTGTACTGTCATGACACAAATGTTTTCATTGAATCACTTCTCCTTATGCGTCTTCCAAGAACACAACTGTAAATGGTACAAAATACCTCGTCACAGTTACTGATACCAAGCGCAAGAGCTGTTTTACATCATTAACTGCGCCTTGTCGGACTGTGTACAATGCCATGCAGCACAGTGCATAACTAAAACAGATTATTTTTGGAGTTTGGTTCTACATCTACATCTACATGGATAATAGGAAATTTATGGGACCAAACTGCTAAGGTCATCGGTCCCTCAGCCTACACACTACTTAATCTAAATTTAGCTAACTTGCGCTAAGGATACCACACACACCCATGCCCGAGGGAGGACTTGAACCTCCGATGGAGGCAGCCGTGCGAACCGTGACAAGACGCCAAGACCGGGCGGCTACCCCGCGCGGTTACATAGATAATCTGCAAATCATCTTTAAATGCCTGGCAGAGGGTCCATCGAGCCACCTTCATAATATCTCTCTATTATTCCAATCTAGTACAGCACGCGGAAGAACCGACCACCTATATCTCTCCGTGCGAGCTCTGATTTCCCTTATTTTATTATGATGATCGTTTCTCATCCGGAGGAGAAAGTTGGTGATCGAAATTTCGTGAGAACATTCCGCCGCAACGAAAAACGCCTTTGTTTTAATGATGTCCACCCCAAATCCTGTGTTATTTCAGTAACACTCTCTCCCCTATTTCGCGATAGTAAAAAACGTGCTGCCCTTGTTTGAACTTTCTCGATGTACTCCGTCAGTCCTATCTGGTAAGGATCCCACACTACGCAGCAGTATTCTAAATGGGGACGGACAAGCATAGTATAGGCTGTCTCTTTAGTAGATCTGTTACATTTTCTGTGTCCTGCCAATAAATTTCAGTCTCTGATTAGCCTTCCTCACAACATTTTTTGTGTGTTCCTTCCAATTTAAGTTGTTCGTAATTGTAATGCCTAGGTACTTAATTGAATTGACGACCTTTAGATTTGACTAACTTATCGTATAATTGAATTTTAACGGATTTCTTTTAGCACTCATGTGGATAAACTCACACTTTTCGTTATTGAGGGTCAACTACCAATTTTTGCACCATACATATATCTTTTCTAAATCGTTTTGGAATTTGTTTTGATCTTCTGATGACTTTATTAGTCGATAAACGACAGCATCATCTGCAGACAACCTAAAACGGCTACTCAGATTGTCTCCTACATCGTTTATGTAGATAGGACCTAAAACACTATCTTGAGGAACGCCAGAAATCGCTTCTGTTTTAGTCGATGACTTCCCGTCAATTACTACGAACTGTGACCTCTCTGACAGGAAATCATGAATAAAGTCACATAACTGACACGATATTCCATAAGCATGCAATTTCAGTACAAGCAGCTTGGGTGGTACTGTGTCAAAAGCATTCTGTAAATCTAGAAATATGGAATCAATTTGAAACCCCTTGTCAATAGCACTCAACACTTCGTGTGAGTAAAGAGCTAGTTGTGTTTCACAATAACGATGTTTTCTAAATCCGTGTTGAGTGTGTGTCGGTAGACCGTTCTCTTCTAGGTAATGCATAATGTTCGAATACAATATATATTCCACAATCCTGCTGCATATCGACGTTAATGATATGGGGTTGTAATTTAGCGGATTGCTCCTACTACCTTTCTTGAATATCGGTGTGACCCGTGCAACTTTCCAGTCTTTGGGTACGGATCTTTCGTCGAGCGAATGGTTGAACTGTAATTTTCCCTGCACCCACTTCTCATATTTACCAGACTTATTCTATTCGTGATAATGGTAAGTAACTGTTCCCGCTCTGTAAATTAATCGACAAGTTTCAACAAAGGTTGATTCTCCCCCAAGAAGTACAACAATAACCTTGAAACTTCCTGTCAGATTGAAACTCTGTGCCAGACCATGAATCGAATATAGAACCTTTACCTTTTGTGGACGAGTGTCTCCCAACAACTGAACTCTCCAAGAAACTCCTCTCACGAAGGCGCCCCCCCCCCCCCCTGCTCCCCCCTCATAGCTTTGCTTGTACCAATAACTCTTCTTCTTCTTTCCAAACTTCACAGAATTTCTCCCTTGTACCTTTCGGCACATAGTTTTAATCTTCCAAAAAGTTTTAAATCAGGACACTCCCTGCTGCAGAGTTAGATTCTTTCTGGAATCGCAATGCAATGTTCACGTCGTGATAATGCTACAGACTGCACTCTAACAATGAGTTGGCTGATGTTTGTCGCTATAATAGAGTCAGCAAAAGAAGATCCTTGACAGCTGGCAATTCTGTTGCCAGCTTTCAACTGCAGAGTGGAAACAGCGGCAGGCGAAACAACAGTCTTCTACAGAGCTGTGAGAACACTACAGAGTTGCCATAGAAATGCACGTGATTGGATCAGGAGACACGCAAGTAAAGCAGCAACGCCAAGCCCACTGCAACTACCACGGATCTTCTTTTGCTGACTCTACTGTAGGATTTCTCTTCTCATGTTCCGCTTTTTTCAGAGGATAGTTGGCTGTTATTGTGCCTCTTGTCCCTCTGACAGAAGACATTTCGTGATACCACGATAGTACAGTCGTAAAGTGAATTACCACCTCAAAAAAATTTTATTATGTAATTAATTTTTATTTACTTTTAGATACTTACCTGCAGTCATGGTACGCACATCGGTCTATAGTGTCGAAACCCGCTGATACAGTGGAGTATCGTTCACTAATTAGTTTTTGGAATCAACAGAAGTGTTGCAGTTGTGTCAGGTTGCTGTTGAAGGTGATCTTTTTTTTTTTTTTTTTTTTAGGTGATAATGAAATCTTTGTGGTTTACCCTTGTACAGTAGGCAACTCAAAAGAACGCTTGTGAGGGGTGAGGACGGGGAGAAGGGAAACAGTCATTCACCTTATTCCCTTCTCCTCCGTACCTGTCTACGACTTACCTGAAAAATATTGTCTTACCACTAGCCTTCACTGTCAGTCTTGTCGTCTTTCATTGCTCGCCATTTATGATCTCCCATTTTTTTCAATTTTTTTGTTCCCAGGACCTGTATCAAAGACGAAATTTGTAGCGAAACGCGGGGTGAGACTGCACATTGCCGCTCCAAGCAAGAAATGGACAACAATACGTTACCGTTGGTTTTAACTCAATAAAGCAAAACGTGTACTATAATTCAGAAACGCATTTCAGTAGTTGTATCAAAGTCACCAATATCTAACTTGAGTACACAAATGGACAATTTGGTTCAAATGGCTCTGAGCACTATGGGACTTAACATCTGTGGTCATCAGTCCCCTAGAACTTAGAACCACTTAAACCTAACTAACCTAAGGACATCACACACATCCATGCCCGAGGCAGGATGCGAACCTGCGACCGTAGCAGCCACGCGGCTCCGGACTGAGCGCCTAGAACCGCGAGACCACCGCGGCCGGCTAATGGACAATTTGATCTATTTTATTCCCGAAGTATCAGCGTTATGAAGACATGAAACAATCTATTATACAGGAGTAGTAGGGCTGAGAGGGTTCAGGTCCAGGCAGCATTTTTGTCAGATTCCCCCTGTCCCTCTCCATCCCCTATGACATGCACTTTTACCTGATTTCCCCTCCCCATTCTCCCGTCCTTATGACATAGGCCAGCTCCCTCGTGCGTAAAATGATGGGAATTTTAAAATAATGTAATACTGCCCTACATATAAAAGGCATGAAACTCTAATATCGGCAGGTAATTCAGATTAATCCAATTCTGTAATGTGCATAGCTGTATGAAATTCAATAAAACCAAGATGCGGCATTGTCATGGTGGTGGAAGTAGGAGCTGGTAATTCAGATTAATCCAATTGTGTTATGTGCACAGCTGTGTGAAATTCAATAAAGCCAAGATGCGGCATTGTCATGGTGGTGGAAGTAGGAGCTGAGTACAGAATCCTACATGGTGGACAGAGGACTATGAGCCCAGGCTGCATGGGTGCCACATTTTCTCTCCACTATGATGTCGGAATCCTAGCTGGTGAGGGAATATTGCCACTGGAATTTCCTCCAGTTCTATGATGTCAGAATCCAATATGGCAGATCTGGAGATATGTATCCAGTAAGCTTGGTTGCCACATTTTATGTGTGTTCTAAATTTCTAAATTTAAAACCCAGTCATTGCTTTCCCAACTCTTATGCACCCCCACCTCAGCCTACTTGATTTAAAACAATATCTAATTGTAGAACTGGACATTCCTGGCCTCTTAGCCACGTGGAATTCATTACTTTCAATTGCATTTCTATGGCCTTAACCATGCCACAGTATCAGAAATTAGCAGCATTCTATTCTGCAGTGTGAACTAACCTTACCATTACAGGACACACACCAACACGAGACTGGCCACTGTGTACCTGCAGCTGGCCAACGCTCTGGATCAGATGGCGCTGGCCAGACTATAGAAGACTCACAGTGCTGCATGACATAGCGACGAGGGTGTCCACCCCGCGGTAGTTGAATGGTCAGTGCGACAGAATGTCAATCCTAAGGGCCCAGGTTCGATTCCCGGCTGAGTCGCAGATTTTTACCGCTCAGGGGCTGGGTGTTGTGTTGTCCTAATCATCATCATTTCATCCCCGTCGACTTGCACCCGTCGGACGCTCTACCCGACAGGTAGTCACACGACATTTTTTTTTCTTTAGCGACGAGAGTCAAGCGTCACCGATTTGCAGGAGGTTATCATGATAGTACGCTACTGGCATGGAGGAGTATTTCTACTCGTACTTGCTAGAAATTTGGACACACACGATATAGTGCATCCATACAACATATCATTGAATTTATGTCAAAATTGGTCAATTTTGCGCTGAAGTCAATGAATATTTTACTAAATCAATACACTTTTGTCTGGGTTATGCATACCGGCTACGATCCTAACAGGCATCTCTGTTTTCGTTCAACATCTTTTGTGATGCTTAATTCATAAGCACTCCAAACAACCCTCTAGAACCGTGCTGCAAACAGGGTGTGTTTTTAGCGAGCTTGAACGTTTCCACAAGATTTTTAAATCATTCTGACGAATACTCGAAATTGCTGACGTCCAATAGTGTCCCAGATGTGTTCAGATCAAACGAATTTGACAGCTATGTCCAAGTGGCGCCTTTAACACGGTCACTGCAGATTTGCGTTATTTTCAGTGGGAGCTACTATTTTATTCCAATGATATCTCTGTAGACAATATGTTGAACTCCAATCGTCCTCCATACAGATGCGTCTAAGACTACCTGTAATGCTGATTTTAGTTCACACAGTGCAATAGGGTGCTGCTCAGTTCTAAAATTGGAGCCTGGTTAGATACTCATCTGAAAGCGATGCATTCCACATAGTTAAGAGGCCAGAAACCTTACCGATCAAAAAATAGACATCTTTAAGTGTAAAATCATGCAGCCTGAGATGTCGGTGCACGGCTTTAGCGATCAATAGAAGACGGATAACTGCTCTCATTCCTAAATGATGACGTGGCGTCGCAACACAATCAATTTGCGAGCTCCAGCACATAGGCAAAAGTAGTCTCCCTGTAGTAGTGGTGTAACATCAAGTGCCTTGTGGCGGGTAGATGACTGGCCTGTCCACTGTGGTGGACAGCACAACATGCAACAGGCTGTGGCCGTGGCAGTGGAAGCAGTTTACTGCGAAGGAGGTGGGGCTGCATCAGTGACCATGACCCACCAGCATTGACCCGCACAGTGGCAGCTGCCATCTCTGACTGATAGTGGCGATGTAGACTCCTTCTGGAATCCCTCTGACTAGTGGACACACTCCACGGTGCCGTCTTTGTTTAAATAAAGACAAAATTGTTCCTACCCAAATGGTTCAAATGGTTCTGAGTACTATGGAACTTAACTTCTGAGGTCATCAGTCCCCTAGAACTTAGAACTACTTAAACCTAACTAACCTGAGGACATCACACACATCCATGCCCGAGGCAGGATTCGAACCTACGACCGTAGCGATCGCGCGGTTCCAGACTGTAGCGCCTAGATCCGCTCGGCCATCGTGGCCGGCAATTGTTCCTACTCTGTCCTAGCAGTAGTGGCAGTTGGTTACGCTTAGCACTTGAAAAAGTGAGTTCAAACTGTAATATCATAGGAGTGGGGAAAATCTGAGAACTGTGAATTTCGCCACAGGATGTGGTTCTAAACTTAGAACACACGGGAAATCTGACAACAAGCAAGCTGGGTTCATACCCCAGATCTGCCATCATGTATTCTGACATTAAAGAGCTGGGGAAATATGGCCACCATGCAGACTGGGCTCATATCTTGAGGTCCAGCATCTTAGGTTCTGACGTCATAGGACCGAGTAAATCTGACAACCATGCAGGCTGAGCCAACATCCTAGGGTTTGGCGTCTTGGATTCTATGCTTAGCGTAAATGATCTATTTCCACCATCTTGGATTTTTTTTTTATTTTCCATTTTACAGTTCGTGTAATTGGACTATTTTGAATTCCCCAGCAGCTTTTGAGTACTCCGCCATTTTATACATCGACCAATTGGGTTATTTTGTATTTCCCACCATTTTATACGTAAGGCAATTGGCTTGAGTCAGAGGTAGTGGGTGAGTTGAGAGTCGGGTAATCTAGCAGCAGTGCAGCCTGGGTCCAAACTTTCTTAGTTATATGACGTATAGGGTAGACACAATAAAACTGGCCTACAAAATTGCTGCAAGACTAGCTTGGATTTGACCCTTGTTAATGAGAGAATTACCCACAACAGAAACTGCTGGGAGCCACTAAGTCTATGAACCATTCGATTTCTGAGTAAAGTGGACTCAGCATTTCTGGAGCACTAGTTTTTTATTTCTAGGGGTGAGGCGTGATTCAGCCTGTCAAGGCACATTAACTCACAGAAGATGCACCATTATGCATCAGGAAATCCTCAGCGGTATTTTGAAGAGCCGTTACATAATCTAAAGGTTCGTTTTTGATGTGCAATGTCTGGTGTCCTCATCATAATACGTTTTTTTCCCAGACTGTTTATGCTTAACGGTATTTCCAGAAACCGTTTAATACATATGTAGATAGATTCACAGAAGATGAACGACTGTGTAGATTTTTTCAGCAATATGCAGCATTAGCATGCACTGCCTTGAGAACTTTGAGTTGAGTGTGTGGGGTGTTCAGAAAGGAGACAACTATCAGCAGAGGCAGTGCAATATTTTAGCTACCACAATCACCCCATCTCTCTGTCCCTGTGATTTTTATCTGTTTGGGAAACTGAAGGGGCATATATATTCACACCGTAAGAACTACAGCAAAACGTTAAAACAGCTATTGCTGCTATTACTCAGGCAAAGCCGATACAAACGTCTCGTGTTTGCATGAATCGAGCACAGCTCTACACTGACATCAATGGTCGCCATTTCCAGCATCTTCTATGATGTTCATCGCGTGTCGGTCCTACTGTAAGCATTTTTCGACCATTTTTACTTCGCACAAACTGTATTTATGTCACTCAAACAAAATCAAGTCAGTCACAGTTACAATGCTGAAGTAATTGCATTTATAAAAATTATTAAATAGTTCAGAGGGGAATGGCTAGTTGTCAATGTCCAACGGGCACACTCTTTCGGCAGCTGAACACATTACCACCACCAGGTGAGCTGATGAACAGTTCACTTGTCGTTGGATACTGACGTCCAGTCGTTCACGCGTCATTTATTTCGTCACGAATTACGCCAGGAGAAGCTGAAGACTCATAATAAAATGTTTACAGCAGTGCATACTGTTCTGTTGTAGTGTAACTGATCCGCTGACCAATTCCAGGTGCTCGCGCTCCTCTCAGCAGCGGACAGTAGCCGCGATGCGTGTGTGTGTTTCAGAAGCAGCACGCCGCTGCTGTGCGAGAACCGGAGGCCGGCCAAAGTGCCGAGAGACCGCTGGCCGTACCTGGAGTGCTGCGACGAGGAGCACCTCTGCAACCGTGCCCCGCTCATGCGGCCGCCGACCGCCTGGCTCGCCGAGGTACGAGCCGGTAAGTGGCCGGCCTGCCCAGCGCTCCAGCAGCTGCGTGTCCAGTGGTTACACAGAGACACAGTAAACACAGCAGAAACTCCCAAGTTTTTAGATGTGCATGAAAACTTAAACTGGACCTGCTAACACGTTTAAGTTCGCCTATGTTCGCCATGAGAATATTTGCCAACTTTTGGGTTATAGAAATCAGAAAGCTAACATATTTCGCATACTTACACTCACTGACGTCCTATAGATAATATCCTGAGTAAATCCTGACTTCAACAGTAAGTAGTAATTGCACAAAAGAAAGTAATTATAGTTGTGTGAATCGGGTTGGCGAAACGTACTTCTTGCAGGCATCTCTTTAAGCAGCTGGAAATGTTAACCTCAGCCTTGCAGTGCATTTATTCACTTATGGAATTTGTTGTCAAAATCATTCTTAGTTTGAGAGTAACAGACACATTCACAAATATACCACTGGAAGAAAAAGTGATCTGCGTTATCTTTTCATGAATCTAACGTTGGCACAGAAAGGGGTTAGATGTGCAACTATAAAACACTTTGGCAATCTGTAGAGTCTAAAGTGATTTAAAACATAAAGACCTTTCACATAAACAGCCCCCTCTGTGCCACAGAAGAATTATTGAACAAAAATAATTAGTCATTTTTACAGAAAAAATATCTGCAAATGACCAGAATACGAGTATCCATACACATTATAAAAACTGATGTATGTATATGTGTGCGTTTATGTATGTCCTAAGCCGTCCGCTGTGGCCGAGCGGTTCTAGACGCTTCAGTCCGGAATCGCGTTGCTGCTACGGTCAAAGGTTCGAATCCTGCCTCGGGCATGGATGTGTGTGATGTCCTTAGGTTAATTAGGTTTAAGTAGTTCTAAATCTAGGGGACTAATGACCTCAGATGTTAAGTCCCGTAGTGCTTAGACCCATTTGAACCATTTTGTATGTCCTAAACCACTTATCCAATCTCAACCAAGCTTGTTACAGATATCCCTCACAGTCAGGCAATAATCGCTGGCGAGGTAAGAACCACCTTCCTCTCACAGTTGAGGAGATGTGACGTCACAAAAAATTAGATGCGTGAAAAATTGCCTCTTCGTGCATGACGTTTAAATTTATTACTTCTTTGCTACCAACTCTATTCGCAACACATTTTGCAGAGAGTATCCGCGTATGCCGTTGAATGTAGCTACACATATACATCACGGTACGATACATAGTTCAATAGCTATCACGTCACAAACACTGATATGCATGAAAAAATGTCGTATCACGCATGAAGTTTTAATACTTGCGCCATAGGGTGGTGGGGTTTCGGGTTCCGCTGGATAGATCAGGAGTCCACTACACGCAACAAGCGGCTACACGGGTAGCAGGGGTTGTGTGGCGTGGGCTGGGCGGTTTTTTAGGTTAGATGGCCTTGGGCAAGTACAGAAAGGGCAACAGCCTCAACGGGTGCGGGGCAAAGTCAGGACATGCGGGGACCAAGCAGCAATCGGTATTGTAATCGTCAACTGTCGAAGCTGCGTTGGTAAAGTACCGGAACTTCAAGCGCTGATAGAAAGCACCGAAGCTGAAATCGTTATAGGTACAGAAAGCTGGCTTAAGCCAGAGATAAATTCTGCCGAAATTTTTACAAAGGTACAGACGGTGTTTAGAAAGGATAGATTGCATGCAACCGGTGGTGGAGTGTTCGTCGCTGTTAGTAGTAGTTTATCCTGTAGTGAAGTAGAAGTGGATAGTTCCTGTGAATTATTATGGGTGGAGGTTACACTAAACAACCGAACTAGGTTAATAATTGGCTCCTTTTACCGACCTCCCGACTCAGCAGCATTAGTGGCAGAACAACTGAGAGAAAATTTGGAATACATTTCACATAAATTTTCTCAGCATGTTATAGTCTTAGGTGGAGATTTAAATTTACCAGATATAGACTGGGACACTCAGATGTTTAGGACGGGTGGTAGAGACAGAGCATCGAGTGACATTATACTGAGTGCACTATCCGAAAATTACCTCGAGCAATTAAACAGAGAACCGACTCGTGGAGATAACATCTTGGACCTACTGATAACAAACAGACCCGAACTTTTCGACTCTGTATGTACAGAACAGGGAATCAGTGATCATAAGGCCGTTGCAGCATCCCTGAATATGGAAGTTAATAGGAATATAAAAAAAGGGAGGAAGGTTTATCTATTTAGCAAGAGTAATAGAAGGCAGATTTCAGACTACCTAACAGATCAAAACGAAAATTTCTGTTCCGACACTGACAGTGTTGAGTGTTTATGGAAAAAGTTCAAGGCAATCGTAAAATGCGTTTTAGACAGGTACGTGCCGAGTAAAACTGTGAGGGACGGGAAAAACTCACCGTGGTACAACAACAAAGTTAGGAAACTACTGCGAAAGCAAAGAGAGCTCCACTCCAAGTTTAAACGCAGCCAAAACCTCTCAGACAAACAGAAGCTAAACGATGTCAAAGTTAGCGTAAGGAGGGCTATGCGTGAAGCGTTCATTGAATTCGAAAGTAAAATTCTATGTACCGACTTGACAGAAAATCCTAGGAAGTTCTGGTCTTACGTTAAATCAGTAAGTGGCTCGAAACAGCATATCCAGACACTACGGGATGATGATGGCATTGAAACAGAGGATGACACGCGTAAAGCTGAAATACTAAACACCTTTTTCCAAAGCTGTTTCACAGAGGAAGACCGCACTGCAGTTCCTTCTCTAAATCCTCGCACGAACGAAAAAATGGCTGACATCGAAATAAGTGTCCAAGGAATAGAAAAGCAACTGGAATCACTCAATAGAGGAAAGTCCACTGGACCTGACGGGATACCAATTCGATTCTACACAGAGTACGCGAAAGAACTTGCCCCCCTTCTAACAGCCGTGTACCGCAAGTCTCTAGAGGAACGGAAGGTTCCAAATGATTGGAAAAGAGCACAGATAGTCCCAGTCTTCAAGAAGGGTCGTCGAGCAGATGCGCAAAACTATTAGACCTATATCTCTTACGTCGATCTCTTGTAGAATTTTAGAACATGTTTTTTGCTCGCGTATCATGTCATTTCTGGAAACCCAGAATCTACTTTGTAGGAATCAACATGGATTCCGGAAACAGCGATCGTGTGAGACCCAACTCGCCTTATTTGTTCATGAGACCCAGAAAATATTAGATACAGGCTCCCAGGTAGATGCTATTTTTCTTGACTTCCGGAAGGCGTTCGATACAGTTCCGCACTGTCGCCTGATAAACAAAGTAAGAGCCTACGGAATATCAGACCAGCTGTGTGGCTGGATTGAAGAGTTTTTAACAAACAGAACACAGCATGTTGTTATCAATGGAGAGACGTCTACAGACGTTAAAGTAACCTCTGGCGTGCCACAGGGGAGTGTTATGGGACCATTGCTTTTCACAATATATATAAATGACTTAGTAGATAGGTCGGAAGTTCCATGCGGCTTTTCGCGGATGATGCTGTAGTATACAGAGAAGTTGCAGCATTAGAAAATTGTAGCGAAATGCAGGAAGATCTGCAGCGGATAGGCACTTGGTGCAGGGAGTGGCAACTGACCCTTAACATAGACAAATGTAATGTATTGCGAATACATAGAAAGAAGGATCCTTCATTGTATGATTATATGATAGCGGAACAAACACTGGTAGCAGTTACTTCTGTAAAATATCTGGGAGTATGCGTGCGGAACGATTTGAAGTGGAATGATCATATAAAATTAATTGTTGGTAAGGCGGGTACCAGGTTGAGATTCATTGGGAGAGTGCTTAGAAAATGTAGTCCATCAACAAAGGAGGTGGCTTACAAAACACTCGTTCGACCTATACTTGAGTATTGCTCATCAGTGTGGGATCCGTACCAGATCGGTCTGACGGAGGAGATAGAGAAGATCCAAAGAAGAGCGGCGCGTTTCGTCACAGGGTTATTTGGTAACCGTGATAGCGTTACGGAGATGTTTAATAAACTCAAGTGGCAGACTCTGCAAGAGAGGCGCTCTGCATCGCGGTGTAGCTTGCTCGCCAGGTTTCGAGAGGGTGCGTTTCTGGATGAGGTATCGAATATATTGCTTCCCCCTACTTATACCTCCCGAGGAGATCACGAATGTAAAATTAGAGAGATTAGAGCGCGCACGGAGGCTTTCAGACAGTCGTTCTTCCCGCGAACCATACGCGACTGGAATAGGAAAGGGAGGTAATGACAGTGGCACGTAAAGTGCCCTCCGCCACACACCGTTGGGTGGCTTGCGGAGTATCAATGTAGATGTAGATGTAGATGTAGTACGAAGACACTCCTACAGTCGAGTCAACTCAAGGAAAATCCTGAAACCCGACAGCGCTTTGACAGCATTAAATTGCGAAGCGCAAACTGTTGTAGACGAAAATAACAACCGTAAGTCTACCTATGAGGAAGCGTTGCCATAGAGAGTTTACAATACCTATTACAGCTGTACTTATACATGTCTACATTGCGCATTTGCGAGACTGTTTCATAATTTAAACGTGTTTTCACGAATACATGCAAATGAAATTTTTTCGATATTACACTACACACACAGTTCACTTTTCGCCTCCTTTTCTAATAGAAGATTAGCAAATTGAAGACACTGGTTCAAATGGCTCTGAGCACTATGCGACTTAATTTCTGAGGTCATCAGTCGCCTAGAACTTAGAACTAATTAAACTTTACTATCCTAAGGACATCACACACATCCATGCCCGAGGCAGGATTCGAACCTGCTACCGTAGCGGTCGCTCGGCTCCAGACTGTAGCGCCTAGAACCGCACAGCCACTCCGGCCGGCAAAGACACTGGCAATGGCAGGTTTGTCAGCTAGTAATACACCCATGGAAAAAGTATTCATGCACTATTGTTGCGGTAGAATAGCTTTATTTGTTAGAACTGAAGATCACACCGAGGGATCTTATTGGGTAAACGAACACTATCAGGTTTTCTTCCTAATCTGTACTTAAACTATATGATCAAAAGTATCCTGACACTCCCAAACCATACGTTTTTCATATTAGGTGCATTGTGCTGCCGCCTGCTGCCAGATACTCCATATAAGCGACCCCAGCAGTCATTAGATATCGTGAGAGAGTAGAATGGGGCGCTCCGCGGAACTCATGGACTTCGAATATGGTCAGGCGATTGGGTGTCACTTGTCATACGTCTGTACGCGAGATTTCCACACCTCTAAACATCCGTAGGTCCACTGTTTCCGATGTGACAGTGAAGAGTAACGTGATGGGAGTCGTACAGCACAAAAGAGTACAGGCCGACCTCGTCCTTTGACTGACAGAGACCGCCGACAGTTGAAGAGAGTCGTAATGTGTAATAGGCAGTCATCTATTCAGACCATCACACAGGAATTCCAAACTGCATCAGTATCCACTGCAAGTCCTATGACAGTTAGGCGGGAAGTGAGAAAACTTGGATTTCATGGTCGAGCGACTGGTCATAAGCCACACATCACGCCGGTAAATGCGAAACGATGCCTCGCTTTGTGTAAGGAGCGTAAACGTTGGACGATTGAACAGTGGAAAAAAACATTGTGTGGAGTGACGAATCACGGTACACATTATGGGCCATCCGATGGCAGGGTGTGGGTATGGAGAATTCCCGGTGAACGTCATCTGCCAGCGTCTTTAGTGCCAACAGTAAAATTCAGAGGCGGTGGTGTTATGGTATGGTCGTGTTTTTCAAGGAGGGGGTTTGCACCCCTTGTTGTTTTACGTGACACTATCACAGCACAGGCATGCATTGATATTTTAAGTACCTTCTTGCTTCCCACTGTCGAAGAGCAATTCGAGGATGGAAATTGCATCTTTCAACACAATCGAGCACCTGTTCACAATGCACGGCCTGTGGCGGAGTGGTTAGACGACAATAACATCCCTGTAATGGACTGGCCTACACATAACCCTGACTTTCATCCTATAGAACACCTTTGGGATATTTTGGAACGACGTCTTTGTGCCAGACCTCATCCACCGACATCAATACCTGTCCTCTACATCTACATTGATACTCCGCAAGCCACCCAACGGTGTGTGGCGGAGGGCACTTTACGTGCAGCACTCCGTGAAGAATGGGCTGCCATTCCCCAAAAAACCTTCCAGCATCTGAATTAACGTATGCCTGTCTTCAAGGCTGAGGGTGGGCCAACACCATACTGAATTCCAGCAATACCGATGGAGTGGTAAGTCATTTTCAGATAGGTGTCCGGATACTTTTGATCACATAGTGTATAAAAGGATTAAGTAAATTTGCATTCTGCAAAAAGTAATTAACAGTTATGTACAAGCTGGTTTCACACAGTGGGGAAAAAATTATTCATACACTACCAGAACTGTAAACAAAGAAACGACTAATGAATTGCGTACAAAAAAATTGTTCAAATGGCTCTGAGGACTATGCGACTTAACTTCTGAGGTCAGCAGTCGCCTAGAACTTAGAACTAATTAAACTTTACTAACCTAAGGACATCACACACATCCATGCCCGAGGCAGGATTCGAACCTGCGACCGTAGTGGTCGCTCGGCTCCAGACTGTAGCGCCTAGAACCGCACGGCCACTCCGGCCGGCCAATTGCGTACAGCAAGGAACGTCTTCAGTCGCAAGCTGCACCTCGTGCATGTTGATTCCGATACGACCAAGATGCCAGACAACAGTAAAATGGCCCGCAAATGGGAGGAAAGAACTGCAGAGGAAAGGTAAATAGTTATCTCCCAATATGAAAAGGGGAAGCCATTTTCAGAAATAGCTGATACTGTAAGAATCCGGGCAACCGTGCAGTACATAATATCGCGATTTAGAGAAAGAAATACCCTCATTAACAGTGAAAGAAGAGGTCAACCACAGAATCTAACCCAAAGAGAACGAAATGTGTTAACAAGGATGGTCAAAAATATCCTAAACTGACAGCTTCTGCATTATCTGCGCATGTTAATTATCATTTCGGAAGAAAATTACAGCAAGGTCCCTTTGCTGTGTTTTAAGTAGTAATGGGTATGGAGATAGAGCATCAAGAAGAAAACCATACTTTAGCAAGACGAGCAAGAAATTGTGACTTGAATTTTCTCTAAAGTATATAAGCCAGAACACATGTTTCTGGAGAAAGATACTGTACACAGATGAAAGCAAATTTAACATATTTGTAAATGATGGCAGGATATTGGTGTGGAGACGACCAAATACTGTGCTGGATCCCAAACACATTCAACCCACAGTAAAGCACAGTGGTAGAGTAGCTATTCTATGGGGATGTATCGCTACATCTGGTGATGCGCAACTTGCTTTTTGTTGAAGGTAACGTGGATAGATTGCAGTATATAAATATCCTAAAGGAAAATCAGCCAAAAAGTGTTGATTGCTTGAGTTTGGGCACAGATTACTACTTTCAGCAAGACCGTGACCCCAAGCATACAGCTGAAATTGGTCGCCTGTGTTCTTTGTACCATTTTCTCAAGTTTCCAGCACGGAGCACAGAACTTGTTCCAACTGAACATCTTTGATGTACGCTTGAAAGAATGGTCAGAAAACGTGAAATACGAAGTGTGACGGTTATGAAACTATGTCTGTAAGAGGAATGGCAAAATATTACGTCAGAGACTACCAAAAAACTGGTTCATTTCACGCCAAAGAGGTTAACAGAAGTGATTCGCAGGAGAGGAATGCCTGCAAAGTATTAACATTGTCATTACATTTACGTACATTGTACTTTTCTTGGTTTGTATGAATACTTTTTTTACTGCTGTGTGAAGCCAGATGGTACAGAACTGATATTTACTTTTTGCAGAAGACTAATTTAGTTAATCCCTTTACAAGTACAGATTAGGAAAGGAACTCCATATCTCTGGTTGGGACCTTAAGTTTTAATAAATGGAGATATTCTACACGACCAGTGGTGTATGAATATTTTTTCCATGACTGTATATAATGCGTGAAAAATTTTGAGACGTTGTTCAGGGATACTTTCCGAGTATTTTGGTATAAGAGACCCACAGTCTCCAGCGACTCGTCACAGACTAATAACGTAATTATGATTTATTTATTTTTTTACAGCAATCACCTCTGTTTCTATAGAAGTACTTTCACAACAGTAAAGAAGGTTGCAACTTGCTATAACCAAAACCTATAACACGCAACAAAGAGTAACTCAACAACCTTCAGACTAAACATGTACACTTTTGTCACAGTATGTTCAATGTATTCTGTCAGCGTACAGTACAGCATGTAACAAAAATAGAACCGTTTCCTTACAGGTGTTGATCAAAACATCGACTACCATGATGACAGAAGATTGTAGAGCGACGCACCATCGACTGTCTTACACGAACAAAAATTCCAATAGTCTGGCTTACTTTTTCCTTTGCTGTGATAATCTTAGCAACAAGGTCTTTGCTAGTGTCGAAAGGAGTCTTCTAAACTAGGCTCATCGCATGCTCCCAGAAGCAAAAGAAGAAGAAGACCATTGATGTCAGCTCTGCCGGCGAAGCTGGCCATGGAACAGGACGATCGTGACCAATCCATTGTCGTTCAAACTGTATTTCAATTTCGTTCCTAACATGAAGTGCGAAGTGTTCTGGTGGACCGTCATGCTCAACCCACATAAGTTGACAAATTCTCAGCGACTGATCTCCTAAGAACCGTCGAAGAACGTATTGGAGGAAGGTTTTGTAGACGACTCTTCAATTTATCAGGAAGTAGGTAGGGTCCAATCACAAAATCGTTGACAATACTAGCTCGTGCATTCACGTCAAACTTCTGCTGATAGCATCGACACACCACTGCAATGGATTTTCGTCATCCCATGCATGGCTATTCCTAGTGTTGAACATGCCCTCTCTTATGAGCATTACGTCGTTTGTAAACAACACGAAATCAGGAAAATTCGGGTGTCCTGTACATTGCTACAAAAACCAATTTGCAAATGCCACTCGACGTAGGAAGTCCGTTGTCAACGATTGCACCTCTGTGCATGATACGGGTGCAACTGTTATTCATGTAAGGCTTTCAAAACCGTTGGTTAGCTTGTGTTCAGAGCTCGAACAACGTGGCGACACCATGACGCAAGATTGTCGCCAATCGAGTGTAGCACATTCGCTTCCACATCGGGTGTTCTTTCATACCTTAAACAGCCACTATCTTCCATTCTTACACTGAAGGGTCCAGTTTCTCGTAGGCACCTATTTACAGATGCAAAAGTCCAGTGATGCGGGTGGACAGCTCAGCATAACGTCCTTGTATCACTCTGCTATTGCAGTCACTGAACCCATACGCGAGCTGCATATCGGCCAACACTTCATCGGTAAACGTATCCACACTACTGCTGTGTGTCACTGTTCACGCACAACTAACACTACTCGAAAACAAAACCCTACACAGAACCGAGCAGGACTCAATACTAACTTGAGGACAACGGGGTCAGGAGGGCGTTGCTGTTGTCAATAGCAGGCATCGCTTGCGAATGGAAACAAAACACACAGTGCATACCATCGACATGTGCTCAGTTGTGCATTATTTTCATTGAAATGCGGATATAAAGCAAATTAAGGCAAGAAACCTAACTAAAAGCAGTAACTTCATAACGGAACACCGGAGGCCGTGGATGGGGTTATACCAAAATACTCACAACAACCTCTGAAATTATGTCGGTGGAGTCCTGGGTTCACTTTGTACACACTTCAAAAGTTTTGCACCACCCCAGTTCCCAGAACTCCTGAAGATAGACGTTGACTGTGGGTACTGTATCACAGACACAGTCCCTTTGACTGTTCAGAGATGTAACTAAACCCGCCCAAATATGTAAACAACCATGCATGAGCTGCGCGTATTAGACGGAGAGGGTCCGACAGCCGATTATTTCCAGTCATTCCACCAGGAAGGGGGCACACGGCTCGTGTTCAACCATACCTAGACGGTCAATACCGCGGTTCGATCTCGACCGCATTGCTACTTTGTGCCAGGATTGGCTCTCAACAAGGGAAGTGTCCAGTCTTCTCGGAGTGAACCAAAGCGGTGTTGTTCTGACATGGAGGAGACACAGAGAAACAGGAACTGTCGATGACATGCCTCGTTCAGGCCGCCCAAGGGTTACTACTGCAGTGGATGACCGCTACCTACGGATTATGGCTCGGAGGAACCCTTGCAGCAACACTACCAAGTTGAATAATGCTTTCCGTGCAGCCACAGGACGTCGTGTTACGTCTCAAACTGTGCTCAATAGGCTGCATGATGCGCAACTTCACTCCCGACGTCCATGGCGAGGTCCATCTTTGCAACCACGACGCCATGCAGCGCGGTACAGATCGGCCCAACAACATACTGAACGGATCGGTCAAGATTGCCATCAAGTTCTCTTCACCGATGAGTGTCGCATATGCCTTCAACCAGACAATCATCGGAGACCTGTTTGAAGCTAACCCGGTCAGGATGAACGCCTTAGACACACTGTCCAGCCAGTGCAGCAAGGTGGAGGTTCCCTGCTGTTTTGGGTTGGACTTATGTGGGGCTGACGTACGCCGCTGGTGGTCATGGAATGGGCCGTAACGGCTGTACGATACGTGAATGCCATCCTCCGACCGATAGTGCAACCATACCGGCAGAATATTGGCGAGGCATTCGTCTTCATGGACGACAATTCGCACCCCATCGTGCACATCTTGTGAATGACTTCCTTCGGGATAACGACATCGCTCGACTAGAGTGGCCGGCATGTTCTCCAGAGATGAACCTGACATTAATTGCTGCTACATTAGTGAGAACTCAGACAATGAACACCCAAGATAGAACAAAGTTAGAAAAGACGAACAGGCGTGCTCTGCTGAACTCTGATTATCGCCTAGCAAAAATGCCTGCTTTGCCGGTGCTGCGGACGTGCTGCAAGTACACGATCTGGCGTACTGGAAGCGATGGCTGGTTGCTTCGACGTCCCGTCGTGGTGATGATAATGTTGCGAGTATAACCCAAAACAAATTATCCTGGCCTGGTTGTTCCAGACTAAAGACTTCCTAGCAATACAAATGCGCCTCTGAGGGAGACGAAGAAGGCTCGCCACACAATCACTGACGGTACAGTGATTGATTTTAACAAGCGAAGTCACCCAGTAACTCCGATACAGTCAACATTAACCAAAACTGCTCAAGACAGACAACATAGGCCTCTTGTACACAGAACGCTCAATTGCCAACTGCACTCGGAAAGTTACGTTGAAGTCGAAACTTCAGCAACTTTGTCAAACAGTTACAATTAAATAAAAGTATATTAGACAGCCAATGGAAGGCAGGCTGACCCGCGCAGCGAGAGCTCAGTCTTGTAACCTACTTCGACCGAAAGGCGAGAGCCGACTCCCCACAAGAGCACCCGTACAAACTGAACACAGAACATTCCCACCCCCACGACAGTGGCCGTGGTTAACCGTTCCAATCAGCAACTCGAAAACCGGCGGAAAATTCCACTCTACTGCTGGAGCACTACCATTCCACCAATGGAGATTCTTGGCGCCAATTTCTGCGCCGATTTTGCTACGTCACGGAGCTATGCCCTGACCAAGCCAATCACAGTTACGATTTTGCAGAAAGCGCGGGAATTTGCCCGCCAAAACTGCCTGGGTACACAAGTCATTCCCACGCCCCGCTGGTAGCTCGCCAGAAAGTGTTTTCGCTAAGTTTCTGCGAAGTAACGGGACCTCTAGCCCAGCCGATACTTCAGGCCCCTCCGAGCATGTCTCCTCCGCTATTCTACCATGTCGGCGTTTGGAAAGCATTCACTCGACTCCCTCACATCCGTCGGCTTACCCTTTCAATATTAGCAGTGCCCGCCTGTCACCGGACCACCCGGGTGACAAGAGATGCTGCGTGGGAAATCCGCGTGTGAAGGAATAGCAACTTTACACGGCATGCAATTGGAGAGGAAAATCGTAAGACAGAAATATGTGAGGGGGCTCATGCCACCTCTCAAATTACTTCCTTCAGGATAACGACATCGCTGGACTAGAGTGGCCGGCATGTTCTCCAGAGATGAACCCTATCGACTTGCCTGGGATAGGGCTGTTTGTGGACGACGTGACCCACCAATCACTCTGAGGGATCTACGCCAAATGGCAATTGAGGAGTTGGACAATCTGTTCGAACAGTGCCTTGATGAACTTGTGGATAGTATGGCACGACGAATATAGGCATGAGGACGTACTACCGGGTATTAGAGTTACCGGTCTGTACAGCAATGTGGACCACCACCTCTGAAGGTCCCGCTGTATGGTGGTACAACATGCAATGTGTGGTTTTCATGAGCAATAAAAAAGGGCGGAAATGATGTTTATGTTAATCTCTATTCCAATTTTCTGTACAGCTTTCGTAACTCTCGGAACCGAGGTGATGCAAAACTTTTTTTTTGATGCATGTATATATAGGTTGAGAGCTGGTAAGGCTGTTGCAGGATAGATTGGGCTGAGAAATAATTTTAAGAAAAAAATCGATGGTTGCGCCGTTTCCAAGTTAATTAGCATTGAAGTAGCCGATCAGGTTGTTTCGCGCGCAAATTCAGCAACCCGTGTCAGTTGTTCTTGTAGTGTAGATGATAGCACAAGAGACTGCTCAGTTTTTGGCTCGGCTTCGATCCTTCCTATCGCCTCATGTCCAATTTTTTATTTCTCTCTTGCTCAGTCTCTGGCGGGCAGCTTGAACTAGCTCGCGCAACGGTCTGAGTGGCTAACTTCAATGCCAATTAATTCGGAAACGGTGTAAGGTACCAAATGTTTTTCATAACAATTATTTCTCGGTAAAACCTACCCTAAAATACCCTTGCAAGCTTTTCAGACTGTTTTTGACCGCCCTGTATATACAGGATGTTTCACAATTCCTGTTAGAGGCTCATAGAAGTTGTAGAGAGAACTTAGTAAATGAAGTTTTCATGAGAAGCCCATGTCCTACCATTTGGATATAAAAGTAATATGTTCACTTTCAACTCGCGCCACCGTCAGTTCCTTTTGTTGATATGACGTCATAGCAACGGCTACGAGAAAATGGTGCGTTCACAACAAGAATGGTTGACTGTGGTGCTCGACGGACGCTCTGCGCTCTCGACTTTGAAGAGAACGCCCTTCGTCACGTAGATGAGAACCCTACTACAAGTACTTTTCATGCCATGTTCTCCTACAGCATACAGGTCAGAGCTCGTTGTCTCCATTTTGTGCGAGCTGTAAAGCGCAAGATTTGAAAGTGATCCGATGTTCAAACTTATTTTGCATCCACATGGAATATTTACGGACATGGGTTCCTTTACAAAATTTTATCGACTAAGTCCCCTTGTAAAACCGTAGAGGGCTGCAATAGGAATTCAAAAATGGCTCTGAGCACTATGGGACTTAACATTTGAGGTCATGAGTCTCCTAGAACTTAGAACTACTTAAATCTAACTAACCTAAGGACATAACACACTTCCATGCCCGAGGTAGGATTCGAACCTGCGACCGTAGCGGTCGCGCGGTTCCAGACTGAAGCGCCTAGAACCTCTCGGTGACACCTGCCAGCCAATAGGAATTATGAAACACCTGTAGATATACAGGTTGAGTCGTAAATTAGGAAAAATATTTAATAAATAGTGTCACACATTTGGATACAAACATCAAATCGTTTTACCAATGTTTGTATGTCATTAAATGGCAATTCAATTGAATGTTATAACATTGAGAAACGTGTAACGAGCTTTTGAGTATTTCTGCGTGCCGACATATGCGAAAACGAAGGGTCAGCATCACCGCACAACATGCGAGTGTTGTAGGTAGTCGACTTCGGCGACTAGAAGGCGCGGCATGCGGGGGCCAACGACGGTCTGCCTGGCAACGCGAGCAATGAGAGTGTCCAGGCGGTATCATGTATCGTGGATAGTTGGCGTAGGGAAAGGAGAGGGAGGAGGAACTGTGTATGCATGTTTCATTATTTGGTTTCTGTGTCCTGAATTTTTCCTTAAGGGATGAGTACGAGGACTCAGAATACGAAATACGACTACTCAGTTATGCCTGAGTTAATCGAAAGGAATACAGTACAGCTGTATAAATTTAAACTAACATAGAAGACATGACCAGAAGCTGCAGTGGCGTATCATAAGTGCTGTTCGAAATGACGGGCATGGTCTGTGCGGCAAAGTACGACTCAATGATTGCTGAAAGCGATCCATATTGCACTTTTTATTCTGCGTCGAAGGTTGTTGACATCAACAATCCCTCTTTCATAAATCATACATTTAACAAAAATAAATCCAGTGGATTAAGGTCTGACGATCTAGATGGTCATCCCAAAAACCTTCACGACCAACCCATTTAGAAAGTAAAAAATTGTCCAGGTTGCGACACACTGTGCCGCTTAAGTGTGCGGGGGCTCCATCACGCATGTACCACAAGTTCAGACGAGAGGCTAAACTAACGTCTTCCAATAATGCCGCTAATTCAGTATCCAGGAAGCACAGATATCGCTCTCCTTTCAGCCTTGGTAGTAGCAAGTGTGGCCTTGTGCGATGTCTATCGATAATACCAAACCAGGTATTGACACCACATCGTCGCTAGTAGCCTCGTTCCATTGTGCTCTGGGGGTTTTCTTCTGCCCACTCGTGCCAGTTATGCGAATTCATTATACTCCCTTCGTGAAATAAGTATCGTCGGTGAACAGTATTGTTCGTGAAAAATGCTAGTCATGCCTTTCGGTTTGCGGAGGTCCGTCCTCTGCTGGTAGTCTAACGGCGACAAAGCCTGTACCTTGTACGTGGGAAAGGGGTGATAATGGTTTCTATGCAGTAGTCGCGTAGCAGCAAAGTGTGACGTTCTGATCGCAGTGGCGAGAGACCTGGCACTTATTCTTCGGCCCTCCGCAAATTCTCTTCGTCGACAGCGCTGTACGTCGACGGCCGGCCGCGGCAATAAATCTTGGAGGTGCTACACATGCACCATAGTCTTTCGAGCGTCTATCCACCGAGTAAAATGTTTTCTCGTGGAAGGCGCAGGTTAGGAAACCTCTCTTGCAACGTCAGTTCTTCCATCGTCAAGCCCATAGGTGAGGTAGACATCGGCATATTCCTCGTTCGTGAAACTTGCCGTAGTCGGAGCACTGCAACGCGTCCATTTGCAGCTGTCGGCGAGGTGAGTATCGGACATAGCGAACAGCACAATACTGTTGTACACACATAATGCACGCCGTGGTTTTCCTTCCGTCAATGATCGACTTCACCGTTAATAGGACAGACGTCACCTGAAATGAGACTGCTCGCTCTGTTACCGCCGCCAACGTGTAGTTCATAAGTTCTGCTACAGGCTAATTATTGAACTATATGGGAAAAAACGTAAATTGGGTTAGATAGAGCAACAATCAGTCCTTTAATATGACACTTACAGACACAACGCAGATCAGATATCGACCTGTGTCAGGTCATTATCAATGCTAAAACAAATACGAGAGTGTATATTACAATGTGATCTACAAAAGTTATAAGTCCATCACATCGTTGTCTTTTAATGTTAACATTACATACCAGTGCGGAATTGTAGCAGTTGTTCGTGTTCAAGTGAATGCTTACACAATTCAACCAATTATCTGTTGGTTTCACAGTACACATCGGTTTTGCGTATGGCGCCCTCTATGAACTGCGCCTGAAGTTTATAGTTTTGACGACATTTTTTGTAATATGTATGTTGTATAGCAACTAAGTAGTAACATGTAATTATTATGAGTAAAACTATGTAAAATTACAATTCTTACTTTTTCTCATGTCTGTAATGTGCTAGATGTTTAAAATTACTATAGCACATAAAAGTAACAGTTTACGCCTCATGGCCCAAAAATTAATTACAAAACTGATATGGCTACGTAAAGTACGTTATATATATTTTGTCGTGTTGGGACCTGTCTTAACTTAATTAGTTGTTACTTGACAAAAGGTATAACGTGAACTTTATTTACAAAATGCACTTTGTTGGCGCTAGTAGCGCTTGTAAGTATCATTTCAATATGTCGCACTTAGTGGCCGAGAAATAAGAACAATATGATAAAGTGTGATCTTTTGAACACTTATTTTGAAAAATGACAGTTTTACGTATTAATTGTTGCTAATAGTTACCCTCATGAGTTTGTGTGTTATTGTAATGCAATAAGTTATGTAAATATGGTGTTATGAAAGTGGTACTCGTTTAGAACTTATGCAAGTGGCTGCTACATAATGGCGTGAGGTTGCGACTGATCTTTACTCGACAAAGTTCTGGTCAGCCCTCCGTCGCCTTACCGGAACTAAACCTACCCCCTATTTTCCTCTTCTCCACGATGATCACCCCCTTCCCTGACACCCTTAGTAAGGCCAATCACTTTGCCTCCTACCTCTCCGATGGGTTTTCCATCCCCGATGATCCCCAGTTCGATTACTCCCTCTTCCCGGATGTCCGCGATCGAACTGACACCTCTGTCCCTCCCCTCGCACCTGGTTTCCAGTACTTGGACAACATTGCACACACAGAACTCAGTGCCCCTATCACTACACAGGATCTCATTGCTACACTCCGCACAAAACGCAACACCGCTCCTGGTCACGATCGTGTCACCTACCGTCAGCCGCCCGGTGTGGCCGTGCAGTTCTAAGCGCTTCAGTTTGGAACCGCGTGACCGCTACGGGCGCAGGTTCGAATCCTGCCTCGGGCATGGATGTGTGTGGTGTCGTTAGGTTAGTTAGGTTTAAGTAGTTCTAAGTTCTAGGGGACTGATGACCTCAGATGTTAAGTCCCATAGTGCTCAGAGCCATTTGACCCATTTTTGAACCTACCGTCACCTTCGTGAAGCTCAGGTCTCTTTCCTCTCTGTCCTGGCCAGGCTCAACAATGTAGTCCTGTCCACCAGTTACTACCCCGACCTGTGGAAAACCTCCTGTATCCTGATGTTCCTTAAACCTGGCAAACCGCCGTCCGCCGTCTCCTCCTACTGTCCCATCAGCCTTACCTCGGTCTTCAGCAAGGTCCTGGAATCTATCCTCACCCGACGCATCCACCAGCATCTCCGCCAGCACCGCCTCCTTCCCCTTACCCAGTGTGGCTTTTGGCCGTCCTTCTCTTCTGCCGACCTTCTCCTTCACCTCACTCATCTCCTTTCCGAACAGCTTAATTCCCGCCGCTCCGCAATCTCCTCTCCCTGGACCTCGAACGTGCTTATGACCGCGTATGGCATTCCGGTCTCCTCTTCAAGCTCCAAACCTTCGCCTTTCCCATTAACTACGTCCATCTGATCGGCTCCTTTCTCTCCCACCGTCCTTCCTACATCACCATCCATAACACGGATTCCTACACCTTTTCTCCCTCCGCCGGTGTGCCCCGAGGCTCTGTCCTCTCCCCCCTTCTGTACCTTTTGTATACGGTGGGCATGCCGCCGTCGTCACCCCCCCGTCCACCTTCTCCAGTTTGCCGATGACACCGCCTTCCTTGCCCTTGCCCCCACCCTGCAGCGCTCCCAACACCTCCTCCAATCCCATCTTGACCGGTTCACCGCTTGGTGCAACCAGTGGTTGCTCAAGGTCAATCCCTCCAAAACCCAGGCGATCATTGTAGGCAAAACCACCCCTTCCTTCCGCCTCCTTGATTTCTATCTCACCGTCTATGGCCGTCCTATCGCCCTCACCCCAACCCTCAAGTACCTTGGCGTCACCCTCGACCGTCGCCTCTCCTGGACCCCCCCATCTCTGGACAATCCAAGCCAAGGCACGCTCCTGACTCCGTCTCCTCAAGCTCCTTTCCGGCCGTACGTGGGGTCTGGACCCCTCCACCATTCTCCACACCTATAAATCTCTCATCTGCCCTATCCTTTGTTATGCCCATCTGGCCTGGATCTCCGCCCCCCCTACCTTTTATAAATCCCTTCAAATCCTTGAATGCCATGCTCTCCGCCTCGCCTATCGCATCCGTCTCCCTTCCCCCACGCAGATCCTGTACGATCTCATTCCGTTCCCCCACTACCTCCTTTTCCTTGAAAGGATACGGATCCTGTACACCTCCCGCGAACTCGGTCCTCCTCACCCGCTTGTCTCAGCCAATCCTCTCCCACCCCTGCCCGCTGCCGCACCTGTATTCCCACGTCCCACCCGGTCTCCATCTCTCCACCCTCCTTACCCTCTCCCAAGGTGGCTTCCGCCAGCTCCCCCTCCCTGATAATGTCCTCCTCCCCTCCATTTACCCCTCCTATCAACTTTGATCCTTCCCGCCCCCATTTCCTGTGTCCTTTTCCTTAGGCACCCTCCCTCCCTTCTCTTTCCTTTTCCCCCGTCCCCTCCCTCCACCCCTCTCCCCCCAGGCTTTCCCTCCCCCTTCCTCCCTTCCCCCTCTGTCCCCTGCCCATGGCATCTGCTCTCCCCTCTCCCTCTCCCACCCCCCCCTCCTCCTCTCTTGGCAGGTCCCCAGACTCGTACACGCTGGAGATCAACGCCTCGTGTTCTGTGTGTGCTGTCGTTTTGTGCTTAAGTGGTTCAGTGTTATTCATTTTGTGCACATACGTTCACGTGTGACAATTTTCGTCTATGTATGTGTCCAAGTGTCTGAACAAATTTTATCTTGGACTCTACGCCCATGAACGGCACCATGTATTTTAAAAAGTATTTGTCTCCGTTTATATGTCCACCATATTTTTATCTCACATTGCCTTCATTTGTATCTTTTGTGTTTCTCTGAGGCCAAAGAGCGGCGTAGTATGCTGCTGCTGGCCTGCCTGTCAACAGGTTTAAAAATAACAATAAAGACTGATCTTTGAGACCCCCTGGGTCGAATTTTTCACTGCTTTCAAGTAAATTATTTACAAACTACGGGTTGCACACAATAATCAACATCTAAACGTCACTACAGATATTCGTATTTAGGCTATGACATGTTCGATATGCCTACTATCATTGGCGATGATGTGGTGCAGACGAATAGCGAAATTCTGCATGACCCGCTGAACTGTCGGAACATCGATGTTGTCGATGACCTGCTGAATGGCTGTTTCCAGCTTAGCAATGGTTTTGGGGTTATTGCTGTACAACTTGTCTTTAACATAGCCCCACAAAAAGGAATCGTATGTATCCAGATCCGGAGAATATGGAGGTAAATCGAGGGCCATGCCAGTGGCCTCTGGGGTCCCCAAAATGCTCCTCCAAGACCTTACTCTCCTGCTTAGATGGATTGGAGCTCCGTCTTCCATGAATCACATCCTGTGGAAATGAGAGTCACTTTGGGTAATGGGGTTGAAATCATCTTCCAAAACTTCGGTAGTCACGTGCCATCAGGATATACTGCACTGATTATTCCGTGACCGGACAATGCACACCATACAGTCACTGGTTGAGGGCGAAGAGACTTCTCGATCGTGAGGTGCAGATTCTCATTCCCTCAAATGTGCCAGTTTTGCTTACTGAGGAACCTATGAAGATGAAAGTGGGTTTCGTCGCTAAACCAAACCATACAGCGCATCAAGTCCCATCATGCCCCGCGGCCAACCGTGCAGTTTGAACGTCCTAAACCAAAACCGTTGAGAAGTTACGTCGATTTTATTTCATATAGTTCAGTAATTGTGACCCTGTACAATTTCACATACACTCCGATAGGATTTGTTCTTTTTGAGTATCTTTCAAACCCTGGGAGATACAAATCAGCTCATTGGTGTGTCATGTGTTGCATTTGTGAGTGAATAACATGACATGATCGTGGGGTCTGGCGGTTTCTCATTAAATGGTTAACTGTTCTATTGTTTTATGTACTTAATCATCGAGAAGACCAAAAGTTACAAAGGTCTGTCACTTGTACATAGCAGCATGAGGTCCTCGGAATATTTTTCCTCGTTTGCGACTCACCCTGAATATATATTTATGGAACATGTAACAAACTAACAGGACAGACATTAAGATCTTGCTAAGTATGGCAATGTGGCAGTACCAAACCAGTTTTTTAAATACCTCGCTATGGTTATCATGGCAGCAGAGGATGTCTAACATATATCGATTCATTAGGAAATTAGTGACATATTTTCGGCTTTACAGGAGAGGAAATGGTAGTATGCATTTTTGGCAGGGAGACAAAGTCTGGGGTATTCGGCCGCCTGGTGCAAATCAATCCATATGACGCCACTTCGGCGACTTGCGTGTCGATGATGAGATCAAATAATCAGGCAACGCAAACACCAAGTCCCCGAGCAGAGAAAACCTCCGACCCATCCGTTGATCGAACTCGGGACCCATCTAGAGGCAGCAATGCTCACCACTCAGTCACCACCTAAACCACGAGCTATGGACTGCCTATGCAGAAAATATGAGTGTATTACCCTATTGGAATATTAGTTCAAGAAGTCAGTTTCGTGCATCAGCTTCTGCGGGGGAGCCCTCAGCGTGACTAATTTTCTGGTCGAAGGCATCCTCTGGATTTTTCCGGAGGTTAATGTTTTGAACCATGTCAATGATAGGCCATCATTTACGGAATGAACGATTTTTCTTAAGCCACATACAGTGGATCTTCAGGAAGTAAAATCGCTTTTAGATTGTGCTCCGAAGCTTTTATGAAAAATAAGGCGGTCCATAGGAGTGTAAACACTCTTCTAAAACAAAAACAAGGGGTAAACATTAATTCAGAGAGAAGTAGTGTGAGGTGGGAGGCAATGTTACTAATATAGATTCCATGTTAGAAGCCGCCGTCTTCGATACAATACCGCAGATCTGACCACTGGATCCGACATTTACATACTGCATCTCACAGAATGAAAAAAAGTACGTCTTCTACCTTCCACGAGGATTAATGGTTCACCTTCCGTTACAAATCCGTAGCCAATCATGGATGAGATACAGCTGCAGACGATTGACAGTTGCCTCAGTAACAGGTCTTCCTGTTGGGTTTGCCCTTCTTGAATTCGCTGCATTTCTCTGTTAAGTGCAATGTCCTCAAATGACGATTCGTCACCATAATTTACACTAGAGTATTTAGAAAAGTTTCCACTGACTTATTAATAAACCAGAATACTCTGTCTAAAGGACACTGTGAATTTGAGGCACTACCTGAAGATAGTTACCATGTATACCACCACAATCAGCTAAAATATTTATTTTGCTGCAATATGTTTCGACAACATGTCATTGTTGTGGACATGTGGAACAAACTATGTAAAATTTTAAAATTTACTAGATGATGACAAATTGGCATAGCTAAAGAGTGGTCCGTAGGCGTGGAATCAACCTTCTAATAGAAAAGCTAGTGGTTGAACAGAAATGTAAAGTCGAGTAGTATGACATCGGGAAAATCTGTGAGGTTATATTACCAATATGGCGACAATTACACTCGTGGAAGCTGCCATGTTGTATGCTACTCGTAATTTTCAAATGAAAGGGCGTTATTCGATACATCAGGCACATAGAGAATTACACAAGAAAAGCAGTGGTGTTTGTCATTTGAGCATAATTTTATCTATTCTTAAGCTATGTCGCATTTTGTTCAGAACAAGGCAAATACTAATGATATCTCGTAAGGGGTACATGATATTATCGGCGTATTAATGTTGTTGTCCGCTTTACCCATTCCTTACACTTTTACCGACAACTGTACTAGTATGTGAGCATTTGCATCAACAGTCCACTCGCTGAGGCGTGCAAAGTTTCTGATATTCCCCACATACACCACTGCCTTCAAAAATCCCTTAGGATAGAAGGCTAATGGGATTCAGCCCGGGGAACATGGCGACCATTCCGCAAGACCTCTACGACCTAGCTATCTTCGTGGATAGGCTCAAGGTTCTTACTGAGGTGGGACACCGTCGTGCAGAAAAAAAGTTGCGACAGCAAGGGAGGCAACAAAGCTGCAGACAACCTTGACTGAAAAAGCGCCCGAAAAAACGAGAACCCCATATTCTACACCGAATAATCACTTTTTAAGCGCCAAGTACCTTCGATTGATCCACCCAGTGAGGGTCGACAACTGATCATACCCGTGATTACCTCTCTGTTCACAAAGTAAACAACCTACACCGTAAACAGTACGTCATAGGGGAAACAAGAGTTGTTGTCCAGCTTGCGTGTCACTTATTCTGCTGGATGAATCCGACTTTCTGGATCGTCCTCGGTGGGATGTTGTGACATTTGTCTTTTGTAAGACTACACTCTTACTAAACGATGCCGGAAAAGCGGTTGATGTTGCCTCATCAATAGCCATTATCGATCGTCCAACTTTTGGCTTCTCGTGAATTTCGCGAGACCTTTGTGGACAATGGATAGTCTGTATGGGTCTCGTTGGTTGAAATCCTCTGCGACTACACGGGAGTTTCTCTCTCCTGACAACGGGATGATTCCAATGCGTTCGACTCAATGCCATCAGCTTTCACGTCACCGGTAAAGAAGAAACTTCAGCCATAACTCGAGCATAAATCAAGCTGTGCTCAGATGAAGGTACCATTGTTTTTCCCGTGTAACTCTCCATTTGATTGATACGACAAATGATCCCCTATTTCCATTTCAAAATTACGAGATGCATCCAATATGAGGGCTTGCATATGGGCTCAGTTTTGCTAACATAACCTCTCCCATATCATACTACTTAACTTTAAATTTCTGTTTTCCCATCTGCTTTTTTGTTAGAAGGATGATTTCACACATCCAACGAGCAGGTTACACAATCCAAGTTGGCGCACTGCGAAACGGATGCTCACGTGTGTGAAACGCAATAATTAGTTTCTTACGTGTAATTGGTGCTGTCGTTTCTCTTTGCTTAACTGGAAGTCTAGGGGGCAGTCTATTTCTACTTTAGTGTTTCTAGTCTTTTTTCTTTTGAGTCGTCAGTCTTCTAACAGGTCTGTTGCGGCGCTCCACGAATTCTATTTCCGCTCTAACTTCTTCATGTCAGAGTAGGACCTGCAACCTATATCCTCAATTACTTGTTGGATGTATTCAAATCTCAGTCTTTCCCTGCAGATATTACGCTCTGCAGATCCCTCTAGTACCATGTCCTGTCATCCTGTCTCTTTTTCTTCTTAGTATTTTCCGTATGTTCCTTCCTTCGCCGATTCTGCGGAGAACCTCCACATTCATAATCATTTTCAGTGTTCTTCTGTAGCACCACATCCCTAATGCTTTAACTGTCTCCTGTTCCGGTTTTCCCGCTCCCCATGATTCACTACCATGAAATTCTGTGCTCCAAAAGTACATTCTCAGAAATTTCTTCCTCAAATTAAAGCCAGTATTTAATGCCAGCAGTTTTCTAGCCAGGAATGGACTCTTTGCCTGTAGTAGTTTGCTTTTTTGTCGTTCTTATTTTGTCCGTCATGGATAATTTTGCTTTCAGGGTTGCAGAATCCCTTTACTTCGTGTGCTTCGTTATTCCCAATTGTGATGTTAAGATTCTTGCTATTCTCATTCCTGCGACACCTCATTACCTTTGTCTTTTTCCGGTCTGCTCTCAATCCACATTCTGTACTCATTACACTGGTCATTCCATCCAACAGATCCCGTTTTTCTTCTTCACGTTCACGAGGATAGCAATGTGATCAGCAAATCTTACTGTTGATATCCTTTCGCCCTGATTTTTAATCCCACTCTTAATCTTTATTGACTTCTATTTCATTTCAAGCCGTGTCCACTGCGACGAGTGTTCCAAACCCAACATGTGATGTGAAATGGAACAACAAGAACATGCTGTACAGCCGAGCCCTCCAATTTGTGTATTTACTGAAGCCCTATTTCCAGTAAGAAAGGAAAAAGGTGTGTCCTTATTTCGTTTTTCTCAGTTTGTAAAGAGGACTGCAAGAGCTTTGAAAGTAAGGCTCAGACGCCAAGAAATAAGCAGCCGAAGAAAAAGTTTGTGACACCTTCGAGCGATTTTCAGAAAGAGGCCATTCGTTTTAATTCTACAAGACAAGGGGACATTCCACATTATCGAAACTGCTCATATCGCTTCAGAATGACGATCTTTTTACAGGAGGTTAATTTTCATTGCGTAAAGTGCTTAAAGATGTACCCTTCAGCTCTTCAGTTATTAAGGGGCGTAGAATATAAAAGAAAGGACAGATGTTTCATGGCAGGGCAGATTTCTGTGTAGGATCTCGGAAGTAACATCTGAAAGTTCAGTGTGGCTAAATGAAGCCTGGGTTAATGTCAGTCATTCACTGAGTAAACATTGCAATGGTGGAATCCATGAGGGCAAAACGGCGATTTTTATTTTACATGCAAGTATGTTGGAGAGCTTTGTGCTGAATCGCCTGTTAATGTTTTGTTCGAAAAAGACAGGTTATTACCATGAAGAGATGAATAGTGTAATTTTTCCAGTAGTGGTTAGAATATTGCTAATGACAAATTTCACAAGGCCCTTAGCCATTGCTACGGGAAATGTCCCATATCTTTTAGCTGTTCATGATAAAACAGCAACTTCGGCAACAAGCAAAGACGAAATTATTCATTAGTGAAAAGGCGAGACTCGGATGTCTGAGTAGATTTGAAGAAGGCTCAGATCTTCGAAATTGTGTCACAAAAGAAACCACAATATACAAACTTTATTAAGCATATAAATACGACCTGCGTGTTCTCGCGATTTTTGAGTACATGAGCAGTACCGACCGGGTACGGTGCGCCATGAGGCACATACATCAATATTGCCATCTGGCCGCGTAAACTGTCAGTACTAATAATTCGCTTCACAGGAAACAGTTTCGTCAGTACGTCATCATATGGCAGACTATAGAATTTTAAAATGGTCTACTCTATATGTCCATATTGTCGAAATTTATTGCAGCACAATAACTATTTTAGCATGTTTTTGTGATATACATAAGAACATATTTCAGGAAGTACTTCATGTTCCCAGAATACTCTCGTGTTTTCTGGCTTACCTCGTACGTCAGGAGATTTCCTCTTATTTCAGTAGAAACTTTCTCGAACACTCGAACGTAAGTTATGATGGCAGAAGGTCAGACGAAGACACTGGACATAGCAGAGAAATGTGATGAATTCAAGTGGGCAAACACAGTGGGAAGACCAGTGACTGAGACAACCGTCAGCCTGTCTGTAACCGTATCTCATCTCTGATTGGCTGATATACCAAAATGTTAAAGAATTTATGGAGTTGTTCTGAACTCGTAATCTTGAGGTCACTCGTAAACCCTCGCGGAAGGTAGAAAGTGGATTTTTGTATCCTGTGAGGTGCGGTACGGAGGTGGTCGAATCCATGGTTCTTCTGAATACAAACGGAAAGCTACACGATCAAAATCAGTGATGCAGAAATGACTATTTAGAACGAGCCATTTGACCCCCATCTAGAAAATGGCACTAGCAAGCTGCTAAGCGTCCACCAAGCGATGTTTCCTTTAACGATAGTGGCGTGATTACGCCGCTTAGTGAAATCGTGAGAATCGCATCTCACATGGACCACCCAGACGATGCTGTGACCACTGCATAGACGATCACTTCATAAATCCACAAATTAAGGGCAAATCTACGAAATATGTTTAATACTTCGTTGTTCCTATACATACAAAGAGACTCGCTCTCACCATTCCACACTCACAGTCAGGTTCAAATGGTTCAAATGGCTCTGAGCACTATGGGACTTAACTTCTAAGGTCATCAGTCCCCTGGAACTTAGAACTATTTAAACCTAACTAACCTAAGGACATTACACACATCCATGCCCGAGGCAGGATTCGAACCTGCGACCGTAGCGGTCGCGCGGTTCCGGACTGTAGCGCCTTTAACCGCTCGGCCACATCGGCCGGCCACAGTCAGGAGTACAGCTATTGTTGCCATTTTAAAAATGGCTCTGAGCACTATGGGACTTGACATCTGAGGTCATCAGTCCCCTAGAACTTAGAACTACTTAAACTTAACTAACCTAAGGACATCACACATCCATGCCCGAGGCAGGATTCGAACCTGCGACCGTAGCGGTCGCGTAGTTCCAGACTGAAGCGCCTAGAACCGCTCGGCCGCACCGGCCGCCGCCATTTTAAAAACATGGTACTTGGCTCTTGGGATACATATGACCTTGTTGACTTTTGCCTTTGAGGCCTTTTGATGCGGCCCGTCTGAGCGTGTTAGTGTCCAGTCGGACATCTACTTATTGTTCATAGTAGTCAAGCACGAACGAGGTGCAAATTGCAATGCATACCAGTATATTAGATTTATTGTTGTCTGCGGCACCTAAAATATTTGTCATTTCACCTTCCATCGACGTGGTGTTCTTTATCGCTGGAAACACATGGACAGAGCTAGTCGCATTTATGCATGCTTTAATCACTATTTGTTAGTACACGATCACGTCTACACTCGGTACGGAGAAAGAAAAGCGCTGGCATCTGGCAGCATTTATGCCGGTTTTCAAGCGCGGGGTGTGAAAGATGCTGATTGAAAAGTCGTTGCCACCTGCAACTGAGGTAACACGGAGGCGTTGCCACAGCAACATCAACCAATTCGTGTTACGTGATTAATTGTCGCAGCTGTGGAAAGCAGTTGAGGAAACCACACTTTAACTGTGAGGTAACTTCTTTTGTCGCACAGAAAACAGTTTGCAACGGCCAATATTCAATTTCAGCTCTTACAGAATACTAACGAACCCGGCAATGCTTCGCAGTTACTAAGTACGTATGGGAATTGGACATCTGTCCTAACGTCCAGTTTCCCTTGTACCCGAACCCCGCAATGCTTCGCAGTTGCTAAATATGTATGGAAATTGGATATCTATCCTAACATCCTAATTTCCTTTTATCCCTATTTTTCTGTCCATCTCCTCCTATCGCGCTCTTTGTCCATCTCCTCCTCCTCTCCCTCTCTATCCATCCCCTCCGTCCTTCTCCCTCCATTCTGTCCATCTCCTCCTTCTCCCTCTCTGTGTCTATTTCCTCTCCCCTCCTCTCGTCTGTCTCGTCTTCCCGCCTCTCTCTGACCTTGAACCTTGTTTATTGTTACTGTACATTCATATTCCACGGTAGTATTCTAATCATAAGCCAATAAGTCAAAACACGAATTTCCTGTTTTCTGCGAAGTCTGACTGCTAGGAACAAAACAAAACTTAAAAAGAGAATACATACGGGAGAAACAATCTGTCAAATGGCTTAGATGCTCCGCTATCACAGTTAAAACTGACTGTGAGAAATAAAACCAGAGCACACGTTTTCACGGCAGAGAACAGCACAACAGCTTCCTTCTCACAATCGGGTTTTAGCAGTAAAACTGTACAGTGTTGTTTACGCAAATATATAGCCTATGGGCGTCTGAATGTTTGTTAAGTACAGAGTAAAAATTTGAAGAGAGGCGGTCACGAACTGTTCGAGATTTTTGCTAACAGTGCTTCCCTATCATTATTACAAATATATGTTCGTATGTTATATAGATGTCTATCCGAACGTTTATTAACACTCGCATGGTATCAGCTCTGGAAAAACATATTGTATGCGTGGGGTCTTCTTCGACCCCAAAGTGATCCAAGCAACTTTATGGTGATAAAATTTGAAATATGTCCACAAAGTAATTACAATTTATTGGGAAACATATGCATGGTGTTGATATTACGACTCCATAGTTTCTTAATACAATTAAGTTACATATCATCATCATCATCATCAGCCAATTCAATCATTAAATGATGTGGCCTCTTGGAGTCGTGGATTCAGGTAGGCTTTCAGCAGTCTTCTCCAAGTGGGACGGTCTTGGGCAGTTCTCTGCCAGGTGTTACCAGCGATCTTCTTGATGTCTTTGTCCCATCTGTCTGGTGGTCTTCCTCTAGGCCTCCGGTGCTCTCTTGGACTCCACTCCAGTACTAGCTTCGTCCATCTGTTGTCTTTTCTTCTTGCGACGTGGCCAGCCCACTGCCATTTCAAGGAACCTACTGTCTCTAAGATGTCATTAACCTTCGTCACAGACCGGATGTCATCTGCCCTTTTCCTGTCCTTTCTTGTATAGCCCAGCATTGATCTCTCCATGGCTATCTGTGCTGTCCTAAGTTTCCCTTTTGTAAATGAGTTCAGTGTCCATGTCTCGCAGCCATACGTCATCACAGGAAGAATGCATTGATCAAATACTGCTTTCTTCAAATTTACTGGTATTTTTGACCTGAATACTTTTGAATTCTTCCCAAATGCTTGCCAGCCAAGCTTGTTGCGTCGATAGATTTCTGGCCTTATGTCTCCCTTCATATTTATAATCTGGCCAAGGTAGACATATTCACTGACCTCTTCTAGTAGACTGTCCTTGACTTTCACATCTCCAGCTGGGACCCATTTGTTGGACATTACTTTTGTTTTGGAAAGGTTCATGTTCAAGCCAACCAGCTGACATTCCGATGCAAGACCTGTAACTAAGTTTTGGAGCTCTGCGAAGTCTTTGGCCAGTAAGGCAATATCATCAGCAAATCTCTAGTTGGTAAGCCTTCTTCCATTAACTCTAATTCCCTTACCTTCCCAGCTCAGCTTTGACACAGTTACATATAGGTTTTAATTATTTACTACATTTGTTTGAAATATGAAAGCATGTTTTGTTTACTTTATTTAGTTCCAAAAATTATTTTAACACAAAATATTCATAACCCACACACTATGTAACAACACTGTAATTTACTATTATTATGTGTAATATCACTTACTTGTGACACCCATCACATTGTTGTTTCACTTTCTTATCCTTTGACCTTGGACAGGAATCACAGCGTTTTCTTTTCAAATTTGGAACATGGGCTTCCTGGTTAACGTGTTGTTTTTGCTTTAGATGATCCTTGAAGCCTGAAGACATTATTGCTGAACGAAAGTGTTGTGTTCTGCACTGGGGCGACAGGATTCGTCTTTCAATGTGAGGTCTGACTAGTTCTTTTCCTAATTCTGAGAGGAATTCTCTTCTTGCATCTCTACTTCCCATATCATGTAAAAGTCTACAATACGAACGTAAGCATTGAGACAAGGCTAAATCTAGTATATCAAAAAATACAGGTAGTGGCCACCTTCTTGTTCCAGGTTTCGAAGGAATGTACACCTTCAATGGACACCGTTCCCTGAAAGTACACAGATCCTCATCAACTGTAATATAAGGTCCAAGGACTTAAGACGAAATTCATCTTATCAACTGTATCAATTCCTGACTTTGTTGAGTTGTAGAACATTATTATTTCAGGTGTTTTGTGCTCATGCTCACTTACATCTAATGTTTGGTGTACAGTAGACAGCAAAATAACTGATTTATGTTGTGTAGGAACATACGAAGCTAAAACAGTATTCTGTGCATACACAAAAATGGTCGATAACGGACGCCTCTGTTTTGATGGCCATATTTCTTCTGGTATCTCTTTTCCGTCGGCCCGAAGAGTTCCCACAAGCGTCGATTTATTAGCAAGAAGTTCTTATCCCAAATCAAATCTTTAAAAAAAATATTAATGGTAATGTTTATACCTCTTCCCTTCAGGTGATCAACTAAATCATGTACCATTCGTTTCCCCTGATTTATTTCCCTTTCTTCAGCAAATTTCCCCGTATACAGTTGTGCATTTACGACATAATTGGTCTCACAGTCTACAGCAGTCCGCACTTTTATCCCATACTTTCCAGGTTTCGAAGGAATGTACACCTTCAATGGACACCGTTCCCTGAAAGTACACAGATCCTCATCAACTGTAATATAAGGTCCAAGGACTTAAGACAAAATTCATTCTTCAACGAACATTTCAAGCACAGCCCTCTTAGGTTCAGCTTTTGATCCAGAAGTAGCTTTTCTTTCTTCCCTTGCAAGTTTATCATCAAACTGGACTGCTGCGGTCGAAGCTTCGAATCCTGCCTCGGGCATGGATGTGTGCGATGTCCTTAGGTTAGTTAGATTTAAGTAGTTCTAAGTCTAGGGGACTGATGACCTCAGATGTTAAGTCCCATAGTGCATAGAGCCATTTGAACCGTCAAGCAGGAGGCACATCAAAAATCACGCAATTTTGAAAAGCTCATTGTGGCTAGAAAAACAGGTAAGCCATACTCTTCTGACCAAAATTCACTCAAAGGCTTTCCACGTGCCTTATGTAAGCCAGCTATTATTAGTAGACCAAAGAATGCCTGCAGCCGTGTAGAATCAAGTTCAATGTAGCGTTCAAGAGTTGGGTACAGAATTTTATTATCTTTTGCATGATTATTGGTATGCGTTACTATTACACTCTGCATGTGATTGGGGATAAAATGTCGGAAACATTCTGCCCATGTCTATAATTGTGGTCTATGGTGACACTGAATATGCGCAGTTTCACGTATTACATTCCTTGAAACCTGCTTCCGCTCTTCAGGTGGTACTGTGTTATATGGTATAGGTATAAAAGTAGATGCACTCGCTACCTGAACACCGTTACAATCTTCTTCACAGTCACTCACACCCACTTCATCTCCGACCTGTTTATCTTCCTCTGTCATATCTCCATCAGCATTACCGTATCTTCGCTTCGAAAAAATGATTCATTATCGCTATCACTCTTCCGTAAATCTGCCATGGCCTGCTCAAGACTGCAGCCCCTTGCAAAACGTGTAGCACCATCCATGACGAATAAACTATAACACTGTGTCTTCCTTCCACAAAACTAAATTCCAAACTGTGAATTTGTGGTAACAATGCACGTGAATATATTTTATATTCACTGTTTACAACAATGTACAAATGAGTGTCGGTTTATAAGATGCATTGTTTCCCAGATTTATTTTCATAACAAAACATACATAAAAATAAAAATTACATATTGTATACCTGCGGTATTTTCTGACCCCACTGCAAAAATTTCAAATTTTCGTACTACAGACTGTGATATAGTCATAAATATTTTACGCAGCTATAATAAAAAGCCCTTGAATAGCATATCTGGAGGATGAGTAGTCTAGGCCCCCATTAAAACTGTTTATTTGTAGCTAAACGAGCCTTGGGGTCTAAAAAGACCCCAGACGTCATGCAAGCGTTAAAGTAGTGTGTAAAAATCTTAGGTAAATCGGTCAAGTACTTTTCGGGATAATCGCTATCAATGCTTCCTTATTACATATTACGTAATATATATATTATATACATTAAAAATATATAACCTATTTCCATCCGGACATTTATTAGACTGACGTGAAAAAATTTGAAGTAAATCGTAAGAAAGTTTCCGAAATTTTTGGTAACGACGATCCCACTTTACATATTAGCGCATATATATTCAGTCATGTTAATAATATATAGCCTACGTCCGTCAGAAAATTTATTGAAGCATCATGTAAAATTTGAAGTAAACCGGTACGGAACTTTTCGAAATTTTTGGTTACAACATTTCCTCTTTTTATATTAATAATTACATTACACATACATTTTAAAAATATAGGACTACAGCGTCCTAATCTTCATTAGAGCGTCGTGTAAAAGTCTGAAGTAAGCCGGTCAATTTTGGGCACCAACGTTAAACAACGACTGGTTTTCATATAGTAGTATTCAGAATATAGAAATCACTGACTGCAGGGCCGGTTTAAGCCCCAAGCGACACAAGCTGTGTCTTGGGCCGACAAGCTGAGTGGGCCGCCAGAGGCTCCACAACTTCAGATTTCTATACAGGACGTGTCACAATTAGCAGTGTCCTCTTAGGTCGTCAGCCATAGAGGGACGCTAGGACGTGCAGGTGCGAAATCTGTACACAGTGCGTATCAGAATTAGTTGTGAAAACTGACACAGATGAAAGTGTACAAGGGGAAACAGGGAGGGGAGTCGAAAATGGTAAGTTACTTATGTGTAAATATGTTCTTGAACTCGTCCTGGGTATGAAATTAAGATTAACCAGACGGAAAACCTCACTACAGAGTTACTGTAAAGATTGCTAGCTGAAAGAGTGTTGGTTTCTCTCTCTCTCTCTCTCTCTCTCTCTCTCTCTCTCTCTGTATCTCTTCAAAGAAAAGAAAATCGTCACAGGAGACTGAAGAAGTAATTTACCTATGATACTAATGGTGAAGCTATAGATGAAGGTGAAGCAGAATGCTCCCTTAAGGTAATTTTTTTTTTTTGTACCTTAGTGTCGATACAGCTGTCTTCTTACTGGAAGATAGACTTGAGGTGATGGGCAGTCACAGTAAGAGTTTCAGCTTTCTTTACGATAATCGTGCTGTGAAAACGGGGGCTTGTGAAAAAGTAAAAGCCGCAAGCAAGTTTCTCGAGACAGCGTAAACTAATGGTGAGGAAGTAAACGACGAACTTTTGATCTTCCTCCTGGACGTTCCCCACAATGGTCATTACCTTATATTAGAAAATAAATGGCATTGACATTTTTCCACACTTTTGTAAACCTAGGAATTTTTATTTTATCAACGATATCTGTAGCTAGTGGTGAAATGAGACTTTCACAACTTAAGTTGATAAAAAAGTAAACACTTTTTTAAAACGATTGTGTGGCCTGTAAACTTTAGCCATTAAAAATGATACCTTCACGTCGACACATTCTGATTCTATTTTGAAAAATTTTACTAAGTTAAAGGCTACAAAAATGGCAATATAATGTTCTTACCCAAGGAAAAAGTTGTCATTACATATAATGTACATATGTCGGAATCATACATAACTTTAGTAATAGATTCACACGCAAATGTGTTTTCCTTTTCAGTTGCATACATACAAATTTTGACAAAATTTATCAATTTTCAGCTACTTTCAGGGCAAATTACCTAAACTTTGTTTGCTGCCTAGTGAGTTTTCCTCATCTGTAATATATAACTGACGTAATTCAGTATCTTACACTTAAGATGTCAACAGAATATTACATGAGATTGTTTTGTGTTTCCGACTCATTTTTTCCGGTGAATAGTAAGAACGATTGTAAGTTACAGAATAAAAAGTTCCATTACTAAACCGAAAAGGAAACAGAAATTTTAATTTTTTTTCCACACGGTTTATTCGACAGCACAATTTTATTGAAGCTAGAACAATATAATATGTCTAGTTATTTCTGCTTTAAGTAAATGCTTTTAAACGTTTCAGGAATTCCTTTAAATGCGATAGAACTCTTCATTATTTTCATATTTAGACTGGAATAAGATTCAGAAATTCCTTTCTATTATAGAGAATGCCTTTGCAGCACTTATTTTAAAATAAAATAAACCAGTTAATATTACCACTGAATTTAAATGTATTTTTAATATCCTACCAAGAGACCAAGGAGTAAAAACTAATGTCTGAGAAGGGATTGGGAGGGGGCCGCCAAATGATAAGTCGCTCGTGTGGACAAATGTGCTCGAACTCGGCCTGGCTGACTGGAGAGCACACGTTCCACGTACGTCACGGAACAACAGTGCGTGTTGCACCACGTGAGGCAAGCGGTGACGTAACGTTTCTGTCACGTTGTCAACATCAGTGTTTGCAGAAAGTGCATTTAAGAGAAATTTTATTCTAATTTACACGGATAGATACTTGGCAGATACTGAAATTCGTAATATCGTTCTTCTTCACCTCTCCCTCTTATCTACAGGCTATCCGATGACGAGCACGGGCTGTTCGAAACATGGAATGACATTCAGATGTGCTTTTGTGATTATTGTCACAAGGAAATAAAATATAATAATTAGTCAGTCACTTTTTTTCCAAACTTTCTCAAAAAGATCTGTAATTATCCGTGTGGCCTGAGCGGGACATCTGTAAAATTGGTGCCACATAGACTGTCTTACGTCCACTGGGGTGTCATCAAATATGAATATTTGTTGTTGTTTAGAGACCCGTTGATAAAACAGGGACCAATACTGCTATTCTTGAAAAGTTCGCGCCGCACGTTACCCGCGTTTCTCCAGACACATGTGGTAAGGGCAAGACATTAACGTTTATTTTCCCCTGAGCAGTAGGTCAGGTGCTCACGTGTGGATGCACAAACGCAATACGGTTGACGTCGACGGAATAATTTCATTGTCTATCCACTTCTCGCTGCCAGCGTGGAGTATCAGCCGACCGCTAGAGCACATTACGAAGACTGATTTGCACATGATTTATAAACGATGCTTTATCCGCTAGAGAAAATCCTGTGTACGACCGCCCTTAGTGGCAAGCGGATTATACATTAACACTGCAAAAATATTACCTGTATTTCTCTCACCAGTTTCCGCTCTTTTTCGCTGTCGGATTTTGTTCTTTACTTCTCCACTTCCTGGAAATTTTCAGATAATATTTTCAAAGGTAGGTAGCGAAGGCTTGCTACCATGAGGAAACCTTTAAACCGACATCCGCAACGCTGCTCTAGCAGTTTTCCGAGATTTGGCATGCACGATTACTCTATCCCCTTTTTTTGAGTGTCGTATACAGTGTGGAAACCCGAGTAGTTTCACGAGCATGTTATCAGGTAGCTACAGCAGCAGAGCACAGACTGGTGGGCTTCAAGTGCGCAGGCAAACATACGAAGCGTGACTGAGTTACGAGTTTGCTTACGTTTGGTGCAGTAGGGGCAGATGTTTAAGGGGACTCTGTTACTAACGGCGGAACAGTGAATTTGCAGCGCTGTTATCTTTTTACTATTATCGTGTAGAAAACCTCCTTGAAGGCTCTTTCCAGTGACACAGAAAAAAGTATGTCATTGCAATACAAAAAATGTCTGCGCCGTAATTCAGCAGCTATATACCAGAATATACAACTATACAGGTGTAACACGTATAAGTGCACCTATTTTTATTGGTGACTGAGTACAGTATACTGAATAACATTACACCGGTAATTACTTCATTTGCAGACTAGCAATTGTAGCTGTTAGGAATAGCATATTTTTTATGTTTTTTAGTACCTCCACGTGCATGAGGCAAAGGCAGTCTATTAGCATTTACTTTCCCCTGGAGAGCAGGTCAGGTATTGAAGCGTTGTTGCGTGGACGCAAAACATTTAGTCTATACTGGCAGGTGTAGTCCACTTAGAGCTGCAGTTACGATCGTTCAGAAAACATCTGGTAGTAAATTATGTTATGTGTTTGCGGGAAGACTGTTCTGCGTAGCGAAGAAACAACTAGCACACTGATGTGTGTACATATTAAGGAATCACGCACAGAATAATCTGCACATACACTATATGATCAAAATATCCGGACACCTGGCTGAAAATGACTTACAAATTCGTGGCGCCCTCCATCGGTAATGCTGGAATTCAATATGGTGTTGGCCCACCCACAGCCTTGATGACAGCTTCCACTCTCGCAGACATACGTTCAATCAGGTGCTGGAAGGTTTCTTGGGGAATGGCAGTCCATTCTTCACGGATTGCTGCACTGAGCAGAGGTATCGATGTCGGTCGGTGAGGCATTCCAAAACATCCCAAAGGTGTTCTAAGGATTCAGGGCAGGACTATGTGCAGGCTAGTCCATTACACGGATGTTATTGTTGTGTAACCACTCCGCTACATGGCATGCGTTATGAGCAGAGAAGGTGCTTAAACCATCAATGTAGGCCTGTGCTGTGACAGAGCCACCCAAAATAACAAGGGATGCAAGCCCCCTCCATGAAAAACACGACCACACCATACCAGCATTAGCTCCCAAGTTTACTGTTGGCACTACACACGCTGGCAGATAACGTTCACCGGACATTCGCCATACCCACACCCTGCCATCGAATGGCCACATTGTGTACCGTGATTCGTCACTCCACACAATGTTTTTCCATTGTTCAATCGTCCAACGTTTACGAACCTTACACCAAGCGAGGCGTCGTTTCGCATTTACCGGCGTGATGTGTGGCTTATGACCAGTCGCTCCACCATGAAATCCAAGTCTTCTCACCTCCCGACTAACTGTCATAGTACTTGCAATGGATCCTGATGCAGTCTGGAATGCATGTGTGATGGTCTGGATAGATGTCTGCCCATTACACATTACGACCCTCTTCAACTGTCGGCGGTCTCTGTCAGTCAACAGACGAGGTCGGACTGTACGCTTTTGTGCTGTACGTGTCCCTTCACGTTCCCACTTCACTATGACGTCGGAAAAAGTGTACCTAAGGGTGTTTAGGAGTGTGGAAATCTCGCGTACAGACATATAGCACAAGTGACACCCAATCGCCTGACCATATTCGAAGTCAATGAGTTCTGCGGAGCGCCCCATTCTGCTGATGTCGCTGATATGGAGTACGTGGCAGTAGGTGGCAGCACAATGGACCCCATATGAAAAACGTATGTTTTTGAGGGTGTCCGGATACTTTTGATCGCATAGTCGTTACGCCCTGTATATCAGAATATTCCCCACACTGTCCACTACAACTTTGCGGAAACTGCAGCTCCACATACAGTATTTGCTCTTTCTGGAGACACTTGCGGTGGCCTGCCTCAATTACCTCATGGTTTATATTAATACGCAACCAGTAGAAGGTTGAAGTTGGGACTCGTGCTTATTATCTTGAGATAGTGGCATGAGCATCAAGTATAAGGTTATTCGTTAGTAAACCTGGGCATGGGCTTCCGCAGAAATTTCTCCAAGAGGGGCAAGTTTTTGTATCTCAAATGAACAATAGGACGTACAGTTTAACGTGGAATCCAAACCACGAGTCGTTTCTGCGAATCTGAAAAATCAATACTTTTATTAATACCAATACCAATAACATTACCTTAGAAGTGAAAACTAAAAACCTGAAATTTAAAATAAGCACTCATGATTCGGAATATATTGTTCATTAGCAACAACAGTAACCAGCTAAAAGCCATATAAATACTCCTCAAACTGATGAAACGAAACTTCAATGCGAAAATTAATTCGATTTATTGCATTACTTTCATGCCTTATGTTATGTAATGTTGACTGACATAAAGTTGCACAAGATGTTATTTGAAAGCTATCGTACATTTCTTGGGTTGTTTGCGTGAAATGAAAACCAGGGCGAGTATTCGACTAAATGAATCTGGGAAATCCCCCGTAACTACCCACAAACTACCTGGTACACTCGACTGTTAACAGCCTAGGATTGAACCAAGGCGGTCCTTCTCTCCTCAACTCGACATTACTGCGTAAGCGTGGCATTGGACTTCAGAATATCCTTAACTCTCAGACTGCATGTAGAGAAAGTTCACTTTCTGGAGATGACATCATCTCGACCTTGAAATTTCACGGTATCATTCAAGTTTTCTCAAATTACACAGTTGGCTCAATAGATGTGTAGACATACCGACCTGCAGTATAGCATGGCTGTGTCCTTCATTGTCTTCTGCAATAACTGCGCTGTGTAAAAGTGAATGTAGACTGACAAACACATCATGGGTGTTCTTTCTCCTCAAACAAATGATAAATTAACGTTGTGCAGTAGGAGTCATCTTGTGCACTGAGGTGACATAAGTGGCGGGATAGCAGTATGCACTTACACACATGGCACTAGTATTGCGTACACGAGGTATAAAATGGCAGTGCATTCGCGGAGCTGTCATTTGTAATCAGGTGATTTATGTCAAAAGGCATCCGACGTGATTATGGTCGCACGACGGGAACTAACAGATTGTGAACGTAGAATGGTAGTTGGAACAAGACATAAGAGACATTACATTTCGGAAATCGTTAAGGAATTCAGTGTTATGAGATCCACAGTGTCAAGAGCGTGCCGAGTATACCAAATTTCAGGCGTTACCTCTCACCATGGGTGACGCAGCGGCCAACAGCTTTCACTTAATAACCTAGATCAGCTGCGTTTGCCTGTGCTAACAGGTAAGCAACGCTGAGTGAAATAATCGCAAAGATCAGTGTGGAGCGTGCGACGAACGTATACGTTAGGACATTGCGATGAAATTTGGCGTTAAAGGACCGTAGCAGCTGACGACCGACGCGAGTGCCTTTGCTAACAGCAAAACATCGCCAGCAGCTGCTGTCCTGGGCTCGTGACCATTCTGGTTGGACCATAGACGACTGGAAAGCCATAGCCTGGTCAGATGTGTCCCAATTTCGGTTGGTAAGAGCTGACGGTAGGATCCGAGTGTGGCGCGGACCCCACGAAGCCTTGGACCCAAGTTGTCAAGAAGGCACTGTCAAGCTGGTGATGGCTCCGTAATGCTGTGGGCTTTGTCCACATGGAATGGACTGGGTGCTCCGGTCCAAATGAACCGATCACTGACTGGAGATGGTTATGTTCGGCTACTTGGAGACCATTGGCAGCCATTAATTGAATCCAATCGAACATTTGTGGGACATAATCGAAAGGTCACTTAGTGTACAAAATACTCCACCGTTAATACTTTCGCAATTATGGACGGCTATAGAGGCAGCATGTTTCAGTATTTCTACAGGGTACTTCGAACTACTTCTTGAATCCGTGCCATATCGAGCAGCTGCAGTGCACTGAGCAAAAGGAGGTCCGACGGGATGTTAGGAGGTATGCCATGACTTTTGTCACCTCACTGTGAACTGCACCCGTAATTATTGTGCTGGTAATTGTCACCAGAGTGGGCCAGATACGGCATTCAAGATGTCATTTCCTGCCGCTGCAGAACGACAGTACAAGAAAAAGGAAAAAGATATTAGGCTCTCTTTCAACTCTGAGCATCTTCCTTGACTGCAGGAGAGCACGGAAACGGCCGCCGCGTCAACGATACGGTAAATTTTCCGTGCACTTTGTTGTAGAAGCACAGTGTAGGATGCAGATTGCAGCAGCACCAGCCGCAGGCAGGTGTGAGTGTAGTGCCCTACAACATTCAACACAGTCATCGCAATGTTCAGAGGGAGCCAGCCTGGGGAGGTGGGCAAATCGTTGACACAGAAGCACCTAAACAGAAGAAGGCAAAAACCTTTCCACACCAGCAACCATGGAAGTGTTTAGTATACGCGCCACAAAGCACAGCGAATCCCAAGCAAACTCACCTCGTGAGGGTATAAATACCTAGTGTTAGTATTCCAGCTCTACTATCACGGGGCTGCTATGCTCGGGGCGCCAGCCAGAATGCTTCTCGTGAACTGCAGTTCGACTATGCCACAGGGCAGAAACCATGAGAGCTGGAACTGCCACCACTTCAGGCCAGCACCGGCCCTGGGAAGCCGTAGAGCAGTCGCCTGGATACCGCTTGCCGAACACACAGGAAGCCGCTGGATGCCTCAGCTACACCACTGCTTTCTCTATTGAACAACGGTGGAGAGCCGTAATAGAGATATTTGGGAACTTGTGGCTGTTTGGCGGTGCACAGTGTATCCCTGCACCCACTCAACTCTAAACCACTTCAGCATGATAACTGAAATCTCCCACGTTACCTAGTCATTGCTAAGTCCTCAATATTTCCCATCACTCGCTGAAATGTTAAATCTAAAATTTAGTAGAAAGGCAGACAATCATTGCTAGTCATACCTCGAGAATATTGTAAGAAATAAAAAATCGATACCAAAATTCCAGGAGGTGACAAGTGCCCCCTCTAGCCTCCTCCACTTTGGACGTCTATGCCCCTAGGGTTTCAGTAGACAACTGTATGAAAACTACAAAACATACATAAAATAGACTTACATCAGTGAACAGAATATCCTCGAACTTATTACATCACATTACACTAACTCAATATGGGCACCAAATGCGACGCGGCGTACGTCAATATGTGTGTGCAATTCACTGACGTCGCTCCTGCTTGCTGCCTGGTAAGGCGCGTCAGCAGACCACTTAGGAAATCTGTTCACTGTGTTGCCTATCCGCAGGAGCGATTTAATACGATGTGAATGTATGGCGCGGCTGTTTTTTCTACATCTCTGTATGTCCATGTTTTTAAAAAGGGTTGCGCTACTCATCTGTTCGCTAGAGGATGTCCAATTAAATACCTTTCAGTCGTCAATTTTCAACCTTACTTTATTTCGCAACCGATATCAGCGTTTTACTACGCCGTCTTCAGGCCCCTGACCGACGTTTATGAAGAATTACCAATATTTCTGGCCCCTGTGTGGAACACAACCGAGGTAAATTCTTCCTACACGTCGGTCAGGGGCCTGAAGACGGCGCAGTAAAACGCTGATACTGGTTCCGAAATAAAATAAGGTTGAAAGTTGACGGCTGAAAGGTATTTGATTTGTCTACATGTTCTGACCATCTGCTACCTAGTTGTGTGCTTTGCAGCTACGCAATAGTGGTTTAGGGATCGAGGAAGGAAGATTAGGGTTTAATGTCACGTCGATATCGAGGTCATCAGGGACAGCGCACAAGCTCGGACTGCTTAAAGGATGCGGAATGGAATCGGCCGTGTGCATTTGGCTGGAGCGATTAAGAGAAATCACGAGAAACCTAAATCTGGACGGCTGAATTCGGATTTCAACTGTAGTCCTCCCACATGCGAGTCCAGGTGCCAACCACTGCCCCACCTCACTCAGTCGAGACTTTGGTTAGATGTTCTGTCAACGATACACCCAACTTGAATCCATAAAAAAAGGTGGCAAATACGCAGAGCTATGAATAGCTCATTTCTTCACAGAGATTATGCAAACAGGCAATATACCACAAGAATACAACCGCTGTATTACAACCAGCTGACAGACCTAAAAGCTACAGACGGATAACCCTCTTATCTGTGACCTACAAGCTACTAGAGTGGTTTATTCATAATGGAATCAGTACAAGAGCATTTGAAGCAGTCCCGCTTCATAAAGCAGACTTCTGGCCAAAACCAAATTGCACAGATAAAGGTCTGTCACTCACCAACTACATCGAGGAAGGGTTTAAAAGAAAACGTTAAATAGTAGCTGCATTAATTGACTTATCAACGGCCCCCTATATAGAGTGGAGGGAAGGAATGATAAACAAGTTCCTTCACATAATTCCTTGTAAACCAGTCACTCGCCTAATCGACAGCATGCAAAACGACCGAGTGTTCCAAGTAATTATGGGATACAGCATCCGCTCCCTAAGAAAATTAAGAAACTGTCTACCACTAAGATCAGTCCTTGCTCCACTTCGCTTTAGCTTGCACACTGCAGACATGCCGAAAACAGTATCACGGAAGTTTGGTTACGATGACAACTGCCCACTTGCAACAAGTTCTAGCATAACTGAACAGTCATAAGAAATCTTAACGAAGAACCTATACGTAGTGGTAACGTACATTCGCCACTGGAGACGACAACCAAATGCTACCAAAACGGAGGCTTGCTGCTCTCACCAAAATAATAAACTCAACACATACTTTGAAAATAGTACACTTACTCACAGTAAAACGTCAAAGTACTCGTACATCAGGAGTAAACCTTGAATGAGAGCATGCAACAAACACAGCCGAAAACTTGTAAACAATAAATATCATCCCACAGCTGAGTGATATAGCCCACGTTGTTTTGCTCTGAGTCTTGTCTTCTCAGTTGCTTAACATTGTGCCCCAGATTAGCTTAACAGCCCGTATGCACAAAACATCAACGTCCATCTGAATAACGCCATGAGAATGATTGCTGGTGTTATCAAATCGACGGAATTGCTGTCAGTACTGAGCCATATTCCACTCCCTCCACTACGACGCATAAACGCTCTCACGAACGAGTAAAAAAATGTCCGTGGATAATACAAATCTATCAGTCCATCAAGACGTCGATGACAAGCGGTAACCGACACCTCTATAGACGACCACCAACAATAAGAGCAAAGGTCGTCTTGCTAATGCGTGTACACAAGAATGGACTGGACAACAAAATAATAATATGCTGTTTATCACCCGAAAACCACCCTGATCTGACTTCCCAACAAAACATGAACAATGCGAAACAGAACTGGAACCCAACATGGCAGATTCGCATATTTTTTACACAGATGGGGAAAGCAACCATCCCTACTTTGTGGTTGCGAAGATCCACAGATCATCAAACACATCACAGAAGAGTGCCCCACAAGATCATTCGATGACAGATCAGAAGATTTCTTGCCTGCTGCGCTAAGTTGATAGATTACATAAATGCTTTATACGTTTGTTAGTAGGATTTTGTACTGCAAATTTTACGCTCAAGGACCTACGTATATTTTTCAGTGAATCAAAGAACTATACTGTAAATAAATAAATGAATATATTTCTGTATATCTTGTATTTTTCGCTCAGTCATCTTCTGAAACACCAGAGGTATTTATAAATAAACCTGCGTAGTTCGATAATAAGTTGGTTAGGGAGATATATGTTCCACTGACCATTTGAACGATTCTTTTATCGAAATTATGTGGAACGAGTCAGTTTGCAGGATATGTATACAGAATTATTGTTAAATACTTTTATAGAGCAAACTACAATAACAATCCTGTTATTAGATAATGTTGCCTTGTAGCAGAAGCAGGTAGCAAGTAGTTTTCGTGTTGGTACTGCTTCCGGTCCAATTAGTGGACTCTTCTAGGAAACGCCAATCGCTGCTCGCGACTACAGAAACGAAGTCTATTACTAATCTTCCATTGATATGACAAGGTATGGATGTAGTAGGCGTCACAGCCCAAAGTAAAGAACGGCGGAGCTAAGAGGTTAATTCCCCTCAGGGCAGGCCAGCACTCGTTCATGGTTCTGACCATTCCGCTCTCGCGAGCCAAATACGACCTTCAGACTTACCAGAGGAAAGCCTATTAGCGACAGACACGATTTCCGTGGCATTCGCAGGAAATAATCCTCACTGCAGCTGTCTGGCCTTGCCACTCTGTTGAATACAGCATTGCCTCCCACTGTATATGCATGAGATAATTTCGTGTCCCGTACCTGCACGCTAACTGAACCGGGGAGATGTAACGTGACTCACATACTCGTACGTACATGTGTGCGGCTGGAAATGAATCATCGTCCGACACGTGGAACATCTATGGTACGTCGTGGTCGCTCGCTGACGCCGAAACCTGTAATCATGATACGCATACATAATCTGAGAACCTCGCTTTCAGAAATGAAATTCCTCTCTTACTCCAATTTGAGTCATCTATACGATAGGTCTTCTACCACCCAACTAAAAATGTCTGTTTGTGGGTTTTAGAGAATTTGTCCTGATTTGTGTCTGAAGAAGGTCGTACAATACAGTCAAAATATTGAGAACTTCTACTTATATTTTGGCTGTAACAACGCAGTATTAAAAAAGTAGTTTAGACAATATAACTTAACAAAATATAAAAAATGGCATAGGTAATTAAAAAATTAAAAAACATTTCGTACTTTTATTTCATTGTTTATTAGCTATTTCCCTTTTGTTTTTTTAACTTTTCAACTATGTGGAATTCTTTGGATGTCCGTCCGTTTGTCTCTACTTTAGCTTTCTATACTTGCTACCACGTGTACATTTTCTGTAGCTATTATCATTTAATCATACTACATGTAGGCGCTATATAGCAGTCGAAGGACACACAAGGTTGTCGCAATTGAGAAGAGAGTCAGACAAGATTGTAACCTGTCCTCCCATGTTATTCCCTTTCTGCAATGAGCTAGCAGTGAAATAAAAGAAGGTATTTGGAGAGGGAATTAATGTTCAGGGAGATGAAATTAAAATTTTAAGTATTCATTAAACAAAATACTTTTTTATCCTTGGTTCACAAACTTTACTATTACTGTACGACCTAGGTTTCGGGTTATAAGTCCAGTACATAACTGATCCCAAAGGTGAGAACCAAGCAAAGATAAACTTGTCAACTGTTTAAAATATCAATTCTCGTCTTACATTGTATAAATTATCTCTGTTGACAATTTTGACAAAATTTCATATTGAGTTACAAAATTCATCAGGACAGCAGTAATTGTGACTAAACGTACAATGGAGCAGACCTATGCGCAGGACTGGAATTTTGTAATGTGATTGAAGGCACCACTGTTTCTCTTCTATAAATATGTTGCAATATTGTACAAAAGGGGCGAATATTGAACTGAATTTGTTCATTCGGTAATAAACGCGAAGATAAACACATCTGTTCCCATTTCTAAAATTTCTAAGTGATGTTTGCACCCTTTCCCTCCACGTATAGAACTACTGTATTTGTGATGTATTTGCGGTTTTCGTTTATACAATGTTCGGCAAAAGAAGAATCCGGCTTCTTTAACGTCCACCTTTTATGGTGTTCTTTGAATCTAGCGCAGATTGACCTCCCAGTCTGCCAAACGTAACAACACTGACACACTCGGCAGATAATAAACCCTACTTTTCACGATCTCTGTTTGTTTCTCTTTTAAACTGAAGAGACATCTACCCACTGGTTGTGGGACATAGAAAAGCACAGAAAACCCTTTTCCTTTTAAAATGCTACTTTTGCTATTTGAAGTTTCACCCACAGAAGGTGTTGTTATTGTTGTGGTCTTCAGTCCTAAGACTGGTTTGATGCAGCTCTCCATGCTACTCTATCCTTTGCAAGCTTCTTCATCTCCCAGTACTTACTGCAACATACATCCTTCTGAATCTGCTTAGTGTATTCATCTCTTGGTCTCTCTCTCTACGATTTTTGCCCTCCACGCTGCCCTCCAATGCTAAATTTGTGATCCCTTGATGCCTCAGAACATGTTCTACCAACGGGTCCCTTCTTCTTTTCAAGTTGTGCCACAAACTCCTCTTCTCCCCAATTCTATTCAATACCTCATTAGTTATGTGATCTACCCATCTAATCTTCAGCATTCTTCTGTAGCACCAGATTTCTAAAGCTTCTGTTCTCTTCTTGTACAAACTATTTTTCGCCCATTTATCGCCCATGTTTCATTCCATACAAATACTTTCAGAAACGACTTCCTGACACTTAAATCTATACTCGATGTTAACAAATTTCTCTTCTTCAGAAACGCTTTCCTTGCCATTGCCAGTCTACATTTTATATCCTCTCTACTTCGACCATCATCAGTTATTTTGCTCCCCAAATAGCAAAACTCCTTTACTACTTTAAGTGTCTCAAAAAGTGTTTCGTTTAGTTAATGCAGTGTACAATGTTTCACCAGGAACCCACAGATGAAAACTGTAAGGTTTGCCTTTGCAGAGACGGTAAAGCACGTCATTAAATTTGAATGCAGACAATAGTGTCTGAGGAAGAGGTTATATGTTGAACAACGAAAGCAAAATATCGGAAACGGAATTTAGACGTATTAAATCAGGTACTGAAAGTTTAAAGGAAACGAGATACTGAAAGTACCAGATGACTTTTTCTGTTCGGAGAACAAAGTAACTAAAGATGGCACAATTATAGAGGACATAAAATGCAGACTTGGAATAGCAAAGAAAGCGTTTTTGAAAAATTAACGCCTAATTTGTATATAAGTATTAGATACTCTTTTCTGAAAGTACTTCCCTGGAGTGAAGCATTTTACGGAAGTGAAAGATGGCGATAAACATTTCGGACGAAAAGAGAACAGATGCTTTGGAGATGTGTTACTACAGAAGAACGCTGAAGGCTAGATCGTACATCGGATAATAGATGGAGAAGCGCCGAAGAGAGTCGTAGAGGAAGAAAATTTGTGGCACAATTTGACTGAAGTGAGGGATCGGGTAATAAGATACATTCTGAGGTATCAAACAATAGTTAATTTTCTAATGGCTTGAAAGTTGAAAAGTAAAAATTTTAGAAGGAAATCGATGTTTGATTACGGTAAGCAGATTCAAAATGATGTACGTTGCGGCTGTTGCGCACAGATGAATATAATTGCACAGGACAGCCAATAGCAACACTTTTAATGGCCCTGTAGCGTGTGTGAGGCTCCTAACTCTGGAGCAATCATAACTCCTTATGGATTTCATACGTAATCTATTCGCATACTATTTATCTAAGTAATATTTAATATTGTAATTGTAATTAACAGCCCAGTTCTTCTACATCAACATTGTGAGATGCAGGGTATAGGATCTTTTTTTCGTTTTGCGAAGCGCTCAGTTCTCATTTAAAGCACATTGTTGTACCTCTTGAAATCTTATTACAATCTCGGTGAATATTTGTGCAGCTTTTTTCAGACACTAATTTATCTTGCGTAACAGCATCCTACGCGAAGCGTATGCTGTACCTACTAGTATTGCCTGCAATGCAATTAACAGCAACATGAACAACAAGGTTCCCAACATACTTGCCTGGGCAACGTTTGAGTTACTATTACATCTGTGGATGACCCTCCATACAAGTTTACATGCTACTTCCTTCCCTAAGATTGTAACCTCGATAGTAAACGTAGTTGTATTACTGAGCAAAATGATTTCAGGAAGACAAAAACGTTGAATCCACCTAATTGCCTTTGTCCATGGCTTTCGAGACGTCATATGTTAAAAGTTCGATTTGTGTTTCTCATGAACAACATTCTACAACAGCTGCGTGTCAAAAATATCAAAGGTAATTTTGTGGATCACTTTTGTTACCTTTCTTGTAGACAACAGTGATTTATGCTTTCTTGCAACTAACAGTCTTTGTTCACGGAAGACACGATATATACTGAGAAAGTCATGGTAAAGCTATATATAGATGGCGCTAGTATAGCATGCGAAAGGTGTAAACGGGCAGTGCAATGGCGGATCGCTCATTTGTACTCAGACGACTCGTGTGGAAAGATTTCCGACGTAATTATGGTCGCGCGACGGGAGTTAACAGACTTTGACAGCGGAATCTCAGTTGGAGCTGGACGCAAGGGACATTCTGTTTCGGAAATCGTTAGAGAATTCAATATTTCGAGGTCCATAGTGTCAAGAGAGTGCCGAGAACAAATTTCAGGCATTACCACTAACCACAGACATCACAGTGGCCGACGACCTTCACTTAACGACCGAGACCGAGACCAGTTGTCAGTGCTAACAGACAAGCAACGTTACTTGAAATAACCTCAAAAATCAATGTGGTATGTACGACGAACGTATCCGTTAGAACAGATCGGCGTTGAATGATTATGGCAACAGACGACCGACGCGAGTGTCTTCGCTAACACCACGAGGTTCCCTAGAGAGCCTCTCCTGGGCTCATAACTACATCGATTGGATCACTGACGACTCGAAAACCAGGATTGGTCACATTAGTACCGATTTCAGTTGCTAAAAACTGATGCCGGGGTTCTAGTGTGGCACAGACCCCACGAAGCCATAGACCTAAGTTGTCAACAAAGCACTGTGCAAGCTGATCATAGCTTCATAATTCTGTGGCCTGTGTTCACATGGAATGTTCTAGTCCTTTGGTCCAACTGAACCAAGTGATACCGTTTGCAGCCATTCATGGACTTCATGTTCCCCAAAAACGATGGAATTTTTATGAATGACAATGCGCCATGTCACTGGGCCACAATTATTCGCGACTAGTTTGAAGAACATTCTGGACAGTTCAGGCGAATGATTTGACCACCCAGATCGCTGGACATGAACCCCATCGAACATTTATGGAACATAATCCAGAGTTCAGTTCGTGCACAAAATCTTGCACAGGCACCACTAACATTTTCGCAGTTATGGACGGCTATAGGACAGCATGGCACAATATTTCTGCTGGGGACTTCCAACGTTTGTTGAGTCCATGCCACGTCCAGTTGCTGCACTACACCACGGAAAAGGAGGTCCGACACGACATTAGGAGGTATCCCACGACTTCTGTCGCCTTAGTATGTTATGCGTAAGATAAGGTCTAATTCAGACGCAAATTCTGTGTAGAATCTGATGGCGTTTCTATCGGGCCTTGGAACATCTCAAAAAAAACATGATTCAATGAGTCATTACCATTTTGTTCAGATAAATATGCTACATTATTACTAGTTAGTAACATATTTGTATTAAACTAAATTAAAATGACATGTACTGCTATCGTAGTGGTGGTTAATTACAGCTCACACAAGACTTACCTGATATCACAGTGTTTCGACGTTATTTACCAAGACAAATTGAGATATTCATTCGTGGCCAAAACCAATCGTATATCAGATCATGACACTTACCCCCTTACCGTCAGAACACCTGTCGTCTATTCACAGCTTTTACTTCATCATCGTTTTCATTCTCACTCACCTCTTTCCCTCTGTCGCTCAAACTATTGCCTGTTTCACCATTTTTACTCGTAGTACCTGCTCTTAATGTGTTCAGTACAGTCCTTCATATGCTGTATGTTGGCAACGTTCAGCAGTGTGTTTACAATTAACAACTGCAGTTCGCCCTGAGTGGGTCATGCCGCCTGTCTGCCACCTGAGTGGGTCATGCCGCCTGTCTGCCACTTGGAGAGGTCATTTATAAACCAGATGCTCATAACATTGTAAATCCTCACAGTCAGACAACGCTGACAGTCTCTTACTCATTATTCTCTATTAGTGCTGGGGGTACGAGCCATGACTTATATAAACTGTGTTATGTTTTTTTTATTTAAAATTAGTAAATAAATTGCTTCTTCATAAAGTTTAAAGAATCTTACTGAGACCTAAAACTCTTGCGAACCTGAAATCTTCTTGAACACCATTCCTTTCTTGACAAACGAAAATTCTTCTAGAGATTGAATCTTAAAGAATTTTTAGTCTTTTTTTGATTTTCGGAAAGAGATAGTACGAGTATAGTCAGCGTCCCGTATTTCCACTGTCTTCGTGTCACTGCCCTTCATCAAGTACCTTGTTTGGAAGGTCTCACTTGTTTCTTATTCTGGAAGCTGTTTTCTCTTGTACCTTACCCATGTTATGTCGCCATAGCTAATATCTTATCTTATTATTACGTCAGAATGAGGATTTGCTAGTATGATACTCAAGGCTGCCATCATCGTTATGAGATAATTTACGAGCACTTAGACAACGTATACTTACAAAGAACAATAATTCGCCGTCGTAAACATCAGACAGATTTCAAATATTGTACAGGACTGACGCCAATGAGATGCAACATGTGAGTTTGTCCGTTTACAGTGCGAATAAAACTTCAAAAATCAGGCGAAAGTGGCCCCGTCGGTGTTCTACGCTTGTACCAAGAAGATACAAATCATTTTTTGCAAATAGAATATTCTGTTGCATTGTACAGTAAACGTGCATAGTACTACAAAACTTCAGTCTGTGGTCGTTGTAGCTGAATGTTTCAGGTCGAGTTTTTTCTTTCCTTTCTTTTCTTTTTGCCGTAACACACATATAGATAGCTCTGGCACGGCGATTGAGTGTGTACGTATAATGTTCTCTACTATACTACATAAAGCACGTCCTTCTTTGCGATGATATACAGTTAATTTCCCTCAGTACAATGCGAGATTGCTTTGGAAATAAGTCTAAGATGGTTACTGCTGGCGGCAGGTGTGATAAAACTGATATGGGATCGTTGTGACTTGTACATTGTAACAGTAATAATGTACATATAAGACGTCAATGTCGCACGTCATTGTTGGCTGACATATCCCTCGTGGGGTGCTTAGGAGCCTAGCGGCAAGGGTGTTCTTCCTCCGCACACACTAACCCCTTAGCTTACAGGTGTGTGAGAGGCGTGCCGTATGTTGAAAGCATCTAATGAAAAATATTTAATGGTGAGAAATTGCGGAACGTATGTAATAAAATGAAAAATATATAATTTCGAAATATCTGATGATAGGAACTTTGAACATTTACAGTATTTAATGAAACTAACGTTGTCGCGGAAATGTTTGGTCACAGGGGATATACATTACGTGTAGAGAATGTGTCCACGTCTAATTTATTTCACTGACCGCGAGAAGCAAATCTCCTTCCAGATGACTTCTGTAATTAGGCTATGATAACGTTGCCTGCAATGGGCGCTCGGTTCTCTTCTGTTTCAGTGAAACTGTCATTGACAATTTCGTTGCGACATGATAAGCTCAAAGAGAAAAGCGGTGCACTGTGTGTTATAATTTACCGCTTATCAAGAAAGACACCGTATCCGCTCGTCGTACTTTTCGTTCGCTAACAATGCTCTTAGTACGCATTGCATCCAAAATTTATTCTAAAATGTATGTCATTTTAAGAAACGGCAGATGACAATTATAAATGAAAAATGAAATGAAATCATAACTTATTTAATTTTCTCGAAGTTCCAAATCGAACATTTAAACTCCTCTTAATAAAATTACTTATGGTTGCTGAGTCGCTTCTGCGTCCGAATCAAATTTCAAAAATCTGTCCTTCAATAATTTTCAGTTCATAGCTGTTTTCCATTTATCAAAATTGCTCATATTCAAAGGGGTGCCGCTTGTTCGGACCCAGAGGTCCTTAGCTGGCTCAACCGATCACTCTGACATCTCCCCCAAGCCCTGACTGCCACTGGCTCCCTCCACTACTGCTGTTCTACCTACCGCACGTTATTTTACTCAAAAATGCTTTTCTTAATACTCAAAGCCAATGTATCCTTCCATGTTCCAAGCCTTGCAAATGTATTTATGGAATTTAAATTTTTTACAACAGACCTGTGACATAAATGACTGAAAAAGTCATGCTATGGAAAATCATGTCTCAGAAAATAGATACATTACACTAAATGGATATTTCACAAATACAACTGACATGCCGTTTATCCGTGTTATAAGTGGCACATAATGTGTTTCGCTAAGATTTTGCTGTAATATAAGTCAAATTTACTAATAAAATGTTCTTGTATCACGCAATGTACGTGGCTTTCTCATTAGACAAATCTTTCAAACTGTATTTTTAGGGCGTCGGTGAGTGTAATGGAAGTGCGCATAGTTCAGTGTTATGTTTTATATCGTATGGTGGTGGTAAGAGAAGGGAGAGACTGAATCCCAGCGTCAGCACATAGCCTACTCCTCTCGAATAGCATCAATGGGGTCGCCGAAATTAACATTCCACCCGACAGATGGATTTCCATCAACAGCATCACAGGCCTTCACTGCAATAAGATACTGCGGAATTTAGTGCAGGGCATTTGGGAAAATACTGGTGATCAGGAACTTCACGCCCCATCTCTCCTCCTCTTGCTGGTCAAATCTTGACAGTGGAAATTTCATCCTTCACCAGGATTTGAATCGGCTTACATTCAGACCGAGTGCTAGGACACAGGGGTGTGTGTTAGCGACTTCGGCTCCGGAGGCAGACTTCTAGACTGAGTGCAGACAGAGTGCAACCTTTAGTTCGTAGTGTCACTGAGAGGGAGAGGGCAGCGAGCCCATCGCCTCGGTCGCCTTTTACTCCCTGGTAAGATCCCAGCTACTCAATTTTATAGCAGGCTGAGAGGACTGGCGCCCGTTGTGGGGATGGAGGGAGATGGTGGCTGGAACGAGCAAAAGTCCCGCTTCTACTGGAAACCTCTAGAGCCGGAGTCCAGTGCACTTACCCGATAAACAACGACGGCCACTAATAATGATAAACTAGATATAAAGTAAGTCCGTCTCAGTCTGTTAGAAAGATGAAGATTGTCAAAAGCTAATAAGTTCATGCAACAACACAGTACGAACACTGAGATTTGTTTACAATTATGTAAATGAATTTCGTTCTCGCCGCGCGGGATTAGCCGAGCGGCCTTGGGCGCTGCAGTCATGGACTGTGCGGCTGGTCCCGGCGGAGGTTCGAGTCCTCCCTCGAGCATGGGTGTGTGTGTTTGTCCTTAGGATAATTTAGGTTAAGTAGTATGTAAGCTTAGGGACTGATGACCTTAGCAGTTAAGTCCCATAAGATTTCACACACACCAATTTCGTTCTCGTCGATCACGACTGGATTAAAAATGAGGGGAAAAACTGACATATCGTATAACAGCCCTCCAGCAAGTTTTGAATTGACAGGTAGCGCAGCACTCTTCGCATTGCATTATAAAAGTGATACTACTAAACGTGTAGGATACTGGTGTCTGGAAAACTCTCGAGTTACGGTAATGGTATCTGTGGCATATTGGTTGCAACGTTAAAGCGAAGAACAGTCATAAATAACGTGTCAAGAAATTATATCTTCTACCTCTACACCACATATTCACTCAGAATTTTTCAGGGTATTTATTACGTTTATTCACATTTAGAGAGAGTTGTCATTCATTACACCAAGTGGAAATTCTGCTGAGGTCATTCTATAATTCCTTGCAGTCTTGGAGTGGTAATACTTACCAGCATATAACAGCAATCACAGTGAACTATCTTATCTGAGGGCCGCGCAATAATGACACTTGTTAGGAACTAAGATGTCATTTTTACTTTTTTATCCAACATAATCGCCATACTTCCCACAATGGCTTGGCCTTTTCTTAATCCCTTCCAAAAAAAGAATAGTCAGACTCTAAAATATTTCTCTGCCTGGAAGCGATCTATTCAGGTCTGTAGACGGGAATAAATCACACAGAGACATGTCGGGCGAGCGCAGGAGGGCACGGTGCCATTCCTAAAGTAATTTATCCAGTTTTCGGTGATAACTATAGAAGAATGGTAAAACAGAACATTCTTCTTCGCGAAATGGGCTCATGGTTCCTTAAATTTTTTGTCAAAGTGGTTCCTTATTTCACTGTAATATTGTCCAGTGATTATTTTATGTTTTTCTAAGAAATCTACGGGTGTGATGCCCTTGCATCCGTAAAAATCGTTGTCGTGACGTCTTGGTCTATGGGACCACCTTCCCCGGAAACAGTCCATTGTTCTGATTGTTGATTGTTTCCAGAGAATCACGATGAATCTAGGTCTCCTTAACTATTGCAAATCGATGCAAAAAGAGTCTCGGATCTCGCTTATATTGCTCTAGGTACAGTTTTCAAATTGAAAGTAGCTCTCACTTGTTGTCGACCATCAACAGCTACGGCACCCATCCAGCTGACAATTTTTTCATCGCCAAGTTATCATGTAAAATACTAGCCGCTATAGCCCTTGAAACACCTATGACGTCTGCCACTTCGTGCAGTTTCGTTTGACAGACAGCGAGAATGCTCTCGTGGAGTTTTTCAACGATTTTTTTCCATAGTGTCATCTTCCGGGCATTCAGGACGAATGTTTGTGCGTAAGCACAGACAACTCTACGCAAATGCCGCTGTTCTCAGTCGTTAAGTGAATGCCGTCGACCACTGGGTTGTCCGTGGTGAGATGTAATGCCTGATACTTGGTATCCTCGGCACATTCTTCATGCTGTGGAGCTCAGGATATCGAATTCCCTAACTATTTCCGAAATCAAATGTTCCACAGGTCTAGCTCCAACTACTGCTCCACATTAATTCTCATTTTTCGGCCAGAATCACGTCGGAAAGCATTTCACATGAGTCAGCTGAGTACGAATGACAGCTCCGCCGATGCGCTGCCCTTTTCTACCTCGTGTGCGTGATACTATCGCCATCTGTATATGTGCATATCGATGTCCCATGAGTTTTGACACCTCTAAGTAGATAGCTCCTAGTATTGCCTTGAAGCAGCAGTTGGCAAGTCGGAATGGGCCTATTGCCTAATCCGTAAGATATGTTTACTGAAGTTAATTGAAGTTCAGATCTTCTGGGTTGTTAATCCGGATTATATTTTTCCAAACAATCGACGTTTCGACCCCTCTGTTAAGATCATATTCAGCATCTTGTGGTGTGAACTGTAAATAGAGTACTATCAGAGACCAGTGTTGCCTTCTCTTGTTGCCCGCGCTTATGCTGAAGAACTGGGATAATTGGGTAAAAATATTGAGCTAACATTGGTAGGCCATCGTCATTGGAGTAAATGGATAGTAAGACAAGTTTACCCGCGCTAATGCCGAAGAATGGGGTTATTGCCTCTGGCTACAATTCGTAAGCCAAGGTCACTGATCAGAAAGGGGTTTTTCCCGCACTTACGCTAATGAAGAGTTATTGATTAAAATCCCTCCTCCTGGTGTTCGTGAGCCACATCACTGGCTAGAAGCGAAACGGGCAGAGCGTGAGAGGGGGAATGTTTATCAAAAATATTACTGTCCGCAGAGCTGGCTTCCAGAGCGTTATTTGTATCCCTCGCACGCCGTCCCGCGTATTCCCTGATGGCAGGAAGTCACGATGCCGCAAGCCTAAAGCCGTCTTCTGTGCTGAAGTTAAATACGTTCTTAGAAATTTCGATCGCTTCTCCAGATTTTCTTTTTCAAATGTTGCTTTCTTTAGCCAGCACACGTACGTTTTTGAAATCAATGTCCAGGTCACAGTTCTCGCGATGCGCTGCCGCTGATTTCATACTTTGTTCCAGCCGCGTGGCCTTCGTGTCCCTTCATATTTTCTTTAACAGTTCTTGCCGTTTCATCGATATATACTTTGTCCCAGCCACATGTCATTTCGTTGGCGCCCATAGTGTGGAGGGCATCAGGAGCATCCGTGTTCTGCTGGAAAAACTCTTTTACTTTGTTTTGATTGAAGAAAGTGGTCTGAATGACATTTTCCTTAGAATTCTGCTTATGTGGTCATTGAACCCAGAAACAAACGGCAACTTAACAGATTGAGGAGGTGGTTCCTCGTCCTACCTGTTAGCATGATCAATATATTGGTGAAAAGCCCTGATTGTGAACAAATTGTCATACCCACTGCCCTTCGCTGCCTACTTTAAAACCCAACTCCGACTCCAGGCATTTGTCATAACTGATACGGGAGGCACGTGAAGGCAGACAAACGCTTGTTTACTGCAGGTGAAAAAGGACTAAAGATACAGATGAATTATGTTAAACCTATAAATGTTTGCAAGTTAATTCAACTTTTTACTTACAAAGCTTCTATGTATACAACATTTTAAGGAGTATGGTTGAGGACGTGGTATTTACTTTGTTAACACGGAAGACACGCACGTAGCACTGGCCGCGTGAAAAGTAATGGTACTGAAATCGAGCCCCGTGTTTTGTTTATGGTTGCAGACACAGCATGACTGTTGCAGTAGTCTACAGAAGACAGTTCATAGATGTCGTCCACTGATGAGGTCGTGTATACGACTGGAGTTAACTCCTTCAGCATCAGTTAAGGCCTGAAGATGGTGTTTTGAGTCACCGTAAAAGGTTGCTATATAATAGCACGGACGACTACAGGTGTTTCACTTTATTACGTGTTCGATGCCGGTGAGAGGATGTGCGAGATTGATAAGGTGGGTAAACATCAGAATTACTAAGCTGGGGAGACGATTTTAGATAAAAGTTTGAACTAAATACCTTCTCCGTGTTCCCACTTTGATTCAGTAAAACCTTATGCTGACGCAAGTTGCGCTTAAGTGACCAGTGAAAGCCCCATGAAAATTCGTCTAATACACTCCTGGAAATGGAAAAAAGAACACATTGACACCGCTGTGTCAGAACCACCATACTTGCTCCGGACACTGCGAGAGGGCTGTACAAGCAATGATCACACGCACGGCACAGCGGACACACCAGGAACTGCGGTGTTGGACGTCGAATGGCGCTAGCTGCGCAGCATTTGTGCACCGCCGCCGTCAGTGTCAGCCAGTTTGCCGTGGCATACGGAGCTCCATCGCAGTCTTTAACACTGGTAGCATGCCGCGACAGCGTGGACGTGAACCGTATGTGCAGTTGACGGACTTTGAGCGAGGGCGTATAGTGGGCATGCGGGAGGCCGGGTGGACGTACCGCCGAATTGCTCAACACGTGGGGCGTGAGGTCTCCACAGTACATCGATGTTGTCGCCAGTGGTCGCCGGAAGGTGCACGTGCCCGTCGACCTGGGACCGGACCGCAGCGACGCACGGATGCACGCCAAGACCGTAGGATCCTACGCAGTGCCGTAGGGGACCGCACCGCCACTTCCCAGCAAATTAGGGACACTGTTGCTCCTGGGGTATCGGCGAGGACCATTCGCAACCGTCTCCATGAAGCTGGGCTACGGTCCCGCACACCGTTAGGCCGTCTTCCGCTCACGCCCCAACATCGTGCAGCCCGCCTCCAGTGGTGTCGCGACAGGCGTGAATGGAGGGACGAATGGAGACGTGTCGTCTTCAGCGATGAGAGTCGCTTCTGCCTTGGTGCCAATGATGGTCGTATGCGTGTTTGGCGCCGTGCAGGTGAGCGCCACAATCAGGACTGCATACGACCGAGGCACACAGGGCCAACACCCGGCATCATGGTGTGGGGAGCGATCTCCTACACTGGCCGTACACCACTGGTGATCGTCGAGGGGACACTGAATAGTGCACGGTACATCCAAACCGTCATCGAACCCATCGTTCTACCATTCCTAGACCGGCAAGGGAACTTGCTGTTCCAACAGGACAATGCACGTCCGCATGTATCCCGTGCCACCCAACGTGCTCTAGGAGGTGTAAGTCAACTACCCTGGCCAGCAAGATCTCCGGATCTGTCCCCCATTGAGCATGTTTGGGACTGGATGAAGCGTCGTCTCACGCGGTCTGCACGTCCAGCACGAACGCTGGTCCAACTGAGGCGCCAGGTGGAAATGGCATGGCAAGCCGTTCCACAGGACTACATCCAGCATCTCTACGATCGTCTCCATGGGAGAATAGCAGCCTGCATTGCTGCGAAAGGTGGATATACACTGTACTAGTGCCGACATTGTGCATGCTCTGTTGCCTGTGTCTATGTGCCTGTGGTTCTGTCACCGTGATCATGTGATGTATCTGACCCCAGAAATGTGTCAATAAAGTTTCCCCTTCCTGGGACAATGAATTCACGGTGTTCTTATTTCAATTTCCAGGAGTGTAGTTTTGGAGATTAGCGTGCTCAAAGAGACGAACAGACAGACACGACGGTTTTACAGTTTTATTGTTAGTGTAGAACATATATATAGAGAAAATGTTTCTGAAATTTCTGACATGCACATTTGTGTCACACTATTTAATCGCACAGGAGCCGCGAACAACTCCAGCAGCGGCAAGGCCGGCGGCGGGCGACAGCGTAAGAAGCACCAGCTGCAGCAACTGCTGCGACGCGAGTCCGATGGAGAGGTTATCCGCCGCCAGCGGCTGGAGGAGGAGGGGGAGGATGAGGGAGAGGGAGAGGGGGAGGCGGGCGACGCGGGGGCGGCGGCGGCGGCCGGCGGCCAGGTGGAGGCGCCGCCCCTCATCTGCCCCCGCGGCGCCATGGTGGCGCAGCCGCTCGTCGTCGCCGTCACCCTCACCGGCCTCGTGCTGCTCTTCGCGGTGCTCGGCTGTGGCTTCCGCATGCTCTGCCAACAGAGGTGAGGCCACATGTACGGTCGAATCGCGCTCGACATCCTAACCTACCCCACCAAATCAGTTTGTTGCTGATTAATAAATGAGTTAGCAATACTACATAACCGTTTCGAATTACACTGAAGTACCAAAGAAACTGGTATAAGCACATGTATTCAAATACAGAGATATGTAAACAGGCAGAACACGGCGCTGCGGTCGCCTACGCCTATACAAGACAACAAGTGTCTGGCCCAGTTGTTAGATCGGTTACTGCTGCAACAGTGATAGGTTATCAAGGTTAAAGTGAATTTGAATGTGGTGTTATAGTCGGCGCACGAGCGATGCGACTCAGCGTCTCCGAGGTAGCGATGAAGTGGGGATTTTCCCTTACGAACATTTCACGAGTGTACCGTGAATATCAGGAATCCGGTAAAACGTCAAGTCTTCGACATCGCTGCGGCCGGAAGAAGATCCTGCAAGCACGGGAAGAGAACCGTTAAACGTGACAGAACTGCAACCCTTCCGCAAATTGCTGCAGATTTCAATCCTGGGCCATCAATAACTGTCAACGTGCGAACCATTCATCAATATGGGCTTTTGGAACCGAAGGCCTACTCGTGTACCCTTGATGACTGCACGACACAAAGCTTTACGTCTCGTCTGGGCGCGTCAACACCGACATTGGACTGTTGACGACTGTAAACATGTTGCCTGGTCAGACGAGTCTCGTTTCAAATTGTATCGACCAGATGGACGTGTACGGGTATGGAGACAACTTCGTGAATCCATGGTCCCTGCTTGTCAGCAGAGGACGGTTGAAGCTGGTGGAGCCTCTGTAATGGTGTGGGGTGTGTGCAATTGGAGTGATATGGGACCCCTGATATATCTAGATACGACTCTGGCAGGTGACATGTACGTGAGCATCCTGTCTGATCACCTGCGTTCATTCATGTCCATTGGGCAATTCTAACGGGACAATGCGACACCCCACACGTCCAGAATTGCTACAGAATGGCTCCAGGAACACTCTTCTGAGTTTAAACACTTCCGCTGGCCACCAGATTCTCAGATATGAACATAATTAGCGTATCTGGGATGTCTTGCAACGTGCTGTTCAGAAGAGATCTCGACCCCCTTGTACTCTTACGGATTTATGTACAGCCCTGAAAGAGTCATGGTGTCAATTCCCTCCAGCACTACTTCAAACAATAGTCGAGTTCATACCAAGTCATGCTGCGGCACTTCTGTGTGCTCTGAGGGCCCTACACGATATTAGGCAGTTGTGTCAGCTTTTCTTTTTGGCTCTTCAGTGTGTATGCACAGTACATGCTACAGAAGTAGTCGGAAATTGGATAAAGTTTTTCGTGGATGACGCGGTCATATAGGGTGTTTCACATAAATCCTATTACAGGTTTCTGAGGGTAATATAGGGGACTTAGTAGATAATGTACTCTGTCCAGGAATATATCATTTCGGTGTAAAGTAAGTCTGAAGATCAGATCACTTTCAAATCTCCCACTTCACCGTAGCACGTACCAGTGACAATAAGCTCTGACCCAAGTGATCTAGTGGAGCCTGTAACTTGCACAGTGTATCGAGTACTTGTTCTTGGGTTCTCTTCGGCGTAACGAAAGACATCCTCTTCAAAGTCGAAAGCATAGTGCATATGTAGACCACTCGTAGACAGTGCTAGTCACGAACATACCACTTCCTCACAATCATTGTTATAGAAGGACGTAAACGTTGTGGCATATCAAAATGGCAACAGGATCTGACGACGGCGTCCTTTTCTCAGTATGTGTGTGTACCATGATGCAGGAGTTTTGAAAGTTAAGTGATCTTCAGACTTATTTTATATCCAAACAGCACTGTGCTGCACATAGTTTCAGCAGGGAGACTATGGCAGTTCTACCTCAAATGGAAACTTTGTTCTATTGTGTAAAGAAACCAGCCAGTTGCCCTAATCTAATTTAATGATCCTTATCTAAACAAACCAGTCTCCTTAGCATATGTTTTGTATACTTTAGATGCGATTAATGGTAATAACTTTCAAGATAATTGAAATTAATGGTTCATAACTGTCATGATAATGACCATACTTTACAGGCAAGATGGCGGCTTGTGTTCACATTTACCTAGGTGTCATCAAAACGATGGTAATTCATGACTCAAAAATGGCGTCTCCCCTCTCCCACAGTTGCAGTGTGCCCCTATTGGTCCTCCTGCCACCGCTTCCCCACCCACCTTAGCAACATCCTGAAAGTGTCAGTCTTTACCTCGCACGAGCAGCAGCAGCACCACTGTCTAGAAGTGTCTGAGATCATCCACTGCCTCCAATGGGAATAAAAGGAAAAAACAGTTTCATTTGAATATAAGTATTAATTCCTTCATCTCTTGCATTATTATTATTATTATTATTATTATTATTATTACTTGTCATTTAGAAATGTTTTCTTTCTCTGATAGTGCAGCTTATTCCTCCTGATAATGTAGTCAACCAGACTGATTCATTTTTACATGCAATTGAGCTACCCAAAAATATGTGCTAGGGCTTTATTGTTGTTAATAAAAGGATCAGGCGACAGTTTTATATATTTAATAATTTTTCTGATTTATTCACTAGATATACAATAATTCTTCAGTACAGAGATACATGGCATTAACTACTACTATAAAGATGTAAGTATTTCTTTGGTGGATACGCACAGCTGTAGGAGTGCTTGGTCCAACCTGCGCAGTATTCACACAACAGCACTGAGAAAATCTAAAAACAATAAATATGTTAGACAATCATAGTAGTATTCACACACACACACACACACACACACACACACACACACACACACACACAAACACAGACTGTAACCTCCCAACAGATTATTTCGGAACCTCGCAATAAAAATGTGACTAAGTCCCAATGAAAATGTGACTCATATATAACCTTTCAATAATTAATTGACTGTGAATCTAAACTGGTAAATCTAGACGTGAGCAATGCTGCGTCATGAGCCTGAAAAGTCATTCTGAATAAACTGAAGATTCTTACCTCAATGAAGCCGCCAGATAACGCATATATATCTGCTCCCATAAAAAAATTTTCTGGCACAGCTCAGTGCAATGCTGGCCGCTAGATTTTGTTATGTACGGAAAACAACTGATTTTATTTACGATAGTTGGCATGATTGTGGATAGGATAAATTAGTAAAAAAAAATTTAAATTCAGATGGATGACTGTCAAAAGTTATCTTTATAAGGAACATTATTATTCAAAGATTTTTTGAAAACTTTTACGTAGGACTTTGATATAACAATAGTACAAAAACAGTTGTTGCAATAAATAATAATAATTTTTGCTTTTACCTTATACTACATCGCTCAGGTACCGCCATCGTTCTCCACGACCGGCCTTGGTAATTCCATATAGCATATAAGCGCTCTCTGTGAGCTATACAACTCGATAATTGCTCTCTAAGAACGACCTGACCCAACCGGCCGACTGCGAGCTACTACTACTACTGCTGGTGACACTGCTCTCTGCATACATCTCGCTGCATACATATCGCAGGCAGTGCGTGAGCAATCCATCGAAGTTGCATCTGCTCGAGTGCGCTAGCAGTAAATTCCTTAGTCACGAACCTCTTACAAAACACACACACACACACACACACACACACACACACACAGAGAGAGAGAGAGAGAGAGAGAGAGAGGGAGAGAGAGAGAGAGAGAACTCATCATCAGAAAAATCTGCCATACACCCTCAGACAGTCAGCTGCTTCCCGTTAACAGCGCAGCATACTACTAGTTACAACGACAGAATCATCATAACTAGATTTCAGCTATACAGCAACGTATGAGTACATACACACACTAAGTTCACAATACATACCGCCATAAATGCGAGCTCCACTTGCCTCTGTCTCCAGCAGAAGAAGAACAAGTAAACTGCTGACATTTCATCACTCGGTGGTCGTGGTGGCTGGCTGATCACTACTCAGACCATTCTCGCTGTGGGATCTGTTAATATTCCGCTGGTGGGGGAGGGGGGGGGGGGGAGGTGACAGCTAGAATCATATTTTACCAATACAGGCTCCCCAATCACCACGTATTCAACCATACAGAGGAGAGAACCTTGAGTCATATTTTTTCAGTCAATTAGAGCAGAGAATGTTCACATCGTCTGTCATATCAGGACAGGTGGATGTCAACGCAACTACAGCTAAGATAGTAACAGGTTACTGTATAGTGCTGTGATATAGATCAGACCCAAACATAAATTGTCTGTGGGCCTAGACCTTCTTTTACAGAGAAGGTCCAGTGTGATACAAATACCGTCTGGAAGAGCAGACACAGTTGGCGCTGATGTAGTGAGTTCTATGTCTCATAAATAATAAATTTCATACCAGACAATGTCTGCCAGAGCAGACGCTGCTTCACAGTGAAGTTCTGTGTCCTACATAATAAACTTCTGTACCAGACACAGCTGGCACTGTACAGTACTGTGCACTATGTGATAAATATTGGTGCCACATAACATTTACCAGAGCAGATGCTGCACCATAGCAGAGTATACACACTGCCAGATGGTACATCTGGAAAGACGAAGACGATTTTGATCCGATGAGACATACGCCACCTGGTGGGTAGTAGATGTACTGAAAATGGTTTCAAAGTTGTCCACCAGCAGATAGCATACTGACATGGCTACCAGGGTGCGACCTGTGTCTACCCTTTAGTTGGGAATGCTCACAGCCAGAAGGCTCAGCGTAGTGCAGATGTGTGAAGCAAACAGGCAACCAGCCATGGACATGCACTCCTGCTTCCTACAGGCAAGTGAGCAAGTTGGGAAAGGTCAAAGTGTGGCCTTGCACGTGACAGGATGGTCCTTTCAGAGAATTGCCACACAAGTTTGATGTGATGCGTCAGTTGTACGATGATGTTGGTGTCAGTGGTCAAGTGTGAACATTCTTACACCCTAGATAAGGTTCTGGAGGTCCACATAGCACAGGCGCCCGCCAGTAGGGGCAGAAGTGGCAGACTGCACAGCTAGCACAGCACAGATAAGAGTGTTTGGTAGCCTATACATGTCAATACAAACTGCTAAAAACCAGTTATTAGCAGTGGGACTACAGGCACACATACTTATATTCCATCTTCCACTCACATTGCACCATCGACCTGTATGGCTCGACTGATGCCATCTGAGGATCACTTGGAAGATGGAATGTCGCGTTATGGTCTTCAGCAATGAAAGCAGATTCTGCCTGCACACAATTGGTGGTCGTTTGTGTCTACAACGTACACATGGTGAACACTGTCTCATAGAGAGCATTCGTCCAAGTAACAATGGCGCCACCCAGGCTTTATAGTCTGGAGAGCAATAAGCTACAACTCTCGTCCACCTTCTCGAGAGGAGCTGTTCTTTTGCCATTCTTGTGCAGAAAGGTGATATGTTGTTCCAACGGGATAATACTTGTGCACACAGTGCCTGTGAAACTCAACGTGCCCTGTATGACAAGCAGTAACTTCCCTGGCCAGAAAGATGACCGGAACTGTCTGCAATTGAGCACATGTGGGACAAGATGTGATGAAAGTGGCTAATGTTACTCGTCAACCAACAACTCTTGCAGAAGTATGTGAACAGGTCGAGCAGGTGTGGCATAATTTATCCCAGCACAGTATTCGCCATCTCTACGATCGCCTAGATGCCAGAGTCAGTGCCACTAACATGGGTTCAAAATGGCTCTGAGCACTATGCGACTTAACTTCTGAGGTCATCAGTCGCCTAGAACTTAGAACTACTCAAACCTAACTAACCTAAGGACATCACACACATCCATGCCCGAGCAGGATTCGAATCTGCGACCGTAGCGGTCGCTCGGCTCCAGACTGCAGCGCCAGAATCGCACGGCCACTCCGGCCGGCACTAACATGGGTGTTTCACCAAAGGTCGATATCTAGTATCACAGAACCGCTTGTGCTATTGATCTGTAAACGAAATCATTCCATGTTCTCCATAAGCACTGTTGCAAGAATAAATCTTCAGTGGATTGGAAAGCTCTAAAAGTGTGTTCTAATTTCTTTCTGGCAGTGTGTAATGAATATTGTGATAGACGATATCCACCAAACCACAGCGATACAGGCAGAGCAGAATCCTAAATGATTTTTTGAACCTTCTGCTGGAACAGGCGAATCTTCATAGACTGAGCTATCTGGATCCCACTTCTATACTCATGTTCAGTAAAAAAAGAACACTTTGAAAGACTAGAGATAGGACGTTCATATTCACAGTACATATACATTAGCACGTTCTGCAGAAATGATTAGCATTTCGGTTACCTCAATTCAGCACGTGTCCTGTTGCCTAGTAGGCACAGGGTCTGCTATGGTTCCTGGTAACTTGTTCCATGCATGATGGCATCAATGTGTATAAGCTGGTATAGCCATGCATGTTGCATTCACCTGGTTCCAAAGTCCATCTGTGTTGGTTGGCAATGGGTCACAACACTGCACCTGTCGTTTCACCTCATCCCACACATTTTTGCCTAGCGACAAATCTGCTGATCTGGCGGACCAGATCAAAAAGTTGGCATCCCGTGACACCAAGGAAGGAAGTGTTCGTGCAGCAACATGTGGTCGTGCACCGTCTTGATGAGAGATGGCGTCCAGGGTGTTGTGCAAGAAGGGTATGGCTGCGGGTCACAGGATGTCATTCACGTAGGTCACGCTCGTCACAGTGCCCTGGACACGCACCAAATGTGATTTGTGGTCACACCCAGTAGCACCCCACACCATATGGCTTTGAGTTGGCGCTGTATGTTTCGTGCAAATGCAGCCGCTGTGATGACGCTCTCCCTGTCTGTGGCGAACCAAAATGTGGCCATCATTTTCAAACAAACAGAACCTGGATTAGTCCAAAGACACTATAGGGTGCCATTCTTGTCCGCAGTGACGTCGTTCCGTATACCATTCCCGTTTAGTATGTTTCTGCACATTCGTCAAAAGCTGGCGGAGAAGTGGACAACGCGCGTGTAACCGATGCCGTAATAAACGGCAACAGACTGTCACTCCTGATAGTGTACGATGTGTTACACTGTTCCACTGCTGAGCTAGAGCCAGGGAGGCTGCAAATCTCTCTTGCAATTCCATTTGCATAAGTTGTCGATCTTCTCAGGGGGTGGTCTGGGTGGTATGATCTGACCCATGTTGTTGTGTTCTATGGCCTTGGGTGAACCATTCTGGACATACCCGTTGCACTGCCGAAACACTTCGACCCACAGGAGCAGCAATTTCCCAGATGGATGAACCACATTCTCTCATGTCAATAATGCGCCCTTTTTCAAACTCACTGATTTGATGATACGGTTCGCCCATACATTTGCGAGGCATCCTACACATCTGCTCAAGTCACATTGATCAGTTACCTCCGGTTTACAGCGACAACGAGAGACGCAGTTATCGAAGTTGAGCTTGAACCCGTGGGCCAACGTAGTTCAAATGTTAATCATTTCTGCACAGCATTTTAACGTAAATGTCCTGCAAATATGAACGTCGTAGCTCTAGTCGTTCAAGATACACTGTTTCCTCTGAACGTCAGTGTATTTATACAAATGTGCATCTTGGCAACAAGGTAGCCCCTTTCTTAACTCTTCGCTGCGCATGTGATCCTTAACGAATGCACCAGCCATATTCAGCTCTGAAGAAGGCGATAAAGTCAGTGTTGTTGTTTTTCAGTTGATCATGTCTCTCTGTATAACGAAATGCAGGCACTTTGTACCACACAGTGACTAGCGGTCAGTGCATCTCCAGCACTTCGCAGTCTGTACACCTCTAAAAAAAATACGCCCTCCGCCTGCCGTCATAAGTACACAAAGGCCAGAGCTATGTTATAGGACCAGGTCGCCGGTGTAAACATAGTGGAGCATGAGCCAGCCAGCTGTACAGTCATGCAAGCCTACTGTGACGTGCAAGGATAAATCGGATATGAGGTTTACAGATGAAGGTAATGCAGGTCACCTAGTAATTGCTTGGTCATACGCTTACCACACAGCTCATGTCAGAAAATGGGAGACGTATGCACTTAACCAACACCGGTTCGAAAAACATATTCAATAACTGTCTTACATTCTGTCTCCACAGGGAACACATGTGACAAGATTTGCATACTCGCCATTGAAAACGATTGTTGTCTGGGGGGGTAAGAGAATAAGTCAAGTGCATAAATCAGTTTTAAAAAAACGTTTACTGGTCACTCAAGAGTGATTTCACATCATTTGTAGCAGGCAGAAAAAACATTGTTTTTTTTTTTTCCTCCCTCTTCTTTTTGTTCTCATTACGTCTTCTTGACCTGGTGGATAGCTAGACAGCCATACGGCTTGAGATCTTGTACTGAGGTGCATCGGAATATTCTCCTCATCCAACACACCTTGCCACTGCCTTTGATGCAAACTACACTATCGATGTGATAGAAATTCCGAAACGCCGTCAGCACACGCGCCAAAGGCAAGCCTGGCTCGTACCAGTCCTTTGGATGGTGATTTCGCTTTAGCCATAATATTGTCCTCTGCCTTTTAGCATATTTAATGGATTCAGCAGTTTCCTTAGGGACATTGTCCAACGATGACTCATTCTATACGAACATCAACATGACAACCCTTAATGGTGTCATTCTGCTTCAAGTGTCTGTAACTACGATAAGCGCTAAACGTCAGTGTGGTCAGTATGCATGCAGATACATCGTCTGTTCCATAATAGGAGGGGCGAAACACATGTGGTGTATTACTCCAGTCCAGCTGTAACCAACCATACGGGTAGAATTCACTATTTAAAAACACCTTAACATTTGGTAGTTTACATTTGTCGAATATAATCGAATCTTCCTTCAAACAGTGCCAATGTAATGATCCAAGCTACTTCTACCTAAAAAAATTGCCTGAACTGCCGTAGACCGCCATGAGATGGTTGGAAGAGCTGGATATTCACACAGAGCAGAGGAATTCAGTACCAGCAGGAATCTTCAGCACCCTACATCCAATACTGAAACATGCTCCAGATGTACTTCTCCAGCACTGTTTTATTGTCTTCAGGGTTAAATTCCCCCTGAACTTAAGAATTATTACCTGTCACACTTCTCACAAAAATCAGTGTTTCGATTGCATAGTGACTCACGACATTGCTTCAAAGCATCCCATAAGTATCTTAAGTGGTGACACACACTAAAACTGTCTTATTCGCTTTTCGGTCCATGAACCATACTGCATTCTGCAAACAATTCACATCAGAAGTAGCAACGGAAACTTATGTTTTGAGGGTTGTTATGACTCCCAAATTGTGTATGTGGTCAATTTCGATGGCATTCACTTCATACCTTGTTTCTTGAAAAAAGAAATGTGAATGCTTTGCGCGTGAGTTGCAGAGTTTGTGCAGGGTCTCCATCCTTCTTTATACATCGCCCTTCTACAGAAAGGAAACTGTTGCTTGAATCTGCCGGCCGCTGTGGCCGAGCGGTTCTAGGCGCTTCAGTCTGGAATCACGCGACCGCTACGGTCGCAGGTTCGAATCCTTCCTTGGGCATGGATGTGTCTGATGTCCTTGGGTTTGTTAGGTTTAAGTAGTTCTACGTTCTAGGGGACTGATGACCTCAGATGTTAAGTCCCATAGTGCTCAGAGCCATTTCAATCCATTTGCTTGAAACTGTCAGTGTATCCTGGTGTTGACTCGAAATTCGTATTTCATCATTACAAAAGGCCATGGGAAATATTGAACTGAGACTTTTATATCGAACAATGTCATTGTGCGCTTTCATTTCTATCGTACTAAGATATTTGTAAACCTCCAGTGCAGTCGCGGCTCGCAAGTATGCATTCTAGGTGTTCATAAATTTTTAAGTTCAGATAAATATGAGAGTGTGAAATTAATAGAATCTGCAGTATAACAGTTATGCTTATCAACATATTTACACATCTTCATCCACCATCAGTAATAATAATAACAGTAATGATAATAATAATAGTAATAAATAATAATAATATTCATAACTTGTCTGAAAAAATAAGAATTGGTTTTGTGGAATTTTGTTGCTGTGTACTTAATTAAGTACTGTTTATGTTACGCACGAAATAATTTTTACGCTTTCACTACTCTCCATTTCGCATTTTTGTGTAAGTGGAAGTTTTTGTGCTTTTTTTATTTATTTATTTTTTTTTTTTTTTTGGACAAATGTACAAGATCCCTAATACACGTTAACAGATTAACTTCCAGGCTGAAGATCAGACATCCTTACTTTGCACCCATACAACAACTTACTCTTTGTTAAATGTCAGCTTGTAGTCATGCTTATTTGGTTTCGTCACTTTCTCAGACAACGGATCTGGCCTGAGAGACCCTAGTTCCTCTGCAGCTAACTTTTCCTAGTAATTTTCTTTCCTGTTGGCACTTAAAACGGATTCAGCAGAGTTCATGTTGACACTCTACAGGAAATCCGATTCCTGCACAGTAATCAAGCAACCCCAAACACAAACTGCCGTTTGTGTAAATGAATACAGACATACTTACATTAATACTTGTCCCACAGTATGAATACGACATTCATAATGACGTGGAACGTGTCATTTTAACATAAGTTTTCTTTACATAAAATAATAATATATTTTTACAGTTTGTACTTCATATCTAAAAATTCATCACTTGAGTAGAAGGAGTTGTCATTTAGAGATTCTATTAATTTGTTTTTAAATTTTTTTGGCTATCCGTTAGACTTTTAATGCTGCTTGGCAAATGACCAAAGATTTTTGTGCAGCATAGTTCATCCCTTTCTGTGGCAAAGTCAAATTTAACCCAGAATAGTGGAGATCATCCTTTCTTCTAGTGTTGTAGCTACGCACTTCGCTATTATTTTTGCTTTGCGATGGGTTTTTAATAACAAATTTCTTAAGTGAATATATGTATTGCGAAGGTACTGTGAATATCCCCAGTTCTTTAAATAAATGTCTGCAAGGTGATCTTGGGTGGGCTCCAAGTATTATTCTGATTACACGCTTTTGTGCAATGAAAACTTTTTCTCTTAATGATGACTTACCCCAAAATATGATGCCATATAAAATCAGTGAATGAAAATAGGCATTTCAGGCTAATTTACTGAGATGTCTACCACCAAAATTTGCAATACACTAATAGCATAAGTAGCAGAACCTAACAGTTTCAGTAGATCATCAATGTGTTTCTTCCAATTCAATTTCTCATCAGTGCACACACCCAGATATTTTGAATATTCTGCCTTAGCAACATATTTGTGTTCATAGTCTGTATTTATCAATGGTGTTATCCCATTTACTGTACAGAGTTGTATATACTGTGTTTTCTCAATATTTAGTGAGAGTCCATTTGCAGAGAACCACTTAATAATTTTCTGAAAGACGTTATTTACAATTTTCGCAGCTGACTCTTGTTTGTTGGGTGTGATTACTATACTTCTTTCATCAGCAAACAGAACTAGCTTTGCATCTTCATGAATATACAGTGGCAAGTCATAAATATATTTTAAAACAATAAGGGACCCAAGACCGAACCCTGTGACATACCATTCTTGATAACTCCCCAGTTAGAGAATTCTCACGATTTTAGCAGACTAATTGTTAATTTCAACCTTCTGCATCCTTTCGCTTAAATATGAATTAAACCATCTGTGCACTGACCCACTCGTACCACAATACTAAAGCTTATCTAAAAGAATTTCATGTTTCACACAATCAAAAGCCTTTGAGGGATCAGAAAATATCCCAATGGGTGATGTTTGGTTAGTCAGTGCATTTAATATTTGATTAATAAAAGAATATAATGCATCTTCTGTTGAAACACCTTTCTGAAAACCGAACTGACATTTTGTTAGTACTTCATTTTTACAAATATGTGATTCTACTCTTGAATACATTACTTGTTCAAGAATTTTGGGTAAAGTTGTCAGAAGTGAGTTTGGGCAGTAGCTGTTAGCATCTGACCTATCCCCTTTCTTATGCAATGGTTTAACAATTGCGTATTTCAGTCAATTGGGAAAAATGCCCTGTTTCAGTGAGGTACTACATATGTGGCTGAGAATCCTTCTTATCTGTTGGGAACAAGCTTTTAGCACTCTGTGAGAAATGCCATCAATTCCATGTGAGCTTTTACTTTAGAGTTAATTTATTATTTTCCAAATTTCAGTAGGAGAGGCGGGTTGAATTTCAATTCTATCAAATTGCTTAGGTATTGCCTCTTCCATATACTGCCTTGCATTTTCTAATGAATAGCTGGATCCCATTTTCTCTACAAAATTCCAGTGAATATCAGACGAACCAGTGTGACAGCTTTTCGTGAATGTTCATATATATGTACAATGTGTGCTTACAGTACAGATAAACCTGACCCACCATTAGATCAACAGGTGTCAGAAGTATAAAGAAATGCTATAGTTTCACAATCGACAATGATGTGCTTTATGCTTCTCTGTTAGAAATAAGACATACACATGTCACTGTTTTTGGCAATTCAACTCCTAAGGAGGTGAAATAAAGACAGACTGATTAGCTGACTCTTCATAGCCCAGCCCAAACCGCTGAGGATAGAAACTAGAGGTTTGGAGAGGGTGTGGATCTTATGGTGAGGTATCGTTTAGGAAGGGATTGTCCGAAAATCCACTCCTTAGAGTGTGAACAGATTTTTCGAAAGTACGTCCCTATTAAGGGAATTTTGAAGCTAAAACTATGGAAACTAGTGTTTGATTTCTCAGTCATCAAATAAAAAACATGAGTTTCAGCATTTTTGGAAATTCAACCATTAAGGGGGTGAAACAGTGGGTGAAAGTTTTTTTGAAAATAAATAATTACTACGAACTAGTAAAGGATTTTTAAGGCTACATCTATGAGAACTGGTACTTGACTCCTTGGTTAGAAATAAAAAAAAAATACATATGTCAGTGTTTCTGGAAATTCAGCCCCTAAGGAATTGCAATAGGGGATGAAAATATTTCGTTACATTAAAATAACGTAAAGCTAAATTTATGAACATTGGTATTTCACATCTCGGTTAGATACAAAGAAATATTTGTTAGGAGCTGAAAGTTGCTATGGAAATATCTCCACAAGAACGCGAAAGGCATGATTAACATAAACTTTGGACTCCAGCTACCAGAATCGCTTTTTGATCAGAAGTACATTCGGAAAAGACCTTGTTTGTATGGCTTTTAATAAGCGTGAAAAGCTTAGAAGGTGTTGCAATTTGTTAACAACATAAAAATTCGATTAAATAAAAACAAAACACAAAAGATCTCTGCAGGCTATACGACTACGCGAGCGAAGCAGTGGACGCTAAGCTGGTTCTACTATATAGTGAGTGAGTTGGCTTATCTGAGGGACGTGCCGCCTGGCGGGATTTGTACCAAGCAAACTGGGTACAAGTCTGCTGCAGAGTGCTACCACCTGGTGGCATTAACGTAAGCTTGAAGTTAAGTTGTAAAGGCAAGTTGTTCACACCGTGAACCGTACACTTGTCAAGTTGGTAGTCATTTGGCCCGTATGGCAATTACGTCACGCCAGTTGCGAATGTGCAAAAGCTCCTTAAATCTTGGACTACGGAAGGTGTGCTCGCGACCCTCATGCCAAGTTTTACCGAGTCTAGAGGAGCAATGTACTACAGCGCGGTAGATTTAGTGCCCTGTATTTGAGATTGCCGCATCTACATTAGGTTTAAAAGAATTCAAAGGAAAACAACCAATAAATCCGCAAGGTGTCAAAAGTTAAGGTGTTCATGTGCTCTTACGCGCTAACCGCCATGCTCCAGTGTTATCGCACTGTGCTTCAGTTGCAAAGTGATGTACTGACGACTGTGTGATGCACACTTAGACATCACGTCCCTATTCCTTCAGGTGGGGGCGTCTAACTACCTCTTCATCACAAAATCAACTGAGTTTCATCCCTGTTCTTGAATATTAATCTCAACGAAGTGTAATGTCCGGACAGTCACTGGAAGATACATGGGGTTCTGCGGAAACAACGATCTTATATTCTGGGCCTAGTATAGGGTAGAACCTGTAGGTACTATAAAACACCTGGTCAGTCTAGTATGAATTCATTGCAGTATTACACTTGGCTCAGATTACGCTTACTGGTAATATGTCCACAAGTTCTGTGACTCATAAAATGTATTGGATTTCTTCTATAAAACCTTATTCCTTGAGAAAACATGTAGTGACCCTACTGAAGCGTTCTGGGTAAAGTATATTGTCTGCTCTGCTTTTGTATATCTCTGCTTTCAATGTGCTGACATTTGTGCATAAATCAGAAATTTTTACAAATCATTTTAGAAACGCATTTTGATCGTCAGTATCGAATGAGCCAGGGTATATTTCCAAAACTTCACCACTTACTAGATATAATTTATTTTTCGTTTCTGTAATTTTTGGAATACTGCTATACATTGCAAGATTGACCAGTGCAATACTCCAGTCCCTGGTGCTCAGATCAATTAGTGGGAGGTAATTCGCATTTAATATCATGAGTAACTTAGAAGTAGATATCATCGGAGTATGAAGCAACTTAAATCACTTAATAAAAGCAAGTATTCCATTCCAGACAATATACCAATTAGGTTCTTTTCAGAGTGTGCTGATGCAGTAGCTCCATACTTAACAATTATATACAACCATTCACTCGACAAAAGATCTGTGCCCAGAGACTGGAAAGTAGCACAGGTCACATCAATATTCAAGACAGGCAATAGGAGTAATCCACTCAATTAAAACCTGTATCATTAACGTCAATATGCAGCAGTATTTTGAAACATATATTGTATTAGAGAATGGTGTGATGTGACACAGTCAACATGGAGTTAGAAAACAACATTGTTGTGAAACACAAGTAGCTCTTTACTCATATGTAATATTGATTTCAAATTGATTCCGTATTTCTAGATTTCCAGAAGGCATTTGACACTATAACATACAAGCAGCTTGTAATCAAATTGCGTGCTTATGGAATATCGTCTCAGTAATGCTACTGGATTCACGATTTCCCGTCAGAGACGTGACAGTTCATAGTGAATGATGGAAAGATTGCGAGTAAAACAGAAGTGATTTCTGGCATTCACGAAGGTAGTATTGTAAGCCTACTGTTGTTCCTCATCTATATAAACAATTTAGGAGACAGTTTGAGCAGATGATGCTGACGTTTATCGTCTAGTAAAACCATCAAAAGATCAAAAAAAATTGCAAGAAGATTTAGAAAAGATATCTGTATGATGCTAAAATTTGCAGTTGACCCTTAATAATGGAAAATGTGAGATCATCCACACGAGCGTTAATCCCGTAAACTTCAGTTTCACGATAAACCAGTCTAACATGAATGCTGTAAATTCAACTAAATGCCTAGGAATTACAATTACGAACAACTTTAATTGGAAAAAATACATAAAACATGTTGTGGGGAAGGTGAACCAAAGATTGAGAGAGACTGCCAATACTACACTTGTCCATTCCCTCTTGCAGTACTGCTGTGAGGTGTGTGATCCTTACCAGATAAGATTAATGGAGTACATCGAGGAAGCCCAAAGAAGAACGCACGTTTTGTATTGTCGATAACCAGGACAGAGAGTGTCATGGACATGATACAGTATTTGGGGTGTACATTATTAAAACAAAGGCTTTTGTCGTTGCAGTGGCATCTTCTCACGAAATTTCATTCACTAACTTTCTCCTCCAAATGCGAAAATATTTTGTTGACACCGACCTACATAGGAAGAAACGATCGTCATAACAAAACAACGGAAATCAGAGTTCGCACGGAACGAAACAAGTCTGCGTTTTTTCCACCCTCTGTTCGAAAGTGGAATAATAGAGAATTATTCGTGGAGTAACAGTGAATTATTGCGAAGGTGATTCGATGAACCCTCTTCCAGACGCTTAAGTGTGATTTGCAGAGTATCCATGTAGATTCAGATGCAGATCATTGTTTCAAAGCGAAAGTATTCATTACAACCACATATCAACGAATACACTAATGTGTATGCAGTTTGTTTTTATCCGCTAAAGTAATGGCACAGCTCTACTGGTGGATGTAAATCACCATATGAGTCGAAGTAGTACACATTATTCCTGTACTTCTTAACATACTCAAACCACTTAGTCTGGCAACATCTGGGTTCCCAACGCCACATTCTCTACATTTCAGCATTGTCTTTGGAAATGTATTCCTCATAAACACTCCTCATAATCTTGAGATGCGGAATTTTTTGACTAATTGAAACAGATCTGTATTTGTAAGTTGTTTCTGAGATGGCATGGCTATCAGCTTTCTTCTTTTTTTTCTTATCGGCAGTCCAAGTCCTTTCCTGTATATTTTTAAATAGAGCCCATTCCCAATAGTGATAGATTCCGTATGCTTGTGAAGTCTTTCTGCTTCCTATAATTGATGTTCTGTACTCTATGCATTCTTCATCATCTGCCATATGACCACAGCGTCTCTGCCCAAAGAAGTGATGACTGATAACGCAGCAAAGCCTGGAATTAAAAACAGGATAACTCCACCTGATGCCTTAGGTGTTGGTAGAACTCTAGATATTTTAAGCCGTCTTCTTGTTCTTATTCCTTTCTGCTTTCTGTTTCAGAACAGTTTTAGCCACTGACAACTATGACAAACATCTTAAAGGTTTCTTCTTCAGGTCTTGTAGTGGATGACAAGAAGCTTTCATAATTGTTTGCACCCAACTGATGTTTGGCATGCATTGCTTTATCAGATATGAACGCTGCAATATACACTACATCTATTCATCTAAATAATTGCTTGGTTTTTTTTCGCCTGGCTTCAACCTGTGACATGACGTTCTGATAAAGTTCTATTTGCAGAGTGTTCTAAATCAGGTTCCTTACTCACCTCATCTAGCAGGTTAATGTCCTTACCATCGTGTGCCAGATGCTTTTGCAACTTTTTCCAGTTCCACAATAATGATACCCTCGTATGTGTATTTCAGTTGGAGAACTATGGAGTACACTACCTTTACCATGCATGAAGTGCATCCTATGATCTGCATTATGATACTGCATGCTTAGAGTGTTTGTGCACATTGTTATACACAATGTCTTTAGTATACACTTAGTTCTTGTGCTTTAATGGAAATCCAAGCCATTTCACTAAAGCCTTGCTCCCTCAATGCCTTGTGACTTGATCTATGAAAACACGTTGGCTTTGTAGCTTCTCTGTAATTTCTCGGCTTAGAAATCACCACAAATTCCTTCACCTTCGCCAAACTGTAACATATAAGTTCTTGAATTTCTTCATTGCACTTTGGATGCTGTAAATATCTCCGTAGATAAGTGTTCTCAAATGCTGTCTTGTATATTGAAATACGCACTGCATCACCTGCATTAAATTTATGCCTGTATGGATCCATCTTTTTAATGCCGTTGTATACTGTATTTAAAAGCTCATTATCATAGACACCAGTAAGCCTTATTGTTATAGTGTCATATCAAGAGATGTTATACAGTGCAATTATATGTGGGATAATCTTGTTCCATTGATATATTCCTCAAAGATAAAACTGAACCCACATATGGTTTTTACTGTTTTACTCAGACATTCCACAATTTTCGCCTTCATGTGAATCAGTGTCGAGTAGTGGTATATTCTGAACAAATCTATTACTGCCTTGGAACACCAGTTGTAGAATCAACCCCCATGATTGGTTTGAAGGTTGTCTGGGTAGCGATTCACTCCAGTCCACAGCAATTGTTTAAAGGCATCTGCAACTTCCTTACCAGTCATCGCCATCACAGGTATGGCCCATATGAATTTGGAATATGTCCATAAACCATGGACCTTGCCGTTGGTGGGGAGGCTTGCGTGCCTCAACGATACAGATAGTCGTACCGTAGGTGCAACCACAATGGAGGGGTATCTGTTGAGGGGCCAGACAAACGTGTGGTTCCTGAAGAGGGGCAGCAGCCTTTTCAGTAGTTGCAGGGGCAACAGTCTGGGTGATTGACTGATCTGGCCTTGTAACACTAACCAAAATGGCCTTGCTGTGCTGGTACTGCGAACGGCTGAAAGCAAAGGGAAACTACAGCCATAATTTTTCCCGAGGGAATGCAGCTTTACTATATGATTAAATGATGATGGCGTCCTCTTGGGTAAAATATTCCGGAGGTAAAATAGTCCCCCATTCGGATCTCTAGGCAGGGACTACTCAAGCGGACGTCGTTATCAGGAGAAAGAAAACACGTTCTACGGATCGGACCGTGGAACGTCAGATCCCTTAATCGGGCAGGTAGGTTAGAAAATTTAAAAAGGGAAATGGCTAGGTTAAAGTTAGATATAGTGGGAATTAGTGAAGTTTGGTGGCAGGAGAAACAAGACTTTTGGTCAGGTGAATACAGTGTTATAAATACAAAATCAAATAGGGGTAATGCAGCAGCATAGTGAACGCATTATTGTGGCCGAGATAGACACAAAGCCCACGCCTACTAAAGTAGTACAAGTTTATATGCCAACTAGCTCTGCAGATGATGATGAAATTGATGAAATGTATGATAAGATAAAAGAAATATTCAGGTAGTGAAGGGAGATGAAAATTTAATAGTCATGGGTGAATGGAATTCGAGAGTAGGAAAAGGGAGGGAAGGAAACATAGTAGGTGAATATGGATTGGGGCTAAGAAATGAAAGAGGAAGCCGCCTGGTAGAATTTTGCACAGAGCAAAATCATGAAAGTAGGTTGTTTACGTGGAAGACCCCTGGAGATACTAAAAGGTATCAGATAGGTTATGTAATCGTAAGACAGAGATTTAGGAACCAGGTTTTAAATTGTAAGACATTTCTAGAGACAGATGTGGACTCTGACCACAATCTATTGGTTATGAACTGTAGATTAAAACTGAAGAAACTGCAAAAAGGTGGGAATTTAAGGAGATGGGATGTACAGAGTTTCAGGGAGAGCATAAGGGAACAATTGACAGGATGGGGGAAAGAAATACAGTAGAAGAAGAATGGGTAGCTTTGAGGGATGAAATAGTGAAGGCAGCAGAGGATCAAATAGGTAAAAAGACGGGGGCTTGTAGAAACCCTTGGGTAACAGAAGAAATACTGAATTCAATTCATGAAAGGAGAAAATGTAAAAATGCAGTAAATGAAGCAGGCAAAAAGGAATACAAACGTCTCAAAATTGATACCGACAGGAAGTGCAAAATGGCTAAGCAGGCATGACTAGAGGACAAATGTAAGGATGTTGAGGCTTATCTCACTAGGGGTAAGATAGATACTGCCTACAGGAAAATTAAAGAGACCTTTGGAGAAAGGAGAACCACTTTCATGAATATCAAGAGCTTTGATGGAAACCCAGTTCTAAACAAAAAAGGGAAAGCAGAAAGGTGGAAGGAGTATATAGAGGGTCTATACAAGGGCGATGTACTTGAGGATAATATTATGGAAATGGAAGAGGATGTAGATGAAGATGAAATGGGAGATATTATACTGCGTGAAGAGTTTGACGGAGCACTGAAAGACCTGAGTCAAAACAAGGCCCCCAGAGTCGACAACATTCCATTAGAACTACTGACAGCCTTGGGAGAGACAGTCCTGACAAAACTCTACCATCTGGTGTGCAAGATGTATGAGACAGGCGAAATACCCTCAGACTTCAAGAAGAATATGATAATTCCAATACCAAAGAAAGCAGCTGTTGACAGATTTGAAAATTACCGAACTATGAGTTTAATAAGTCACAGCTGCAAAATACTATCACGAATTCTTTACAGACAAATGGAAAAACTGATAGAAGCCGACCTCAGGGAAGATCAGTTTGGATTCCGTAGAAATGTTGGAACACATGAGGCAATACTGACCCTACGACTTATCTTAGAAGCATTTGTAGACTTAGAGAAAGCTTTTTACGATGTTGACTGGAATACTCTCTTTCAAATTCTGAAGGTAGCAGGGGTAAAATACAGGGAGCGAAAGGCTATTTACAATTTGTACAGAAACCAGATGGCAGTTATAAGAGTCAGGGGGTATGAAAGGGAAGCATTGGTTGGGAAGGGAGTGAAACAGGGTTGTAGCCTATCCCCAATGTTATTCAATCTGTATATTGAGCAAGCAATAAAGGAAACAAAAAAAAAGTTCGGAGTAAGTATTAAAATCCATGGAGAAGAAATAAAAACTTTGAGGTTCGCCGATGACATTGTAATTCTGTCAGAGACAGCAAAGGACTTGGAAGAGCAGTTGAACGGAATGGACAGTGTCTTAAAAGGAGGGTATAAGATGAACATCAACAAAAGCATAACGAGGATAATGGAATGCAGTTGAGTTAACTTGGGTGATGCTGAGGGAATTAGATTAGGAAATGGGACACTTAAAGTAGTAAAGGAGTTTTGCTATTTGGTGAGCAAAATAACTGATGATGGTCGAAGTAGAGAGGATATAAAATGTAGACTGGCAATGGCAAGGAAAGCGCTTCTGAAGAAGAAAAATTTGTTAACATCGGGTATAGCCTTAAATGTCAGGAAATCGTTTCTGAAAGTATTTGTATGGAATGTAGCCATGTATGGAAGTGAAACGTGGACGATAAATAGTTTAGACAAGAAGAGAAAGAAGCTTTCGAAATGTGGTGCTACAGAAGAATGCTGAAGATTAGATGGGTAGATCACATAACTAATGAGGAGGTATTGAATAGAATTGGGGAGAAGAGGAGCTTGTGGCACAACTTGACTAGCAGAAGGCATTGGTTGGTAGGACATGTTCTGAGACATCAAGGTGTGGGACGGCAGGTGGAATAATAGAATAAATGTTTTGTATTTATGCTGTTTGCCGTTCCCAACACTGGCTCTCTAACTACAATATTGGCAACCAGAAAGTGATTAGCAAAACGTGAAGCCTGTAATTAGAATTCCTAGTGCCCACTTCATCTGAGAAATACATTTATAGCTACAGCGTATAGCTCTGAGGAATTAGGAGATTGTCTGGGGTTCATAATCAAAAACCATTCTCTCTAAAATGTTCACTGTATTCTGAAAGTCACAGACCAAAAAGGATCCACACAATCCAACTACCAGAGCAGTTCAGAGTCTAATGTGCTGATGCCACTATAACTGTTCAAATTAAATGTTTAAGTGAATGCTCGCCATAATTTGATGATAATGTTCTTCAAACGCCATGCTAAATAATGGTAGAATGTCTGTCCTGCGGCGGCACGTGGAAATGCGACATATGCAAACTGAAGATAGATCATTAAAGTCATCCCAGAATTAACACTTCACTCGAAAACGATTTCATGGTTATGCGTATCCCGAGTAACTTATTACGGCATCCGAGGCTGTTTATAGCAACGATACCGACGCGACGCGACTCCCGGCGCAGGTGGTGCGCTAATCAGCGTCTGGAGAGAACTGGGGCCTTTCTCTTTTTCTCGCACAGCGTTCTTACATATAGAGCCGCAGTGCGGACAGCTAAGGGATCGCCTGATCAAATCTGCTCTCCCGACTAGCCGCTGGGCTAGTAATGCACCACTTTAAGTTATCGAATAAATCATTGCTTCCTTAGCTGATGGCCGATGAAGCTTTCAATTTAATTGTGCAATCAGCACACAAGTAAGTAATCATAATAAAAGTCTGGTGTGGCTAAGTCAAATATTTTGGGCGAGAGAATTAATTTAATTGCACTACACACAGTAGACGAGCTCTGAACTTTCTCTTTGGAGACACGCTATAGCTATAGTTTTATAGTTATTCTGTTGAAACTTCTCACATTTTCGTGATTATAGCGGATCTCCCTTCCACTTAAATTTAAACATCCTAGCTTTATTTATTCGCCTACTTAATCAATCTTGCTTCCTTAATTTCTAAGACAAAAACCAGAAAATCATGAATTTCAACTAAAATTTTAATTTGTGAGATCCAGAATACTGTTTCTACTAAATTATTATGCAAAAGGAATCTAAATATAAATTTTTTAGTTTATAGCTCATTTCTGTTGCGCCAGTGATTTTTACATAAAAACATCCAAATTTCGAAAATGGTTAAAGTTATTGAGCTGATATCCAACACAGATTGATTTTGTATTACTCCTGACATGCCAGAAACGTTTCATGTTATTTACTTCATTTTAAAGTATTGCGCAATATTTATGACGTCAGTGCTAGTTATAGCGGACTAGGCTGGCACACAATGGAAATACTGATGTGAATTTTATAAGGCGTGAGTATGCTGCTTCCCTACAAAGGGATCACCAATTTGGTACTGGAGGACAGCGTGGAGGGTAAAAATCGTAGAGGGAGACCAAGATATGAATACACTAAGCAGATTCAGAAGGATGTAGGCTGCAGTAGGTACTGGGAGATGAAGAAGCTTGCACAGGATAGAGTAGCATGGAGAGCTGCATCAAACCAGTCTCAGGACTGAGGACCACAACAACAACAACAACAACATGTATAACCATTAAAATCTAGTTAAAACCTTTATTTCCTCGTGATATTGCCTCATATCCGTGAGATCCCCTGCCATAAGTCATCCACCATGTATAATAACGTGTCTTTGTGTGAATTTTTTTTCCACTGGTTTATGGAACTCTTGGATGACAGTCTCTGGAAGTATTACATAACTCATCTTTTTCGAAGTTCTGAAAAGACTTATATGATTTCGTTATGTGAGCAGTATTTCCTGCACTAGGCAACACAGTGAACAGCCATAGATGTTCTGAGATTTCGTTAGGATCGTTGTAGTCTATGTACTCCAGCAATCGATTGTTCATTCTCCTATGTGTAATGTCAGTGCTTTTACCCACCACATGTACAGCTTCTAATGCAGGTCCAATAATAATATCCAGGTGTTTCTTGCCATTCAAGCCTTTTATTCGTTCATCTTGGATGTTGTTTAGCCTACGTGCATTATTCATACATAATATTTCATTATACACTCGTATATCTTATGGGAAAAATATGCTACAGTTCGTATTTCCATTAAACCAGGTGTTTGCTAAAACTCCTTCTCTCCAAAGTGTATTAAATACCAGATTAAATGTATAGGATGCTTTCCTAACATATACAGTTTATCCCTAGTGATGCCATACATCATATCTATTTTGCTAGCAATGTGATGGTTAGCGAAACTACTAATAGTATACCCCTCTTCTTTTCCTTCCTCCTCTTCCTCCTCCTCCTCCTCCTCCTTTTCTTGTCCTCCTCTTCTGCCTGCAAGGCTTGTGTGTTTGACTCATTTAAAACTTTGTTACTGGCCTAAACATCTCTGAGAGAGAATTATCTCGCTCCACCTGTCCTAATTTTAACTTTCATGAATAGCCTTGTGTGCCTCGGTGACTTTGCATTTTGTCGACTTGTTGCTGCATATTAACTTCGAGATTGTGCTCAACTTATACATTTTGTTCGGAAAATATCGTTAAAAACTTCTTGGACTTTAGAGGGAAGAGAGTATATAATGTTCTGAATAGGGAACTATATCCGGAACTGCACCATTTCCATTCTGCAGTCCTTTGAAAACATGTTTGTTAGATAGGTGTGCAACAGGGTAGTCATGGTGGTGGTAGTTACATAGGATTGGCTGATGTCATTTGACGTTTATCCTTCTAGCCATATTCACATGTCTGTGAGTGTTAGAGCAACATGGTTGAGAACACATTTGCAAAATACACTGACATTATCGTTCTGAATAATGAAGCTCATAGTAGTGGAAGAGTTGCTCGTCGCATTTATCAAGAGTGTCCTCCATAACTTCCGACTCAGTCACATACCATTTTCGCCACAGTTATGCTATGGTTTCGGGAAGGCGTACCTTCACCTTCCACAGGCATGACTGTGGTGCTCGAAGCAGATGCTGCACAATGGAAGTAGGAGAGGCCGTACTGCATAACACTGAAATGAAGCCATCAATGAGTATACAAGCATTTTCTTTGGCTATTAATGAGTGAAATTGTAAAACAAGTGAGGTACCGGGTCACACCTAATCAGTTGTAAAATTGGCCACATTCAAATAGTTCTATCGGGGAAATATTACGTTTCCAGACATTGGTTCCAATTCAAAATATTATCTACTCGCTTCCTACTATAAGTCCTTGAAGTTTTAACAGGAATTTCCGAACACATTGTATATAGGATGGTAACAGCATAGGTACAATGTGATCATTGGTACTTTAACATGTACCCACTTCAGTGTGTTAGTTGTTTTTTTTTCTCTGGATCTGACACTTTTCCCCAAAAAACGTCGTGTAATTTACTACCTAATGTTTTCTGCATGGTCGTAACTGTGCCGCTAAACAGATTACACCATTTCAGTATATACTAACTGTTTTGTGTCCATGTGTCCACACTTCAGTACCTGATCCACAAGAAAATAAACATCAATGGCTTGCTCTTGCCATCTGCACTTGGAGATACTAACCAACCTAAAGACATACTAGTCCTAACAGCTACAATTATTAGTCTGAAGATGAAGTAAATACTGGTGTAACGGTGTTCAGTACACTGTCCTCAGTCGCCAGTAAAAATATCAGCACTTATACTCCTAACATCCTGTATATACGAGGGTGAATCAAATGAAAACCTTAAATTTGTAATAACAAATCGAAATTTTGCGCCGTTATCCTATAAGTTGGTAAGCGTGCTACAAACACCGTGCAGAATAGCCTGTAGGTGGCAGCATAGTGCAGATGCACGCATACCGTCGCAGTATAAGTATAAAGATGGCTGCCCCACTTGCTACTTGCACCAGGAAAAAACAGCGTTCTGTTATTCGGTTTTTGCGAAGTGAAGGTGTGAAACCTATTGAAATTCATCGACGAATGAAGGTTCAGTACGGTGATGCATGTTTGTCACAGCAGCAAGTCTACGATTGGAGTAGGAAGTTCGCAAATGGTGTGATTAAGTGGAAGATGCTCCTCGTCCAGGTCAGGCTCAACGAGTTGCAGCAGTTGAAGCCATAGTGAAGGAAAACCGCCGAGTGACACTAAATGACATTGCAGCATGTTTAGAGATTAGTCATGGGTCAGCACACCACATTGTACATGATGTGCTCCAGTTTCACAAACTGTCTGCATGATGTGTGCCACGGCAGCTGACTCCTGAAATGAGAGAACGACGTGTTGATGTTTGTGAAGAACTTCTTCGGCGATTTGAACGAGAAGGTGATGGCTTCCTTGCAAGAATCGTTACTGAGGACGAAACCTGGGTTCACTTCCAGCAACCGGAAACGAAGAGATCGAGCAAGGAATGGCGCCATTCCTCATCACCAAAACCAAAGAAGTTCCGAACAGAACCATCAGCACGGAAGGTGTCATTTTGGAGCATTACATGCCTAAAGGGACCACTGTCACATACATCATCATACACAGATATCCTAAAAAATCATCTGCGGCCTACAATCAAATCAAAGCAACATTGATTGTTGTCAGCAGGTGTCCTTTTTGCAACATGACAATGCAAGGCCCCACACTGCCCGTACAACAGTTTCAACAATCACAAACCTGCATTTTGAGTGTCTTCCTCATCCACCATACTCACCAGACCTTGCCCCAAGTGATTTCCATATGTTTGGACCACTCAAAGACACAATGGGAGGAAAAAAGTTCCGTTCTGATGGAGAGGTACGCAACGCGGTGCATGAGTGGTTGTGCAGTCTACCAAAAGAATTTTCTCTAAAGGAATTTAGGCACTTTGTAAGCGCTGGAGGACTTGCATTGAGCGGGAAAAGATTATGTTGAAAAGTGATATAGCTTTGTACCACTTCTGCACAATAAATAATATTTAAAAAAATTCTTAAGGTTTTCATTTGACTCACCCTCGTACATTGACGAAAATTTGGCATCATCAAAAAGTAATTAATGTAGAGCAATGAAATCTCAGGGCTACATACGCCTACGTTTCGTATTTTGTGATCAACACTGCAATATCACAGGTTAACGTAAGCACAAGATAAGCCATTGCAAATGTGAAATACTGATTAATAACCCAGGAAACTGCCAGAATGTTGGGTGTAAGCATGGACAGATGCATGTATTGTGTTGCACAGGAGCCGGATGTCAGTTTGCAGGATGAGGTTCCATGCCTGTTGCAGTTGATCGGTCAATATAAGGACGGTTAATAGTGTTTGTGCATGCCACTGGAGTTGTCGTCCGATGATTTCCCATATGTGCTCGATTGGAGACTGATCTGGTAAGGAGATCAGGTCAAAACAACGTGTCGACACTCTGCAGAGCACGTTACGTTACAACAGCGGTATGTGGGTGAGCGTTATCCTGTTGGAAAACACTCCCTGTAGTGTTGTACGTGAATGGCGCCACAACGGGACGAATCATCAGACTGACATACAAATTTGCAGTCAGGGTGCGTAGAATAACCACGAGAGTGCTCCTGCTGTCATACGAAATCGCACCCCATTCCAAGTGCAGATGTACTGGTTGCAGGCCTTCAACTGGCCTCCTTCTAACACCAACACAAGGCCATCACCGGCACTGAGGCAGAACCTGCTTTCGTTAGAAAATACAACAGACCTCCACTCTGCCTTCTCCCCCCCCCCCCCCCCCCCATCTTCCCCAATGAGCTCTCGCTTAACACCACTCAAATCGCAAATGGCGGTGGTTTGGAGACAGGGGAATGCACGCTACAGAGTGCCTAGTTCAGAGCTATCCTTGAAGTAACCGATTTGTAACAGTTGATTGTGTTACTGTGGTTAATCGCGTCTTTTTCGCCATAGAGGTATTCTTATTACACTGATGGTATATAAACAAACCTTATGTGCGTCCCCATAGTGGCGTTACTGGGTCACACTTATTCGATTACGGTGCAGTTTGCATAGACGCCATCTTCCACATGTACAAACCCGTCTACCTACTTTCTTTTAAGTTGCATGATCCTTTCTTGGTGCTGTGATTTTTTTTTTCTGCCATTGTATGTCAATGTAAGGAGTTTCCTTTTCGTATGTCTAAAACTCGTTCAGTCTCGCCAATCTTCGCATTTACTTTATTGATTAACGTCAGACTGGTTCTAGTGCTTCCTTCCCATGCACTTCTTTCCTCAATGCTCACAGGAGGAGACTTTTTATAATTTCTAATGTTTCTTCCGTTTGAGGCATCACCCCACGCTTGCATTTCCGCAGCAGACTTTTTCCCTAGTTGGGTGGAAGTCATTAAAATATTTTCGCATTCAGAGGAGAAAGTTGGTCATTGAAATTCCTTTGAACAATCTAGCCACATCGGGAAATGCCTTTGTTTTAACGACTGCTACCCCAACTCGTGTATCGTATCTGGACGCTCTTTCTCCTTTTTCGCGATTGTACAAAATGAGCTGCCCTTATTTGAAATTTTTCGATGTCCTTCATAAGCCCTATCAGCAAATATCCCACACCGCACAGCAATACTACAAAAGAGGTTAGAAAAACGTGCTGTAGGCAGTCTCTTTAGTCGGTCTGTTGCACCTTCTAAGTGTTATGACAATAAAACCAAGTCTTTTGGCCGGCCGGGGTGGCCGTCCGGTTCTAGGCGCTACAGTCTGGAGCCGAGCGACCGCTACGGTCGCAGGTTCGAATCCTGCCTCGGGCATGGATGTGTGTGATGTCCTTAGGTTAGTTAGGTTTAATTAGTTTGGAGCTCTAGGCGACTGATGACCTCAGAAGTTAAGTCGCATGGTGCTCAGAGCCATTTGAACCAGCGAAGTCTTTTTGTTCGTCTTCCCCATAACATTTTCTCTGTGTTATTTCGGTTTAAGTTATTCGTAATTGTCTTTGTCTTACAGATTATCAGCAGTTCCACCACTTTACTCAGTTATTTGTTGAATGTATGCTACTCTGGGTCTTCTTCAAAGTTTTTATCGTCTTTAGCTCTCTTTAGTACCTTCGAAGTTTGATATCATAACACGTGGCCTGTCATCCTCTCCCTTCTTCTTTTCAGTATTTTCTGCAATTTTTTCTCCCCAGTTCTGCAGAGAACCTCCTCGTTTTTCAACAGTGCACCTAATTTTCAACATCCTTCTATATTGCCCCATCTCAAACGCTTCAATTCAGTTCTCTTCTTTTCCAGTTTTTCCACAGTTCTTGATTCGCTTCCACATAATGCTATATTCCAAATGTACATTCAGAAATTTCTTCCTCAAATTAAGGCAAATCTTTGATACTAGGAGACTTCTTCTGGCTGCGAATCGCCTCTTTGCTTGTGCCATTCTGCGTTTTCAGATCTGCTTCACTCCTCCATTATAAGTTATTTTGCTTCCAAGATGTGATTTCTTCACTTCGTCTACTTCTGATTTAAGTTTCCCACTCTTCTCGTTTATGCTACTTTTCTTTACTTTCCTCTTTCCGTAGTTGACTGTCATTCCATATTTTGTGCTCAGTAGACTATCCATTCGATTCTTACATCCTGTAAGTCTTCTTGCTTTCACTGTAGATAGCAACACCATTGGTGAATCTTATCACTGATATTCTTTGACCCTGGAATTTAATCCCCTGGAATTTAATCCCCTGGAATTTAATCCCGCTCCTTAACCTGTATTTTTCTTCCCCCATTGCCTTTTCGATGTTCAGATTGAACAGTATGGGAGAAAAATTGTATCCCTTTCATAGGCTCTTTTTATCTGAGAACTTCGTTCTTGATCTTCCATTTTTAGTTCCTTCGTGGTCTTGTACAATTTGTATATTAAACATATATTACATGTCTTTCCCTATAACTTAACGCCTATTTTTCTGAGAATTTCGAAGATCTTACCCAGTTTTACATTTCGGACGCTTTTCGTAGCTCGAAAAATAACATTGAGATGTCTTGACTTTTTCTTAAATCTTGTACAACGTCAGGTTTGCGTCTCTTATGCCTTTATATTTCATAGAGCTAAAATGATCGTCACCTAAGAGATCCTCAAATTTCTTTTCATTATTCTGTATTTTATTCTTGTCAGGTTCTGAATTGTCAACATTTAAATATCAGCAAACAGTAATTCTCTTGCAAATATGCTTTGTACTTGTCCCTCTTGTCACGTCATTCCAGTTTATCATAACTAGTGTACTTTCAGCGCTGTAATGAAGGCACGATACTGCTAAAGGAAAAAAACTTTTACTGCCTGTATTATACTAAATACATTCCATACATTTAAAGTATTACGGTTCTCTACAGAGATATTCGAAACCTAATAGCGGACGCTATTTTCTTTTACAGCCGGTACCTAAAAGAAGTATGTCCAAACCGTGGTTACGAGAAGGCCTTAGCAGCGTCGACTTCGGCAGCAGCAGTAACAGAGGTTACGGAGAAAAGCGTCACAGGCGATGCGGATGAAGATGGACACGGCGACGCAGAACCGGGAGCTGGCCGCGCCACGCCCACCGAGGAACGTCGAGAAGACACGTGACAATCAGCTGGCAGTCCCACTCTCGTCTCTGCGCATGTGCAGTTCTGCTGAACAACTGAAGTTCTAACGACTGAAGCTGTTTAATGCCAAAAGGAAGCCTGCTATACTGTTTATTCCAACTGCAGTGGATCATGTCTGTTATGCAGTCATTCCTGTGATTAGGTCTGTTAAGTACTGGTATTTTTGTCACTAAACTTGTATGATAATGAAATCATCTGTAGTAAATAGACCTACAGACCTGAGTCGTGACGTCAGTCAGTCCATACTCATGTGTGGCAAATGAACTACAAGTCTATTAGTTTCATGTATTTCTTCATAATATTTTCTCAGCTCCATTTTTTAACAAAACTGTGGATGGCCCTTGAACTCAGCATAGGTAACATGTTTCATTCACTGGTCTGTTCCAGTATAAGTAATCTGAAATGTGTTTAAGAAATTGTCAGTGACTTTTGAAGTAACACAAATTAGCAACTCAGCTCACACCTTCTTACATTTTATACCCAGTATTATAGTATTGTTTAACATGTATGCTATTATAGTTAATGTAGTGTTTTGACTCTCTAGTCATAGTGGTAGTGGCAACAAATGAGTGTTTCTAAATTTCTTCTATGTGCTACTATACACTAACTAAGTTGACGCTTGGCACGGCAGTTGATGGGAGCGACTGTAAAGGTATTTCCTATTTAAAATCGCTCTCATCAGCCACCATGCAAAGTGTCAACTTTTTGCTTGAATTTTATGATGTTCCTCTCAGTATCAGAATTTTATGTTTCATGCCTGCGGTTCATTGGAATCAGCTTTCAATTTTGATTTAGTGGCTATACCTTAATGACAAGGCTGTCCACTTTAACTTTGGATGTAAACTGTTGTACTGTAGGCTTCACAAAAAAATCCATTCTAAAACAGAAAAATGTGGATACATTTCAGTGTAACTTGTCTGTAAACTTTGAACAAAAAATTGTAGATAAAAAGCACCTGCAATAATTTTTTTCTTCTTTCTTTCATGTGATGAAGAATTATTCAACAGCTATTTAAAAAAACAATTTATCTCACTGCAGAAATGCGATAACTCATGAAAATAAAAGCAACTTTATGTCAATGCATTCAGTATTATAGATTGTGTAAGAACAAAGGTTCCTTCAGTGTAATCACAACACAAGACATGTCTATGAATTAGAACCATATTTCAAGTGATGACAATCAAAAATAATCTGTTAGTGTATAGGTACTTCTGAAGCATTTTCCTCCTCACAATCAGAACAAAGTCTGTCATTACTGCTAGGGATTTTTAAAGACTGCAAAAAGAAATATAAGCCACCTTCCCCTTCAAACATTCAAAAACCTGAAAAAACTTAGGTGAACGTCTGAGACCAGATTCATACACATCACTGTATTGTCTATCAAACTATTGAATCAACTTTGCAGACAAGGCACCACAGCTGTGACTAATCAGTCACCTTGGGGATTAAGAAGCCACTTCAGCTCTGTTTAACTTTTTTACTATAAGATCACAACCGGCTTTGTATACTGAAAACTGCTACTTCCATTGACTTCTACACAACAATGAATCACAAAAGAGCCCCTTAATTAATACATATTGCCCCTTTTTTTGTTATTGCACCACTCCGCTGTTCCCCCTCTGTTCTTTGAATTAGCTGCTCATCAGGTCATTATACAGTTTTTATGTATCTTCATGCAGTTAGTGGATTACCATGATGTAGTTCAGGCTCCAAAGGCCATTTTGAACTTGGAGCCCTATGTCCGGCTGATTTTGGATTCATTGTCATAGAGCCATTTTAGAAATTCATTAGCTTGGTCTGACAACGAATGTTGGGTTCCATTTTCTGGGCTACTTACCTCTTATGACTTAAAAGGGAACATTCTGAGCCATTAAACAAACGCTCATGATCAAACTTGGTGGGAATGTAGAGGGGTCAAAATAATACAATACATACTTTTTTTGTCTCACTGGTTTTACTTTTAAGGGGTACACCACACCCTGGAAGGTAATTTGGCACAGTAGGTTTAAAGGAAATATCTTCACAAAACAGTGTTTCATATGAAAGTTGAAATGCAATTAAAGCTCTTGAAAACTATATAATCAATTTTTGTAATAATTTGAAATTTTGCAAAATATTCCACAACCCTTAATTAATCTTGAAAACTAAAAACTTTTGTTACAGCATATATTAAAGAAGCTTCATACCACATACACCCAAGTGTAATAAAGCTGGTCTATTATTGGAAAATAAAGTGTACACAAAGTGCTGTTTATTTTGAACACACCTTATTAAAGTAATTAAACATTTATTATTATTCTAATTATTTATTTTACTTACTTTGGTTTATGTTATAAATTAATATTTTGTGTTTTACATTAATGTTTTAGTGCATCATTACACATACATCTATTTTGAATATTGAAAATAATAGGTAACTTATTATTATGACACAGAATCATTAAAATAGCGACAATCTGAAACAAAATGCTTACATCATAACTTATTTAACCATGTGTATAAAATGAACTAAATTTCTTCATGTAATACACATCATATACAACACAATATAAAAAAATACTCAGCAGGTTCTCAAACTGTGGCAGATGATACTCTTAATATCCTGACCTGAAACAAACCTATTTCAGTACACTCGAAAAGCTTGGTGGACAAAAAAGTTACGATTATATTGTTACTCAAACGGAGACATCATAATCATTCAGCAGAACTAGATACGAAAAACTTATCACAAAGTTCTTGCAACATCGAATGTCATACACATCCAGTGGATATATCTGCCCCATTGAGACTTTTGGTTTCACCAGATGAGCAAGTGATTAACAAGTTCTTATCCTCAGTTACAAAGCTCAAAATGGTTCTTTCGTATTAACCACCTCAAGAATCTAACAGTAAGGCAGATTTTTCTCCTGCACTGGGAAAGAAAAGTCTTCCAAATATCTTTGGATCTGGGTTAAGATTGTTTGTGCTGTCGAAAGAACATTTGGGACTTCAAAAACATGTTATTAAATTATTAGTCAAAACTTTCCACCAGTTTCTTTCAAAACTATTAAAAGAGTGATGGTCAACATGAAAAAAAGCGTTTTGAGCGTCATTACTGAGGGCAATGAACTCGTTCATCTGGCGATCCCAAAATGTTCAATGGTAATGTACAGCCATTGCACATATACTGCTTTTGATGTTGGAAGAACTTTGTGAGAAGTGTTTCAGATGTAGTTCTGATGAATGATCATGATGTCAGTCTCCACTTGTCAAACAATATAATCAAGTTGCAGTCACTACTACATAAATAGTTCTTTTCGCCAAAGTTTTCCAGTACACTGAAATATGCTTGGTACAAATTGGGATATTAAGAGGACGACCTGCCACAATTTGAAAGCCTACCGAATCTTACTTTATATTGTGTTGTCCTTCATGTGTATTATGTGAAAATATTTCATTCATTTTAAGTGAATGATGTAAAATAATAAGTATTCCTTTACAGATTGTCATTACTTTAATGATTTGTACCATAAGAATGAGTTCTTTATTATTGTCAATTAACAAAATACATATATGAAAATGATAAACTAAAAAACAAAGAAATATTATATTAGAACAAATAAGCCCTTGGTCACAAATATTAAATCAAAATTGACCAGGTTTCGACGCTACTATGAGCATTGTCTTCAGAATTAGACTAGCTGTTCTAAAACATATTAGGTATATAATACATTAATAAAATTAAAGTTTGTACTGACTGGAAAAAGATGCAGTACTTACAAGTCACATACTAAAAAAGATCTAAGCCGGAAAGGCGACATCATGAATAGTTGTAAGTAAGATGGCGAGCCACTAAGGGCTGCTCGTACTTTAGTGAACAAGTGTTGCAACCCTTGTTCACAAAAGTACGAAACATGCCACATGTAAAGAACTGTATGCATTTAGTTTTTACAAAATACTGAATTATTTACGAAAAATTCAACTGTATTGTTAGAAAATAATAATAGTTGTATGTATCGTGAACAATAAATTTCCATGATATATCATATCAGTTACATCTGGAAAACTATGTGTAACTTATTGGATAACTAATTTTTATGACTTTGTAAGATACAAGTAATGTTTCAATACGTTGCAAATTAATTTGAAAAAGCATAGAATTTTCGTAAAATTTGTTAGTCCAACAGACATGAATTCTGTATTTATTAAGTGCGATTAAAATGAACATTGTCGAATAAAAGACAAGATCGCAGTTTTTGGCACACTGATTATGGTATCGCAAACTATATTTGACACAAGCATCCGATCCTTCTGATTTTTTATAAAATCGTGGAAAATCAAGCACAATACTATCTGGTGAAGAACTTAAATTCGTGACATAGATTCAGATTTTTGCATTCTGATCTGACCAGCACCTTACAAGCACACCTCTTACCACAGTTGTCTCGTGTAATTGATAAATGAATTGTCAGTTCAATAAGAGACCTCCATGTCATAGATGAAATTTCCCATAGCTGTAAGAAGCAAAATGACGTTTTGTTCTGATTGCAGTCTAAAGATGGTTGACGAGGTTTTATAATTTTTCTGCCGAATTACATGACTTTCTATTGACCAGCTATTGGACTGAATGCACAACACCCTTTACCATTTCACCCACAACTAACTAGTTCTTCAATTAGAAATTATGTGTAATAAGTGAGCTGTAGAAGGAACTCTTTTCGGAAGTTAGAATTACTAGGAGTAAATTAAATCTGGTCATCTACGGTTATTGGTAATACAGGTTTGCCATTTTGCCATTCCAGTGCAAGCTCTAGGTATTTTGGCCCTAAGACAATGAATGTATTTGGCACCTCCCTCCCCAGACACTTGATCTTATCCCTCTTCCTAAGAAACGACCCCAAATCACTGTAATGCTATTTCGTTTAGATGTATAACACAAGAACTGCAGTGCATCGGAAGTCAGATTATTAACACGCCGAGAGAGAGAAATAAAGCAGAATAATAGCCAATTGTGTATGTGAGATTTTTTTGTGTTGCGTTCCTCGTATACAGAGCCGGTTTAATGCCCAAGCGACACGAACGGCCGCATGGTGCGTTAACAGGAATGCCAAAGGCGCCGAAATCAAAAATTTGTATATGGACTGTATCATATTTAGCAGCGGAAAGTGAAAAGAGTGAAAATATACAAAACAGAAGCCAAGCCAAACAGTTGCAGTACACATCAAACCGCAAATAAGCCATTTGTGAGACAGTTACGGCTGCCAGTGTCAAATACTGTTCCAGGCAGTATAAATGTACTTGACACGCAAATTTTTCGATTAATTCGCTATCTAACTGGGATAAAATTTCAAACAAATATACCTAATTTCACTTCTGGTGGACGCAGGCCTGCGAGCTGCCAGTAGCTGCCATACCCCCTCCATCGTCACTGCAAATAGCATGGGGGAGTTGTATGCAGATTTGTGCAAACGAGGAAACTGTTCCTAATGGAAATGCTTGCAGAAATATAGATTGTCTTTATATTCCCTATCATTTCACTTGAAGCAGCAGGTCAGCACGAATTGGATACTGGAAGTTTTTTTTCATTTTCCCCATTCAGTTGCGCTACGGATCCTGATTTTTTTTTTTATTGAACTACCTGAAGGTATTTTGCATCTTACGATACACTAAATAATTTGGGAATCAATCTTTTTATGTTAAATGATAAGAGTGCACTGCGGATTGAAATGCGAACTGCGAAGGCACTGTCAATATTACACAACGCCGACTCAGCATTACTGCTATTAGATGGCGCAGCTGTCACAACTGACTCCCTGTACTTGACAGTTTGCGGTTCTCTCGTGTTGCGACCAGATGTTACGCGCGCATTTCCCTCGCTCCCCACCACGTCGCAAATGCTGCGGTTACGAGCAAGAGCGTGTGCAACCACGGGTGCTCATGGTCAAACTCAACGAGTTGTTAAGCCTGCCTTAGGTCAACACATCCTCAAGAACGACTGTATAGATTGCCGACTACAGCCACTGGAAGCCAATAGACTCAGATTCTGTTATGAAAGATTTTGCCAAGTGGGAACCTAGAACATTTTCTATGCAATATTTTTATCCAAGGTAAATAATTTCGGTACATATACTGAACAAGTACAGGTTTATTGATAACTCTATAAACAGAATATTTCTCTTTCGTATCACACAAAAATTCGTGTTTTTCTTTTCAGTTGGATACATAATAATTTTGACCATGTTTATCAGTTTTCATTTACTTTCATGGCAAATCTGAAATTAACTACTTGCTAATTTCGCTTAATTTCTGCTCCGTGTGTAATGATTGAAACTTCCTAGCAGCCGCGCGGTCTAAGGCGCTGCAGTCATGGACTGTGCGGCTGGTTCCGGCGGAGGTTCGAGTCCTCCCTCGGGCATGGGTGTGTGCGTTTGTCCTTAGGATAATTCAGGTTAAGTAGCATGTAAGCTTAGGGACTGATGACCTTAGCAGTTAAGTCCCATAAGATTTCACACACACACACACTCACACACAAACTTCCTAGCAGATTAAAACTGTTTGCTATACAGGGACTCGTGAAGCTTTGAGGGCAAATAGTGAGTCAGCCTTGGATAGCCCAGTTGGCTGAGCACTTTCTCACAAAACGGAAAGATCCTGGATTCGGGTCCTGATCCAGCACATTCTTCTCATCTGCAAGGAAGATTCAGGAGTCTGTATGGCAATAACAGAGATAAGTGTGCAACAGAAGTTAGCTATTACCTTTGTCCCCGCAAGGTAAAGAGATATCTACTGAATCACCGTAGCATACTTCAAGTACCAGTTTCCATCTGTCATGACCTCTCTCCTGCTACTATAAACTGCTTGAAAGTTTTCCTGCACACCCACTTGAACTAGCACTACTAAGATGAGAAACAATAGCACAAAATAGCTCAACAGCAACCAAGTGATTAGTTACAGAATGAATATTTCATCCTGCAGCGTACGCTATAACTACCCTGCACCTCTATACTATGTTCGTAATTATAGTCCACTTTTCTTTCATAGTCATTAGTCTTCCGACTGGTTTGATGCGGCCCGTCACGAATTCCTCTCCTTCGCCGACCTCTTCATTCCAGAAGACACTTGCACCCGTCCCCTGAGTTATTTTCTGCATGTGTTCCAATATCTGTCTTCCGCTACAGTTTTTACCCACCACAAATCCCTCTAGTATCATGGACGCTATTTCGTGATGCCTTAACACATGTCCTATTATCCTGTCCCATCTAATTGTAAGTGTGCACCACATGTTTCTTTCTATGCCTATTCAGCAGAGAACCTCCTCAATCCTTATCTCATAAGTCCAGATGATCTTCAATATTCTTCTGTACTACCATATCTCAGACTCTTCGATTCTCTTCTGTCCTGGTTTTCCCACTCTCCGTGATTCATTAGCATACAGTGCTGTGCTCGAAAGATATATTTTCAGGAATTTCTTCTTAAAATTAAAGCCTACCTTCGTTACCAGTAGACTTCTCTTGGCCAGGAATGCGATCTTTGCCTGTGTTATTCTACTTTTTACGTCCTCCTTGCCTCGTCTGTAACAGGTTATATTGCTTCCAGAGCAGGAAAATTACTTAATTTCGCCTACTTCGTGACCACCAATTTCGATGTTTCTCGCTATTCTCATTTCTACCACTTCTATTACTTTCGTCTTTTCCCGGTTTACTATCAATCTACATTCTGGACTCATAAATTGTTCATGACATTCAAAAGATCCTGTAATTGCTTTTCATTTTCGTTTAGGATAGCAGCGTCGTCAGCGAATCTTATCACTGATATCCTTCCACCCTGAATTTTAATCGCACTCAACCTTTATTTCTGCCATTGCTTCTTAGATGTCTAGATTGAAGAGTAAGAGCGAAACACTGCATCCGTATCCTGCACCCTTTTTAATCCGAGCTATCCTGGTCTTCCAGTCTTATTCTTCCCTCTTGATTATTGCACATATTGTGCATCACCCGTTTTCCCTAAAGCTTATTCCTTTTTTCTCAGCATTTCGAATATCTTGCAACATCTTACACTCTCGAACACTTTCTCTTGTTCGACAAATTCTAAATGGGCGTTTTGATTTTTCTCCACCCTTGCTTCCATTATCAAGAGAAACGTCATAACTGTTTCTCTGGTGCCTTTACCTTTTCTGAAGTCAAACTGATCGTCATCTAACAGAGCCTCAGTTTTCTTTCCCATTCTTATGTGTATCATTCTTATCACCAGCTTGAACTCATGAGCTATGTAATTGACTGTGTGATAGTTTTCGCACTTACAGGGTATCCAGCGAACGAGACCGTGATTTCAGAATTAACTCGAAAACTAAAATCGGCAGACAAGTGCGGGTAAAAGTATGTTTATTGTGAAAGCTATAAGAATTTAACGCAGAAGTTTAAAAATAGTTTTAAAAAATGCCAACAGGAGGCGCTGTTCTCTGTGCAGGTCGTACAAGATCAGCATGCACAATTAAATTCGTCTTCTACAAGCAATATTTGCAACCACATCACAGTCTTTTTTAAATGTCAACCAGTCTCAGTACGGAGGTGGTGCAAATGAACGATGAAATTGCCACCACATCCTGCAGTGTCTCGACAGAAATGAATTCATATACCACACAGATCGCCTATTCAAGCTCGTCTAGCGTGATGGGATTATTCCGGTAGACACTGGGTTTCAGTGTGCCCCACAAAAAGCAATCATCAGAAGACAGACTGGGCAAATATGGAGGCCAATCCATCCCCGCACCAGTAAATTTCTAATAATCCAACGCAATTGATCCCGAAGCATTCATCGAGAAAGCGAAATACCGGTTCAATGCGACGTTGTTTTGCCTCATCTTGTGTGAACCAGTCGGCGCCGGTTGATCTTCCAACGGTAGCTGTATGACATAATTCGCTCCAAAATTGCAACGTAACGTTAACTAGCGATCGTTTCTCGCATGAAAAAAGGGTTAATAACGCCTCTGTTGCGTACCGCATCCCAAACAGCAACTTTGAGAGAAAGGGCTTGGTGGCATCTGATTTTGACTGAAAACATATGTAGGCTCTGTCTCAGTATTTTCCGAATGCTGGAATGTTTCAAATCAGTCTCTGATGCAGTTTTTCAGGCGTATTTCCTAGGATGTTGCTGAATAATTCCAGAAGCAATGGCAAGATTTTCAGGAGTAGCTGCAGTTTGCCATGGCCCAAGATTTCCCGCTAGATCATTAGCCACGCTGCCTGTCCGTTGGAATTTGACGAGGAACTTGCGAATGGTTTTCGCATCGAGTCCTTTTGAAACGTTAAATTGTGTTTGGAAACTGTGCTTCGTTGCCGTAGGACTGTGTTCTAACCTGTGATATTTCAGTACCAGGAAAACACGTTGTTCAGTGGAATACATGGTTTCAACCTCTTCCTTTGGGAGGCTAACCTCCTTTCACGTTTCAGCGGAGGAACTGGTCACTCTGACAGACAAATGTGACTCGCGTGCTTTCAAGCAAGGTTGATGCAGGTTAAGCACAGCATACTGTTCTTGCTTCGGAGATTCATGCTGAAAGTGTTGACCTCTTGCATTGGTTTCGTCCACTGGATTGTCACTTCTAATATCTTTATTGTTCTCTTTTTGCCGGGTGTGTCACTGCAGCAGCAGGTCCGAGCATCTTACAGCCGGGCGCCAGTTGACTTGGTTGCCCAGTCCACTGACCAGCGGTTCGCCGAGGTCCGCGCCGACCCGTGGATCTCATGGCGAGCCCGCGGAAACGTCCCTTCAGCGCCGGGAGTCCTGCGACGTCGTATAGCTGCCTCGTGCTGAAATCTCGGGGCACATGCAGCGCCAGTGGGAGGGCTTTGTTCTGCACTGTTTGCAGTTTTTCAGGTGTTTTTCTGCCGCGTTTCCATACACCACGGCCGCGTACTCCAGCACCAGCCTAGTGGCAATTACAGCGAGATGCTGAAGAGTGTGGACAGAGTTGTCCGGCACCCTGTTTACATGCCCTAAGTATTGCAATTACAGCGCCATCTGCCAGCAACTCCTCGAACTATTTCGAAACTTCTGTGTAACTTGCTATAGATTCTTACAGCTTTCCCAGTGGACATACTGTTAATGCACTCATCTATCGGTCCTAATTTTGAAAGCAGTCAGTCTTTCTCTGGACAGCCTGTATCTACCCTCGGTATCTTCAGAATTGTGTGGATGATATCTTTCCGACAGTCTGGTTGTTGATTGATTTAGCGAAGGTGGAGGGAGGCTTAAGGGTCTAAACAGCGAGGTCATCAGTCCCGAAAGTCTCGTGGTATGTCGCCAGTCTCATACAGTCTACCTGCCAACATGAATAGTCGTTTGGCTGCCACTTCCCCCCACGATTTTAGAAATTCAAATGAATGTTATCTGTCCCTTCTACCTTATTTCATCTCGTATCTTCCACAGTTATTTACATTTTGACTCTAATGTTGGACACCCCCATGTCTTCCACACCGACTTTTATTTCTTCTTGTATCAAGTTATCAGATAAGTCCTCCACCTTCAATATAGTGTTTCCACTCATCTGCTCTCTCCTCTGCGTTTAACAGTGGATTCCCACTGGGCTCTTAATGCTACCAACATGGCTTTTAATTTCACTGAAGGTTGCTTTGACTTTTCTATATGGTTGTCAGTCCTCCTGCGGATCGTTTCTTTTTCGATTTCTTCGCATGTTTTCTGTAGCCATTTCGCCTTTCTATCTCAGTCCAAAGTGATTTATATTTCTGTATTAATGTCTTTCCCTAAACATTTTTGAACTTCCTTCTTTCATTGATGAAAGTATTTCTTCTGTTACCCAAGATCTCTTCGCAGTTACCTTCCTTGTACCTATGTTTGTTTGTCCATCATCAGTGATTGCTCTTTTTATAAATGTCTACTCATCTTCAACTGAACTGCCTACTCTGGTACCCATATTACAACATCAAAATTCTTGGCAGACTTAAAAAGGGTCGCATCACTCCTCAGTACTTCGGTATCACATTACCTTCCACACTGGTTCTCCCAGACGATTCTCCTAAATTTCACTCTCCTCTGCATCACTACTAAATTGTGATCTAAATCTATATCTGCTCCTGAGCGCACCTTACAATCCAAAATCTAATTTCGGAATCTCTGCCAGATCACGATGTAATGCAGCTGTAATCTTCCCATGGCTCTGGGTCTTTTCCAAGTATACCTCTTCCTCTGTGATTCTTGAAAACAGTATTCGCTATTACCATCTGAAACTGATAACAAAATTCAATTAGACATTCTCCTCTCTCATTCCTACTGCCAGGCCCATATTCCCCCATAACACCCTCTTCTATTATTTCCCCTACAACTGCACATCAGTCCCTCATCATTATTCGATTTTTATCTCCCTTTACATACTTCAGTATCCCCATACACTTTCTCTATCCCTGCATCTTCTGCATGTGATGTCAGAATGTATAACTGAACCGCTGTTGTTGGCGTTGGTTTGCTGTCGAATCTGATGAGAACAACCTTGTCACTGAAATGTTCACAGTAGCACCATTGCTGTCCGGCTTTCCTGTTCATAATGAATCATACTCCCATTATACCACTTTCTGTTACTGTAGATCCTGCATTTGTCTGAGCAGAAATCCTTACCTTCTCTTCATTTCATTTCACTGTTCCCCACTGTATCTAGACTGAACCTATGATTTCCCTTTCAAAATTTTCTACATTTCCTACCGCTTTCAAGATTCCTATATGCCATGCTCTGACTTGTAAAATGTTATCCCTTTGTTGGTTGTTCCAATTTTGCTCATATAACTCCCCACTTGGCGATCCCCTCCTGGAGATCTGAATGGGGAACTAATCTGGTGTTGCCAACAGTGAAATCATTATGAAGCCGGTATCTTTTGCCAATGGAGAGAACAACACAACACTCTTTCAATAACAGGCCACATGTCCTTTGGATAAAGTTCATGTGTCTTTAATGCAGTGGCTTGTAATCTTACACTTCCACATGTCATTGTTAAATTCACTGTCTTAGTATCTTCACTAATTTTAAAAGCTTTGAGAGGAGTAAGATTACAAAATAATAAATTTTTTACTTATCTTGATTATCTCTTTGTTGTTATCAATGGCGCAAAGTCTTGTCTAGAGGTACATTCTTGCTGCTGAAAATTTTAATTTAACTTTATGGGTTCTTGTTGCACTAAATAACTATTGTTGCTATAAATATCTTTTTATTTTATCATATTCTTCTAAATCACATTCAAAAAACCAATAATTACATTGTTGTCGACAAGTTTAACAAAATATGTGCATTTCCATCTGAGGTGTGCCCACCTCTCCTTACATTCTGCAGTAGTCACAGTTTCCAAGGAGTTTACAAAGCAAAAGAGTTCACATATTTTCTTGACAACAGAAGAATCATCACAAATATATAACAGTATTTTATAACTGAGTCCAGAAATATATTTAATAATTAGCAATAGATTGTAAAATTAATAAGATCAATTTTAAATGTGCTAGAAATTTCGTAATTGGATATATTTTTAAAAGAAGAGTAATTTTATCTATTAGCGCATATCGATTGTAACACATTAATTTCTTTTTATACATTTTAGCCTGAAATATAATAGAATGTATACAAAATCATATGAATTCTTTTAATGAAACAGCTGAGATAATTTTAACCTATTCAATATTCGACATTATTGTATTGTATTGTATTTTTATTGATCCAGGTAATCATAGTATTGTACAGCTGTACATATGATATTGAACAGGTCAAGAGAGCTATTTACAAGTAATTTTTACAAATTGATTTTTACATTATTCTGTAGTGAGGAAATTATCTATCTTAAACAAAACAGTTAATACAAATCATAGAATTGTAAGGTTGTACATACGATATTGGACAGGTCAAGAGAACATATTTGCAAGTAATTTTTAATAAATTCATTTTACATTATTTTGTAATGAGGAAATTAGCTATCTTTAACAAAACAGTAAATACAAATGGTGTATGGTAAAATACAAACAGCCAATACAAATGTAATAGTAAAGTAGTCCAGTGTATTTCATAGACATGCACAGTATACAATAATCCAGTACATTTCATAGACATACACAGTATATAATTTTCAGACCTAATTGGACATTTATCATAAAATTGTTTACATTTTAACCCCTTTCAAAAAAATGATCAACTGCATAAAAGCAATGGTCCAAGAGATATTTTTTTAACTTATGTGTGAAGGCTCTTGGGTTCTTTGTTGCTTTGAGTTCATTTGGTAAATTATTATACATTTTTATCCCAACATTTAAAACACTTTTTTGATAGTTCTGGACTGAATCATATGTAGGTCAGATTGCTGCCTTGTTGCATAGTTATGAATATCTCCATTGAATTTTAGTGTGCAGTCATTGTTGAACAGGTATGACTTGACAAATGAGACATTCTTATAAATGTAAGCAGAGGGCAGTGTCATAATGCCATTTTGTTTTGAAATGTTGTCTGCATGATTCATTATGTCTTAGGTTACATATTATGCATATTGCCTTTTTTGCATTTTGAATATATATCTTCCTCCAGGTGAGTTCCCCCAAAATATGATTCCATACTGTAGTGTAGGATGGAAGTAAGCATAATATACATGTATGAGAACAGATTTTGTGACTGATTTTTTGAGTATCCTTAAAATGTAACACACAGTTGATAGCTTTTTTGTGATATAATTTGTGTGAGTCTGCCACTTAAGATTTTCTTCAAGCCATATGCCAAGAAACTTGACAGTGTCCACACACATAAGCTCTTGGTTATTTAGAATCACATCAGGCACATCTTGTTTTTGGGATGAGAGTCTGAAGTTGATGTACGTTGTTTTCTGCATATTTATAATCAGTTAGTTCTCGTTGAACCATTTGCTGAGTGACGACATAAGCGGTTTAATTTTTTGGTTGTGGTCCTCTGTATCAGTACCTGTTATTAGTATACTCGTGTCATCAGCAAATAGTGTGGTATGTCCTGCAGCAAACTTCATGCTTATATCATCAATGTATAGCAGAAACAGTATGGGTCCCAGGATTGAGCCTTGTGGCACACGATATCTAATAGGCATTGTCTCATAGGAGTGGACAGTAGATTGATGGGTGGTTGTATTCTTTTTTTCAAAATTAATTTCAACTTTTTGAAATCTGTTTGACAGGTAAGATTCTGACCATTTGTTTGCAATTCCTCTTATACCTTTATTTGCTAACTTCTTAAGGAGTATGGTATCGTCAATTACATCAAAGGCTTTGGATAAATCTAAAAAGATACCAGTAGTGATTTCCTTACTATCCAGTGCTTTTAAGGTTTTGTTGAGATACTCATAAATAGCTGTGGTAGTTGTCTTTTGCTTTCTAAAACCATGATGGTGTTTTGTTAATAAGGATAGATTATTAGTAAAGTCTTCCAATCTGGTATAAAATAATTTTTCAAATATTTTGGAGAATGAGCTGAGTTGTGCTATGGGCCTGTAATTGGCTACATCATTTTTAGGGCCCTCACATCATATCAATTATCTCTATAAAAAAATTAATGTTACAGGAGGATGATTCATTACAATATCCCTCTCACAAAATTTGGAGACAGGGTGTTTACAATATTTTGTGACAGACTCTAAGGTTTGCCAAAAAGTGTACAAAATGATGCTCAGGACAGCAGATGCATGCATAGAAGTGTCTGATACATAACATATTATAGAGAACATAAGAAAAATATCTACTATAAAAATCATAATCTATACTTGTACCAGGATATGGCGTTCAGATTTTCAGATCTGTGGAACTTAATGTCACAAGACAAATTATACAAGGTCAAAACTACAACATTACACCACTAAAGTATATAAATAATTACAGATACAAAGTGCATTACTAAATTTATAAATTTTAAGTTCAGATCTCTACAATCAAACCTTCAAAATCTTCAAAAGAGAAGAGAAAAAATTTCAGAACCTAAGTGTACAATGAATAAGCCAACTAGAAAAACTCAAAAAGACGGGTACATACCAAAAGAATATATATGATAATGAGTAGGAATCAATCATCCATATGAACCAATGTACGGATATGTTGACTCATGAAAGAACAAAATAATGGAATAATATTAGGGTCTGAGTGTATGATGTGGGGACCAACCCATGAATCTGAACCACACCAGGTACAAATCAGCAAAAAAAGGTTCGACACAACAAAGTGAATGAAGTTCATAATCATATCAATAAGTTCAATCAAGTATGCAAAGAGTAATTGTGGAAAGTATCTAGCTTCAATCAATGTTTATACATTCTCTTTGAATACACACATACACACACACACACACACACACACAGTATCAATGACCAGGGGTACTCAAAACAGAGCTAAGCATGAGATTGTTCACAACTCAAGATCCAATTAGATACAGTATCGCAATATTCAGGATAAATTCAGGTAAACATGGTCATAGTTAACTTTGAATGATGACACAGTCCACAGGCTTCAGAACCAAAATCAGAGCATGAAAGCAAACATGTATACCTGCATTGTGTGGCAAGATGGTGACAGTAGGACTGTGTGGTGATAGGATGCTCCAGAATCAGTTGAAACTAAATAGTTCTTCATGCAGAAAGTGTAAAAAAATGTTTCCAAAGAAATTTGGTACATTAAGTACAACTTTTGGTTACAAGGGAAGTGCGCAAACGTGTGTCTGAAATTTATAAATGACGATATTCGGTGGACATGAATCGACTGTATCAGTGACGAAAAAGCGCGATTGGCATCCGCACCAAGTCCTGAAGACAAAATTATTCATGCTCTGAAAGCAGAACTGACGTTGCTAAAGCACGAAAATATTGCATTGAAACGTGAAAAACGTTGTGAATATGAAAAAAACTCCAGTATTAGATGGTCCTACTTCGGCAAATACGCGGAGTGATACAACTGATAAACCACAAAAAAGTTCAGCCCTCCATTATGAAAGAAAAAGAAACTGAAGATACAGAAGAACCTGTGGCGTCGATAGTTCGTACCGACCACGAAACTTAATATCTGTGAACTCTAAGTGCTTTGTCGAGCCTCCACCTTAACTTTATTTTAGCCAGTTCTTTGTTATACTTCATTCTGTGCGGACACAGTGTCAAGAGTAAACAAATACAAGCTACGACGTATATGTTTATGTGATGGCTCTAAGCTTGTTGATAACAGTGCCTACCAATTTTAATTGTATACTACAGCACTGAGGATGGTCACTAAATGACCGAAAATCGATTTTACGGATAATAAAACAAAAAAAATTGACCAGTGCTGATTCTCCTTCCAATTCTATATATGGGAATTACACATATTTACACACCTTTATCCCGATTACCGATCCCATTCCCATAGTGGTGACCATGCAGTTCGTTCATGTTTCTTGTCTTCTGCGCTGGTGTTTATGCAACAGGTTATATGCGCTACATAATGACCACACCAAGCAATGCCTTGTTTGAAGATGTGGAAGCACAACTCTGTCACCGAGTTTCGTCGTTTCTTTGCCAATGGTGTATTCAACATTTACGTACAGTGATTTGCGTTCTCAACCAATGCTGTGTGCTAACCACATAATTTTCAATGTTTGACAACTATGTCGTTAGAGCGAACAATGGACTAAGGCTTTGCATCACCATATTATGCCCATCTGACAGTGGAATGTGAACTGAACAACATTTCGAATTGTGTCTCTTGTAATCGAATGTTTCAAGAACAAAGTGATCTCCATTCGAACACGTGTTTAGCCACCCACCAGCATGCTACATAAGTTACTGTCAGGCTGTGTGCAACGCTGCCATAACTACAAACCGCACCGGATCCGTTCCACGCACGTGGTGTTCCAGTTGTGTCTAATTTACATGCACAATTCAGAGTTTCGCGTAAAATGGACCCCTTACCTCGCCTCAGTGGTCCGCCACAACACAACAGGCATGTTATGCATCAGATAGTTTCCACATGGGTGGCGTTCTCAACCCCCTCCCGCCCCCCCCCCCTCCCCCTCACTTGCAGGGGTCCCCATTTCTGGTCGCTCAAACGCCTGCCGCTCCCACAGCACTGCCTGTGTCTGCCACACCAGTCTCTAGCCCTGTTCCAGAAGCGGGTCATTTACATCCAGCACTCATCATTCATAGTTCAGTTTCTGGGTCCCCTTATGTGCCATCCATCCACACGTTTCCATGGTATCGTCCGTGCCTGCTGCTCATGGTTCCATGACAGACAGTCCACTATGCCAGCTGCCGCTACTATGGATTCGCTCGCCTGGTTTCAATCTGGGCCTACCATGCCAGCCTCTGACTTAACCTCAGTTCAGCCGCTACCCCAGGAGACACTGAAGCCGCCATCATCACGCCCACCTGGCCCCCTGCCGAAGCTACCAGCCTTATATGAGGACAACCCAGCATTGTGGTTCGCACTTGTGGAGCATCTGTTTGAGTTACATCATGTGTCTGACAACAACTCAAAGTTTCTCTGCGTCATCACACACCTCCATGACCACTCAGATTTGATTTGTGACCTGCTCCTTTCACCGCTGCCTGCACCAAAATACGAGTTTGCAAAGAAGAATATAATGGAACGACTTGCCTGCTCACCACAAGAGTTAATAATCAAGATTCTCTATGAGGAGCACCTGGGGGAACACACCCCCTCACAACTCTGGTTCCGCCTAAAATTGCTCGTGAATGAGCATACCATACCTGACGCCACGCTATGGGCTTATGTAGTCTGCCAAACTACCTACCAATCTACAGATCCATCTGTTACCACACTTGTTCGAGTCCATCAGCTCTCACCTATGCATCGCTGACCAGTTGTATTCGCTGCTGCGGAAACATCAGCCGGTTCATTCCACACCGTTCATTGGCACAGTTGCCCCCACATACCGACCTTAAGCTGGCAGAGGCAGGGCTCACTCCGCAGTCAGCTCGTCTACTTCTCCTGGCAGCATCAGCTCACTTTCTCTGCTGTCCGAGCACTCCAGGATCGTCCACGCTCCTTACATACTGGTCTATTTACTGGAACAAATCAACAAGGACAAGCTGCCCTTGCTGTCATAGTCTCCACCTCCTCCTCACCTTGCTCACCCTTCTGCTGGTACCACAGAGTGTTCGGCGACGACACCAAGAAGCGCAGGTTGCCATGCCAACACCCAAATGCCAACCACAGGAGCTAAGAGATGTCGAGTCCTGCAGGGAACCTAACAGGCATCCTCTTACATTACACTCCATTCACTCATCCACCCGGTCGAGTGGTTGTCTCTGTGTGACTGACATTCCATTTCTGGTCGACACAGGTGCTGACATGTCGATCATACCTACTTTGATGGCTCCATCCATTTCTTCACAGACAAAGTCACTTCTACAAGCCGTCAATGCGCTACAAGGTGTCAACGCGTCAACGTTACCTACCTCAGCCTCAGTAAAGGTTGCGGTGACCCCATCTCCTTCTCTACATTTTCCGTGGATGTTCTACATTGCCGACATCAATGAACCAATCCTCGGTATGGATTTTTTGTCTCATTACGAACTATCTCCAAACATTGTACAGGGTTCAGTGATCCACCATCCTACGAATACTCACACACTGTGCACCCGCACCTATATCCAACGCTCTGTTTACACCGCAAAATAAGATATCATACACGAGTGCTCCATCCTCGTGTGCAACATTGTGACCTGCATTACTGACCTACTGTCGGAATACGACTCAGTGGCACAACTCCGCCAGGACAATGAGAAGCTGAAACAATGCATCACATCCACTTACAGCAAGCTCGTCGCACCTTGTACCTGTGTGACGTTCCAACCCCCCCGTAGTGCTTGCCTCGTACAGTGCCATGTGTTTCAAACAGTGCTGTTAATGATAGTCACGTGCGCGTTGCGACCATGCCCACCTCTCGGACAGCTACCGCTCGTGTTGATAAACATTCCCCCTCTCTCACTCACTGGCCACATAACCCAGTGCCCATTGTGGCGCCACGTGCAATTCCAGTGCTACTCTCGCCAGCACTGGTTGTCCAGTGCAAGGTTAACAGCGGACAGTCACGACGCCTCAACCCTATCAAGTTTGGCATGGCCTGGCAGCAGATTAATGAACTTTTGGCAGCAAGTGTTCTGCAACCTTCAGACAGAAACTGGTCTTCACCAATCCACCTCATCCCCAAACACGACGGATCTTTTTGAATGTGCAGGGATTACAGACACTTAAACGCTTGTACCATTATGGACAATTACCCAATGCCAAACATCAATGACTTCACTCATACATTATTGGGCGCCACAATTTTCAGTGTTATTGAGTGTAAATGCACCTACCACCAGATTCCCATGGCGCAGTAACACATGCCTAAGACGGCCATTATCACGCTGCTCGGTTTATTCCAATACCATTTCATGCCATTCGGCCTAAAGAACAAGGCGCACACATGGCAACGTTTCATTGGCTCTATCTTGCTACTGTTCGAGTTTTCGTTTGCTTATCTGGACGACATTCTCATTTTCAGCAGCTCAGCGGAAGACCATTAAAATCATCTGTCTATGGCCCTCCACACCTTGAACTCCAATGGTGTTGAAGTCAACAAAGACTAGTTTCAGTTGCGCCAGGCGTCAGTCTCCTTCCTAGGTTACACCATCTCCGCTGACAGAATACAACCTCCCAAATCTCGTGTGCAGGCTATCATGTCTATGCTGACCCCGGCTACTTACAAAGAGCTATGCCGTTTCCTCAGCACCATCAATTACTATCGTCGCCATCTGCCTTCCGCTGCCACTGTTCAGGCATTCCTGATGGATGTGCTATCAGCCAAAAAAACTTCTGGTATCAAACCCATCTCTTGGACTGCTCTGATGCTAGAGGCCTTCAAGGCTCTGAAGACTTCTTTAGCCCACACTGTGACACTAGCCTACCCCAACCCCTCGGCCAAGTTATTCATCACTACGGACGCCAGCAACATCGCGGTGGGGGCAGTGTTGCAACACAGCAAGGGCGACACAGTTTCTCCCCTTCATTTCTTCTCCAAGAAACTATCTACAGCTCAGAGAAAATATTCTGTATTTGATAGAGAGCTCCTTGCTGTTTACGAGGCAATCAAACATTTCCGCCACGACGTCGAGGGACATACGTCTTTCGTCCTCACCGATTACAAACCACTGGCAGAAGCGTTCTGCAACCCACCTGAGGACTCACGCCCGCGATGTTACCGCCAATTTGGCCTGGTTTCTCAATTCACAATGGACGTCCATTACATCAAGGGTGCAGATAACATCGATGCAGATTTCTTCTCGCAGATCAGTGCTGTTTCACGTATTGTTGGTCTTTCCAATCTGGCCTTCCTCCAAGATTCTCAGGCTCTCCTACAACACCCACAAACATCACTTGTTTTCACAAAGGCTAAATTTCCTGGCATTTACGACGAGGTGCAGTGTGATTCTTTGACCAGTACCCTACACCCTTTGCTCCCGACCAGGCTGTGCCGACAGATTTTCGACCACCACAAGTCTCATGTCCAAACGTTTTCTTTGGAAGAATATCAAATGGGACTGTCAAACCTGGGCACGCCGCTGCATCGCTTGCCAGCACAACAGGATCAGCCACTACACCTCCCTGCCTCTGGGCAAGTTCGACATTCCCACAGGACAATTCCATCACATACATATTGATATGATTGGGCCTCTTCCTTCTTCTGAGGGCCATAGATATATCTTATCAACTATCGACCATTTGTCTCGCTGGGCCGAGGCTGTCCCTCTCCATAACATTACTGCTGAGAAGGTAGCCAAGGCTTTCATTGGCTCGTGGATTGCTGGTTTCAGGTGTCCAACAACTATCACCACCGATCAGGGTCGACAGTTCCAATCCTCCCTTTTCACCATCGTCTGCAATATCTGCAGTATTAAAAAAATACACACTACCGCCTATCACCCTAAAAGCAATGGGTTGGTGGAGAGATGGCACCGCACCTTCAAGATGGCCCTTCGATGCCATTACTGTCTCTGGTCGGAAACTCTCCCAAGGGCGCTAGTTGGTCTAAGCTCGACCTATAAACCTGACCTACAGGGGACTATATGAGAATTTGTTTTTGGCGAGAATCCGATCCTACTGGGGGAACTTATACTTCCCCAGGTTAGCGAGGATCTTCCCCTCTCGCTAGATTTCATTAGCTGGATGCGCACGCATTTTCAACAAACGTGTTTGCACCCACCCATCAGTCACTCACTTCCTGAGACTTATGTTCCCTCTGCACTCTCCGACTGCTCGCACGTCATGCTGAGTGATGATGCAGTTAGGCAGCCTCTTCGACCTCCTTATCTTGGTCCCTACAAGGTCTTGCAGTGGAGGGACACGACTTTTGATATAATGATTAAAGACCACACACACACAGGTTCTCTGCATCGCCTGAAACTGGCTTTCGTCGACCCTGATGGTCTCACACCGCCGCAGTCGGACTCTGCAGAAGATCCATCCTTGAGCGAGAATGAAGACGTGCTCTCATCAACCTCACCGCACACCTCTTCCGCCGAAAACTGTTTGCCACTATTCACTGGTTTCCCAACCTCGTCCTCTGTTTCACCCTGCGCAGGTTTTGTGCCCTCACCTCCAACTCGGAGACACACACACCTACTATCAGTTTGTCCTGCAGCATGCTGCAACACTGAATGAAAGGCATTTCAATAGTGCCATTCAACGACCAAGTGCTCATTCTATTGACAGATACTGAGGTCCCACCATCAGATAGTCCCTTCTCGTCAACATTGCACACAACCTCACACTCCTGTGTGTGTCCAAGCATCTCCATGGACTTTCATTTCTATGGATGGCTCAATCCACTTAAGGGCCACAAATGCCTCCACCACGCCCTCAACAGCACCACCCACTTACTCCCGGGCCGGCCGCTGTCTCATTTGGCCACAGTGGCTGACTGGCTATGAAGTGGACCTGCCTCTCGCCGCTCTGCCTGCACAACCCGCCTCGTTCAAGATGGAAGAACCTTTGGTTCACCTGACTGCGCATGATTTCCACCGACATCAATGCCCACATGCCCTCACCTTTGGACATCTGTAGTAGTACTCTGAACTGGGGGGGGGGGGGGGGGGCTGTGTGGCGTCGATAGTTCGTATCGACCATGAAACTTAATATCTGTGAACTCTAAGTGCTCTGTTGAGCCTCCATCTTAACTTTATTTTAGGCAGTTCTTTGTTGTACTTCATTCTGTATGGACGCAGTATCTAGTGTAAATACATACGAGCTACGACATGTATGGGAATTAAGTTTTCTATATCTCGATCACCAATCACGTTCCCATAAACCAAAGAAATGTAAGTGGACCAAATGTAAGCGCAATATACAAAAAAGACATAAAGTGAATTCTTTGCTATAGGTGACTGTTGAAAAACATAGTCATTCCAAATTCCAAAATCGATGTTATACCAGGAATCAGGAGACATCAATTGCATACACACCTAAACAACGTCTTAAACTCTAGGGAGAACACAGCAGATAACCCTAACAGAAATGTGGAAGGTGTTTTTATCCATGTGGAAACAGATTCTCTTCGAAAGAAATTGTAAATAACACAAGGAACCTCATCTGAACAGCCAGAAGACTCTTCTCGAATTCCAGAGTAATAATAAGTGGCACTGTGTACAGGAGATCGGTGAGTGATAGTTATGTGCAGAGAATAAACGGCAATATTAAAGAACAGTGCAATAAACTATGAGTCGTTTTCATTGATCCCAACAAATTTCTAAATGCCAAGCGTCTTGCCAAAGATGATCTACATCTGTATAGGTTGGGCTCAAAAATATTCAGTAAGATGTTCATAGATACTTGCCAGGTCATAAAAAATAAGGAAAATTGCTAAGTAGTGATGGGGGTGAAAAAACTTGTGTAGCATTGAGAAGGACAAAACCAAACCATTATCTGGCAAGAAATACACGAAAGCCCATAACAAATTGTCAAAGTAAATATGTTACCCACTGGAATATAAATGAGTTAAACACTGATGTTTCAAACAATAAAAACTCCAAAATAGACGAATTGGAAATAATTCTGTCAGAATGTGTAAATATTAGAGTTGTTCGTTTAAATGAGCACTTATTTACTGAGCATACAAAGTTCTAAACAAAATAGGGAACTTCAGATTAGCAAGTAGCTTTTGCGTAAGAAACAAGTCACGTGGAGAGTCATGTATTCTTCTGCATGGTGTTACATATTATGAGACCAGAAATGGTTTACTTATTTAATTGAAGAATGTGTGTTTGAGAGCTGTTTTATAGAAATAGTGGACTCACTAGCAAATGTTATAATAATCTCAATACACAAAATTCCATGGATGTCAACAACAGACCTATTCTTATCAAAGCTTCAGATTATGCTAGAAGACCTCTGTGAAGTAAAAATTGTAACAGCTGCTGATTTTAACATTGATATCATGTAACAGTAGCTATTCCTCAAGATTCACTGACTTAGTAAAACAATATGGTTTCAAACTTAATTCCTTTGAATCTATCAGAGACAATGAGCAATCAATCAGCAACATTTATTGACAATGTTCTAACTAATTATGTATATGAAGATGTGTATAAATTTTGTCTAGATCTAGATATTTCAGGTCATTGTATATAGTTCATAGAGCTACCACAGACAGGTAGGAACATTTCACATATGAGAACCCATATGAGCAGGAACTTTAGCAAAGAAAACTTGCTAACATTTAGTGGGAAGCTAAAAGAGAAAACATGGCCTTTTGATCATTGTAACTCAATAAGTGATGAAAACGTTGAGAAATTCCTAAATAGTTTTCTCAGTGTCTTTTAATGAAACATTTCCACCTATACTCTGCAGCAATAAAAAACAAGTAAATAAAAGTGGATTACCCAGGGCATAAAAATTTCCAGTGTAAGGAACAGTCACCTGCACAGAGAACTAAAATATAATTAAGATATTGATTTCATTAAATATGTTAGACTCTATAAAACCATATTCAAAAGAGTTGTCAGGGCAGAAAAACAACAGGCAAATAACAGGCTAATTTTAAATCATAAAAATAAGACAAAAGTTGTGTGGTGAGTCATTAAATCTGAGTTTGGTGTTAAAGCCTGTAAACAAGAAATTTCAAAAACTGACATAGAAGGAAATACTATCGTTAGTCCAACTGAAATACCAGAGTTCTTTAATGAATTCTTTATAAATGTACCAAAGTCTGATGTATATGTAACAAATTATCACAACAAAGTAAATCCCTTTGGCTTAGCTGTAAACTCTGAAAACTTTACAAAAATCTTAAAAGATTCTGTGGAGGATGTAGAAAATGCTATTCCAGCATTAAGAAACAAAAAAATCTGCAGGTTGGGATGGAATACCCACCAAAGTTATTAAAGTGGTACACAATAGAATTGCACACCCAGTAGCTCAAATAATAAAACAATGTTTTTAAGAGGGCTTTTTCCCAAAGGTACTGAAATATGCTGAAGTCAAACCACTCTTCAATAAGGGATCAAGAGAGATCAGGGAAATTATCATCCTATCTTGATTCTCCCTGCCCTATCTAAAATATTTGAAAAACTTGCTGTTGCGCAAATCTGAAAATTCATTGTAAAATATTCTGTTATTCTGAACGATCAATTTGGTTTTCAGCAGGGGAAAAACACCATAGATGTAATAAACAGTTTCATTGACAAAGTAAGTACATCATTAGACAAGAGAAATAAGGTGGAAAAATTTTCTGCAACCTCACAAAGGCGTTTGATTCTGTAAACTGTGCACTGCTTGTTTACAACCTTGAAAAGTATGGCATTAGCGGCATTGCCTTATGGTGGCTTAAATTGTGCTTATTAAACAGAAAGCAAAGAGTTAGCGTCTCTTCAAAATGGCACATATTATTTTTCTGACTGGAAAAAAATATTTCATAGTGTTCCACAAGGCTCCATATTAGGCCCAGGCCTGTTTTTCTTCTATGTTAATGACTTACCACTAAATATCAGCTCCTCATCAGTTCTGTTTGCAGATGATACTTCTGTCTTAGTTGAAAATTGGGATCCAGAAAAAAAATCACAAATCTGTGATCAGTACCCTCAGTATCTTAGAAACTTGGTTTCAGCTAAATAGGTTGAATCTAAACATATCTATGACTCACATGATGCAGTTCAAAATCAGTCAAAATGTGATCACATTGAAATTGTACACAACAACCAAGATAAAGAAGAAGTTGACTCAGTCAGATTCAAAGGTTTAAATGTAGATAAAAATTTGAGCTGGCAGGCACACAGTGAATACCTTGCAAACAAACTGAGCAGCTTTGCATTTGCAATGCAAATATTATCAACTGCAACTGACATGGGCACATGAAAAGTAGCATATACAAGCTGCTTTGATCCATTATTAGGTAGGCTATTGCTTTTTGGGGTAACTCGACAAACATAAGGCAGATACTGAAAATACAGAAAAAATCATTCAAAATATGTCCACTGCAAATAATGAAGAACCATGTCAACCATTATTCAGAAAACTTAAAATACTAATTCTGCCATACTTACACATATATGAAATTATTATATTTTTCTACATCAGACATGAATTATTTGAGGGAAACCATTTTGTCCACTCACACGATACTAGAAACAAAGAAAATCTTATGCTGCCCACCCAACGCCTCAGACTGTATGTCCAGGGACCTCAATACATGGGAGTGAAAATTTTTAATAAATTAAAAGGGAGCAAGTTGATGCAGATGAATTTAGGTTCACATAAAAGAACATATATGTGGTACTGACTCTGAAGTGTTATTACTCAGTGGATGAATTCATGCGGGACAAACTGGAAATTTGAGGTGGATACAATGTCTTATATATTCCAAGAAATATTCTTATAGTATTACTACTTATTGCAGTGCTGTTATTGATTAATGTAAAAGTCATTGTAACTGTATTATAAATTTTTGCCATGTCTGCTGTATACAAACCAAATGTATTGAAAAGTACAATATGAGATGACTAAAACACAGTTCACAATTCATCTTGTTATGTTGTCCATACTAGTAAATGTCTTCCACACTAACCTACGTACACAAATACCTAGAAGATTCACTTACAATTAATAAAAAAAATTACATACTGATTTAAAGTTACATAATGATTGGAGAGTCGATCCCCCAATAAAACAAAAAAACCATGCATTTATGCTGAATAACACTGCCTTTAGCAGTCTTGCTTAGCAATTCGCAAATCTCATACACAACACACATTCCCCTCGACAGATGCTCAAGTACATTACCCAGCACCCATGATCTCTTGAAAGATGACTGGTCCAGCAGGGTACAGCCATACAGCAGTGGGGAGTAGATCTACCCACATCTTTCAGCTTCCTCCTTAGAGTTATCATCACATGCTTCAATGGATAGGTAACTTCCTGTCTAGAATTCACATCAAGTCCTGAAACGTTGTTTTCTGTACTAAATATGTCGTTCAATATCTCCTTCACGTCCATCTTCATTTTACATAGTCAGTTATAAGGGATTTACGTCAGTTGAGATTAAAAGGTGTCTACATGAGCAACATTAATAAACAGAGTTAAATGCAGTAAAGAAGAAATGAACTAATAAGGTAATACACACAGATTTGCTCGGATACTATTCCCAATCTTTACAGTACAAATGATGAATATTGTCCCCTCTCAAAACTATTAAAGCTCTGCTCATTTAGTCTCATGGCATCTACATATTAAATTCTAAAGCACAAATCTATTACAGAACATAACTCAGTCAATAGATAAGACAGAACTTCAAAATCACATCAAATCACATACTAAATTCATGACAAAACACAGTTATATAGTCTTACGAATCTACATATAGATCTTATCTCAGTCAATGGATAAGATACAACTCTAGAAACTACATGACCTTACATACTACATTCATGGCAATGGAAAAAGTGCAAACCAACAAAAGTTAGATACTTATGGAACATGTCTATATGCTTTCAGTGCAGTGATATTGCATAACCCAAACAACTTCTTAGATTTTGGATACACAAGTCTGTATGCATTAGGATGTGGATTTCAAGAACTTTGAATGATCCAATACAAATATCAAAAAATTTCCCTATCTCGGATGTCGACACCTTAGATTTCTCTTTGGCTTTCACCGACACAACATCTCCTGCTTCAAACTTAGAAAATCTACCTTTACCATCAAGTCTCTGCATCCTCCTATCCCCCTCTTTTTCACCATCTCCCTAACACACTCTTCCCTCTCTTGTGGAGACACGATTTTACATGATGGAAACCCAACATTTTCAGAAATAAAGTTAGTTGGTCTGTGATTAAACATGATTTCAAATGGAGAAAACCCTGTTGAAGAACATTGTAAGCAGTTCATAATATCCTCAAAGTCACTGACATAATGTAACTGGTATGATTCTTACTACAATATGTTCTAAATAGTCACCCTATCTCTCTCGTGTATCTTTCTGCAGGGTTATTCAAAGGATGGTACACTAAAGTTAGAATATGGTTTATTTTTGTGTGATCAACAAAAATCTTTCCAAGCTTGTGATGTAAATTGAGAACCACTGTCAGATAAATTTGCTTTGGGAATACCTACCCAATGAAAATACGTGTTTTCAAACTTGGAGATGATTTGCTTTCTGGTAGCTTACTTAAGAGGTAACAACTTTATGAACTTCGAAAATATATCAACCACCTCAAAAAGATCACAAAATCCATTCTTAGACTTAGGTAAAGGTCCATAAAAATCAACAGTCATGAGATCAAGGTTATTATTAGGCAGTATGTTTTGCATTGGCATATATTTGTTTGGTTACTTGCCTCCACTCTTTGACATCTGTCACAGATGGCAATCTTCTACCTGACTCTCCTTTCTATGTTATAAAAATAGATATTTTCCTTTTGTGCGCATTTTGTTGATCTACAATGACCGACACTCTGATGTGTATAAGTAATTAAAGTATCAATACATTGTTCTGGCCAACATAGTTTCCAATCCTCTGCGTCAGCCTTATCAATCCCCTGAATAAAATACTCTTGTGCACCTTATAATACCATTCTCTCTTTTCTCCTCCATTCTTACCCAAAATGCTCTTAACCAATTTCCAATTTTGATCATGGTTTTGATATCTATGGATGTCTTTGCAAATTTTCATGATCTCTTTTCCTCTTTTGCACCTTTCAAGTACATAATTATAAACTCTTTTTCTCCTTCTCCAAAGTTGTTTGATGAATCACTCCCTAAAGGTAGCCCAGACAAAGCATCAGCAACTACATTGTCTGTGCACTTAATGTATCTAATTTCATAATTAAACTGCTGTACAAAAAAGGCCCAATGAGTAATTCAGTTATGGTACAGCTTACACACCTGAAGGTAACATAATTCTTTGTGATCAGTATAGGTGATGACTGTGTGATCTAATAAATGATTTTTAAATTTGTTGAATGCCCAATGTACAGCAAAAAGTTCTTTCTCAGTAACAGTGAATGTCATTTCATGTTTCTTCAATGCTCTACTAGCAAATGCAAGAGATCTATGTTCAATGAACCCAACAAATTCAACCTCCTAAAATAGACGAGCAGCCAATCCAACATCACTACTGCCTGTCATAATAAAAAAAGGAAGAGACAAATGTGGTTTGTACAATATCTAACTCTGACACAACTTTCATTTAATCTCACAGAAAACATCCTGACACTCCTGATTCCGATCCCAAATGGTATTCTTCTACAAAAGTTCACACAAGCATTGAGCATTCAAAGACTGGCTCCTACAAAATTTTCTATAAAATTCAGTGAATCCAAAAAATGACTTAAGCTTGTTTTTTGTTCCAAGGAGGATGAAAATTAGCAATAGCATCAAGTTTCTTTTTATCAGCTGCAAGTCCTTTTTCAGATAACATGTCCTAAAAATTTAACTTCTTCAACACCAAACTTACACTCACCTATATTCAAAGTCATGTCTGATGATTATAATTTTAAAAACACATCTCTTAAAAGATTCAAATGTTGTTCTCAAGTCTTTTCTGTGACTAAAATATAGTGAACATACAAAATTAATTTTTAACTCTCTTTGCTTCCCAAGAGAGAATCCAGAGCTCTTATGAATTCAGCTACAGATACATTTAGCCCAAATGGCATCGTCACAATATTGAAAACACTTACCTCCATACAAAAATGCTGTATACTTTCTAGAATTAATTGCAAGTGGGATCTAGTGAAATCCAGAGGTCAAGTCCAAACTACTCATGTATTTTACATTATCACATTTGTGCAACAGCTTTTCCATGTTCTCAGGATGATCATCCTCTCTGATAAGAAATTTATTAAGATGTCTAGAGTCCAAAACGAATCTCACCCCACCATTTCTCTTGCTTACCACAACTAAAGGATTATTGTAAGCACTCCTACTTCTCTCTATTGCACCCAATGTTTCCATTTTCTGAATTTCTTTCTCTAGATCTTTCCTTTTTGAAAATGGTATATTATATGGTTTGAGAAAGAAAGGCTGATGATCTTTAAGGTAAAGCATGCACTGATAGTCTTTCACTGTCTCTGGTTTTTCACTAAACACATTTCTAAACTCCGATAACAAATTCCTAAGTTGTCATTAAGAGTTGTAGCGTCCCTTACTTTGGAACCACTACATATTCAAAATCCTGATCCCCAGTCTTGTCAAAATCTATATCACCAGCAAACATTTGGTACTCACCTTGGTTCACAGTGTTTTGCAAACAGTTACAACTTTTCCTACAGTTTAAGATACAGAAATTAGTTTTCACATAAGCATTACCTTTAGGATCCAAAATAAACAATTCTTTAGCATTCCATCTACAACAAGCCTCAACTTTCAAAATCCAATCCATACTGAGAATTATATTTTTTTCCAGACTAGGGATCACTAAGCATCCATGTTGAAAGGTCTAGTCTTCTATAATAAACATTAAATATACCTGAGATTTAACCAATTTGGTTTGCTTACCCGTAACTCCTCTTATCTTTACACTTACAATGAGCATTTCCACAAAATTCTTACTATATCGTATTTTGTCTCTAAATTGTTTGAGAATCTTACTACCTGTAGCAATCAAACAGTTCCCTTCCCACTGATCAATCTTAATCTTAAAGTAAGGACATCCAAAATCTGAGTCACCATATCTGTATTGGACACTTCATGTAAGAGATCACTTTCAGTAGATTAGATTAGATTAGATTAGATTAATACTAGTTCCATGGATCATGAATACGATATTTCGTAATGATGTGGAACGAGTTAAATTTTCCAATACATGACATTATTAAGTTAATTTAATAACATACTTAAGTTAATATAACAACTTTTTTATTTTTTGTGTTTTTTATTTTTTTAATATTTTTTGTTTTTTTTTTCTTTTTTTTCTTAATTTATATCTAAAAATTCCTCTATGGAGTAGAAGGAGTTGTCATTCAGAAATTCTTTTAATTTCTTCTTAAATACTTGTTGGTTATCTGTCAGACTTTTGATACTATTTGGTAAGTGACCAAAGACTTTAGTGGCAGTATAATTCACCCCTTTCTGTGCCAAAGTTAGATTTACTCTTGAATAGTGAAGATCATCCTTTCTCCTAGTATTGTAGTTATGCACACTGCTATTACTTTTGAATTGGGTTTGGTTATTAATAAAAAATTCCATAAGAGAGTATATATACTGAGAAGCTACTGTGAATATCCCTAGATCCTTAAATAAATGTCTGCAGGATGATCTTGGGTGGACTCCAGCTATTATTCTGATTACACACTTTTGTGCAATAAATACTTTATTCCTCATTGTTGAATTACCCCAAAATGTGATGCTATATGAAAGCAATGAGTGAAAATAGGCGTAGTAAGCTACTTTACTAAGATAAGGAACCACTTAGTAATTATCTGAAACACATTATTGACAATTTCATCAGTTAATTCTTGTTTGTCAGGTGTGATTACTATACTTGTATCATCAGCAAAGAGAACTAACTTTGCCTCTTCATGAATATAGAATGGCAAGTCATTAATATATATTAAGAACAACAAAGGTCCCAAGACTCACCCTTGTGGAACCCCATTCTTGATAGTTCCCCAGTTTGAGGAATGTGCTGATCTTTGCATATTATGAGAACTGCTTATTTCAACTTTCTTCCAGTTAGGTACCAATTAAACCATTTGTGCACTGTCCCACTCATGCCACAATACTTGAGCTTGTCTAGCAGAATTTCATGATTTACACTATCAAAAGCCTTTGAGAGATCATAAAAAATCCCAATGGGTGGTGTTCGGTTATTCAGATCATTCAAAATTTGATTGGTGAAAGCATATATGGCATTTTCTGTTGAAAAAGCTTTCTGGAAACCAAACTGACATTTTGTTAGTACTTCATTTTTACAGATATGTGAAGCTACTCTTGAATACATTACTTTCTCAAAAATTTTGGATAAAGCTGTTAGAAGGGAGATTGGATGGTAATTCTTGACATCACATCTATCCCCCTTTTATGCAAAGGTGTAACAATAGCATATTTCAGTCTATCAGGGAAAATGCCCTGTTCCAGAGAGCTATTACACAGGTGGCTGAGAATCTTACTTATCTGTTGAGAACAAGCTTTTAGTATTTTGCTGGAAATGCCATCAATTCCATGTGAGTTTTTGCTTTTAAGCAAGTTTATTATTTTCCTAATTTCAGAAGGAGAAGTGGGTGAGATTTCAATTGTATCAAATTGCACAGGTATGGCCTCCTTCATCAGATGCTACATCTACACTGTTTTTGGAGGGTTTTATCAACTTTACTGGTATTATAGCATTACTTTGGTTACACAAGTTGTCAGGTAAGAACTGAACACACTGAATGGGTTCCATAGCACAACTAACATCACTTATTACAGAAGGAACACAAAATGTATCACTGTCAAAATTAATTTCCTACAAAGACCTTCTTTCACTTTACTCCACCAATTTGGATGCAGATTTTGACCAACCACAGCCAACTTATTCTGGAATGCAAATTTACCTACATTTTCATCAATTTGGTCCCAAACAAATTTCAAAATATTTTGAGCTTTATTCTAAAGGCTTACAGATAACTCACCTTTACTCTTTGGATCATTACTCTGCATAACATTAATGAGAAACTGCTTTGGCTGGACAGGTATTCCATGACTCTCACTTACATTGTCACATACATCATTTACCTTACCCGTATTCACAAAATTCGTAATGACCGGGAGAGCCGTGTGCTGACCACACGCCCCTCCTATCCACATCCACAACTGAGGATGATACGGTGGTTGGATGGTTCCGATGGGCCACTTGCGACCTGAAGACGGAGTGGTGGTATTCACAAAAAGGTCTGAAACTTCATTATTGTTAAACTCCATAAAAACCTGATACTCTTCATCATCATCATCATCATCATATTCTTCCAATACTACTTCATCAATAATATCATTAACAACACAAGTCTCATCACTATGAAAGTCACATACCTCAGCTACATACATTTGCAATAAGCTACCAGTCTCATACTTACTAACCTCAGTCATTTCACAGCTCTCATTCTCATCTACATCAAACATACCACCTAATTCAGATCCAATACAGTAATTACCTGTTTCACATACATCAATAATACTGTTTCCCAACCAAGAGAAGAAATCATTAGTACACACTACATCAAAATTCTCATTACTCTGACATTCTGGTTTGTGATTAGTATCTACATCATTATAATTAAACACACTATTCCAAAACTATTGATCAAAATATATGTGAGAAATCTGATGTTCCTTCCATTCAACATCAGATACCTGTGTTACATTATTAATACTATTATTATTGTCTAAATGTACATGTAAATTGGGGGTCCTGTACTTGTTGTGCCCCTTGTCCCAAAACTGTGGACCTTCATTGACGCAGACCACCATTTCCTGTTCCTGAATTGCTGCCTGTATCATTGTTTCTCCTATTATATTGCACATGGTTATCACCATTATTCCGTTGAGGTTCAAAATTTCTGTCTCTATTACCATGTAGACCCTAATTAAAGTTACAACCATTTCTGTTTCTGTTTCAGTTATTATGGTACATGTTTCTTTCTACTGCCCTATCAAGCATTCTACATATCATACAAATTGTTCTAGATAATCGTCAGGTCCATGTACTAAATCACACTCCAACATTTCTGGTAATCTCCTTTTTAGTCATTTCATCAAATGGCTTGTCAAGGTGAGCTAATTTCTTAAGTTGTTTCTTACAAAATTCTTTCAGTGTACCATCCCTATTCCTATAACTTGGACCATTGAGAAATTCACTTTTAATTCTCCCTTGATCATTTGCTGACCAAAATTTATTTAAAAACTTTTTTGAAGCTTTTGTATGCCTCTCACTGTCTTAAATTTAGATTTGCCCACAACAGAGCTTCACCTTCAAGACATGTTTTAACAAATTTGATCTTTTGGTAGTCACTCATGCCTGACAAAAAAACTATCTCTACAGTGGTATAGAAAATCCACTGGATGTAAATTGTCTGAAGGAAAACTTTTGATTGTAGTGTTGGAACATGCAATACCATTGTTTGAATACAGATTGTTGTGAATGAAATTTTCCTGAAATACTGAGATTTTTTGGTCTAAAACATTTACATTAGTTAGTGTACTCTTTTGAACATTTAACATATTTTTTATCTGAACTATTAAAGTCCCATTCCATTCTTTCTGTTACAGATTTCTGTTGAGCTCTCATATCATAAACATTCTTCACTTGCTGTGCCAATTGGGCCATTAACTCATTTTCCAAAACAATAAATTTATTTTCTAATACATCGAAGTTTCCATTCATACTTTTTAATCCATCTGACAACCCATTTTTTAGCTCCAAAACTTGATTGCTAAGCTGGTCTATTTGATATTGTACTCTGTCCATTTTGTCACTGTTTTACTTTTCAGTTCATTTAATTGTCCTTGTAGTGACATAAATTTTTTGGTTAACTGATCATTAACTGCACTAAATTTCCTATTGTTGTCTGTCTTCATTTCCTCTTTACTAAAATCAACTGCAAAATATCAGTTTTCACTGTTTCTTTACTAACCACACTTTCACTTGGTTCAAACATGTCTAGTCTGGGTCCTACAGCTTTCATTTCATCACCACTACCCTTGTCTCTTTTCATTTTGCTAGCAATCACACGAGTCCACCAATAAAGATTAATTTCACAAATGATTTGTGCTTATCTTTTCTGATGTCCTTTGTCGTAGTTGTCAAGTCCCCTTTCAGTTCGTACAGTCCATCATTGTTGATATCATATGAAATTCTCATAACTCTTGATATGACTTTGTTGGGCAGTTCTCTAGTCTTCTTACATAGAGTAATTGGAGCTTCTGAATCTTTATTTACATAAAAATTGCAAATACACATATCCAAAATCCATTCTTGTTCTACAACAGACAAAACTTTGTTATCAGTCAATAGTTTCCGGCTGAGCCCCCACTTGTAATCTAACCATCTCACACATCACTATTAAATTCACTGTGTTAGTATCTTCACTAAAAGCTTTGAGAGCAGTAAGATTACAAAATAATAACTTTTTTAGTTATCTTGATTATCTCTTTGTCGTTGTGGATGGCTCAAAGTCTTGTCTAGGGGTACATTCTTGCTGCTGAAAATTTTGATTTAACATTATGGGTTCTTGTTGCACTAAATAACTGTTGAAGATTTCCTGTTGCTGTAAATATCTTTTTATTTTATCACATTCTTCTAAATCACACCAACTTTATAATTTCCACATTCAAAAAACCAATAATTACATTGTTGTTGACAAGTTTAGCAAAATACATGCATTTCCATTTGAGGCATGCCCACCACTCCTTACATTCTGCAGTACTTACAATTTCCAAAGAGCTTACAAAGCAAAAGAGTTTACATATATTCTTGACAACAGAGGAATCATCATCTAGATAGAACGGTATTTTATAACTGAGTCCAGAAATATATTTAATAATTAGTGTTAGATTGTACAATTAATAATATGAATTTTAAATATGCCATAAATTTTGAAATTTCAAATATTTTTAAAAAAAGAGTAATTTTAACTGTTAGTACATGTCAATTGAAACACATTAATTTCTTTTTATACATTTTAGCCTAAAATATAATACATCACATACAAAATTATATTAATTCTTTTAATGAAACAGCTGAGATAATTTTAACCCATGTGAGATTTGAGATTATACATGATATCAGCTATCTCTATATATAAAAAAAAGGTAATGTTATAGGAGGCTGATTCATTACCAGCTTCCATTGCATTCTGCATCTTCATGCCATTGAGCACTGCTGCTTCTTCTTCCTTTATGGACAGTTTCCCACCCCTCAGCCAAAGGATTGCTCTGAACCCATGCCCATTTCCGGGCTCTCTATGTCAAGGCTGTTTGCAGAACAGGGATGACTTCTTATGTCACAATTCCTTGGCCACCACTGCCAATGACATTTATTAAAATTTGGATCAGTGGCTGGGTTCCAGTCTGTCACCCAGGACATTCTGATAACTATTTAAAGTCACTACCTTTAGATGAAAGACATGAACATTTATCAACTTTTATTACGAGTGGTTGATGGTACTTGCTAAACTGTATCATTTTGCTGCAGCCTTGGATGTCTTTCATGGCATTTAATTTTGCTAGTAAATAAAAATGATAAGTTTTGTACTTTGAGCAATGTTTTCAATTGAACTGAACTCTCTTACAAATGTTAACTATGTGTGTACCTGTTCGAACATTAATTAAGCTGTCGTATTTTTTCCAGAGTGTTTAGCAGGAACTGTACAGGTCACTGTATCAGGAAGTGAAGTATACATTTCACTTCACTTTTTACATTTAATTATCATTTTGATAATTAACAATTTTCACTGAAGCACAATGTCAGTGTTCATCACTGAGCTGTGAGCCAATACTAACTCATGATGATAACTTTCCCCCTGAAGATCAATAATTACACTAACACCAGCCACTGGTCCTAAGGGAATGAATTTTGAAAGTAATTCTGTTCATTAAACTTAAAACAATTAATAAATTTATTTTTTAGAAATGTAAATTTTGCATTTAACACCAAAATGCAACTAACAGGATACTCCTTGTCACTTTACAAAATTTTGCAAAGAAAAATGAAGTTAGTCACTGATATCAGACTGAATTTATTTCAGTCTTTAGATATCAAACAAATTACTTTCAGGAAGTACTGTGACAATGTGATCCATCAGAGTTGTATATCTCTACTTTCTTACACAAATGTTGCATTAGATGCAATTACTTTCCCACTTAAAAAATAATAATTTTTATAGAATTTAAGCAAAGTGAATAGGATGTACTTTAAATAAGAAGGTGACAATTCAGAGAATTAATTGTTACTGTATTAATCAAAAAGTTTATGGTAACACAAGTGCAGCTTTCCTTTACATGTATGGGTAAGCGTTGTAGGGTTGCCGAATCCAATGATGCACGCTACACCACATGTAATAAATTACTATTTTTATTTTTCGTAAGCACACATATACAGTTGTTTACATTCTGAATTCTCGGTACACGTCTGTACACTTTCGCGCGCGACCACAGACTGGGGCAAAGAGCTTGCCAAAAACAAAAATATTAACCGCGACTTGGTCGATAGTCGCCACATTAGCCCCCCCCCTAGAGTGTGGAGCACAAACATAAATATTGGGGCATACATGTAAAGGGAACACCCAGGGGGGAGGGAGAGGGTGTTTAATCAGAAACCATACCTTACATTACATTACATTAGTAATTGAAGTCTTCGAGCCAGCGAGGGGGGCGGATGGTCCTGCCTGACCGGGTGAATTCTCGTACAGCAGTTGAGGGATCTGGGGAGGGGATGGTGGGTTGTGAGGGGCCAGGATAGCGGATCTGAATGCCTGTGGCGGTACGTAGGACTTTGACCGTTGATGGGTCAGTACCAACAGGCAAGGGGACAGACTGGAGGAGATGAATGTGAGTTAAGTTGTCACTGGGGAAGCTGGCTTGTTCGTAGAAGATGTACACATTACCCGGCTGCGTAACAAAAAACACATTAGAGCTGCAAATAAGGTCTGTGTTGACATTCACTACCACTTCCTGATACGGGTTGACAGAATCTCCACACGAGTCGTCATCGGTGACATCACACGCTCTGAGGCTGGTCCCTGATACATCACTGAATCCTAACAGGGGAGAGGCGAGGGGCTGCCTGTAGGAGGGTAAGTCATCACACGCATCACTCTGCCTAGGAATGTCACACGCACCTGTAGCACTGTCACACGACTGGGAGTGGGGAACGTCACACGTGTGGGAATAGGCGTCACTCATCCATGGACTGTCGGTAGATGCCTCATGCGAGGTGGGTGCAGCAGGGGATGGGGTCTGACTGGGAGGGGTATCGGGCAGTTCTCCCAGAGTCCATGCAGGTTTGAGGCGGCAGATGGATACCGTTTGAGGCGTGCTGTTAATGAGCACTTCAAACGTGTTGGTACGCCGTGATATGACTCTGTGCGGGCCCGTATATGGAGGTCTGAGTGCCGGTCGGATGGTGTCATCACGCACCATGACGTGAGTGCACGACGCCAAGTCCTTATGCAGAAATACGGGAGGGGGCGTGTGTGGTCGAGGAGGCGGCACGCGGATGTTAGCAATTAGCTCCTTGACCTGCCTGACGAATGTCGAGTCGCAGATTTGATCTGGAGGAAGTGAAGGCTCAACTAACTCTGCTGGGAGTGTGAGGGGTTCTCCATACAGTACCTCTGCCAGGGATGCGCCAAGGTCCTCTTTGTACGCGGCCCGAACACCTAACATTACCCATGGTAAGGCATCGGCCCACTCACCTCCGTGGCACATCAGGGAAGCTTTAAGCGTTCAGTGCCAGTTCCACAAGCCCATTGCTCTGGGGGTGGTATGCTGTAGTCCTAAATCGTTTCACCCCACACAGTTCACAAAGCTGTCGGAAGAGGGCAGACTCGAACTGGCGGCCCTGGTCGGTGGTGACAGAGACTGGGCAGCCGAAGCGCGAGATCCACATTAACAGCAGGGCTCGGGCCACTGCATCGGCTGTGATAGTAGTGAGAGGAATTACCTCTACCCAGCGGGTAAACCTGTCAATTGCGGACAGTATGTAACGGAAGGGGCCTGAGGGGGGTAAGGGCCCGACGATATCGATGTGTATGTGCTGGAATCTTCTTTTTGCCACATCGAACGTACCCATGGGGGGCTGTGCATGACGTCCTACTTTTGCGCGCTGACAAGCCACACATGCTCGTGCCCAACTGCGACACTGTTTTATCACCCCGGGCCAAACAAAACGTTCAGATACCAGACGTGCGGAGGCGCGAATGCCAGGGTGTGCCAAGTCGTGGATACTATTGAATATGTCCCGGCGGAGAGGTGCAGGAATCACCGGGCGTATGCGTCCTGTTGAAATGACGCACCAGATGGGTGATGAAAACCCAGGAAGTGTCCGTAACTCCAGTTTGAGTCCTGTTTTGATATCGGAACGCAATGCTGCGAGTTCAGTATCCTCTGTCTGCAATTTAGGGAGCTCACTGAGGTCCAGTTGTGAAGATAAAACTGACACCCGAGACAGAAAATCAGCGACGACATTGTCTGCGCCTCTGACGTAACGTATGTCATTCATAAACTGACATATAAGGTCCATATGCCTAAAACGTCTCGGGGATGAGTCCTTACCTGGGTTACGGAAAGCGTAAACCAATGGCTCGTGGTCGGTAAATACCACGAGATGGCGACCTTCGATATCGTCTTGGAAATATTTGATAGCAGCGTAAATAGCAAACAGTTCCCGGTCGAAGGTCGACCATTTACGTTGGGAAGTGGTCAGTTTGTGGGAGAAAAATCTGAGCGGCTGTACAACAGAACCCACGGATTGCTGAAGTACTGCCCCCACTGCTGTATCACTTGCATCTGTAGTAAGCGAGATGGGAGCATCAGGAATGGGGTGAGCAAGCGTAACAGCTGTCTGTAAGGCTGACTTTAGATTATCAAATGCGCGACGCATATCTGGAGTCCACGTGACCGCCTGAGACCCTGATGTGTTTTTTCCTGTGAGGGCATCCGTCAGTGGGGCTTGTATGTCGGCGGCGCGGGGAATATGTTTACGGTAGTAATTTACCGTTCCAAGGAAGCGGCGGAGGCCCTGAAAATCTTTGGGCAAAGGCACCGTACTAATGGCCTCCACCCGTTCAGTTAGGGGGCGGATGCCGTCGCCCGAAACTCTGTGGCCCAGAAAAGTGACACTGGTGCGGCGGAGTTGTGACTTAGTATTGTTCACTGCGATACCGTATGCTTTTAATAGTTGGAGCACTGTATTTAATTGTTGTTCATGTTCCTCGAGGGAGGAAGAAAAAATTAACAAGTCGTCCAGGTACGCATATGCAAAGTCCAGTTTTCCAACCAGCGAGTCGATGAACCGTTGCCACGTCTGTGCAGCATTTTTAAGGCCGAATGGCATAAACAAATACTCGAACAACCCGAACGGGGTGATGATAGCGGTCTTTTCAACGTCCTCAGGTGCCATTGGCAGTTGGTGGTACGCCTTATGACAATCGACTACACTGAAAATTTGTGCCCCATGCAGCTGGGAAGCAAAGTCTTGAATATTTGGGACGGGATAATTATCTAAATTTGTTCTGGCGTTAAGCGCCCGATAGTCACCGCAGAGGCGGAAAGTGTCATCTTTCTTAGGCACCAAATGAATGGGTGACGACCAACAACTAGAAGAAGGGCGGATAGTCTTATTATCTAAAAGTTCCTGAACAATAGCTTTGGCGTGTTTAAGTTTTTCCGGATTTAAACGCCTAGCCTTTGCACGTACCGGTGGGCCTTCTGTGGTATTTATTCTGTGGACAGTACCGTTATTGATCGCGAACACCGATGGGGATGCTGGACCAGCACCCGTTGCACTGTGACTAACCTGTAATGCACACGTGTGTGTGTCCAAGGCCGGCAGTTCAGCAGCAGTGGCGGTGATCCACTGGTAGTCCTTGTCGAAGAGCTCAGTGGGGTACCTGGTAGCGTCGCGGGTACAGCTTCCGTCCGGCAGTAGAAATGTCACGCGGCGTCGGCTGCAGGTGCGAGGAAGTGGTGCGGGGGTTGGGGGCGTGGCCGTGTGCGACAGCTGGGCGGTCTGCTTACGCGCGTCCGTGAGCTTGGCTTGCACGGCGGCGATGCGTAAGCGGAGGGCCCCATTGCTGTCCCGAAGTTCATCGTTGTGTGATCTAAGAGAAAGCACTGCAACAGCAGTTTCCGCTAGCTCACACAGCAGAATGGCGCTTTCGGATGAGAGGGGTAAGATATCTGAACCGGTGGTATGGTCTCCCGAGTTAAAGGTTAGTGTACCTCGTTGTAGGTCAGGTGACAGTGCGTGGGCTAAGAGAAAATCTACCCCAAGCACGGGTTCATCCACATCCGCGATAACGAAAGTCCACTGTAAGGGCGTATTAATGTCCTGCAGTTTAAGACTTAAATTCGTTATTCCATGAGAGCGGATCAGGGAATTATTGGCGGCTTGGAGCGGGGGGCAAGGCTGAAGCTCGAATTTAATACCTGCGGACAAAGGTATCACACTAACCTCGGCCTCCGTGTTGACTAGAAATGAAAGGCAAGACACTGCATCTTTCACGTACAAGTGTCCTGGCGCGTGAGGAGAAGAAGTATTTAGTGATAGGCGTCTGTGCGGTTCAACGCGGCCCGTAGCGCCTGAATTGGGTCGCGTTATTAGTTTGGGAACGCGCATGGAGAACGACAGTTCTTAGCCGCGTTGCCAAAGCGGGAGTGGAAATAACACCAAGCGGGGCGGCGCGTGGCGTCGCCCGTCGTGCTGGTTGAGGTCGAAGCGGCAGTGGAGGGGGACTTGTTTGTAGTTCCCTCCGATGGTGACGCTGCAGTAGTGCTGGTAGGAGAGGAGTTACTGCGGCGGTTGCCAGGCGGCGTTGGCTCCGTGCGCATGCGTGGAGCGAGTCGTGCGCACTCTGTACTGCAGGATGGGAACTGCCGCGCAGGTGTGCCAACCCCTGAGGCCTGAGGGCACCCTGGGGGGGCATGCGGGGGGGGGGGGGCAGAATGTTGTAAACCTGGTCTGCGATCTTCAGTTTGGCATCTAGTGGGGCCGAAGTTACATGTAGAAGGTGAAGTTGAACTTGCGGGGGAAGTTTCAGCAACCAGATGGTCCAAAGTGTAATGTCCGGCATGTGATGCGTGTCAATCATAGCGCGGAGATGACGCCAGAGTTGCGACGGGGACCTGGATCCCAGCGATTCCTGACTGATGAGGTGGATAGCTTCCTCTGTCGATGTGGATAGTCGCTCGAGGATGGTGCGTCGGGCGAACGCTTATTTGTCCGTAGCGGGGGGCGAAGCCACAATGTCGCAGATCAGATCCAGTTCGTCATGGAGGTGACACAGTAAGCATAGGAACTTCGAATTGTCGTCGGCGATGCCGTGTAGCTGCAGGACGTGGTCGACCAAGGTAAACCATGTGCGTGGGTGATCCTTGCGAAGGGGTGGTAGCTTCGGCCAACGGGTGGGAAAGTCTTGACATAAATGTTTATCAGAAACTGTCTCTCCCTGTCCATAGTTCTGCAACGTAATTGTCTCGGGTTCAGTAGCGGTGCACCAGCTTCCGCCACTGTCAGTGGCACGCGGCACGGTAGGCGCGGCTGGCTCGACCTTGGTCGAGAAATCAACGAATCGAGCGGTCGACGGAGTAACGCCGGCGGGCGTAGAATGGACCGGCGCGGTAGAATCGACCGTAGTCGACCGATGTGCGGCGAACGACGGAATACAGTTTCCGGGCCCCTCCCCTACAGGTGCATTAAAATAGTTAAAATCACCTAATGTTTGTGGAACACAAGCGGCAGGAACGGCGTGTGCCGTCGGAAACACTCGTAAAGCGGACGCTGGTGGTGTAGGGGGGGTTGGTGCAAAATCCGGAGTTCCGGCAGAAATATGAACTCTCCTGTCTTGAGCGTCCGGCTCGATTTGTACAGCCACTGATTCGGGTGGAAAATTCACACTTGCACTTGGGAAACCTGTAAACATAGTCACTGGGGTTTGAGCACATTGTGTCGGCTGTTGAGCACTCGGAACACATGGCTGTGGAATTGTATAAACACTGTCCTGTTGAGTACAGCTAATCGATGTGTTCGGAAACTGCGTAGAGCTATTGCGGACGCCCGGTGGATAATCGTAAAACCATGCCGAAGCGTCCGTTGGAACACTTAGTTGGCACGTGGTCGGTGTAGCAGGCGGCAAGCGCTCCATTGTGTACTGTTCGACGGTATAAGATTTCGTTGTAGCACTCGCGAACAAAATTCGGGGTCACCAGTATGGGTACGTTGTAGGGTTGCCGAATCCAATGATGCACGCTACACCACATGTAATAAACACTATTTTTATTTTTCGTAAGCACACATATACAGTTGTTTACATTCTGAATTCTCGGTACACGTCCGTACACTTTCGCGCGCGACCACAGACTGGGGCAAAGAGCTTGCCAAAAACAAAGATATTAACCGCGACTTGGTCGATATTCGCCACACATGTACAATTACAAAATAAATTGTTAATAGCATGCCTTGTCAGAAGCAGTGCAGTTGTGAATCTGGTGCAAAATTGTTTCACAGTATCTTCAAGCCTCATATTATTTAGATACTAAACACACCATAATGTCTATCTCGGAATTACTGTTAAAATAAGATGTTTCAACTTTTGCAACACCATAAATATCCCTAGAGATGTCTTGCCTCCTTGGCTACAATTTACATGATTTACTATTTCAGGGACTAATTATCACTTTTCTCCATTGCATCAATGACAGCACAAAATATTAAAATCTTGAAGGGCACACCGTAACATGATCTAACTCTACCAGTGCTATCTGGCTACTCTCACAACTTCAGTCTGTCTGCCATACAGCTCATTCCAACAAAAAAGCTTTCCAGAAAAGACACTGACACATCTCTCTTGCCAATCCTATACCATTGTTGCCCAGTGGATAGCCTACTATGCATATTTTCTCATAGGAAGGGTGTTCCAGAAATGGAATGACAAGAGAAAAAGGTTGGTAACTCTCTGGTGTAATGGCTTCCTAATTTAAATATTATACAAAGGAGGGTTGTTACTATATAGTGGAGACCATCATCATCATCATCAATTATCTGCTATATTAGCAGGTCCTTTGCCTCTCCATTTTCTGTGATCCATTGCTTCCTTCTTAAGGCTGCTGTATGTTGTTGTATGTCATCCAGTATCTGGAATCTCTTCCTTCTTTGCTTCCTTTTCCCTTCTACATAACCTTCTAAAACTGTTTTTATCAGTCCGTCATTCTTTCTTAATATATGCCCAATCCAATTTCTTTTTCTTCTCTTTATTACATCTAGTAACTGTCTTTTCTCTCCCACTCTTCTCAGTACCTCTTCATTTTTTACTCTGTCCATCCAACTTATTCTTTCCATCTTCCGCCATGTCCATATCTCAAAAGCCTCCAGCCTTTCTCTGTCTTTTTTCCTCATAGTCCACGTTTCAGTGCCATATAGAAGAACACTCCATACAAGACATTTTATGAGTCTCTTTCTGAGTTCTATGTCCAATCCGCTGCAGAAGATTCTCCTTTTCTTATAAAACGCCTCTTTTGCGATTGCTATCCTTGTTTTAATTTCTGTGGTGCACTTCCAGTCGGTGTGTATCCTGCTTCCAAGGTACTTATAATTTTCCAATTGTTCAGATCCTCAGTCACAAATAGGCACAAAAAAAGATTGTCAGAAGGTGAGCTTCCAACCACTAGTCCTTTATCAGAAATACACAAACACACTCACGAAAACGCTACTCTCTCTCTCTCTCACACACACACACACACACACACACACACACACACACACACACACCCACAACAACAGTCTCTGGCTACTGAAGGCAGACTCTTTCTGAGTTTAGTTGCAGTAGCCAGAGAGTGTGGTCACGTGTGTGTGAGTTCTGTTTGCATTTTGTGTGTGGATATATATATATATATATATATATATATATATATATATATATATATATATATATATATATATATATGGTTATAATGTCTGCTTTTGTCTGTATATGTGTGGATGGATATGTGTGTGTGTGCGAGTGTATACCCGTCCTTTTTTCCTCCTAAGGTAAGTCTTTCCGCTCCCGGGATTGGAATGACTCCTTACCCTCTCCCTTAAAACCCACATCCTTTCATCTTTCCCTCTCCTTCCCTCTTTCCTGATGAGGCAACAGTTTGTTGCAAAAGCTTGAATTTTGTGTGTATGTTTCTGTTTGTTTGTGTGCCTGTCAACCTGTCAGCACTTTCATTTGGTAAGTCACATCATCTTTGTTTTTAGACACACACACACACATATATATATATATATATATATATATATATATATATATATATATATATATATATATGTGTGTGTGTGTGTGTGTGTGTGTGTCTAAAAACAAAGATGATGTATATATATATATCTGTGTAGCCCAGTTTCTGACATTCTTTTTGTTGTGCATATCTGCGGCTCAGTATCTCCACTATATGATGAGTAGCAACTACCCTTTTCATAATATTGTTACATTTCATCCTGGATTTTCCACTATTTGGCTTCCTGATTTCCTTAGTTGAATACTACTCCTTTCATTATAATAAATTATTGCTCCTTCTGGAAGAGACCAACTGATTGTTTTAAATGCATCAGTATATAACAATGAAATAAAGTGTTTGACTGATAATCACAGTACTATAACAATCATTTTACAAGTCTGTCTCCTCACATCCATCTTTAAATAGTCATTAACAAATTATAACATAAATCTATTCACCAAGCAGCGGCAGGGGAACACACACACAAAAGGATTTAACTTTTACAATCTTTTAGAGTCAGTGGCTCCTTCTGACAGAAGAGTTGAAGGGGAAGGAAGAAGGGTGAAGGAAAAGAATTGGAGAGGTTTAGAGAAAGAGGTACAGTTCACAAAAGTCACCCAGAACCCCATGTCAGGGGAGACTTAGCAGAAAGAATGAGAAGGAAAGACTGATTGTTGGGAACTGCACCGGATGAAATCTTAAAACCTGAGAGCTTTAGGTGGAAGACAGGGTAATATGCAAGACAGAGATTAGTACTAAAACATTGAGCATGAGTTAATAAGAGTGAAACGCCAAGTGCATTTTTGTAATGGAAATGGGATGGGGGAAGGCAAAAAAAGACAAATCAGAAAATTAAAGATGTAGGAAAGTAAATGGAGAGAAGAAAAGAGTAGTTACTGGGACTAAATGCTGAGACAGAAGAAACTAACATAAATTAGGGGCAGGTGGGTGGTGAAAACTGAGGACATGTCATAGTGCTAGTTTTATATTATCAGTAATTGATTATCTTTGTTGTTACATTAATAAGTTATATTAGATACTGACAACACACTAAGGTAATACTGTTTGATCACAACACAGCAACAGATCTTAGAATTTTTACTTTCACATATGTTTAAGGATGTTAACTGATTCTTTTGTTGCTTCTTGCTGGAACAGCTTTGTAATTATAAATGACAAAACAATATTGCGCATGTGCAACAGTGTTAATTTAATTTCTTAGACTGTTTTCATCTCGTAAAGCCATAATGAGACTTTAACTGACTAATATCATCAAAGACAGCACAGTATTCATTAACAATTTGAGAAAGATGTTACACATCAAGGGGGAGGTACAAACACAGATTAAATGTCATCTTTGACAGTGTGGTGGTACTGTGACTATAAGTCTTAAAGTCAGACAGCAAACAAATATATAGGAAACAAACCAAAACCATTAACGCTAAAACTCAAGAAACATATTCTATATAACAGTTTAAATTATGTCAACAATCACAATAAAATAAAATTAATGCAACATGAAAATACTGAAGAAGAGCTTGAAGAGTTTTTACATATGGACGGTGGAACAGAAACAGAACAAAAGATAGAATAAACAGTTGTAACAGTATATGGATTAACCAAATAGTACAGGATGTTTGCCTATTACAGGTACAAATGAAAGGGGCATGTAGAGGACAATGAAACAAGCAAATAATAGTAATAGACATAGGTTCAGAGACAAATGGTTCCCCCAACATAATGTTTGCTTGAGGACAGTCATACCAGTGTTACAGTACTGTTGATATTTGTTTGGATGTCATAGTGAAAGAATGCATATGTGGTACATGCATGATGGTGCTCTGGAACATTTTCATGGGGTATGTGTGAATATGTAGCAAGAATATTCAACAACAAGCACTCATACCACTGCCTCCCAGCTCCCTTGAATTGAAACCTTTTGAATTTTTTTGGATGGTCATCTTTAACAACTTTTGTGTATTTCAGCCCTACATTATCAATAGCTGTCAATGTATCAAGAACACGACTGTGGGGTTTCAAAAGTGTCAAGTGCTGATGAGGAGACATGCCAAGGCCTGCCTTCACATGAAGAGTGGCCATGTGGAATACTTGTTCTAATGTGTTTGTTCTCAAGTACCTATCCTTAAGTTGGAACCTCAGGGACTCGATCATGAGGTGTCCACTTTGTCTTCCACTCGACACATTCATTTATACCCTGTATGTCAATGATATGATAACTTGTTCTTTGTTACTATAAGGAAAATGTACGTATCATAAAACAACAGAATGATGGAGTATGTAGACAGTCACAATAAAATGAATGAACAAAGAAAAATGAAGAATCAGAAAGGAACATGCAGCATGGAAAGTGATGAAAAACAGAGAGGATTAAGTGAATATTAAGATGGGAAGTACTGAGCTGTGTTTGATCATTTAGTATTAAATCAGGATTGTGAGTCAGAAGTTTTTTGATTTTCAGGTCTTCCATTGGATTAAGTTTATGGCCTCTGACATGTAGAGGACATGGAACTGTTGGCAGCTGTGGCCCTCTCTCAGTGGGTCCTCCACAAATGTGGAATCATAATGCTGCAATCTCCAGCTGCATTCATGTTCAGCCAACATAATTGCTATGTCTCTGCCTGAGTGACCACTATAAAACTTTTGACAACTGGGACCAGTAATTCTGTGTAGCCCACTGTTGACTAGTAACAGGTCTTATCTTTACAACAGAAAATACACTGTGGAGTGGTGTTATTCACACACTGCAAAATCCTATAGTTGCAGGATTTCATCGTTTTGGCTACACTTTGTGATAATTGTCCTAAGTATGAAACTGAACACCACTTACTACAAACACTGGAAAAAACAGCAGAGGGAGAGCAAAGGAAGGGTATAGTTTTCAGTTTTTTGTTTTGTATGCAAGGAGTGGTCATTCAGGACAAAGTAATTGGTTGGGGTAATAAACATAATTGTGTCTAATTCTAGTTTGAAATCATGTTTTGACACGGGAACAAATAAGGGACTGCACACCACTGAGGAGAGAGCTACGTACCTGTATACTATTGGATGTTTTGAGCAAGAAGGTGTTGTTGTGAAACTTGTTGACATATTAAAACTATATGCCTGACCAAGACTCAGATGCATGACCTTTGCCTTTCATGGGCAAGTGCTCTACCATCTGACCTACCCAACTACAACTCACATTCCATCCTCACAGCTTTACTTGTGCCATTACTTCATCTCCTACCTTCCAAACTCCTCATAAGTTATGCTGTGTAACTTGTGGGGCAGCAGTCCAGGAAGAAAGGATGTTACTGAGATGTGGCCTAGCCGTAGTGTGGGGGATTGAATTTTCTCTCTGCAGCAGAGTGTGCACTGAAGTGAAAGACCCTGGCAGATTAAACTGTTTGTCAGAATGGGCTTTGAACCCAGGAGTTTGCCTATTAGTCTTCTACAGTTGTCATTTATCTATTAATGTTGAAACAATGTGTTTGTGTATGGTACTTACAAAATGGTTGGATCTAGGAAGTTTATGGATTTGTTGCTAATCTCCTATGTGAACTGAATATTTTTATGTTGACTGTTTAAGTTACGAAAAATTTACATTGCTGTCTTGTAGAGCCTGTCCACATACACAGTACGTGGTCCACATATCTGAACCAGTCTTTAATATTTGAGCCCAAAGATTCTTTTCTCAAGAAATGTTGTACATAATTATCCATGGACATTTCATACGTAAGTCTACTAAGAAGGGCCTCCATAGCTAAGTGATATAACTCTTTATTTAGAGTCTCTTAGAAATGGAAACAGTGGATAATAACAGCTTTACAATGTGCTGGACAACATGTTGAGAACATAGTACAGCTTTTATGAGTTTTACCACCAGCATGGGCCTTGTTCCACACAAAATGTGACATAACTCAAGAATGGCTAAGAAATGAAGACATCTTAAGGAAATTACAAGTTATGTCCAACATGATGGCTACCATGGACAACATGTTGAGAACATAGTACAGCTTTTATGAGTTTTACCACCAGCATGTGCCTTGTTCCACACAAAATGTGACATAACTCAAGAATGGCTAAGAAATGAATACATCTTAAGGAAATTACAAGTTATGTCCAACATGATGGCTACCAAAACGGCTGGCATACTGGAAACATAGCTCACTACCATTCTCTAAAAAGATTTCACATTTCTTTCTGGCATAGCCATGTAGAATAAATTACTTACTAGCTGCACTTGAATAAGAAAGTAATAAATCAACGTGTCATGTCTCCATTTGGGTCGCTAAACACCTCATCACTGACAGTTATTAAGCCTTCGGTCATCAACAGCATCAGTGTCTGGGCTACAGCCCTCTGTATGTCATTTGCTAACAGGGTGAGTGAGGGATACATTTAGTATTTTAGATGCAGCATTCACTCAGCATCACAATGTATTATACTGGAAATTATCTACGAATTCAATTATTTTTTGGACATACAAAGTGTCTACTTATGACAATGGTTTGTACATTGCATATTTAATTTGGAAATATTTGACATACTTTTAAGATCATATTTTCTGTCATTGTCCATACTTTTGAAGCATGCAGTAGAGCTAGAGTGGCAATTGTTTGATATTCCATCCATTTTACGTATCTGGTTAGTCAGTAAGTTTCCAGGTTCAAGTGTTGTTGCTAGATGAAGTGAACAGCAATACAGTTTGAACCATTGGAAAATGGATTGAAACACACTGCAAGAAACCATCTTGAGCTGATGAACCTTTCAGTCAGTTTAGTAATCTGTTCTGGCTAGACTGACTGACAGATTGATCACTCCCCACAAACTTAGATATGTAATGGAGGTTTTAGTGCAATGGATCACATAATGAGAAAATAAAGGCCCTTATAACTGTGTTCGGGGTGTCAGTTCCCACAAAATTATTAAGAGATAAATAATTGGGGAAGGTTAGCTATCCACTAGACTGGGAATCTTGGTCCAGGTTAACCCCAATTTTATTTACTCTCTGCTAGCTCACACATAAAAGGAAGCCATACATTAATGTGATTAAGAAAGTATTAAATGAAAGGAAATACAAGAAATGAATATCAGTACAGTTTGACTGTGTCTTAGATCTGCATGCCACAGAAACAGGGAATGGATTAGGTAAATCTAAACAAGTCTGTCCGTCAAATGCATAATCACCATTGGAGACAAATTGATTGCTCCAATCATACCAGAAATCAGAAAATGATTTAGCATGCAAATATCTAAGCCCCGCCAGTCATGGATGAGCCCTTTACTACAAGATGAAATACCAAGTTGTGTTGCCTAACCAGGATTAAAAGAAATTATCTACAGCACCTAATCATTCTCCTCCCATGATAGCCCATGCTGCAAGGTATTCTCACCAGAATCTACAACTCAGAGTGGCAGGTCCTTCATAAGCTGTGGCCTATCAGCAGCAACAACACATCGGTAATGGAGTGATGAGCTGATTTTCTTAACACAACTCTGCGACTCTCTTCTGCTTCCACCAAAATAGTGTGTTTGTCTCCATCCCATGATCAAGTGCCTTCCAAGTTTTTTTTTTTTTTTTTTATATTTTCTTTCTACTCCACTCACAGTAGCTTTCTATACTGCCTGCTGCATGGCTCGCCAACACCTCAGCAGAATTGGGCAACTCATTGACCATACAGCTAAATAGACAGATAGAAAAAGAGAATTTAGATGGATGTTAGCAGCTCAGTCTTGGCAATGACTGACACCTGTGACATCAATACACAGATACCTGTGAACTGGCACAATCATCATATGAATTTCTGTTAATCAGTGCGAATGGTGAAATATGAAAAATATCAGCCCAACTCTATACTGACACATTTCAACACATAAAGAAGCTAAGAGGCTAGACATAGAATCATAACAGCAGAATTACTGGAAACAGTTGGTGATCACACCTGCTCAATAATCTTATTTTCTATTTTTACTCCCAATTTCCCCATTTTGGAGATGACTATTTACAAGCCTTGTGAGGGACTCCTTGTATGCTCTCTACACTGTATAGGCACATTGAGCACATAAATCTGGAGGGTCTCAAATTAGGATGGAAATATAGAAAAATACAACAAAATGAATTTTCTTTTCATTTACATTAATAATGATTTTGTCTCCCAACAAGTATAATACAATTGAGGACATAGTTGACAATGATATACACTGCTCTGTTACATGGTCCAGTCCATTAATGTGGCTACCACATATTTTTGATATCAATGTGCAATAACCACTCAGGTGGTAGCACTAGTAGTGGAGGGTATGTAAAGCATGTTGGGGGAGATGGAAAACAGTGCAATAGTTGTCGTAATGTGGAAAAGAAGCAATTTATCTGACGTCCAAAAGAGCATGGCCATTCACTTTCAGGCTAAGTGTGAAAGCACTTCCAAAATGAATAAGTTTGTAAACTCTCCATATGCTGCCAGGGTTAAAGTATACCATGCAGGGCAAAATGGTATTACCCAGAACAGGTGCCAAGGCAACTGGAGTATGCTGAGGCCTATAGGTGACAAGCATGACAATGACTGCATAGTTGTGCATGGGTGAATAAATGTGCATCTGTTAAACAGCAGACCACCCAGGTGAACTAAGGGACTACCAACAGTGTCTTCTCAACAATTGTTGAGTGAACATTGCTGTGAAGAGAACCTCCATAGCAGGCACATGGTTCAAGCACCCATGTGAGTGCTGTTTGTCAGCAGCAAAGGCTGGAATTTGCATGCCAATACTGCAATTGCACACCCACTGAGTGGCAACAGGTGGCTTTTTCTGATGAATCATGTTTTGTGCTCCATGGGACGGATGGCTGTTGTCATGTGCAACATCTGAGAGCAAACACCCAGCAACAATCATCAGATGGTCAAGGCCAGTATATGCTAATGGCAAGGAAGAATTGGCCAGAACTTTACTTGCAGTCATCTCTCCAAGAAATCAACTAAAGCCTGCAATATCACTTGAGTGGAAGGATCCAGATGGAACTGAGCAAATAATACCACAGCAAGAAAAATTACAGTACCTGAAATCAACCACAATTTTGACAAGAGGATTGTAACGAACAATGGAGTAGGAAGATCAGTTTGCAGCACCAGGACATTCAAAAGTCCAGAAACACATTGTGCTCCTAGAAGATCCTCAAGACCAATAAAACCCAGAGTTCAAAGTGACATGTTTTTGTGGGAAAGTAAAGCAACAAACAAATTCCCAGGACTGGGTAAAAACAACTGGCCAAGCCAGCTAGTTAAAACAACAGAAGCTGTGGCATCAACTGCAGGCTCTTCAGCATCACTTACTCAATCAAATGTGGTGAAGTATGCAACTCCAGTTACTGCAACACCAGGCAGTTCGGCAACTCCTCGGACTGTATGGAGCAAGAAGGCACCTCAACAGCTACCTTGACAACTAGACAGACAGAAGCCAGATTGGGTAGTAGATAGAGAAATGCAAGATCGCCAAAGCACAGGAACACTTTTGATGCCTGGATCCAGAACTTATGTAAGTGAACCAACTCAGTGCATTTTAATGGAAGACAATCAGAGTGACCAGTTAAAAATACCACTAAGGCTCATGCACCTAAACATACAGTACCTTAGAAATAAGCTTAATATATTACAGGTTTTTGTAAATGAACAGTCGCCTCATATAGCAGTGTTAACTGAGCATGGATTAAAATCTGATGAAATTATTTACTGTAAACTAGAGGGCTATTCCTTAGCAAATAGTTATTGTAGACAGCAACATAAGGGTGGTGGTGTGGCAGTTTACATTAGTGAGAATCTCGAGTACAAGAAAATAAACTATCTAGACCAGTACAACAAAGAAGGCTTGATTGAAGTGACAGGCATTGAAGTCCACACCAAAGAGTGTAGAGAGGTTATGAGAAAACATAAAGTTATTGGGATTTGTCATCCACCAAAGGCTGATGTAGTTAGCTTCATAGACATATTTAGTAGAGTAGTGGGATGTTGTGGTCCCAGTGACCTAACTATACTTGGTGATCTGAAAATTGAGGCAAAATCTTCCAGTTTGTGTAATACGAGGTTAACTCTTAACTCGTATAATCTCATAAATGTAGTAAATAGTGATACCAGGGTAACAAAGTCCACATCTAGCAGAATTGATTACGTTATACTATGTAAACATATCAAAGACAGTGTTAGATGCTGGAATATGGATTTTCACTACTCTGACCACAAATGCCAGCTTGTAGAGTATGTAAACACAAGAATCCCAGAAATGACAAAAGTTATCAAAAATAAAAGAATCCTAAAAGAGGGTAACATCCTTGCCCTAAGAAATAAATTAGCTGTAGCGGACTGGGATCTGGTTTATCAGACTGAAGGATCTGAAAACAAATGGGCCAAATTCTATGATACTATGCTAAGACACTTGGACAGATGCTGCCCTGTTAAGAAAATACAAAGAGTGTTCACCTATAACCAAAGTGCAAAAACCAACAAACTGATACTTCCAGCAAATATGATAAAACTCAGGCAAAACATCCAGGACCTGGATGTGTTACACAAGTCAACAAATCTGCAGGTTTTTAAGGCCAAGTACAATGAAACCAAGAAAATCTTTAAGAAAGAGCTTTCAAATCTAAGAAAACTGATATACAGCAGTGAAATAGCTCAAGCAGACAATATAGCCAAGACCTCATGTAGAATTGTAAATCAATTTCGCAAAGCCACACAGAAGCCAGAAACTGAAATTGTAAATATAAGACATGAAGGAAACACAATTAAAGATCCTAATAAAGTCTGCAATGTTTTCAATAAATACTTAATATCTGCAGCTGTCAGTCCAGTTAATAACACAATTGTGAGTAGTGAGGTAAAGCTCTGCCCCTTTGAAGAGCCACCTTTTGAATTCAAAAAAGTTAGTGAAAAAGAAACAGGCGGGATAATAAATAACCTAAAGAATAAGTTCTCATCTGGATGGGATGGTTTGAGTAGCATCATGAATAAAAAATGTAATAAGGAATTAGTTAAAATAATCAACCACCTGGTAAACTGCAGTATCAGAGAACATACATTTCAAAATGTATTGAAATGGAGCACAGTTAAACCAGTGCATAAAAAAGGATCCAAGGAAGAGGTTTCAAATTTTAGGCCCATATCATTAATACCTGTCATCAGCAAAGTATTTGAAGTTGTGCTGCTGACACAACTTAGTGACTATTTCTTGAAAAATTAGTTCCTAACAGAGACACAACACTGATTCCGAAAAGATCATATTACTATCACAGCAATTATGGAATTTCTTCACAAAACGTATGGTGCCCTTGATCAAGAAATGCAAACAGCTGGCATATTTCTAGACCTTACTAAAGCCTTTGACTCGGTAAACCATGAGTTACTTTTTAGTAAACTTGAGTCATACCATGTAAATAGCGAGCGAGGTGGCGCAGTGGTTAGCACACTGGACTCGCATGACCAGCAACAAACTGTCCATTCACATGAATGGACACAGGCAGACAGTGTTTGTTGGTAATGAGGATCACCCTGTGGCTAAACATGCCTTGGTGCATGGCCAGCACATCTTGGCACAGTGTTACACTGTCCTGGTTATCTGGATACTTCCCACTAACACCAACCTATCCGAACTCCGGAGATGGGAACTTGCTCTTCAATATATCCTCTCTTCCCGTTATCCACCAGGCCTCAATCTCCGTTAATTTCAAGTTGCCGCCACTCATACCTCACCTGTCATTCAACAACATCTTTGCCTCTGCACTTCTGCCTCGACTGACATCTCTGCCCGAACTCTTTGCCTCTGTATATGCCTGCTTGTGTCTGTATATGTGTGGATGGATATGTGTGTGTGTGCGAGTGTATACCCGTCCTTTTTTCCCCCTAAGGTAAGTCTTTCCGCTCCCGGGATTGGAATGACTCCTTACCCTCTCCCTTAAAACCCAAATCCTTTCGTCTTTCCCTCCCCTTCCCTCTTTCCTTACAAGGCAACCGTTGGTTGCGAAAGCTAGAATTTTGTGTGTATGTTTGTGTTTGTTTGTGTGTCCATCGACGTGCCAGCGCTTTCGTTTGGTAAGTCACATCATCTTTGTTTTTAGATATATTTTTTCCCACGTGGAATGTTTCCTTCTATTATATATATATATATATATAGATAGTTGTGTAAAATCTGAATATTTGTAATAGGTATGATGTAACACCCAATACCAATATTGTGCCTTATTGGGTACAATGGTACATTTGTATCATGTATATGTAATCACATATGTATATATGACTGTACTAAACTTGTAAAAAAATGCCATGACGTTTGCAAAAGACACCAGTTGGTGTCTCCATGCAAAAAAATACAATAAATAAATAAATAAATGGGGCATTATTGTTTGGTGAATGTTTTCATACTATTCCCCAGTGAACTTATCGTTCAGGAGAACACAATGAATCTATCCTTGGGGACCATGTCCAACCCTACATGCAGTTTGTTTTTCCTTTGCATGATAGCATCTATCAGCAGGACAATGTAATGCATCACAAAAATACAGTGCACACACATGGTGTGAAGAGCACCAGGATGAATTTACCATATTCTCCTTTCCACCAAACTCCCTGTATTTAAACCTATGCTACCAACTTCATCAGCCTGTTCACCCCATGGATCTTCAGCTGAGAAACCTGGAATCAGCAAGGCACTACATCCCTGTCAGTACCTTCCTGAACCTCATGGACTTTCTTCCTGCATGTCTTACCAGTGGTCCCTGCTGCAAAGGGTGGTTATTCAGGCTTCTGGTAGGTGGTCACATTAATGTAATTGGACAGTGTAACAATCAGTATGCCTATAGTAGCTTATGAGAAAACTTTCCTTCCAGCATACAATAAAGGTGATACATGGCTCATAAGTCATTTGCAAGTGTGTATGATAGTTGTGGAAAGAGCACTGCATCTGTGTAATGAAGCTCTGTACAGCCCTCACTCCACATCAGTCACTTATCACGTAGCTTTGTTTCACTTGTCCAGCAAATTCCCTCTTGTGCCTTCCCACAGGTGAATGCTCATTAGTTATGCCCACAAGAAGCATGGGTCCTACCATGTTGTTAAGGAAATGCAGTGGCTAGCTATGTCACAACACAATGCAAAGTGTGTTGGTGAATAAAGCCGTGTCCTACTTGGGTGACAAAAGTGAGCAACAATGCACAAGAGCAGAGTGCGGTACATCCAGATACAAGCAGCAATAGCCATCAGTGCACTTGTGATGTCTCATGTCTGAGTGAAAGATTCACATGACAACTCCAGGTAACAAAAAATGCCAGCAGCTGACTTTCAGGCAGTGTAACGCACCTGCACACTCTGCGACTTTAGAACCGTACACAAAAGGGCATAGTGTTATAAGTGTCAATCAACCCACTAGCAATTTGCTTCACAAAATGTTGAGGTGAGGCTCACCACTCAAATATTTTCACTGTGCAGCTCATGAGCCACTTGTGAGCATGTTACTCTCAATGTGAGTACCTGCTGCAAATAGTCTGGTGAGCACAAAGGGCCTCACAGGCTCAGTGGCAACAGCTCTGTTGTGTGTTCATAGGCTACATTTATGTAGACTCCCAAAACCAGATTTCATAAATTGATTTCCCAAAACTGCTTCTGGTTGGTAATGTAAATACCACACTATCACTTCAGGTAAGCCAGCTGCAGCTGCTTATTTTCTCTTCCACAATTGACTTTGATTCTCATGTAAACACACAAGCACTTTTGAAATGTGCTTGGGTTATAATGTTACTCCTTGTTTTTAAATATTTTTGCCTAATGTGGTCAGTGTGACTTTTTGTGTAGTCAAGGAGAATTAGAAATATAGCACTGAGCATGAAATTTTCTGCCTACAATATTTAAATGAAGAGAAACAGCCATTGCGATGCCTAGGTCAGAAAACAGAATAGTTGATTTCCAGAAGTCATTTGTGTAAAATAACTGATGACTGACCAGTTGAGCTAAATTGCTTCAGGCCCTAATGTGTAAACACAACAGCAAAAAAAAAAAACTGTTTCCAAAATTCAGTTTTCGGAAGATGTGAGTCATATATACATAGCAATATTTGTCTGTCATGGGTCCATGATACCTGTCCTGCTTACTGCCACCATCTGTCTTCACAATGTAATATGGTCTGAAGGTGGCCACATTTTGACTGAAACCAGTTACCACTTCCAATAAATATTTTATTGTAGTCAAGACTGTTTTTAATTCAGTTTTAAAATATTTTATCAAGACCACTGATATTCTCCAAAGAAATGCTCTTGAAAATTATTAGCTATGCATTCTGCCATCACATGTGGTCATGTGACAGGCTTCTGTATTAATGTAACAGATGTATTTATATGTTTAATTTGAGTAACAGTTCACACAGTCTGATGTTACAAAAATAAGCAAAAATGTTTGGGTGACAGCACCCTCATTGGGGGTTAATATTTTATTTATTTGTTTATTTATTCATTTGTGCCCTTTTGATCCAGTACACAAGAGAATTGCATGGATATGGAACAAGTCATAATTATACATGAGAACAGTACCTACAGACGTTAATAGAAACAAATTCTAATATGCTCTACAGGAGTAAAACATCCTAATAATTACAATCTTATGCACTTTCAACAGTGAACAGAGCTTTAACACAATCAAATAATATATTAAAATTATATCACATTACAAGTTACAAATTTGATTGAAATGAAGTACATCATTAGCCTGAGAGAAAATTTCCATGCTAACATAGGTTATCATATTCCATTACAAAGTGGTAATAGCAAATATCCCTATTACAGGTACAATGTGTCATATCAAAGTTACAATGCAGAAATGTTTACATTAAAGAAGTCATTAAGAAAGTAAAAAGGGTTTTCCATAAGATAGTCTTTTAATCTACGTTTAAACTGTAGCATTAACTGGTAAGATTTTTCAGTTCAATGAAATGCATTGTACACCTTTATAATTGAATAATGTATGCTCCATTGAACTAAACTCCAGTTTCTTCTATCAACAAGGAAGTCATGTTTTGATCTTGTGTCGTGGTCATGAAAGTCTTGTAAGAAATGCGGTACAAGCAGGAGTGCATAAGTAATAATGGAGTGCCAGAAGCAACATATAGTCATTGTGGACACAGAGCCCCCCCCCCCCCCACCCCCTCCCCGATCTCCCGTCCCACCATGCCCCATAATCCTGAACAGAACATAGGAGAAAGGGAAGCATTGTGAGGAGGTGAGTTGTCAGCACTGGTCTGTGATGGGGCAATGGCCACAGTAATGCTGGAGATTTCATAGCCTCTGAGGCAGGCAGGAGGCCGGAGGGTGCAGCTGGTACTGGTGTGCTGTCATTGGTAGCAGCCCCTGTGGTGGGTGTCGAAGGTGGAGTATCCAATGGTGTAGTACTATTGTCGGCTGTAGCTGGGACAGCCACACTATAAACTGGGATGGTTATGATGAGGGAGCCCCCAATGATGAGTCAGGACATCACACTCACATGTCCATGTTGGCCAATATACACTAAGAGTGGTGGTAATGGTGCAAAATCATGCTGGCCCTAGATGTCCTGTATTCATACTGAGCAAAGATGACCAGGTTTTCATCGATGAGCATCACAGATATATCTTTGGAGAGAAAGTTGGAGAGTTTGAGATGCAGTGTGAAAGGGGTAGAAAACAGTTGGTCAGGTGCAGGGCTAGATGATGGCTGAGGAGACCATTACCCGGTGGTCCAAGCTGGCTTCAGTCTATTAACAGACACTAGGGAACTGTATATAGAGGGTGCGAGGCGGGTCTCAAAGTGTCGACACAAAGCGTCACATGCATGCAGGTCCTTATGGACAAAGACCTGTGGAGATGGGCAGAGAGGGGGGGGGGGGGGGGGGGGGCTATATGCAGGTTCTGTATATGGTGTCAGATGCAGGTGACGAGATGTGGCAGGTCATAATCGATGGGGGATGTAGCCTGTATGTATGATGAAACTGGTGGGAAAAGATAATGTCTTGCCAAACAGGGTCTTGGCTAAAGATGGATCATGTTCTTCCTTATGGGTGGTGCAGACACCAAGCAATACTCAGAGGAGGGGAGTGACACAGGGCAACTGAAACATGTAATCCATATGTTGATGAAAACATTGGCAACAGTCTTGATGCGTATATCAGCAGTAGGTCTGGCCGCTACCCATCACATAACTCTGTCAGTCAATGATATAACTTAAAGCGATCCATCAGAGACTGGAAGTGGTCCTATTATGTATTGTATTTTTATTGATCCAGGCAATCATAGTATTGTACAGCTGTACATATGATATTGGATAGGTCAAGAGAGCTATTTACAAGTAATTTTTACATTATTTTGTGGCAAGGAAATTATCTATCTTAAACAAAACAGTTAATACAAATCATAGAATTGTAAGGTTGTACATACGATATTGGACAGGTCAAGGGAACATATTTGCAAGTAATATTTAATAAATTGATTTTACATTATGAGGAAGTTAGCTATCTTTAACAAAACAGTAAATACAAATGTTGTATGGTAAAATACAAACAGCCAATACAAATGTAATAGTAAAGTAGTCCAGTGTATTTCATAGACATGCACAATATATAATAATCCAGTATATTTCATAGACATGCACAGTATATAATTTTCAGACCTAATTGAACATTTATCATAAAATTGTTTACATTTTTAACCCCTTTCAAAACAATGATTAACTGCATAAAAGCAATGGTCCAAGAGATATTTTTTTAACTTATGTGTGAAGGCTCTTGGGTTCTTTGTTGCTTTGATTTTATTGGGTAAATTATTATACATTTTTATCGCAACATTTAAAACACTTTTTTGGTAGCAGGTAGTTCTGGACTGAATCATATGTAGGTCAGATTGCTGCCTTGTTGCATGGTTATGAATATCTCCATTGAATTTTAGTGTGCAGTCATTTTTTAACAGGTATGACTTGACCAATGAGACGATATTATAAATGTAAGCAATGGGCAGTGTCATAACGCCATTTGTTTTGAAATGTTGTCTGCATGATTCGTTATGTCTTAGATTACATATTATGCGTATTGCCTTTTTTTGCATTTTGAAAATATATCTACCTCCAGGTGAGTTCCCCCAAAATATGATTCCATACTATAATGTAGAATGGAAGTAAGCATAATATACATGTATGAGAACAAATTTTGTGACTGATTTTTGAGTATCCTTAAAATGTAACACACAGTTGAGAGCTTTTTTGAGATATAATTTGTGTGAGTCTCCCAATTAAGATTTTCTTCAAGCCATATGCCAAGAAACTTGACAGAGTCACACATAAGCTCTTGGTTATTTAGAATCACATCAGGCATTTCTTGTTTTTGGAATGAGGGTCTGAAGTTGATGTACGTTGTTTTCTGTATGTTTATAATCAGTTTGTTCTCGTTGAACCATTTGCTGAGTGACGACATAAGCGGTTTAATTTTTTGGTCGTGGTCCTCTGTATCAGTACCTGTTATTAGTATACTTGTGTCATCGACAAATAGTGTGGTATGTCCTGTAGCAAGATTCATGCTTATGTCATCAATGTATAGCAGAAACAGTATGGGTCCCAGGATTGAGCCTTGTGGCACACCATATCTAATAGGCATTGTGCCAGAGGAGTGGACAGTAGATTGATGGGTGGTTGTGTTCTTTTTTTCAAAATTAATTTCAACTTTTTGAAATCTGTTTGACAGGTGTTGCAACCTCCCATTGGGGATCAGGAATTTGCCAAGAGGGGGCTGAACATGAAAACCTGTTTCGGTCTGTCGACATGGGATGCACACTCTGGTCCATGTGGTAGTCTTTCTGCACCTGGGGCCACATGAAACTTTCTGTCACTAAACATACAGAGGGCCATACACCAGCGTGTATGAGATTGAGGATGAGATCGAACATTTGTCTACAAAAAGGTTTCATGACGATTGATCAGACCCGACCTTGGGACACACTACACCAAACTGGTTTCATGAAGCCAGGGAAGGTATGTCACTTAAGTTTTAGGCCTATGTCAGCATCACGAAGGAGTCTTGCGCCTTGGAGATCCAGTCATAATCAAGCTGGACAGAGAAAGAGGCAATACGTGACAAATAGTCCTCGAAAATGTTGTGAGGTATCGAAAATGCCTGGGGTGGGGTCCTCAGATGGGTTGTGTAATGCATCAGCCAGGGGAGGTGATCTGTATAAACAGTAAGAGGTCTGCCCTCAACTCTTCTCAAAGTAGCGAATGGTCTTGTAGATGGCGAGTAGCTCACATTCAAAGGTTAACCACTTATGCTGCATGTCTGAAAGTTTGCGAAAGAAAACTTCAGATGCTGGGGCACTGATTGCAAGGTCACTCACGTCTCCTGTTATAGCAAGGTGGCCATTGGGAGATGGATGAGTCACTGTAGTTGCATGCAGTAAGACAAATTTGATTTTATCAAAGGCAGATTGCATAGGATGTTTCCATTTGAGGTATTGTTTTCCCACAGTATTCTTCCCATGCAGGACTTCAGTCTGAGAAAGGAGAGTCTCAGCTGTGCATAGGATGTGGCTGCTGTAGAAATTTATGATCCCTAAAAATCTGCATTAACTCTTGATAGTTGTAACTATTTGGTCTTCTTTGACGTCGCGCAGATGCGAGAGGTGTCTACCTAGTGACTGATGAATCTCATGCGGGCTTGTCAAAACTGACATTTGTCTTTGTTAATGATGACTCCACAGGCACTGTTCCTATGGGGACTTGTAAGTGAGGCTCAGACTCTTCCACTGACCATGAGAATATAAGGACGTCGTCTATGTAGGCATAACAAAATGGTACACTGAACAATATATTGTCAATAACATATTGCCATGTTTTCATAGCATTTTCAATTGGTAAGGCACATACAAAAACTCAAAAAGTCCAAAAGGCATAGCGATCACTGTCTTCATTATGTCCTCTTCTGCCATGGAAATCTGGAGGTACGCTGATTTGCAGCCAATAAGGCTGAATCTTTAGGTGCGAGCTAACATCCAGTTGAAGTCTTGTAAGTTAGGGACTGTATAACTACCTATAACACACTGAAGCAAGTGCCAAATAAACTGATACAGGCATGCATATTCAAATACAGAGATATGTAAACAGACAGAATATAGCACTGCGGTCGACAACACCTATATAAGACAACAAGTGTCCGGTGCAGTTGTTAGATCAGTTACTGCTGCTACAATGGCAGGTTATAAAGATTTAAGTGAGTTTTAATGTGGTGTTATAGTCAGCACATTAGCCATGGCACACAGCATCTCCAAAATAGTGATAAAGTGGGGATTTTCCCATATGACCATTTCATGAGTGTACCATGGCTATCAGAAATCCAGTAAAACATCAAATCCCTGACATCGCTGCGGCCAGAAAAAGATCCTGAAGAATGGGACCAATGACAAATGAAGACAGTCTTTCAATGTGACAGAAGTGCAACCCTTCCACAGATTGCTGCAGATTTCAATGCTGGGCCATCCACAAGTGTCAGCATGTGAACCATTCAATGAAACATCATCGATATGAGGTTTTGGAGTTGAAGGCCCACTCGTGTATCCATGATGACTGCACAAAACAAAGCTTTATGCCTCACCTGGGCCCATCAACACTGACATTGGGCTGTTGATGGCTGGAAACTTGTTGCCTGGTTGGAAGAGTCTCGTTTCAAATTGCATCGAATGGATGGATGTGTACGGCGGGTATGGAGGCAACCTCATGAACCCAGGGACCCTGGATGTTAGCAGGGGACAGATCAATCTGATGGAGGCTCTGGAATGGTGTGGGATGTGTGCAGTTGGAGTGACATTGGACCCCTGAAATATATAGATACAAAAGGTAACACGTATGTAAGCATCCTGTCTGTTCACCTGCATCCATTCATGTCCATTGAGCATTCCGATGGACTTGGGCAATTCCAGCAGGACAATGTGAAGCCCCACACATCCATAATTGCTACAGAGTGGCTCCAGGAACTCTCCTCTGAGTTTAAACACTTTCGCTTAGAACGATACAGCCTTCCCCAAAATATATATGAAACATCTGATACCATTTTTTATATGCATCCAGATAGTTATCAGACAATTCAGTGCTTCTTAAGGCATGGTATGTGTGTCTTTATATATAGCATTCTGTCCTGTTTGATAAAAAACTTGATATTCATTCGGAAGGCGTGTGGAATGTTCTAGAAGGACGTGCGTTGTCATAATTATCGGTGGATTGTCATCGTTGATAAAATTATGTACATATACTAAATTAAGTAACTAATCAAAGAATTGAAGTCATAAGTATTTAGCAATAAATAACTAGAGACTGCAGAGATGTTAGCATGAAAAATCAATGCTTCTAATTTTAAAAATCCTGTAACAGAAGACCTCACTATCTTGAGAAACAGCTTAAAAGTTATTACCAAACGATCTATTTCCATTTGTTATTTATTTTTATGTCTTCCTCTGTAATTAATATTCTTTGTGATTACATTTCTAATTAATTCTCCAATTGTTTACATCTCACAGTTTTACAATTTCCAGAATTTGAGGCCTTATTTGTGCATTCTATGAATTTATTCAGATAAAGCATGTGCTCTGTACTACCATTACATGCTAGTAACCAAATCCAAACTGTAATTAATTATATAACTACACTCCTGGAAATTGAAATAAGAACACCGTGAATTCATTGTCCCAGGAAGGGGAAACTTTATTGACACATTCCTGGGGTCAGATACATCACATGATCACACTGACAGAACCACAGGCACATCGACACAGGCAACAGAGCATGCACAATGTCGGCACTAGTACAGTGTATATCCACCTTTTGCAGCAATGCAGGCTGCTATTCTCCCATGGAGACGATCGTAGAGATGCTGGATGTAGTCCTGTGGAACGGCTTGCCATGCCATTTCCACCTGGCGCCTCAGTTGGACCAGCATTCGTGCTGGACGTGCAGACCGCGTGAGACGATGCTTCATCCAGTCCCAAACATGCTCAATGGGGGACAGATCCAGAGATCATGCTGGCCAGGGTAGTTGACTTACACCTTCTAGAGCACGTTGGGTGGCACGGGATACATGCGGACGTGCATTGTGCTGTTGGAACAGCAAGTTCCCTTGCCGGTCTAGGAATGGTAGAACGATGGGTTCGATGACGGTTTGGATGTACCGTGCAGTATTCAGTGTCCCCTCGACGATCACCAGTGGTGTACGGCCAGTGTAGGAGATCGCTCCCCACACCATGATGCCGGGTGTTGGCCCTGTGTGCCTCGGTCATATGCAGTCCTGATTGTGGCGCTCACCTGCACGGCGCCAAACACGCATACGACCATCATTGGCACCAAGGCAGAAGCGACTCTCATCGCTGAAGACGACACGTCTCCATTCGTCCCTCCATTCACGCCTGTCGCGACATCACTGGAGGCGGGCTGCACGATGTTGGGGCATGAGCGGAAGACGGCCTAACGGTGTGCGGGACCGTAGCCCAGCTTCATGGAGATGGTTGCGAATGGTCCTCGCCGATACCCCAGGAGCAACAGTGTCCCTAATTTGCTGGGAAGTGGCGGTGCGGTCCCCTACAGCACTGCGTAGGATCCTACGGTCTTGGCGTGCATCCGTGCGTCGCTGTGGTCCGGTCCCAGGTCGACAGGCACGTGCACCTTCTGCTGACCACTGGCGACAACATCGATGTACTGTGGAGACCTCACACCCCATGTGTTGAGCAATTCGGTGGTACGTCCACCCGGCCTCCCGCATGCCCACTATACGCCCTCGCTCAAAATCCGTCAACTGCACATACGGTTCACGTCCACGCTGTCGCGGCATGCTACCAGTGTTAAAGACTGCGATGGAGCTCCGTATGCCACGGCAAACTGGCTGACACTGACGGCGGCGGTGCACAAATGCTGCGCAGCTAGCGCCATTCGACGGCCAACACCGCGGTTCCTGGTGTGTCCGCTGTGCCGTGCATGTGATCATTGCTTGTACAGCCCTCTCGCAGTGTCCGGAGCAAGTATGGTGGGTCTGACACACCGGTGTCAATGTGTTCTTTTTTCCATTTCCAGGAGTGTAAAATAACATGAGAGACATTATTGTACTTAAAGTTCAGAATGATTTTCTTATGGAAAACTAAAGATATTACTATAAAAGGTTGTCACTGAATATTGTATTTTATACTTTATTCAGCTGTAACATCAGTTTCTTTACGTTTTGTAAATTTTAATTGTAACATCACAGTTGTACAAAATTGGTAAAATTCTATATAAAGCAAAGCAGCGATGCTGCAAGGAGTCAGTTTTGAAGTTACTTTTTGAAGTCAAAGAGATCAGTGATGTCTGTCCTTGTTTTGTTTACATGACGAGTGTGCAGTTTGGATGTCAAGTAATGTTAATAAATTTGTGAAGCATGAAAATTTCGAATTACTTCATCAATGGACCAGGCAGAAGAAACTTAAGTAATATTCAACACAAATTGTTACACGCTGGCCACCACATTCCCCAGATATGAACATTATTGAGCATATCTGGGATGCCTTTCAGCGTGCTGTTCAGAAGAGATCTGCTCCCCATTGTACTCTTACAGATTTATGGACAGCCCTGCAGGATTCATGGTGCCAATTCCCTACAGCACTACTTCAGACATTAGTCGAGTCCATGCTACGTTGTGTTGCGGCACTTCTGCATTCTCACGGGGGGCCCTACATGAAATTATGCAGGTGTACCAGTTCCTTTGGCTCTTCAGTGTAGTCCGGTATTGAGTCACCAGCAGTAGCCATGACTTGTCTTTCTTTAAAAGGAGCTTTATAGGAAATGCCCAGGGACTGTCTGATGGGTTGAAAATGCGTACCTCCATTAGTTTATCCACTGTGGCCTTTGGCTGCACAAAGTTTTTGGGGAGAGAGGTGTCAAGATCTATGTTGGACAGGCAGGCTGGGTGTAGTACTTACACGGTGAACAGTGCCACCATGAACAGCACAAACTGCATGTGGCCTGATAGTAGGTTGCACACTTGTGGCTGGAAACATGCTGTGGTAGAGCAGGGTCAGTGAGCAGAGCAGTGGGTGCACTGTCAGAATTGTGCATTGAAGTTGGATGCAGCACTTCACTACCATATTCAGATTCCTTGCAGATATGTTCTGTAAGTACATTGGTGTCCTCTGAAGAGGCAGATGTGTGGTATGGCTGTAGCAAACATTGTAGGACAGCAAGATTGTGCATGGCAGCATGAAGTGATGCTGCAGTGTCAGCAATTCACTGCCAAAGATCCATGTTTTTGCATCTCATGATGTCCTTTGCAGGGCTTAGCGAAGAACAGTTGGACATCAAAGAGCAAAGTTTGCTGAAGAGTGCTGAGCACTTTAGGGGGAGTTCCAGTGGTGTATCTCCATTTGATGAAGAGGTCGGAGGTGGACAGGAATGGTTGGGGAGAACTTTGCTGATAACTCCAAAGACTGGCTGTTCGCTGTCATGGCGTAATAACAAACTGCATGCAAGGTCAGGAAGTCTGCTCCCAGGACCAGCTTGACTGTTACAGCGACAATAGAGGTCCAGTGCATATGACTCTCCGATCCCAAATCCAAAGTGATTGAGGCAGTGCCAGTGACCACAATGACAGTGTCATTCATGGGTTCATGGCACATAATTGGAGGAATGATGGCAAGAAAGCAGTCAGTGCTCAAGGTGGCAGAGGCTGCTGACATCAGCGCCCATGTCGATGAGGAAGTAGGTTTTCACCAGACGGTCATAAGTAAATAAGTGTGACCCATCAGAAGGGCGACATGGTGGAACTATGCATGTTCAGTTGAATAAGGCATCTTGTGGTTGTAGAGCAATCTGGTGCACCTATAGCAGGCCGCTGTGCTTGCTTGTGTCAGCGCAAGGCGCTGTGCAGTTGCTGTCCTCCTGTCCAAATCCGATATACAACCAACATTATCATTTGCCAATCAAAGAGCTAGAGGCAAGTGGCGTAGTTCTCTGAAGTGACATCTGTCTGTGAACACTGCTGAGAGAAGGGGGGAGGGGCAGGCTGAGGAGGTGAAGGTATTCACTGTATCGTTCAGCCATTGTTGTCCATCGGCCCAATGAATGTCGCATGGCGTAGCAGAGGGTAGGGTCCCAGGCGGAATCAGCCAGAGGTTGCTGACTTTGGACATGTTCCAGCAGCTCTGTTGCCTTGTATCTGAGTGGGGCATTGGCATTGTTGATAGAGTAACTGTTGATCAGACTGTGAATTTAGTCCACCAGATGAAGTCCAGCGTCGAGGAGGTTATTCTTGTGTGATGACACTGCAGTCTCGTTGTGTGCAGAAAGTTTCAACAGTCATGGCGTCCAGAGCATTCAGTCAGGCACCAGCATAGGATCAACCTGCATCCACAGCTGTCACCAGAGTGATGACAGCAGGTTATCTCTGAGGGTTTCTTTATGCATAACTTCAGGTAGGTTCTATTCTGGGGAGGGTGAGAGGCGTTGGAGCAACAAAGCCTTACTCGTCTTGTACTTGTTGTGAGTGGGTGCTGCCAGGAAGAGGTCACTGATTACATCTGCATTGTCACTGAGGTGGCTGAGTGAGTACACAAATCTTGCATTGTCATTGATGATCCCATGAGTCGACACTAAGCACTTGCATAGAGCGAACTAGTCTGCTAAAGGGTGGTACGGAACAGGGGCAGTTTAAAATGACGCCAAGTAGTGTAAAGACTGTCTGTGGGATGTACACTTGGGACCAGCCAGAGCATGGCATTGACTGATGTGACAGGGCATGTAATATGCAGTTGTTGCACCTTTGGCCTATCTGGTGCCAATAAAGAAGCACGTGACATGGATTGCATGGATGTCGTGTCATACGGTGCATACACCTTGAGTGATGTATCATATTGATGAGGCAGTTGCGAGAACACAGTGCTGTGTGGCTTGAAAACCAACACAGCAGGCACAGGATATACAATGCTCAGTCAATCAAACAGATGTGTCCTGTCTCCTTTAGTGGTGTGTGAGAGGTCAAAAGTCCATCGTGCAGGTGGCATGGATGTGATGTCACACTTAGATGGAACCTGAAGGGGTGAATGCTGCGAAAGTTCTGGCCTATGTAGCCTGTTAGCACTGCATCAGATTGCACCTGAGAGGTGTGGTATGCAAGATGTGTGGCAGTGGTTAGGTTACACGTGGTGCGCAATGAGAGAGGTGTGGCTGGAATGAAGGTGATGTCACTGTTCAATGCATTGAAATCACTTTTGAGTGGAATGAAAGGTGAGGAAATAGTTGTGACATTGTTGTTGGTGGTGTTGTTGTTGTGGCATCTGACATCATTAGCTAAAAATTGATATTATCTTTCCAGGTGTATTTTTGTCCAGCAGTGTACATTTAAACGGGAATATAACATGTATAATATGTTGTTGTTGTGGTCTTCAGTCCTGAGACTGGTTTGATGCAGCTCTCCATGCTACTCTATCCTGTGCAAGCTTCTTCATCTCCCAGTACTTACTGCAACCTACATCCTTCTGAATCTGTTTAGTGTATTCATCTCTTGGTCTACCTCTACAATTTTTACCCTCCACCCTGCCCTCCAATACTAAATTGGTGATCCCTCGATGTCTCAGAACATGTCCTACCAATTGATCCCTTCTTATAGTCAAGTTGTGCCACAAACTCCTCATCTCCCCAATTCTATTCAATACCTCCTCATTAGTTATGTGATCTACCCATCTAATCTTCAGCATTCTTCTGTGGCACCACATTTCGAAAGCTTCTATTCTCTTCTTGTCTAAACTATTTATAATCTACGTTTCACTTCCATACATGGCTACACTCCATACAAATACTTTCAGAAACGACTTCCTAACACTTAAATCTATACTCGTTTCTAACAAAAACGCTTTCCTTGCCATTGCCAGTCTACATTTTATACCCTGTCTACTTTGGCCATCATCAGTTATTTTACTCCCCAAATAGCAAAACTCCTTTACTACTTTAAGTGTCTCATTTCCTAATCTAATTCCCTCAGCATCACCCGACTTAATTTGACTATATTCCATTATCCTCATTTTGCTTTTGTTGATGTTCATCTTATATCCTCCTTTCAAGACACTGTCCATTCCGTTCAACTGCTCTTCCAAGTCCTTTGCTGTCTCTGACAGAATTACAATGTCATCGGCGAACCTCAAAGTTTTTATTTCTCCTCCATGGATTTTAATACCTACTCTGAATTTTTCTTTTGTTTCCTTTATTGCTTGCTCGTTATACAGATTGAATAACATCAGGGAGAGGCAACAACCCTGTCTCACTCCCTCCCCAACCACTGCTTCCCTTTCATGCCCCTCAACTCTCATAACTGCCATCTCATTTCTGTACAAATTGTAAATAGCCTTTCGCTCCCTGTATTTTACCCCTGCCACCTTTAGAGTTTAAAAGAGAGTATTCCAGTTAACATTGTCAAAAGCTTTCTCTAAGTCTACAAATGCTAGAAATGTAGGTTTGCCTTTCCTTAATCTTTCTTCTAAGATAAGTCATAAGGTCAGTATTGCCTCACGTGTTCCAACATTTCTACAGAATTCAAACTGATCTTCCCTGAGGTCAGCTTCTACCAGTTTTTCCATTCATCTGTATAGAATTCACGTTAGTATTTTGCAGCTGTGACTTATTAAACTGATAGTTTGGTAATTTTCACATCTGTCAACACCTGCTTTCTTTGGGATTGCAATTATTACATTCTTCTTGAAGCCTGAGGGTATTTCGCCTGTCTCATACATCTTGCTCACCAGATGGTAGAGTTTTGTCATGACTGGCTCTCCCAAGGCTGTCAGTAGTTCTAATGGAATGTTGTCTACTTCTGGGGCCTTGTTTCGACTTAGGTCTTTCAGTGCTCTGTCAAACTCTTCACGCAGTATCATATCTCCCATTTCATCTTCATCTACATCCTCATCCATTTCCATAATATTGTCCTCAAGTACATTGCCCTTGTATAGACCCTCTAATAGTCCTTCCACCTTTCTGCTTTCCCTTCTTTGCTTAGAACTGGGCTTCCATCTGAGCTCTTGATATTCATACAAGTAGATCTCTTTTCCACAAAGGTCTCTTTAATTTTCCTGTAGGCAGTATCTATCTTACCCCTCATGAGATAAGCCTGTACACCGTTACATTTGTCCTCTAGTCATCCCTGCTTAGCCATTTTGCACTTCCTGTCGATCTCATTTTTGAGACGTTTGTATTCCTTTTTGCCTGTTTCACTTACTGCATTTTTATATTTTCTCCTTTCATCAATTAAATTCAATATTTCTTCTGTTACCCAAGGATTTCTACTAGCCCTCGTCTTTTTACCTACTCGATCCTCTGCTGCCTTCACTACTTCATCCCTCAAAGCTACCCATTCTTCTTCTACTGTATTTATTTCCCCCATTCCTGTCAATTGCTCCCTTATGCTCTCCCTGAATCTCTGTACAACCTCTGGTTCTTTTAGTTTATCCAGGTCGCATCTCCTTAAATTCCCACCTTTTTGCAGTTTCTTCAGTTTTAATCTACAGGTCATAACCAATAGATTGTGGTCAGAGTCCACATCTGCCCCTGGAAATGTCTTACAATTTAAAACCTGGTTCCTAAATCTCTGTCTTACCATTATATAATCTATCTGATACCTTTTAGTATCTCCAGGGTTCTTCCATGTATACAACCTTCTATCATGATTCTTGGACCAAGTGTTAGCTATGATTAAGTTATGCTTTGTGCAAAATTCTACCATAAGGCTTCCTCTTTCATTTCTTAGCCCCAATCCATATTCACCTACTATGTTTCCTTCTCTCCCTTTTCCTACTCTCGAATTCCAGTCACCCATGACTATTAAATTTTCGTCTCCCTTCACTACCTGAATAATTTTTTTAATCTCATCATACATTTCATCAATTTCTTCATCATCTGCAGAGCTAGTTGGCATATAAACTTGTACTACTGTAGCTTTGTATCTATCTTGGTCACAATAATGTAATCACTATGTTGTTTGTAGTAGCTTACCCACACTCCTATTTTTTTATTCATTATTAAACCTACTCCTGCATTACCCCTATTTGATTTTGTATTTATAACCCTGTATTCACCTGACCAAAAGTCTTGTTCCTCCTGCCACCAAACTTCACTAATTCCCACTATATCTAACTTTAACCTATCCATTTTCCTTTTTAAATTTTCTAACCTACCTGCCCAATAAGGGATCTGACATTCCACGCCCTGATCCATAGAATGCCAGTTTTATTTCTCCGCTTGAGCAGTCCTCGCCCAGAGATCCGAATGGGGGACTATTTTACCTCCAGAATATTTTACCCAAGAGGACGCCATCATCATTTAACCATACAGTAAAGCTGCATACCCTTGGGAAAAATTACGGCTGTAGTTTCCCCCTTCAGCAAGGCCGTTTTGGTTAGTGTTACAAGGCCAGATCAGTCAATCATCCAAACTGTTGCCCCTGCAACTACTGAAAAGGCTGCTGCCCCTGTTCAGGAACCACATGTTTGTCTGGCCTCTCAACAGATACCCCTCCATTGTGGTTGCACCTACGGTACGGCCATCTGTATCGCTGAGGCATGCAAGCCTCCCCACTAACGGCAAGGTCCATGGTTCATGGGGGGAGTTGCGACATGAGACTCAGAAAAGGTGCTGGGATTCGCCATAGTAATTTACTGTCCCTGCATTGAAGTGGTAGACAAGATAGTAGCAGCATTATTTGACAGAGTCCATTGTTGACGCATTGGAAAGGCATCATTAGGAGTATCAGTATAGAATTGTGACTGGAGAATATCTCTAAAAGTCACTGGAAAGTTACAGAAGTCCACAGTTGGATGCAGGAGCTGAAACAGAGGAAAAACTAAAAGCACACAAGGTAAAAATTGCAGGATAAACAAGACACCATTGCTCATCACTTCACTCAGTGTTGTTTCTGCCTAAATCACTGCACTGAAGTTCCTCTAGTCCAGGTTGAACATTACTGTCTAAATTGTCACATGGAAGTGTTTGTATTACATTGTGACACTGTTTGCAAAACATCCTCAGTGCCATCGCTGACACAGTGAGACAATGTGGTGAACAATGGCAGCATTGTTGGGTTCTCAATCAGCATGGCAGATTTGTACAAAATTACAAGACTAGGTAGATGGAGTCACCACTGTAAGAAAAGTGGTACTAGTAGGAGTGCATACGTAATAAACAGTACACAGAGTGTGGCAGACAAATCCTTAATTTATTTGTTGGTCAGAATTATGTCACAGTCTATACTACTCTTAGGTTTGACACATACTCAGCCATCACAGCTATTACTGTTCACTCTATTGCAAAGGGCAGCAATGTTTATTTTGTCAGTCAGAGGTGACATACTGTTGCCACAGACTCTATTGATTACGTGTATGGGGAGGTTCTTAATTAAAAAGCACATAAGGGATAGGATGTGCTGTGAAGTCATTGCTAATATTTCATGTACTTTAAAGAGATTTCTGCATGGGTGATTTATTTTAACTCTTCTTAGAATTTGGATTGCTCTTTTCTGAGTGACAAACACTTTATTTGCCTTTGGCTGGTTATCCCAAAATATGCCATAGGATAACAATGAATGAAAATAGCGAAAATAAGCAGCCTTAACAGTGTCAGTATTAGCAGCTGCTGCTAAAATACACAGAACATAAACTGTTGGCCAAGTCTTTTTCTCAAGTCAAGAATATAGGAAGGCCGATATTATCATTGATGTAGAGACCCAAAAATTTTGAAGAATAAATTTGCTGTATATCACAATCACTACATCCTGAAGTTTCTGAGAGCTATAGAAATGAATTACCATTTTTTAAATCTAAAGTCAGGCCATTGCAGATGGAGGTCGTGGAAAACAAAGTTGGCAGATATTGTAATGTCATTTCCAGATGATTTCCAACTAAAATAGGTGTATTGTCAGCAAAGAGAGTAATTTTGCAGGTAGCTTTTGTACAAAGTGGAAGGTCATTAATAAAAATAAGAAAGAGCAAGTGGTGCAGCGCAGAATCTTGCAGCACTCCTGTACTTACTGTTCCCCAATCAGATGAAGCTAATGTGCCATCTCCATGATTCAGCAGTATCCCCTGCTTTCTATCGGTCTGTTACAATCCAAGCCACATTCTCACTGTATCATTTAAACTGTAATACATTGATTTTGAAAGGAGAATTTCAAGGTTCATACAGTCGAAGGCTTTGACTAACTTACAAAATATACCAACTGAAGTCAATCTATTGTTCAGAGCTCCTAAAACATATTGGTGAAGGAAAATATAGTGTCATCAGTTGATAGGCCTGTTTGGAATCTGAATTGACCATGGTTTAGAGCCTTTTGGATGTTCAGGTGTTCCATAATTCTCTTGTCAAGAGTTTTGGAGAAGCACATTAAAAGGGAAATCAGGCAGTAGTTTGAAGCATCAGTTTTATCCCCTTTCTTGAGTAGCAGTTTCACATTGGCATACTTCATTCCATTTGAAACAACACCTTGTTGAATGGATTCATTGAAGAGATGACAAAATATTACACAATGCCATTATGACAATGTTTAAGTACCATAGTGGAAATGTTACCAAAGCCAGAACCTTTCAGAAGACCCATAACTTTGTGGACTGAGTCCTTGTAGCCAGTTTTCTTGGACACTATTTGGAAGTACTCATTAAGAATATTTGCAACTGCATCAATTTCTTTAATCAGATTACCACAGTATCTTATTTCTATGCTGGATATACTATCATCTCTTTTCCCCAGCTCCCTTTTGATTACACTGCAGGTGGTTTTTATTTTGTTGTTTCAGTTGTCTATTTCAGATTTAATATATAAGGTTTGGAGCACTTAATAATTCTTTTCAGAATTTTACAATATAATCTGTAGTGTTCTTTTATTTCAGGCTCATTGGAACTTATTTGTGATATTTGTAACTCTTTTTTGTCTTCATGAAATTTTTATCCCTTTTGTAATCCAGAGTTTCATTTTGAAAGCATGGGGACAAATTTTTTTTTCTTTTTTTGTTAAAAAAAAAGAAAAGAAAGAAAAGAAAAGAAAAAAAAAACACTGCTTCGAACACGGACATGAATTCATCAACAAATAGCTTAAATTTAATGTTAACATTCGATTCTTTATATACTTGGCTCCAGACAATGTGCTGCAAGAGCTGATTCAAATTTTCTAATATGTCCACATTGACTGTTCTGAAAGACCTAAAAACTGGTTTAGATTTAATGCTAAAGCAACTGTCACTAAGAGTAAGCAACTACCCATTGTTGGCAGTCAGACCATTGAGAATTTGACTTACAGTACTACAATTACCACTAAACTTATCAATAAAGACATTGTAAATAAGGCTCACACTAGTATCTGTCACTCAGGTAGGAAATTCAGCTGCTGGAATTGAATTAAAAGTTTGTAACATGTTCCAGTTCTCTGCTGCTGGGGTTTGTGATGGTTTGCCTCCTTTTATTTCTTTGTTTGTTCTCCTCAGTGTCGACATACTGTGTTGTGATACTGGCTGAGAAACGGGGTGGGGAAGTACAACATTTATTACTTTAAATAATGTAGCCAACAGGTGCTCAGTTGCATTTCACATTAGTTTGCTTTCATGGTCCACAACCCCCCGCCCCAATAATACACAGTTGTATATGGCCAGTGCGCTATTGTTTTAACTTTCCATAAGCCTCATTAATACTTTGCAGGCAAACATCCACATACTGCTACAATAGTTTACTATTGAACATCTACGAGCAGTAAAAAGCGTAACCACATAATTCACACTTCTTTTGGAATAATCAGGTATATATGGAACAGACACTGTCATTATTTTAACACATGGCCTAATTGTGTTACACTTATTTTACAGTTAATGTTACACTTATTTCACAGTTAAGTTGATGCATTGTTGTTACTCTAACGAACACAGGTTCCTCATCTGAAACTCGGCCTTGGACTGACTGTTTTAGGATCTAAATTCAGGCCCTTATATATCCTCACATTGTTCAAAGTTAAATTTATAGAAATCACAATTAAAACTTAACTCATTTGATTAACTGAATATATCAAAAAATTTGTTCTTTTTAACAGTCTCTTCTACTACAAAGGTTAAGCCTAAATATTTGTTTAAATCATGAAATTAATATATGTAGTTATGCAAACAATACTTTTGACAAAACTGTTAATCACTTTGGAATTAATTAAGGGCTGGCTCTACTAACATGTTTTCAAATAAACACAAATAAATACTTAAAGAATGATAGTGTTTCGTCTGCCAAATGTTTATATTATTATAGAATTTATACTTGTTTATAAGTAAACAACAGAATCTAAGTTATGAAACAATTACTGATTTCACCCTATAACAAAAGTATTAACTAGTAATAGTCAAAATAAATTAGAAAATCAATTACATACATAAAACTAAGCACAAAATTAGATCTAGTGTTCTATTCTTTAAAACTGAGGGCCAACCTTTCTCTTTTCTGAAAATGTAGATTATACTCATATATGTTAATGGTAATTAACTCAAAAATGAAAAAATGAATTTTAAGGAGGCAGATGGCAAAAGTAAAATTATCCCGGCTTGCATCGTCACAGGTTGTCTGTAAGGAAGTTCACATTAAAGTCACGTATAATGACTAACTGCTTACCCTTTGAATACATTTATATCAACAAATTTTCCCTGCAACAGCCCTATGTATTGTCACCACTATAACAGACTATCAGCAAGAATTTCAGACCTACAGGCTTCAAAATGAAAATTTTCTTATATCAACAAATTTTCCCTGCAACAGCCCTATGTATTGTCACCACTATAACAGACTATCAGCAAGAATTTCAGACCTACAGGCTTCAAAATGAAAATCTTCACAATACAAACTTATGTCAAGTGATTTCTAGTTACACCCCTTTTGACATATGCTGCAGCTCCACCTTTCTCACTACATGATGTACAATAGTTGTCAACTAAGACATAACCCTCCAATGCAGGTATCAGCATGGCAATCTTTCCACAGTGCTCTGTGAAACACAATAAACAGGGTTTGTCTACCAACCGATTGTCATTTATGCTGAGAACCAAGAGCTCTAGTTTACATCTAAGGCTGCTGAATCAGTATTTTGGTGGAATATACATAATTTATAATTCACATCAGATTTTAAGTTACAGTGTTTGGGAGTTATATTAATTGCTCTCAATATATGAGGATTAGTACATGATTTACTAAGAGGCAGCCTATTATAGACTCTTTTTGTTTACACATTACTTACAAATTGATTCAAGTTTTCCCATGTTTCTTGCTGCACTGATAGTTACTGTGAACAGCAGCTCTTCTACTCTTGTGGATTTTTCTTAGAGAAATGGTAACAGACAAGTCTGTGTCATGTGTACACTTTGAGAAAGTTGGCTCAGTACTCCTCTCTTCTTTTTCTGCTATTTCTGTTGATGCTGAAGATGAGGCTTTGAAGCTACAGTTGAAGCCTGCGTTGATTTTGATGGCAGGGGACAGTTGATGCCAGTTCTTACTTCCATTGTTGATGTTGTTCCTTCCGTTGCTGCTGTTACATCTTCTATGCGGGGTATTCATAAAGTTCCAATCAATTGCAAAATGGAAACCACTGTAAAAATCAAAAATGTTTTATCTGCAACAGTTAGCTACAAATTCCAGCTACTTATCTACATAGCCGCCTATCCGACTTACATGTTTGTCGTAACGTTGTACCAACTTTCCAATACCCTCATTATAGAAGGCAGCTGCCAGTGCTTTCTGCCAATCCTCTATGCTGGCCAATAGTTCATTGTCTGTGCTAAAATGTCATCTTCATAGCCAATGGTTCAAGTGAGCAGAGTTGAAAGTCAGCTGGACCATCTTCATAGCCCCTGCAGAATGTGACTGAGAATTGTCTTGAAGGAAAAAATGAATGAGGTGGGCTGCATAGCTTCAGGGAAAATTTCTCACCAGGCCCTCATACTTGGTGGGAGACACTATTTTCTGGGCATCTTTATTGCTCTCTGTGCACTCAGAACTTAAAAGAGCAATGCAATGCAATCAACAAGCATACTAGACACTTCCCAACTCATCCGTGCAAAGCTTCATTGGATTTTCATTGGTTTCCACTTCATGACTGATCGGACCTTACTTTCCAAATACCCCTTGTATAGTTGTTGTTACTTCATCGCTTATTGTTTGTGGCTCTGATGATAAAGATTCTGATACTAGGTATGCTGGTACTGGTATCACTGGTGACATTGGCATAGCAGCTGCCTCTGCTGGTGATAGTACTGATGTTTATTGGGGCAATGACAGTGCTTCTTCTGTTATTACTGTTGTTTCTGATGGTGGTATTGCCACAGTTGATGCTGATGATATCTCTGATGTAGCAGTTGATGGTGGTAGTTGTGCATTTGCTGCTGCTGCTGCTGGTTGTTGCACTGTTGTTGCTTGTCGCTGGCATGCTAATGACAGTTCTACTATTTTAGGCACATTATTACTTCTGTGAGCTGTAATCAACATTTCCAGCATCTTATAGCTGAGAGGTCTCTTGCCCTTACCATTTAGGTGCAGTCCATGTCTAGTGAAACTATCTCTATCCATGTAGCCGACAGGTAAAAACTGAGTGTTTTGATGCATCCTACAGATCTTCTCAAACTATTTGTTGGCTTTAGTAATTTCTACATTTACACAAGAATCATCTATCAGGCCATGTCTATGAGGACTCTGATGATGATGAACATTTTGCTCTTATAAGGTCCCAGTAAAACCCTTTAAGTTTTGGACAGCACTAGATAATTCATTCTTTTAGACGTTATTGGCACCCCCCAATATTACTGTAAATTCATTTGCATTTGGTGGAGTTCCAGTATGTACTCTTTTTGTGATTTCATACACAGATTATTCCAGGTTTTACTAAACTACAAGAGTTAGTACCATGATCATCATGCAGAATTTGCATTAGTCCATAACCATGACTATCTGAGTGAATGTTTACATTGTAAGATTGCTTTCCTAACTTTCTCATCAAGTGGTTTCATTTACACACTTTTTTCTGCACTTTTGTATGCCTCTACACCATTGAGAAGATTTGTTGGTGCCACTTGGACCATAGTTTCACTCCAAATTGAGTGAGTGAACTTTCTACACCTGATATGATCATCTTAATGGGAAGGCTTTGGTTCTGTTCCCCACATTTCCTTAACCCTCATCGCATGGTAGTAGTATTATTATTAGAATAGTCATAAGACAAATTATTATAAAGAAATTTGTAAGAATGGATAAAGTTTGTTCCTTTTACTGTTTTGTGGTAGTGAATATGAATACATTACATTATGGCTGTGACATGCCACTGATCACGGATGATGTGCATGGATACAGGGCAGGAAATTAGTAACACCTCTTGACTTCTTGTAAACCTGTTTGTAGTATACGCATTGAATGTAGTTTCATTTGTGGAATGTATCATACATGTACTAAGAACGCTCCATATCCATTTTGTGACTATGATTTGTGTGGACATTACTCAAATGTGTCTGTGGAATTTTGCTTTGATAAGCACTTTAAGTGCAGGTATGTTAAAATCAAAAAATACTAATTGTACCATTAAGAACTGTGCACTTTATATCATTTTAATATTATTTTCATTGTATGTTTTTTAACATTGCAATATTCTGTTCATTTGGTCTGAAAATTAATGATTTTGTTCAGAGCTAGTCACCAGTATAAATGACACACAATTGGGGCAGAAATTTAAATGAATAATTATCAAATCTAAGAGTTGCTAGTCCTACTCCAACAATATGTTAGTACTATATAAATAGTACTATTCCATTTATATTCTCTTACATGCTTATTTACACTACTTATACTGTCTTCCCTTCCCTTTTCACTCTATCACAAGGTGCATGGTTGATAGTACTATCTCAATTGTCAATCTTGGGGTCAACACACTGGGTTGGTGTGTAACAGACTGGTAATTTGAGTTGGTGGATGGTCCTCTGCCACTGACAGACATACACTACACAAGCAAAGATTGGTATTAAGATGATACTCAAGGACACCATTACCATTGCCATGATTCTGTGCTGTTACTGCTGCAATACTGCTGAATATTCAAATCTAAAGAAGGGCAGCAGTCAGTTGCAAAATCCATAATTTATTGCAGATTAACATTTCAACCATAACTTAGTCATTGTTGGGTGCATTACCATAAGAGTCATAAAGGTACCAACATGTCAAAGCATAAACTTGTGACAAATGGCACTAGCTTTTAGACAGCAGAAACAAATATATATATAAAAACAAAGATGCTGTAACTTACCAAATGAGAAAGCGTTGGTATGTTGATAGAGACAAGAAAAACAGGCAAACACACACACAAATTTCAAGCTTTCACAACCCAAGGTTGCTTCATCAGGAAAGAGGGAAGGAGAGGGAAAGACAAAAGGATGTGGGTTTTAAGGGAGAGGGTAAGGAGACATTCCAACCCCCGGAAGTGAAAAGACTTACATTAAGGGGAAAAAAAGGACAGGTATATATATATATATATATATATATATATATATATATATATATATATATATATATATATATATATATATATATATAAAAAGAAAGATGATGAAACTTACCAAACAAAAGCGCTGGCAGGTCGATAGACACACAAACAAACACAAACATACACACAAAATTCAAGCTTTCGCAACAAACTGTTGCCTCATCAGGAAAGAGGGAAGGAGAGGGGAAGACGAAAGTAAGTGGGTTTTAAGGGAGAGGGTAAGGAGTCATTCCAATCCCGGGAGCGGAAAGACTTACCTAATATGTCCGCTTGTGTCTGCATGTGTGGATGGACATGTGCGTGCGCGCGAGTGTACACCCGTCCTTACCTCCCCCCAAGGCAAGTCCTTCCGCTCCCGGGACTGGAACGACTCCACACCCTCTCCCTCAAAACCCACCTCCCTTCGCCCTCCCCTCTCCCTCCCTCTTTCCTGACGAGGCAACAGTTTGTTGCGAAAGCTTGAATTTTGTGTGTATGTTTGTGTTTGTTTGTTTGTGTGTCCATCGACCTGTCAGCGCTTTTGTTCGGTAAGTCACCTCAGCCTTGTTTTTATATATAATTTTTCCCACGTGGAATGTTTCCTTCCATTATATATATATATATATATATATATATATATATAGAGGGAAACATTCCACATGGGAAAAATATATCTAAAAAGAAAGATGATGAAACTTACCAAACAAAAGCGCTGGCAGGTCGATAGACACACAAACAGACACAAACATACACACAAAATTCCAGCTTTCGCAACCAATGGTCGCCTCGTCAGGAAAGAGGGAAGGAGAAGGAAAGACAAAAGGATATGGGTTTCAAGGGAGAGGGCAAGGAGTCACTCCAATCCCGGGAGCGGAAAGACCCACCTTAGGGGGAAAAAAGGACAGGCACACACCTGCACACACACACATATCCATCCACACATACACAGACACAAGCAGACATTTGTAAAGGCAAAGAGTTTGGGCAGAGATGTCAGTCGGGGCGGATGTACAGAGGCAAAGATGAAGTTGAAAGACAGGTGAGGTATGAGCGGCGGCAAATTGAAATTAGAAATTAGCGGAGATTGAGGCCTGGCGGATAGCGAGAAGAAAGGATATGCTGAAGGGCAAGTTCCCATCTCCGGAGTTCTGACAGGTTGGTGTTAGTGGGAAGTATCCAGATAAATGGAGATCTGGTGTGAAAAAAGGCGAAAAAGGGTTGGTTAGGGCTGGGCTATGTTGATCCTGTGGTGAACTTGTGTAGGTAGATAATGATGTGCATAAAGGTTAGGTGGTTGTGTTGCCGCCAAAACACGTTAAAGGGTGGAGAAATTCGGGAAAATTTCGAAAAAACTACGTGAGGATGTATTAAAAGGAGTGGTTTGGTGGTGGCAGATTATGGAAATGAAGCTAACAATTGTTTGATGAAGAAATAATGACGTTAAAACCTGTGGGAAGCGGCTAAAAATCATCGGTGATGTGAGAAAAACGGAAATGGAAATAAAGCAAAAGTTATTAAAACTGCCGAAAGGGTTGTTTAATAGCTAAAAGGAACTGTTTGTGGACTGGAAACGGTGGATTTTATAGCAGCAAAGCGGAAAAAAAAAAAAAAAAAAATTTTTTTGGTTATGGTTTCGAAGTGATTTACGTATTATTACGTATTATTGAGTGTATATCGACGGGATAAAATTGGGATAAAATTGTATACTGGATTACGGTAAAAAAGGAGAAGGTGAATAGAAAGTGAAACTGCTGGCAAAAACAGAAGGATACTTCCCACTAACACCAACCTGTCAGAACTCCGGAGATGGGAACTTGCCCTTCAGCATATCCTTTCTTCTCGCTATCCGCCAGGCCTCAATCTCCGCTAATTTCTAATTTCAATTTGCCGCCGCTCATACCTCACCTGTCTTTCAACTTCATCTTTGCCTCTGTACATCCGCCCCGACTGACATCTCTGCCCAAACTCTTTGCCTTTACAAATGTCTGCTTGTGTCTGTGTATGTGTGGATGGATATGTGTGTGTGTGCGGGTGTGTGCCTGTCCTTTTTTCCCCCTAAGGTGGGTCTTTCCGCTCCCGGGATTGGAGTGACTCCTTGCCCTCTCCCTTGAAACCCATATCCTTTTGTCTTTCCTTCTCCTTCCCTCTTTCCTGACGAGGCGACCATTGGTTGCGAAAGCTGGAATTTTGTGTGTATGTTTGTGTTTGTTTGTGTGTCTATCGACCTGCCAGCGCTTTTGTTTGGTAAGTTTCATCATCTTTCTTTTTAGATATATTTTTCCCACGTGGAATGTTTCCCTCTATTATATATATATATATATATATATATATATATATATAATGGAAGGAAACATTCCACGTGGGAAAAATTATATATAAAAACAAGGCTGAGGTGACTTACCGAACAAAAGCGCTGACAGGTCGATGGACACACAAACAAACAAACACAAACATACACACAAAATTCAAGCTTTCGCAACAAACTGTTGCCTCATCAGGAAAGAGGGAGGGAGAGGGGAGGGCGAAGGGAGGTGGGTTTTGAGGGAGAGGGTGGGGAGTCGTTCCAGTCCCGGGAGCGGAAGGACTTGCCTTGGGGGGAGGTAAGGACGGGTGTACACTCGCGCGCACGCACATGTCCATCCACACATGCAGACACAAGCGGACATATTAGGTAAGTCTTTCCGCTCCCGGGATTGGAATGACTCCTTACCCTCTCCCTTAAAACCCACTTACTTTCGTCTTCCCCTCTCCTTCCCTCTTTCCTGATGAGGCAACAGTTTGTTGCGAAAGCTTGAATTTTGTGTGTATGTTTGTGTTTGTTTGTGTGTCTATCGACCTGCCAGCGCTTTTGTTTGGTAAGTTTCATCATCTTTCTTTTTAGATATATTTTTCCCACGTGGAATGTTTCCCTCTATTATATTCATATATATATATATATATATATATATATATATATATATATACACACACACACACACACACACAGTATATATATATATATATATATATATATATATATATATATATATATATATATACACACACAAACACACACACACACACACACACACACACACACACACACACACACAAGTATCCAGATAACCCAGACGGTGTAACACTGTGCCAAGATGTGCTGGCTGTGCACCAAGGCATCTTCTGCAAAAATGATAGATGTGTACCCAGTAGCATGGCTCATAACTGGATGGAACCTATATGGCTTAGTGTCACTGTGAAGAAACTTATAAAGAAGCAGAGATTACTACATAACAGGTGTAAAACAAAGTGTGGAGCTGTAGATAGACAGATACCAAAAGAAACTCATTTGGCTGTCAAGGTGACTACTGTAGCAGAATATTGTCAAGTGATCTTTCACAGAGCCCAAAGAAATTATGGTCATATGTAAAGGCTGTTAGTAGCACCAAAGTTAGTGTCCAGTCCCTAGTGAATGAGACAGGAACTGAAATTGAGGGTAGCAAAGCAAAGGCTGAAATGCTTAACTCCATTTTCAAATGTTCCTTCACAAAGGAAAACCCAGGAAAATTGCCACAGTTTAATCCTTGTACCACTGAAAAGGTGAATGAAATAAGTATTAATGTTGCTGGCGTTGATAAAAAGCTGAAATTGTTAAAATTGAAAAAAGCTTCAGGCCCCAAAGGAATCCCTGTCAGAGTCTATACTAAATTTTCAGCTTAGCTAGCCCTTCTTCTAACTATAATCTATCAGAGATCTCTCAAACAAAAAACAGTGTCCAGTTCATGGAAAAAAAAAACACAGATCACACCTGTCTACAGGGAGAGTAGTAGAAGAGATCCACAAATCTACCATCCAGCACCCTTGACATCAGTTCATTGTAGAATCTTAAATCATATTCTGAGCTCAGACATAATGAGGTATCTTGAAAGAATGACCTCCTCAATGTCAGCCTGCATGGATTTCAGAAACACAGGTCATACAAAACCCAACTCACTCATGTCTCACATGGCATGCTGAAAGCTTTGGATCAAGGCAATCAGGTGGATGCTGTATATCTTGATTTCTGGAAAGTATTTGACTCAGTACCACACCTACACTTATTGTCAAAAGTATGATCATATAGGGTATCAAGTGAAATTTTTGACTGGATTGAGGTCTTTCTGGTAGGAAGGATACAGCATGCTATCTTGGTGGAGAGTCATTGTCAGATGTAGAAGCAACTTTGGGTATGCCCTGGGGAAATGAGTTGAAACCCTCCCTGTTCACGTTGAGTTTTAAAGAAACTGCAGACAATATTAATATTGAAATTAGGCTTTTTGCAGATGATGCAGTTATCTATAATGAAGTACAGTCTGAAAGAAGCTGCATAAATATTCAGTTAGATCTTAATAAGATTTCAAAGTGGTGCAAAGATTGGCAGCTAGCTTTAAATGTTCAAAAATGTAACATTGTGCACTTCACAAAACAAAACAAAAAACATCATAATATCCCATGACTTTAATATCAATGAGTCACTGTTGGAATTGGCCATCTCATACAAATACCTGCCTGTAACAATTTGTAGGGATAAGAAATGGAATGATCACATAGGTTTAGTTGTGGGTAAAGCAGGTGGTAGACTTTGGTTTATTGGCAGAATATTGGGGAAATGCAATCAGCCTACAAAGGAGATTGCTTACAAATCACTTGTGTGACCATTTCTAGAATATTTCTCAAGTGCACAGGAATTGTACCAGACAGGACTAACAAGGGATATTGAATTATACAGAGAAGGGCAACGCAGATGGTCACATGTTTGTTTAATCCATGGGGAGTGTCACAGAGATACTGAAGGAACTGAACTGGAAGACTCATGAAGATAGACATTAACTATCCCAAGAGAGGCTGTAACAAAATTTTAGGAACCGGCTTTGATTGGTTACTCTGGGAATGTGCTACAACCCCTCACATATCGCTCACCTAGAAATCTTGAGGATAAGATTAGTATAATTACTGCATGCTGAATAGGTATATGGAAATGGAAATGGATTAATAATTGCTTGAATAATTGGAAAAATGATTGGAAAGAATAGTGGAGAAAATTTTGAAGGCAATTTATGAATCTGTGCACAATCTTGGGTGAACTATAACTGATACCAATATTATCAGACCTTGAATGTCATTACATTCAATAAATATAATTTGCATTACATTTTGCTGCTTCCAGTAGTGTGCAGTATTAATTAATCACCGTAGTCATTGAAACTGTCATTCTGTCTGTAAGTTCTTAAACACACAAAGCACAATATTCTTAGTGTAAGTAAATAAAGTTCAACAGATGCCTATCAAGTCTGAGTCATTACCTTCTCATTAATTCCATTGTGTTTAGTCTTGAGTGTGACAATGTTGATGCAGGAACACTCCTCCACATACAGCATTAATTATTCTTTTCTGCACTGAACCTCTCATGATCTCAGTGGTGAGTGAAATGATGAACAGATAGGCATTGAACTCATAACTGTGTGAAGAAATTTTCCTTTTCTAATAACTTTTTATAATACTTTTAATGAACGGTTAAAATACACATGTTTAACAATGCTGGTACAATGGATCCCAGCATACTTTCTGAAACAAAAGGATGAAGATACATTAATTAATAAATTGAAGAGCATATTTCTTTGTTTCACACAGAAAATTTTCTCTCCTAACAAAGTGCATGCTGTAGCCGCATAGTCCCATTATTGTCACTCAGCATCTGCACAGTGTATAGCTTGCAAAGTATGCATGTGCAGCCCAATGTCCATTATCATCACAGTTTGCACTCACATGTCCAGTATGAGGGCAGAGTGTCTATGTCATGCATTTACATTGGTTTTCACTGCACAAATTTGTGAAGTTCATGTTCAGCGGCATAATCCTTTGTGAAATCTTCAATGCAGTGACAACTGGTTTCCATATCAGCAGCCCAAGGAATTTATTTCACCTCATCACTCTCAGTTATTCAGTGGGGAGACCAGCCATACATCTGACATCTGTCAAGAAGGTATATTCCTTGCTGCTTTTACAATGTTGTCGAGCACAGAAAATTCACATTACATGAAGTAGTGCCGTTTTTAGTTTACCAGGAGCACATACACTTATTGTCTTAACACATGTACACTTAACACTTTGCAGGCAGGTTTCATATGTTTTTGCATTTTGTTTTTGAGTGTCTTTCATGCAGTTGTATTACATAAAGTTTCTGTAGTGTCCTTTTCACATTCTGCACACATAGCACAATAAAATACAAATACAATCACAAAATACACTGATCCTATTCATTTGCTGACATGCCACTATCACTGCTCATATATATTATAGTCTGTAACATACTCTCTCGCCATTTTGTATATGAGGACATTACTTGTCATTTGATTTTAGTACATTTTGTCAGATTTCATTTTCGTTACATTATCCAATTCCAATTGCATGAGTACACATTTTACTCTCATTTGGTTATCCATGCTTCACATAACATTCATATAATCATAGATTCTGTTTTCATTAATAGCATAAATTGACATACATTAAATTTTAATTTACAGTGACTTCTTCTCAGAGCATATTTATCAATTCAAAAAGAGTCAAAGAAGTAAACAATAGTCATTTCAGTAGATACTACGCATGGCCTTGTATCTCTCGCATTGTGCAGGAAGGATCTACACACTACAGAGTTGTGGAAATTCCACAAAAAGGCATTCATGTGCTCAGTTGCATCTCGGTAATAGACTTAACTGTGATCCCAAGAACAAAATAATTTGTTGTATGTAAGCACAACTCAAATTTGATGGTACCAATCATATCAAATACTTATTCAGTGTTTAAAAGTGCAGCCCAATATTTACTTGCTATGTTTATTGTATAAAGGATAACCATTTCATGCACTAAGATTTGCAGAGTTCTATCATCAATATGATATGTTATGTATAATGAGCATAAACCAATGTTTACATAAGTAACAAATGGGCATAAAAATTTCAAAGTAATCCAGGTATTTGATGCTTTCATAGGTATTGGATGCTCACAGTAGTTAGGTTTCAACCCCCTGATTATCTGGTAGTACTCAACTATAGTTCAGCATCTTGATATGTGATGTACTGCAACTGTTTTCTTCTTCACATATTTTCACACTATCACTTTCATACAAATCATACTTGTGGTGCGGTCCTTTCTTAAGTTTATGTGGTACCTAACACTCGACAAGCATTTATCTTTCTTCACTTTATTACATGTTGATGTATCATTCCCTGGAAGAAAAAACCTGATACTAACTTAAAACTAAATCTTCATAGATAAGTGTATAGTGGCTCGATGGCTACTAATACTTGCTTCATATATTAACCTATGTATTCATTCACTTCAGTGTGCAGTCATGTTATCACAAAACTTATTTCATGTCATGTGTGTATCTCTACTTACCTTATAAATCTGAAAGATAGTGTATGGAATAGAATAGAATATTTATTCACCTTTGAACATATTTAGATGTAATTGGTGTCATCATATGTTTTATAGTTACAGCATTACAGTTATTTTACAATTATCCTTGTCTAATTATGTTGCATGGAGGCTTTTACATAAGTAACTATTTCAGAAAAGTACATTGTAACACAAACCGAATACTTTTTGCAAACCAAATGCAGTATGCCACTTGTATCTAAATAATCTGTATACAGTACTATATAATGATCATTTTACCTCTGTATTGCCTTGTGGCACAGTAAATCAACTTACTACACTGGTAGCTTCATAAAATATTACTATTTACAATTTAGTATAGTCTCATCTCACTCCAAATCATCTATTACACATTCTTCAAATTCATTCACTGTATAGAAGACTTTGCTTTTTACCCACTTTGTTATTACACTTTTGACTTTATTCAGGGGCACTGAGTGAGCATTTTTAGGTAGTTTGTTAAAATACGTGACACCAAGATATTTATAGCTATTATGGAACTTTGCTAGTCTGGCATGGGGCTTGTCAATTACATGTCTCTGTCTAGTATTATGATAGTCTACTGAGATCCTAAGGTCAAAATTATCCAGGTTTTCTTTCGTATATACTAGGCAACTATAAATATACGTGCTAGGTACTGTCATAATATTCATTTACTTAAAGTAGTGTCTACATGATTCTCATAGTGAGAGTCCTGCAATGCATCTGATAGCCTATTTTAGATCCAGGTGAGTTTCCCCATAGCAAAATTCCATATGTCAGAAGGGAATTGAAGAACGCTAAGTATGATAGAGCTGCAAAGTTTCACTTATACTGCCTCTCAACTTATACAGCAGGTAAATTACACATGAGAGTCTGGAGCATAACTTATCTACAAGTGTATCTCAGCTTAAACTTTGATCAATATGGAATCCAAGAAGATTCACTGATTTATTTTTCTTCTTGTGGGGATTCAGATTAAATGCAGTGTTCTCTGTTTTGCTGTTATTTATGTGTAGTGAATTAACCTGAAACCAGGAGGCACACATATCTACTGCTATTGCTGCATTGAGCTGTAACTCATCCATGTTAGTATTCTGAGCTATTAATGTGGTGCCATCTGCATACAGCACAGTGTCACAGGGCAATATGGAAAGTGGGGCATTTATATATAAACTATGTGATCAAAAGTATCTGGACACCCACAAAAACATATGTTTTTTTTATATTGAGTGCACTGTGCTGCCATCTACTTCCAGGTACTCCATATCAGGGACCGCAGTAGTCATTAGACATTGTGAGAGAGCAAAATGGGGCACTCTGCAGATATCACGGACTTCGAACATAGTCAGGTGATTGGGTGTCACTTGTGTCATACATCTGTACACAAGATTTCCACACTCCTAAACATCCACAGGTCCACTGTTTATGATGTGGTAGTGAAGTGGAAACAGGAAGAAACATGTACAGCACAAAAATGTTAAGGTTGACCTTGTCTGCTGAATGACATAGACTGCTGATGGTTGAAGAAGGTTGTAATGTGTAATAGGCAGACATCCAGACAGACCATCAGAGTGAAATTTTTGAGCTGCATTGGATCCACTGCAAGTACTATGACAGTTAGGCAGGAGGTGAGAAAAGTTGGATTTCATGGTCGAGCAGCTGCTCGTAATGCACACATCATACTGGTAATTGCCAAATGACACCTCGCTTGGTATAAGGAGTGTAAACATTGGACGATTGAACATTGGCAAAATGTTGTGTGGAGTGACGAATCATGGTACACAATGTGGCGATCCAATGGCAGTGTGTGGATATGGTACGTCATCTTCCAGCATGTGTAGTGCCAACAGTAAAATTAGGAGGTGGTGGTGTTATGGTGTGGTGGTAGTTTTCATGGAGGGGGGCTTGCACCCCTCATTGTTTTCCATGGCACTATCACATCACAGGATTACATTGATGTTTTAAGCACCTTCTTGCTTCCCACTGTTGAAGAGTAATTTGAGGATGGCAATTGCATCTTTCAACACAATCGTGCACCTGTTCATAGTGTACGGCCTGCGGTGGAATGGTTACATGACAATAACACCCCTGTAATGGACTGGCCTGCACAGAGTCTTGACACCTTTGGGATGTTTTGTAACGTCAACTTCATGCCAGGCCTCACCGACCGACATCGATACCTCTCCTCAATGCAGCACTCCATGAAGAATGGGCCGCCATTCCCCAAGAACCCTTCCAGCGCCTGATTGAAAGTATGCCTGCAAGAGTGGAAGCTGTCATCAAGGCTAAGGGTGGGCCAACACCGTAATGAATTCCAGCATTACTGATGGAGGGCGCCACAAACTTGTAATTGATTTTCAGCCAGGTGTCCAGATACTTTTGATCACATAGTGTGTAATGAACAGAAAAGGGCCCAAGAACAGAGCCCTGTGGCACTCCTTTTTTAACAGGGAAAGGATCTGATTTTTGATTGTTCACACACACCAACTGTGTGTACAGTGTATCAGCAGTAGGAGGAGGGCCTTCTCCCCAATTCCATAGTACTGTAGCTTTCTTATTAGGATCACAAGGAACACTATATCAAAGGCTTTCTTTAAGTCCAGTAGTGTCACATAACTTACTGACTTATTTTCAAAACAGTTAGAGTTACAAAAGGTATGATCTCAAAGAAATATTAAAAGAATTTTCAAATTATTTAGTATATTATGAATCATAATACATAATGCATATTAAATACAGTAGAAAAAATCTATAACAAGTTTCTTTGCAAATTATAGAAAAACTGAAAATGCCTAAACTTTCCTTTTGATTTAAAAAAATAAATTAAGAAAAGTAATGGAAACAACTATAATAATTTTCTTCTAATATTGCATTCTTAATCTGACTCATTGTCAAAAATATTCATTTTCACCTTCCAAGTTATCACTCTCGGTTATCGACTGTTCTTGATGGTGTGCTGCACATGCTGCTGACAAGGGCTGACACTTATTAGTTTCTCTTGTTGTTTCCCTCTGCAGGATTAATTGATTTCTTTCCTCTTGTGGATGGACTGCAGAACTGAGTTCTGTGTAAAAACTGTGATGCACAGGAGGCACAAATGGCAGAATGTTCAGTAAGTCTTTGTACTGTTTTTCCTTACTTTTTGGTGGAGTTGTTCTGTGAGTTAGTCTTGGGAGTATCTGAACATGTCTTCCAATGCTTTTTGCTTTCATATTGTGGGTGTAGAATTCAAAATTTTCATTGAAGGTACATTTGTAAAACAATGTCCATGGTTCAACTTTTTTGAAGTGCAACCACTGCATTTTTTTGAATTCCCTTTACAGATTTTAGAAAAAATGCTTCAATTACGTCTAGTGTGACAAAATCCTTGTCACCCATTTTCAATACTTCAAAATATGTTGGGGCCTTGGTGATTACATCAATCCAGTCTTGAGGAATGTAAATACCCCTTTGTGAAATTTTTCTACTGCACTCAATAATTCCAGTTTCTGTCACAATCATTAAATAAATGGCCAGAAAGTAGAAACTTATGGATATCGGTCTGAATGTTTGTGTTTTTGACTATATAGAGCCAAAATTTCATATGTGTTGACTTTTGTTTTGTCCACCTGCATTGTCACTAAATGCAGAGAGATGCATGATGGTTGGTGGCAAACTGTTAATAAATTTCAGTAGGCAAGACATTATTTCTTGACCTCCTCGTGAAGCTTGACCCTCATGCCACATAAACATGAAGACTTTTCCTGTATACAAATCAGGTACACACAAATAATAAGTCCACAATTGTTGAAAGTAATAAGCTTGTGAATATGTCAGAACTGGTGTTGAGAGCATTTTCTGTAAGTCAAAATATACAGCCACATGCCGAGTTTGTTTAGCAACCAGATTTTTTGCATCCACCACTTGTTTCTGAACACTTTCTGCTTTCCATATATGGACTTCCTTTTCAACAAGAGCACCATGTTTTTTGTCAAGCAATCCATGATCAATGGTATTTTGCAGCTTGTCACACGTAGCACATGTGTCTGTATATGGTCTGTGGGAGCTAAGTTTAAAGCATGTGTTAAAAACATGGCGGTAAAAGCTTTCTCATACTGGCTCTGTTTCCTTTTCTTGACAAAACTCCTTTTAAAGTTGATACATTTTCTTCTTATTATGTGCTTTTTGGCGTGAATAGTGGCTACTGTACTTTGGAAAACTTTTGATATGTTCCTTTACAAGACCTACTTTAACTTCATCAATATTATTTCCAGGGGTTTTATGGCCTCGCTTGTCCTTGGGTGAAATATTTGTAGTTGAAGTGGTTTTCTTTTGTACCATGTTTGTTACTCTCTTGTTAAACACATCTAGGGTCCTCAAAAAGAACTCTTTGCAGACTTTTTTGCCCTAGAGAGAATATTGGCAACTAATAGAATTTCTTTTTCTAGCAGTTCCTTTCCTTCTATTTGGCTCACTGACAGTAACAGAAGAGTATAAGAAGGAGGTCTGCAAGTCCCAGTTACCAAGACTCCAATATTCATTAAATTCTTACTGTCTTGTTTGTTGACTGATGTTTTGATTGCACTTGAATCGGCACTGGTGATTGTACACTCTTACCTTTCTTTCTTTGTGCAACTTTCCTTTGCAATCCACATATTCTTCGCCTTCATTATGTTTTGTAGACGATACTACTCTTTTCCATAAATGAGTTCTTTGTGTTTTTTTCCTCCCCACATTCTTTACTCTCTTAGAAGCTTTGTGTCCTCCACTGCTTGCCTCACTTTCATCAGACCCCTCATTTTTGTCTGAAATGAAGAAGCATAGAGCAGTACATTAGCCGGGTTAGTTTTACTTTTTCAGGTAATGAAAGCTGTTTTGAAATCTCATTATTTGTTAATTAATGGTAAATACACAGCTTGTAAAACTTTTCTGGGCAGCAAGGCGAAAATGTGAACAAGAAAATGCACCAACACACCAACATGGCTGTGGGGTGAGGGGAGACAATTCTGTGTAGTACTGTTAACTTCACATTAATAATTCACTATGGTAGAAATTAATGATGCACAGCAGTAACAATGCTTCATGAAAGCATAATATTATACAGATATTCACTGTCAAAGTAATGTAGTTCTGAGTAGTGTTAATAAATGTGGAATTAATGAATAAATCTTTCATAACACTTATAATCAGTTGCTTACTACGTTTGGCAGTGTCTGCAAGCAGAAAACAGCACAATGCACTCTGACTTCCACCGAGAACTATCGATCAGAAGAAAGGAGCTACTCTGCCGGGAAATTTTTTACAAACTGTAACTTAGTTTACTGCTCATATTGCATCAATTACAGAAAATCACCTTCATCACTAGAGTTCTCCCTGGAGTCAGTATCTACACTATCTACCCCTGGTTCATATGAAATATCATCATCATCCGTCTGGTCTGTAGAAAAAAAAGGAGAGAGAGAGAGAGAGAGAGAGAGAAAAGATAATTCTAGCAAATGAGCTTGGTGTTATTATAAAGACCCTCATTTCTAGGCTTGACAAGGGTGTCACGTGCCACTCTATGGTACCTCTAACCTCACTGACTGCTTGTTCCACTTGCATTACTGATTTATTCAATGCTCAGACATCATCATCATTCGTGGTACTGATCACCGTTTACAATATTTTTCCCCCTGCATTTATCCATCCCCTCTTGCACCTAGTTACCACCTGTGGCACACTCTCCACTAAATGAGACAATTACTCTCCAAGTTTACTATAAGTCAACTGTAATTCTTTATACTCCCCTTGTCCTTCTTTTAATATGTGATTCCTTTCCCCCTCGGTATACAATTCTGAGAATGATTCCTGTAATTTTCACACTTCATTCCTGTTCTTCCATACGTCTATTGTTGTTCGTAGCAACCACTTATGCCTTGTTACTAATATATCTGGCTGCCGTGAATACAGTAACCCTGATTGCAAGGTCTGGATCATTATCCACTGATGTCCAGCTCCACTGATGTGACCACAGATCAGCATCCCTATGACTATCAACCAGCATGTCCACATATGTTCTGACTCTGTGAAGAAAAAGGCCAAAACATGCCTGAACCACCCCTTTTCCACTACAAGTTACTACAACATCGTATGCCATCCTCAAAAATTCCTGATAGTTCACTCTGTCCCCACCGAATTCTCTGAAGAAAAAAAAATAGTCTCCTCCATACAATGACAAAAAACTAAAACAACAAACGAGAAAAACCATCTATTATCAGACCCACCAAAATGCAAGAAAAAGACAGAGAGAAAAAAAACACACACACACACACATAAAAAAATACAAGTCATCCCTAGATACAAAAACACAAAATGTAAACATTTCTTTAGGTGTATATGGATTCATGATTGACCTACCCAGTACTATGGTAAAGGTCCCAACCACCTATTTGGTTCCTCCTGCCTCTCTAATGCTTTCATATTGGCCTTCTGCACCCCCTTCCAGATTTCCTGTATTGTCCGTGCAAATTCCCTCACTGCGTCCCCTTTAGCTCGTGATTTTGGAGATAGAACGTCAAATGGTGGTGGCATCTTTCTTCCATATACCACCTCGAATGGTGACATTCTGACATCCAAATGTATTTTAGTGCTATAACTCAATACCACGTATGGAAGACAAATGTCCCAGTTTTCATTGTTTCCATTCACACAATAACTTAGCATTTTCAAAACTGTCCTATGTACTTGCACAGTTCTCCCATTTGCCTGCGGATGAAATGGCCTGGTCTGTAATTTTTTAATTCTCAATAAACAACACAACTGTGACATTAATTCGGACATGAAGTCCGTTCCCTGATCTGTAATTATGGTATCAGGCACCCCAAACTTCAATAACCAATTATTGACTAAAGCTTGTGCTACCATACTTGCCTGTTGGTCTGGTATTGTGAACATGGCTATAAACCGCAAAAAGTGATCAATTATAGTTAAAATGTAATGATTCCCTGTTGGTGTTTTGTTGAACGGCCCACAAATATCTAACCTGATAAACTCGAATCGTTTCTAAGCCTCTGGTAACTGTTGCAATGGAATTCTTGCGTGCGCCACATGGCACACAATTTGCTACATATTGTTCCACATCCCTTGTCCAAGTGCATCACCAAAATTGTTCTGCTACTCATCTTTCCATTACTCGATGACCACCATGCCCCGAAAGCACATGATCATGGGCCTGCTTTAAGACTTCCTCTCTCAAACTCTTTGCTGCCACTACCCATGGTCCACACCTGGTAACTCTACACAACAAATTTCCCTCCACAATGAAATGTGGTTGAGTTTTAAAACCCTATCACTCCTCATCCTCTGCTTGTGCCCTTTGCCATTCCATGACAGTCTTACCCATTACTTATAATGTGTTTAATTTGTGACTTAATGCATTTGCATTCCCGTATTTCTTCCTTGGCCTATGAATTAATTCAAAGCCAAATTCACTTAATTTTATAACCCACCGTGTTAACTGACTAGAACGATCCTTGAGTCTCAGTACCCATCTCAACACTGCATGATTCATCATGACCTTAAACTTCCTACCATAAACGTAACAATGAAAATATGTTACTCAAGATATTACAGCCAACATCTCCTTTTCCATTGTGGAATAATTCCGCTCTGCCCTATTTAACTGTCTAGAAACATATGCCACCGGATGCTCCTGTCCATTCACCATTTGTCCCAAAATACATCCTACTGCACCACTTGAAGTGTCACATGATAAGATGAAGTCTTCTTCAAAATTCAGAAACACCAATACCAGACCAGAAACTAATCTCATTTTTAATTTATCGAAAGCTTCCTGACATTCCTCCATCCATTGAAATTTAACCCCTTTCTTCAAAAGTTTTGTTAACAGCTTGGCTATTTTAGCAAAATCTTTTACAAATTTACAATAATATGAACACATACTATTGTAATTGCTTCATTGTATATGGTGTTGGAAAATTTAAAGTGCCTCTGTTAACCGAGGATCAGTTTGAACCCCTTGTTCACTGATTACATGACCTAAATATTTGACCTGCGTCTGCACAAAATTACATTTTCCTAAACTTAATGTTAACTGTGCGAACCACAATCTTCTAAAGACTTGTCTTAAACGTGATACGTGTTCTGTTATATCCTTCAAAAATACTATAATGTCATCTGGGTAAACCGTACATGACTTTGGTTTCAATCCCCTTAAAAATCCATCTATTAATCACTGAAAAGTTACCAGTACATTCTTCAACCCGAGCAGCATATGTGTATACTGATAGTGTGCCACAGGAACAGTAACATCTATCTTTGCCCTATCGTTTGGTGCTATTTCCAACTGATGGTATCCATTCCGTAAATCCGTCATCATAAAATACTTACATTGTCCCAGATTGTCCAATGTGTCCATGATATTCAGAATCGGATATGTGTCTGAAATGGTTTTTGCATTCAGAAACTTATAATCACAACAAAACCTATATTTCCTTGTACCATCCACCGACTTCTTAGGTATGAGAACTACATTGCTTGAATATGGACTATTGCTATGCTCTGTGATTCCATCCTGTAGTTGTTGTTCTATAAACTTCTGTAGTAGCAGTTGCATATGACGTGCTATCCTAAATGGTTTCCTAAACACTGGTGTATTATCCTACATTTGTATGCGATGCTTCATAATTGGTGTTGCCGGTAACCTACTGTCTGTTCTGAATAAATTGCTAAATGTCAATAACAATTCCTCCAACACGACCCTGTTGTCTCCCTGCAAATGCTGTAACTTTCCCCTTAATTGCGCTGAATCGACGTTTTGCTTATGGCTCACTTCTAAATCCTCCTTATCAAGGTCACCTTCATCAAAAACCCTCAACGTGGACAATAACAACCCTTTCCACAAGCTAATATCTGCTATGCTGAAGTTATCTATACTTACAGGAACCCTATAATCTCCTTCCACATAACTTGCATGAGCTAAACTCCTCTGCACAAAACAGTGCACATTATTCAACTTCTCATTACTTGAGAGTGGCTCCACCATGTACAACATCTTCTTTGGTAAGTCCGTATTTATTGAAATCCTAACTAACTTCCCTGTACCTGCTGGTATGTTATCCTACTGATCAACCTTTAATGAATCCGTTCGCAGTTCATGGTGTCAACTTCATGTTAAGTGCACCTTGCGACATTCATCCATTTGCAACCATTTCCCCCATGCAAAACATCGTTCCACCGAGTTCCACTGTTTGTTGCTAAAGATCTATCCTCGCTCAATGTTTGTCAAGGAAAGCAGTCCAAGAATCACCAAATACCCTGCACCTACACATGGTAACGCCTCTACCTGCTCACTAAACTTAGTTCCTGGGATCACGAATTGAAGTACCATCATACCCAATGACTCGACTTTATTATCTCCCACCCCATGTAACCTAAAACTTGGTGGCTCAAGTCTTCTCCTGCTAACCAGGTCTAAGACTAATAACAGACATGTGTGCCCCCATGTCAACTAGAAATATTTGTTCCATTCTGTTCACCAAGCCTAATAAGTAGCATTCTGTCTGTGCACCTGCAAGTGCATTACCTAATTTCACTGGGACTGCTCTCCGACAGTTGAAGCAATCCTGTTCTCGTTTAATGGCTGCTGCCGCCGAGGTTCCCCCCTATTTTTACTCCTGCAGTTCACTGCCCGGTGACCCATTTTCCCACATGAGTAACACTGCAGCTGATGCTGATATTGCCTCCTAATATGCCCTACCTGGCCACAACCAAAACACTTAATTTCTGTTGCCAGAACTTTATGCTCCACCTTTTTCTTCATCACATAATCTACTTCCTTTAAGTACGTGGCAATCCTTAGAGCCACCACAAGAACATTGGAATTCTACACTCTCACCCAACGTAACATCTCTGACAGTACTCCCCGCAAAAACACATCTATCGCCTTGTTCTCAGCCTCTTGTAACAGCACTCTATTAGTCTCCCCATTCTGTGACATTTCAAATGTTTGTATGTTCAGTTTTCGAATCCTGTCTGAGAAAGCCTCCACAGTCTCATTTCTCCTCATAACTAACACACTTAATTTTTCACAAAAAAACTTGTTAGTATTCTCTTTTTGGTACCTCTGGTGTAACGCAGCCTCAAGCTCTGAAAATGTCCCCACATTGTTCAACGTTTCATGGTACAATATGTATGACTTGGCATCCCGTATCAAGCATAACTTTGCCACTCTCAACATTACAACATCCAACCACCCATTGCCTCAGCCACTGTGATAATGTCATCAAGGAATACAGACACATCCTCCGTTACTTTATCCGAAAAGAGGTTAATCAATTCCGTGATTGCCGGGTCAAATGGTCTATGACACTCCACGACCTATAATTTACTTTTACCCATTGTCCATTCCCTGCTTTCAATGCCTCAAATCTCCCTGCTAATTACTCATATTTTTCCTTGTCGCTTATTCTCGCCTTTGATAATACCCGAATTTGCTCCATTAGAGCGGCTACAGCATCTGCTGTAGTCATTGCCACAGCCTCTGCTGCTGACCGTGTTTCCACCATTCTTGCTTATAGCTCCACTGTTACCATTAATTTCACTCTACTGCTCCTTAAACTTAGTTCTTGTGGCGAAACATCACCCATCTACATTATGAATAATTGCACGCCAAATTACCAAATCACTTACAAATAAAACAACTCTTTGGCATGTGATCCCCCCCATGAACCATGGACCTTGCCGTTGGTGGGGAGGCTTGCGTGCCTCAGCGATACAGATAGCCATACCGTAGGTGCAACCACAACGGAGGGGTATCTGTTGAGAGGCCAGACAAACGTGTGGTTCCTGAAGAGGGGCAGCAGCCTTTTCAGTAGTTGCAAGGGCAACAGTCTGGATGATTGACTGATCTGGCCTTGTAACAATAACCAAAACGGCCTTGCTGTGCTGGTACTGCGAACGGCTGAAAGCAAGGGGAAACTACAGCCGTAATTTTTCCCGAGGGCATGCAGCTTTACTGTATGATTACATGATGATGGCGTCCTCTTGGGTAAAATATTCCGGAGGTAAAATAGTCCCCCATTTGGATCTCCGGGCGGGGACTACTCAAGAGGATGTCGTTATCAAGAGAAAGAAAACTGGCGTTCTACGGATCGGAGCGAGGAATGTCAGATCCCTTAATCGGGCAGGTAGGTTAGAAAATTTAAAAAGGCAAATGGATAGGTTGAAGTTAGATATAGTGGGAATTAGTGAAGTTCGGTGGCAGGAGGAACAAGACTTCTGGTCAGGTGACTACAGGGTTATAAACACAAAATCGAATAGGGGTAATGCAGGAGTAGGTTTAATAATGAATAGGAAAATAGGAGTGCGGGTAAGCTACTACAAACAGCATAGTGAACGCATTATTGTGGCCAAGATAGATACGAAGCCCACACCTACTACAGTAGTACAAGTTTATATGCCAACTAGCTCTGCAGATGACGAAGAAATTGAAGAAATGTATGATGAAATAAAAGAAATTATTCAGATTGTGAAGGGAGACGAAAATTTAATAGTGATGGGTGACTGGAATTCGAGTGTAGGAAAAGGGAGAGAAGGAAACATAGTAGGTGAATATGGATTGGGGGACAGAAATGAAAGAGGAAGCCGCCTGGTCGAATTTTGCACAGAGCACAACATAATCATAACTAACACTTGGTTTAAGAATCATGAAAGAAGGTTGTATACATGGAAGAACCCTGGAGACACTAAAAGGCATCAGATAGATTATATAATAGTAAGACAGAGATTTAGGAACCAGGTTTTAAATTGTAAGACATTTCCAGGGGCAGATGTGGACTCTGACCACAATCTATTGGTTATGACCTGTAGATTAAAACTGAAGAAACTGCAAACAGGTGGGAATTTAAGGAGATGGGACCTGCATAAACTAAAAGAACCAGAGGTTGTACAGAGATTCAGGGAGAGCATAAGGGAGCAATTGACAGGAATGGGGGAAATAAATACAGTAGAAGAAGAATGGGTAGCTTTGAGGGATGAAGTAGTGAAGGCAGCAGAGGATCAAGTAGGTAAAAAGATGAGGGCTAGTAGAAATCTTTGGGTAACAGAAGAAATATTGAATTTAATTGATGAAAGGAGAAAATATAAAAATGCAGTAAGTGAAACAGGCAAAAAGGAATACAAACGTCTCAAAAACGAGATCGACAGGAAGTGCAAAATGGCTAAGCAGGGATGGCTAGAGGACAAATGTAAGGATGTAGAGGCCTATCTCACTAGGGGTAAGATAGATATCGCCTACAGGAAAATTAAAGAGACCTTTGGAGATAAGAGAACGACTTGTATGAATATCAAGAGCTCAGATGGAAAACCAGTTCTAAGCAAAGAAGGGAAAGCAGAAAGGTGGAAGGAGTATATAGAGGGTCCATACAAGGGCGATGTACTTGAGGACAATATTATGGAAATGGAAGAGGATGTAGATGAAGATGAAATGGGAGATACGATACTGCGTGAAGAGTTTGACAGAGCACTGAAAGACCTGAGTCGAAACAAGGCCCCCGGAGTTCCATTGGAACTACTGACGGCCGTGGGAGAGCCAGTCCTGACAAAACTCTACCATCTGGTGAGCAAGATGTATGAAACAGGCGAAATACCCTCAGACTTCAAGAAGAATATAATAATTCCAATCCCAAAGAAAGCAGGTGTTGACAGATGTGAAAATTACCGAACTATCAGCTTAATAAGTCACAGCTGCAAAATACTAACACGAATTCTTTACAGACGAATGGAAAAACTAGTAGAAGGCAACCTCGGGGAAGATCAGTTTGGATTCCGTAGAAACACTGGAACACGTGAGGCAATACTGACCTTACGACTTATCTTAGAAGAAAGATTAAGAAAAGGCAAACCTACGTTTCTAGCATTTGTAGACTTAGAGAAAGCTTTTGACAATGTTGACTGGAATACTCTCTTTCAAATTCTAAAGGTGACAGGGGTAAAATACAGGGAGCGAAAGGCTATTTACAATTTGTACAGAAACCAGATGGCAGTTATAAGAGTCGAGGGACATGAAAGGGAAGCAGTGGTTGGGAAGGGAGTAAGACAGGGTTGTAGCCTCTCCCCGATGTTGTTCAATCTGTATATTGAGCAAGCAGTAAAGGAAACAAAAGAAAAATTTGGAGTAGGTATTAAAATTCATGGAGAAGAAATAAAAACTTTGAGGTTCGCCGATGACATTGTAATTCTGTCAGAGACAGCAAAGGACTTGGAAGAGCAGTTGAATGGAATGGACAGTGTCTTGAAAGGAGGATATAAGATGAACATCAACGAAAGCAAAACAAGGATAATGGAATGTAGTCTAATTAAGTCGGGTGATGCTGAGGGAATTAGATTAGGAAATGAGGCACTTAAAGTAGTAAAGGAGTTTTGCTATTTGGGGATCAAAATAACTAATGATGGTTGAAGTAGAGAGGATATAAAATGTAGGCTGGCAATGGCAAGGAAAGCGTTTCTGAAGAAGAGAAATTTGTTAACATCCAGTATTGATTTAAGTGTCAGGAAGTCATTTCTGAAAGTATTCGTATGGAGTGTAGCCATGTATGGAAGTGAAACATGGACGATAAATAGTTTGGACAAGAAGAGAATAGAAGCATTCGAAATGTGGTGCTACAGAAGAATGCTGAAGAGTAGATGGGTAGATCACATAACTAATGAGGAAGTATTGAATAGGATTGGGGAGAAGAGAAGTTTGTGGCACAACTTGACCAGAAGAAGGGATCGGTTGGTAGGACATGTTCTGAGGCATCAAGGGATCACCAATTTAGTATTGGAGGGCAGCGTGGAGGGTAAAAATCGTAGAGGGAGACCAAGAGATGAATACACTAAGCAGATTCAGAAGGATGTAGGTTGCAGTAGGTACTGGGAGATGAAAAAGCTTGCACAGGATAGAGTAGCATGGAGAGCTGCATCAAACCAGTCTCAGGACTGAAGACCACAACAACAACAACAATCTGTGATCTGTCAGGTTACAATTTGTACATCAATTATGTGCTATGTTATCATGCCCCCATTTCCTCTGAATCCAGATAAATCTACATGTTCCTCCAGCCTTACAAAAGACACTTTTAAAAGTCTATCCTAATTCATCTATAACCCTTCAAAACACAAAAGAATGACACATAAACAATAAATCAAACATCACTCACCAATCCATATCGTTCTCATGTGCAGGTGAACAGTCCTGCTTTCCTTCCTATACTGGTATGGATGAACACCTGCTGAACAACAAGACGTAACAATAAGTGCACAACCACCCATCATGAACGCAACCAAACACCTCAACTACCCCTCTACACAGGCACACCTCAACGCTACTTGCTCAACATAGGATGTGGGAGTGGAATCCAGTACCAGCATTCTAACCGGCACGACTACTGACACCACCGTTGTGGGGTCAATGCATCAAACCCGGGACTCCAGATGGCAGAGCTGAAGTCAGGACCCACCATGCTGTATTTTGTCAGGAGGCCGAGCAAGTTCAAGAGTGTCAAGGGCAGTGCAGAGTGATACAGCAGTATTCAGTAACATTCATTTATTTAGATAATTTACAGTACTCCATGGGTGAAGTGTAGTGTCGGCGTGCTGTACATGTACTGTCCTGAGAGTCCAGCCAGCTCAGCAGATTCCTGGTATGCATTATGACTTGTGCCACGCTGCTGCCCGCGATTCCGGAGGCTGCTACAGTCCCTGGTCCTCACCGCCCTCTGCCCCCTTTGGCCTGCTCTGTCCGACCATGGAGCAAAGGTGGGTGTATTGGTCACCCGTGGCCCTTGGGCCGCTGCTGCTCCCAGGACAGGACTGGGCTCGAACCCGAGCCCTCCTGGATGCTGTGCCGCAACTTGCCACTAGTGGTGCTTGCTGGATGGCAACATCTGCAACCATCTCCGGTGCTGTTGCAGTGCTGCTGCACCTCCTCACCCGGACCCCAGTATGTCAGGTGGGAAGTGAATGTGGTCTGTAGACTCAAATGGAACCGAGCCCCTCCTGGACCCACTGCGGACCGCTGTCACTGCTCTCTTTCAGGCAGACCATGCGATCTCCAAGTTCCAGGCTGCCATTCCCTCCCGCCCCGGTGTTGTGTCCCCGGAGGTGGAATATAGCCCAAACAAGTACATAGAAAGAGGATACAAGTTAATGCATAATACTTGTAACTATGCTGCCAGACTGTCCTCTACAAGCGAAGACCAGCACAAGTCTGCCCCGATGCTCGACTGACCTGGCACTCTCTCTCAAGTTAAAATTGTCCATCTATTTATATCAGTTTTTCCCTCGCTTCTGACGTAGTGTCAGAGAGAGACAGAAACTATGGCAGGGCTAAATTCCCACACGTCATCTACTTACAAATCACCACTCTTCACTCTGGCCTAGTGCCCCACCTCATACATCACAATAACTTAAACCAACGCTGCAGTTTTCTGTCTCGTTGTTGCTCCACTCAATACAAATTGTGCCGTCACAGCCATGTTTACCTTGCCTGGCCCACTGGCTGTTGACTGTCACCACACTCTGCCAGTGGCTGCAGATTTCATTGCCCAACTGTGCCTTCATTGAATTTTGACAAAATTCCCTTTCCTTCGACTAGGACTAATACTAGTGCAGCAACTCGTAAGAGTATTTCTATATACAGAGTGGTCAGAAACAGTCTGTACAGCTTGTAAGGGTGTTGCAGGATATGTTGTCCTGAGAAATAATAAGAAAAAACGTTGATGCATTAATATGCTGTGCCATTTCCAATTTAATAGGCACTGTAGTTAGCAAATCAAGTAATTGCGCATTCAAATTAAAGTGGCCTGCCAGAAATGGCATCACCAAACATGTTCTTCATTTGGTTTTCTAAAATCGAACTAAAGAGTGATAAAAGAAATTGGACATGGACAGTAGCAAGCTTCAAACAATAGCCAATGACTGAGCACCCTCATGTGCTTTCATCTACACTGCGAGAACAACTGACTCCAATTGCATCCGGCAGGTCACTTCAATCTGTGCTTGTAAATGCCTGATTGGCTTATGTCAATGTTAATTAACTCATAAAGGCTCAAGGTAATGAATTTTTTTAACAATTATTTCTCAGCCCAACATACTCTGCAATACAGTTTCCGATCTCCTTATGTAAAGGGGAAAAATTGTTAGCAACAATCTTGAAAAGTTCTTGACCAATTTTTACATGATACTCTAATAAATATTCAGATATACAGCCCATATATCTTTTTAAACAACAATGAACAGATTTTCTGTTAAAACTGGGGCATTACAATCATTGGATGATTGCTTCTCCCATACACATTCTCTCTCCTTATATACAATTTTGAACAAAAATTGTATGCACAACAATGAGCTGTTTTGTTTTCTTTCTTGCAGTTGGTTTTAACAGAAAACAAGTAAGTTGTATCTATGGCTTATTGGCTTGTGATTAGAGTACTACCACAGAATCTGATTCATCTGCAACTTTGTAATCCTATCCATTTGCAGATTAAAACTATGCAGAATACTGTCATTGAAGCTAGTATCCTTGGCTTGTGATTAGAGTACTACCACAGAATCTGATTCATCTGCAGGTTTGTAATCCTATCCATTTGCAGATTAAAACTATGCAGAATACTGTCATTGAAGCTAGTATGTAGCAGCGGGAGAGGAGATCCCAGCTGATTTACCCATTTATTTTAAGCAACTTCAATTCCCAGTCAAGGATTCATTGGAGGAGATGGGAAAAAGAAGAGGTAGGAGGTAGATGGGCAGACAGAGAGGGGAGAAATAGATTGGTATGTATATCAATTCCCATAGATACTTAGCAATTATGAGGCATTGTTGGGTTTGCTAGAATATTTATATTGCGAAGGATTTGTATGGAGTGTATGAGAATGTCCTAGTGTACGTTTTCCATTTTTAATATCATGATCATGATTTTTTTATGTACTGTATGTGTTTGGCTGCATCTTGCTCAAAGGAATGTTTTGTTGTGAAGTTGCTTCTCTATTTTGCAGATTAAATTAGATTAGATTAGATTTACTTTCATCCTAATCGATCTGTAGTGAGGAGGTCCTCCAGGATGTAGAACATGTCAGAAAAACAACAATACATGACAAATATTTACAACTCAAACAAATAACCTAATGTACCATTCCATAGGTCCCAAGTGGAATGATCGTCATTTTTTAATGAACACTATATGAAAGAATCATTTTATAAATACTACTGCACTGAATTTAAAATAAAAAAGTTTTTTTTATTTATTTATGGGGTAATAAACATGTAATACAACTACTATAATACTTGTTTGCAATGAACACAATACTGCACTGAAATGGTGCAGAAGTCAGATTGTACTTACGTGCGCGCGCCCACACACATTGGTTGTTAAGCTTTTAATGACTGCTGGCAAGTTATTGAAAATGTGTGTTCCTGAATAATGCACACCTTTTTGTACAAGACTAAGTGACTTTAAATCGTCATCTATATTCTATGTCAACAAAGACACACATGATTGGGTGTGTATATGTTGATGTGGCATGTGAAACCCAAAGTGTGAGACACAAAATTCTTAATAGATAAACTTTATGTGCACCACTTTTTTTCCTATCATTTCTCCTACCCCATTGCAATGTCTAACCAAGATGACAAAAACAACTACAAATGTCTTTCCATAACACTTAGCAAGGCATCTCCTCTGACTATAAACAAATAAAATGTGGTGTACCCCAAGGATCCGTATTGGGACCCCTTCTGTTTCTTCTGTACATAAATGATCTAAGCTTAAATATTGATGCACACAAATCAATCGTATTTGCAGATGACACCACGATTCTATTAAAAGGAGACGACGATGAACAGTTACAGCAGACAGTAAACATGGTCACGAAACAACTTAGCAGCTGGGCACAGAGTAACCAGCTTGTAATAAACAGTAAGAAAACCGTTGCTCTAAAATTCCACAATGTTCCTAACAAGGACATGTTTATCCCATCAGTCTCTATCAATGACGAACCAGTTGGTAACAGTACTGAAACCAAATTCTTAGGACTTTGGCTGCAGAGTAACATCAGATGGAATAAGCATATTGAATGTCTCAATACAGAACTGAGCAAAACATGTTATCTTCTTTGTTCATTAAAATCATGCTGTAGTGAGAAAACAGTAATGAATGCATATCATGCGTACTTTCATTCTCGTCTTAGATATGGGGTCACCTTCTGGGGAAACTCTAAAATAGCTAATAGCACTTTTAAACTACAAAAAAGGGCCATTAGAATCTTGTTTGGGTGCAAGCCTAGAGACTCTTGTAAACCCCTGTTTAAGAAATCTGGTATTCCCCCATTACCGTGTGTATACATTATGGAAACCCTTTTGTTCTTTAAATTAAATGTAATAGGCAAGGACCAGAGGCTACAAAAAAACTGTGATATACATGAGCACTTTACCAGACAAAACAGGAACTTACATATGACTCAAATCAGCACAGCACTGTGCCAAAAAGGTACTTTTCACATGGGAGTTAAGCTTTATAACAAACTTCCTGAAAACATAAAAGCTATCACTGAGGTCAATACATTTGGAAAATCTCTAAAGTCATATTTACAGCATCACTGCTTTTATTCCATTGAAGAATATTTAAATTTATGAAATGTGTTATATAAATACTTGTGCGTAAAGTGTATTATTGTAAGCTTAAATATGTATTATTGTAAGCTTAAATATGTATGCCTTGAAATTACTTTCAGCCTGTATATTTATAACTTGACTTGTCCAATGTCTTATGCATAAGCTGCTATGTAGACAACAGGACCAATAAAATACAAAATACAAAATACAAAAATACAAAAAATACCCATTTTCTTTTAAGGAGTTTTGGGTGATGAAACACATCAGCTGAATATTGGGTCGACTCTTTTCATGAGGTAAGAAACATTAAAGTTCTTTATGCTTTCAAAAGTAAAATATGAGAAATAATGAGAGAAATGGCTGATACCTCTAGATTGATTGCATGTTTATCCCACTCCATCTTTACCATTAATTGTAACAGTAATTATAGCAGTTGGCTAGCAACTTCCATAATCCTGCCATTTTGCAAAAAACTCAAACTTGATATCTTTTGCACTGTGAATAGACATAGACATTACTGGCCAGAGAGATCAAGCAGCTTTTTTTTCTGGCAGGATGCATGTGGGTGACAGAAGCACCACAAGAAATAACAGGCACTCTGCTCTTGGTGCTGGTTGGAGGGAGATGAGCCTAGTAAGGCTGAGAGTATACATTGGGATCCAGGCCTGTTAGAATGCTGAGGCTAGTTGGGGAGTAACTGATGTTTATCCAATCATTTCTGTGTTCACCTTGTTCAAATAACGCTTTACATTATTTCCAATATTTTACAGTTTTTAATTTCTTCAAATAGTAGATTTTCATTGTCATTTTGACCAAGTATGGCTAGGTGGGTCTTCCTTATGTCATGTCATTTCAAACAGGCTGTAATAGTACTTCATCTCTGACATACTTCCTTAAACAATTTTTCTCCATCTCTTCCAGTTATTTGAGAACATAATTTTCATAATTAAGTCAACTTTTCTTTGTAAATACTTGCACATGGAGCCAAACAGTGTTTTATATAGCTAATGGGATTAAATAGATCTCCTCAGTGTTTACTTAACTTGAATTGATTAAATCTCAATCTAATACCATTCCCATCAATTTCCATGAATAATTTTTCAGTCTCTATCAATGTTTCTTTGTCAACTGACACACCTCAGAATGTCATGTGGCTTTCGGATGGGGGCCCCATTGTGCTCCTCTTTTCTAAACTTTGTTTCAGTCATGCTGTAATGTTACTCTGTGAGTGAAACTGGCACAATTTAGCTGGCATTCATTGGTGAATTCAGTCATGTGGGGGCATGCATATAGGTTGCTAACCAAACTGATACTTGTGGGTCCCTATATTTCTCTTACTCATGCAGATTAAGCGTGCAATATTCCTTTCATTATCTGGGCCCCCCGTCTCACATAATGATGATTAGTTTGATTTACCATTTAAAGTATGATGCATTCTTGTGTTCAGTGTAGGGCTTAAAAATTATAATTCAGTGAATAAGACTAGTGTGTGTGTTATTCATATGAAGAAATACTGACTTTTCATAATAATAATAATAGCTTTATTCAACATCAAATGGTACACTGCACACGTACAAAGAAACAGCAATGATTAAAGATATTTGTACAATACACAAGACACATTCATCTGAATACGTCATTTATTTACAACAAAATTACAATAAGATATTTACTGATTTCTATTCACATAATTTCACATATCATTTGTTGTTCTTCATATAAGTATGGTACTCTTCCAATGTGTAGAAAGGGTGTTTTACAAAAAATTTCTTAAGTTGATGTTTCACTTTAATTGTAGGAAGAGCCATGACTGCACTAGGCGGTGCATTAGCTAATTTTATACCTGCATACTGAGGCCCCTTTTCATAAAGTGCTGTTCTGTGGCTGCCAATGTAAAATCTTTCTTTATTTCTAGTATTGTACTTGTGGAAATCTGAATAAGTGTTTGGGTGCAGTCTTTTCACAAGCAATATGGCTTTTAGAATGTATGTGATTATAACAGTTAACACCTCTGTTTTTGGAAACAAGTTGCGACAAGATTCCCTATATTTTGCTCCACAGATTATTCTCACACCCCTTTTTTGAAGAATGAGTAGCTTATCTAGATTAGCTTTGGTTGTTGCCCCCCAAATTTCAATACCGTAGTTCAAGTGAGAGGAGAAAAGAGCATGGTATGCAGTCTTTAGGACTACGGTGTCTCTACAGAACTTGCTAATAGTACAGATTGCAAATATATTTTTGACAACTTAGTTGCTAGCAAGTCAATATGTGTGTCCCATTTCAGGTTGCTTTGGATTGTTATGCCAAGGAATTTTACACTAGACTCTTTCTTTACCAATTCGTTGCCCATGTATAATTTATTTTCATTATTCAAACTACTTTTGTTAAACTCCATCAAACATGTTTTACTGGTGCTTTCATTTAAGTGGCTTTCATTAAAAAACTAAACAATTTCTTTTGTCACATTATTACACTCGGTATCTTAGAAAATAGACTAAGGAATGACAAACCTACATTTCTGGCATTTGTAGACTTAGAGAAAGCTTTTGACAATGTTGACTGGAATACTCTCTTTCAAATTCTGAAGGTGGCAGGGGTAAAATACAGGGAGCGAAAGGCTATTTACAATTTGTACAGAAAGCAGATGGCAGTTATAAGAGTTGAGGGGCATGAAAGGGAAGCAGTGGTTGGGAAGGGAGTGAGACGGGGTTGTAGCCTGTCCCCATGGGTATTCAATCTGTATATTGAGCAAGCAGTAAAGGGAACAAAAGAAAAATTCGGAGTAGGTATTAAAGTCCATGGAGAAGAAATAAAAACGTTGAGGTTCACCGATGACATTGTAATTCTGTCAGAGACAGCAAAGGACTTGGAAGAGCTGTTTAACGGAATGGACAGTGTCTTGAAAGGAGGATATAAGATGAACATCAACGAAAGCAATACGAGGATAATGGAATGTAGTCGAGTTAACTCGGGTGATGCTGAGGGAATTAGGTTAGCAAATGAGACACTTATAGTAGTAAAGGAGTTTTGCTATTGGGGGAGCAAAATAACTGATGATGGTCGAAGTAGAGAGGATATAAAATGTAGACTGGCAATGGTAAGGAAAGCGTTTCTGAAGAAGAGAAATTTGTTAACATAGAGTATAGATTTAAGTGTCAGGAAGTCATTTGTGAAAGTATTTGTATGGAGTGTAGCCATGTATGAAAGTGAAACGTGGACGATAAATAGTTTGGACAAGAAGAGAATAGAAGCTTTCAAAATGTGGTGCTACAGAAGAATGCTGAAAATTAGATGGGTAGATCGCATAACTAATGAGGGTATATCAAATAGAATTGGGGAGAAGAGGAGTTTGTGGCGCAACTTGACAAGAAGAAGGGACAGGTTGGTAGGACATGTTCTGAGGCATCAAGGGATCACAAATTTAGCATTGGAGGGCAGCGTGGAGGATAAAAATCGTAGAGGGAGACCAAAAGATGAATACACTAAACAGATTCAGAAGGATGTAGGTTGCAGTAAGTACTGGGTGATGAAGAAGCTTGCACAGGATAGAGTAGCATGGAGAGCTGCATCAAACCAGTCTCAGGACTGAAGACAACAACAACATTACACTCAGCCTCTAGTTCATTACATGATTCCTTTTTACATACAATGGACGTGTCATCGGCATACAGAACAATTTTGGAATTTGTTGTTGTTGTTGTTGTCTTCAGTCCTGAGACTGGTTTGATGCAGCTCTCCATGCTACTCTATCCTGTGCAAGCTTCTTCATCTCCCAGTACCTACTGCATCCTACATCCTTCTGAATCTGCTTAGTGTATTCATCTCTTGGTCTCCCTCTACGATTTTTACCCTCCACGGTGCCCTCCAATGCTAAATTTGTGATCCCTTAATGCCTCAAAACATGTCCTACCAACCGATCCCTTCTTCTAGTCAAGTTGTGCCACAAACTCCTCTTCTCCCCAATCCTACTCAATACCTCCTCATTAGTTACGTGATCTACCCACCTTATCTTCAGCATTCTTCTGTAGCACCACATTTCGAAAGCTTCTATTCTCTTCTTGTCCAAACTAGTTATTGTCCATGTTTCACTTCCATACATGGCTACACTCCATACAAATACTTTCAGAAATGACTTCCTGACACTTAAATCTATACTCGATGTTAACAAGTTTCTCTTCTTGAGAAACGCTTTCCTTGCCATTGCCAGTCTACATTTTATATCCTCTCTGCTTCGACCATCATCGGTTATTTTACTCCCTAAATAGCAAAACTCCTTTACTACTCTAAGTGTCTCATTTCCTAATCTAATTCCCTCAGCATCACCCAACTTAATTTGGCTACATTCCATTATCCTCGTTTTGCTTTTGTTGATGTTCATCTTATATCCTCCTTTCAAGACACTGTCCATTCTGTTCAACTGCTCTTCCAAGTCCTTTGCTGTCTCTGACAGAATTACAATGTCATTGGCGAACCTCAAAGTTTTTATTTCTTCACCATGAATTTTAATACCTACTCCGAATTTTTCTTTTGTTTCCTTTACTGCTTGCTCAGTATACAGATTGAATAACATCGGGGAAAGGCTAAAACCCTGTGTCACTCCTTTCCCAACCACTGCTTCCCTTTCATGCCCCTCGACTCTTATAGCTGCCATCTGGTTTCTGTACAAGTTGTAAATAGCCTTTCGCTCCCTGTATTTTACCCCTGCCACCTTCAGAATTTGAAAGAGAGTATTCCAGTTAACATTGTCAAAAGCTTTCTCTAAGTCTACAAATGCTAGAAACGTAGGTTTGCCTTTTCTTAATCTTTCTTCTAAGATAAGTCGTAAGGTCAGTATTGCCTCACGTGTTCCAACATTTCTACGGAATCCAAACTGATCTTCCCCGAGGTCGGCTTCTACCAGTTTTTACATTCGTCTGTAAAGAATTTTAAGAAAAATTTGGAATTTATAGTACAGTATTTAATATCATTGACATAGATCAAGAACACAAGGGGGCCCAACACTGAGCCCTAGGGCAGGCCATATTTTATGCAAGTGATCTCTGATTTGTAGACACCACTTTTTGTTCTAAGTAGAACAAACTGTTTTCTATTGCTCTATAACACTATATTAGGTCATAAGCAGTGCCTCGAATGCCCATGTTCCATAGCTACCAGTCCTTATGAATAAACTGAATATGCATAGCGGCCAACCCACAGTTCTTGCATGTCAGAGCCTATGGTTAAAATAAATATCCTTTATAGGTGCATAAATAAATAACAGTTGAGTGAACATAATGTTCTTGGGCTCTTACACAAAATGGAGCCTGTCTGCTCTTTTCAAATGACCTCTTGCAATCTGCTCACAAGCTAGGGACAATCATAAGCATTGTAAGTGGTCAAGGAACCAGCCTCCACACCAGAAGTGGTACTGTATTATGAACTTGTGACTACAAGTAAGTTATTTACTTAGTTTTGCTGTGTGCTTCTTAGTGTAGATTTCCACCATCTTCTCCATCAAATGGGACTACAGAGTCGAATCTTCCCCCTCCTTCATATATATTGTTGATTGTCACCCATTTCATACTAAATTCATTTAATAAGTTTTGAGACGAGTAAGATTTACAATAAACTTTTTACTTACCTTCTTTTCCTGTTGTTGGCTCCTGTTCTTCATGTCTAGTGGTTGATTCTTGAAGCTGAAATTTTTGATATTATTGATTCTCATGGTTCCAATTGGCGTAATAACTACTGAAGAATTGAAAGTTCCTGTTAGATTAAAACTGTGTGCCGGACCGAGACTCGAACCCGGGTCGTTTGCCTTTCGCGGGCAAGTGCTCTACCAACTGAGCTACCCAAGCATGACTCAGGCCCCATCCTCACAGCCTTACTTCTGCCAGTACCTCATCTCCTACCTTCCAAACTTTACCGAAGCTCTCCTGCGAACCTTGCAGAACTAGTACTCCTGAAAGAAATTGCCTGATTTTAATCTTGAATTTTATTTTTTCACATTTTTCTATATCACACTGTCTTTACAATTTCCACTTCTTTATCAAAAATTATTTTGTTATTGCCAAGCATAAAAACATGTTGGATCACATCAGAGGCATTCCCACTACTACTTCATTCTGCAGTACTAACAATATTCCAAAGAGTTTAGAAATTTTGTTGACAAAAGACTTTCTATTAATTTCTGTTACTATTTTATAAATTAATCCAGAAATAAATTTAATAAATAGTGTCAGATTGTGCAATCAATAATAGGAATTTTAAGTGTGCTGAATGTTTTCTGCTTCTAAAACCAGAGTAATTTTAACTGTACATATTGACTGCGACAAAGAAAATAAAGGAATTTCTTTCAATATATTTCAGTCTGAAATGTAATACATTGTGTACAAAATCATATGGAATTCTTTTAGAAAAACAGCTGAGAAAATATTGATCTGTTTAAAAGCTAGAAAGTATTTTTGGTATCGATAACTTCTTTTGAATAAATGTAATGTTAGAGGAGGTTGTCCCTTTACAATATCCCCCTCAGAAAATTTGGAAACAATGTGTTTACAATATTTTGTGACAGACTATAAGGTTTTATTTATTTATTTATTTATTCATCCGTGGAACAATAAATATTGTATGGATGTCGTCAGATTACAACACATGAGCACACATTTACATTTACAATTAAACAGGTTTCTCATATTTTGTGTAGTTTTTATAACTAGTCATACACATATTTATAGTTACATAATATTTTGGTGATAATGTCATATGTTGCTAATAATCAACATCTATGTTAAATATTCTTTTACAGTATAACAACTTTTACTTATTAAAAAGGTTTTAAGCTTTTGTCTGAAAGTGAGGGGCTCATTTATTTCTTTAATTTCTTGTGATAATTTGTTGTACAGTTTTATCCCATTGTAAAATATACTTTTTTGCGTCTTTGCCTTGTTCTTTCTATCTAGATGGAGGTGGTGACAAGCTCTTGTTTCATGGTCATGTATTAGGCTGTTTGTGTTGTACATGTTGAGATTTTTCTTAATGAACATTATGTTCTGAAAGATATACTCACAAGAAACAGTTAGAATTCCTAGCTTTCTAAATAATTCTAGACAGTGGGCCCTGTTGTTGCTATTTGTTATTATCCTTATGGCTCTTTTTTGTACTTTGAACACAGTTTGTATGTTACTGGCACTTGTTCCCCAAAACATGATCCCATAGCTGAGGACTGAGCGTAGATATCCATAATATGTCATTTTAAGACAGGTATTATTGCATACCGGTGCAAGGATTCTAAGAGCATTGCATGCTGTGGATAATTTCTTTGCCAAAATGTTGACATGGTTTGTCCATTTCAGTTGGCTGTCTACATTCATCCCTAAGAATTTGGTACTTGTTACACATTCTAATTCATTATTATTAACTTTTATTCTAGTGGCATTGTGTTTTTTGCTCAATTGGAAGTTAATATAGTTAGTTTTCTTTACATTTAGGGTTACTTTATTTTTTAATGACCAGTTGTGGACGTCATTGAGAGCCTCGTTTGCTCTTTCTGACAGTTGCGTTGGATTTTCACCTGTTATTACTATGTTGTTGTCATCAGCAAAAAGTATTTTTTTGCCATGTCTGATACTTTGTGGGAAGTCGTTAATGTATATAAGAAACAATATTGGGCCTAATACACTTCCCTGTGGGACGGCTATATTCACATTTTCTGGGTCAGACAGGTGTTTTATAAGGGAATTGTTTGAAACTTGTGATATCTCAACTCGTTGAACTCTGTTTTCCAAGTATGATTTGAACCACTTCTTTGTCACACCTCTTATTTCTATTTGCCCTAATTTATGAAGTAAGATTTTGTGGTCAACTGTATCAAAGGCCTTGGACAAGTCTAAAAAGATACCACTTACATTTTCACCTTTGTCCAGTGCTTCTAAAATTACTTTAGTGAATTGTGCTATAGCATATTGTGTGCCTTTTCCGGGCCTAAAACCAAATTGGTCATTGGAAAGAAGATTATATTTATTCAGGTAATTTAGCAGTATCTTTTTGACTAGTATTTCTATTATTTTAGAAATGATAGACGGTATAGAGATCTGCCTGTTTTTCCACATCTCCGTTTTTAAGGATAGGTACTCCGGAAAGTATCCAGATTCGAAAGATTCATTAATTATGTCTGTTAATGGGCCCTTTATGGAGTCTATATAATCTTTAATTATGCAGACTGGGATTTCATCAAGTCCTACTGAAGTTTTATTTTTTAGTTGGTGTACTACTAGTGCCACTTCCCTTTCTGTAGTTGGCAAGAGCACCATTGAGTTTGTTGGCTGGTTCTGAGTAGGTAAATCATACGTATCTGGAAATTTCTGCTGTAATTTTTTTGCAATATTACTGAAATATGAGTTTACAAAATCAGCTAATTTTTTAGGGTTACCTACTGGTACATCTTTGTTTTTAATATGTGAATTGAGGTCCTTTTTAGCAGAGTTAGATGTTTCCTGTTTGACGATGTTCCAGGCTGCTTTACTCTTGTTTTCAGCTTATAATAATATTTTGTTGTTTGAAAGTTTTTTTTGCGGCTAGCAACACCTTTCTGTAAATTTTCCTGTACTTTTTGTAGTATTGCAGAACTTCTGGGTTAGATTGATTATTTTTTATGGAGTTGAGATATCTAAGAGTTTCTGAGGATTTTTTGATACCTGTAGTCACCCACTGATTTCTCTTTGTAGTTTTAATTTGATAAAGAGTTTTGGGAAACATCTCTTCATATCTGAGTTTAAAAATTGACATGATCTTGATAAATTTCTGATTTGCGTTGGTTTCTGCATAGACTTCCCTCCAATCTTCATATTCTAGCTGGGATTTAAACTGATGCAGGGCTGATTTGGAAAACATTCTTTTGTATGTACAAAGTTTAGGAGGAATTTCTACATGAATGTTAGTTTTTAAGATCTGGCAGAGGTGCTCTGCTAGGCCCAGGTTTTGGACAACAATATGACATTTTTTACTATCAATATCTGTAGCTACATAATCTATAGATGAGGAGGATTCTTTCATTATTCTAGTTGGACAATTAACAAGGGAGGATATTCCACAACAGCTTAGAATATTCACATATATGTTGCTAGCCTTATCAGGCTTCATCATATTAATGTTTAAGTCACCACAGATAATTACATTTGCTTTTGGTCCAGAAACCTTGTCTAAGCTTTGATTCAGTTTTGAGAAGAATATATCAATGTCTCCACTGGGAGAGCGGTACACACAAAATATGACTAATTTTTTTGCTATCCCAGGTCCTATTATTTCAACAGCGGAAAGTTCGAAATGTTTGTCCTCACCTAGATCTAAAAGACCATATCTTACTTTAAATGACATACCTTTTTTTACATAGATACATGAACCTCCACCATTCATTGAGATTCTGCTATAGTAACATGCAAGGTCAAATGAGGCTAATGCAATGTGTTCAATTTGCTTCCCTTTGCACCAGTGTTCAGTGATACACAAAATTTGGCTATCAAATTTTTCCAATTCTACTTCTAGCTGTTGTGCTTTGTTCTTTATGGCTTGAATGTTTTGGTGAAACACTGTTAGGCATTTGTTTTCACTTATCTTGGTGGCGCCTTTCCCTTTAGACCTGATGCTAAAAAATCCTTTAGATGAGCTGGTGGCATGGTTATTCTTCTGTTGATGACAGTGGAGGTGAGTCTGTTGCCGGTTTGACTTGGAAGTTGGTGTATCTGAAGGTATCTGCCTTATGTTAGTCTTGTAACTGAGGCCGGGTACCAAAAATCCTGCAGAGTTGAAAGTTTCCTGGTTCTTGTGCTTCTTCTGTTTGCTTATGTTACTGCTGATGATGGTGAAGCTGGTGAAAAGTCTTTCACTGTTGAAGACTGAGGAGCGGCCAATACTGATGAAAGGTCATTGACTATTGGCACATCAGGCATTTTTTTTTCTTGTTAATGATGTAGTTGCGTAGTATGTAGCTGCTTCTGCTGAAGCTGCTTTGGAAACTTCTGTCCTAGTTGAATCATTTATCTCAGCTGTTTTTGAAGAAAGTGGAGATTCTAGGGCTGGACCTGTTGTCAGTGATTCAGTTTCATTTTCTTGATGGAAATTTTCAGTTGCTGTGTTTGGTGGTGGAAGTGGTATGGTTGTGCTATTCTTGTCCTTAACTGCCTTCACTGCATTAAGGATTTCTCGACTAATGAATGATTTTCCGAGTTTATTTCTGTGAAGCCCATGCCTTGTAAAATGACTTCTCTCTGCTGATGGTACGTCCACATATGTGGCATTTGGGAGGCTTCGGCAGATTTTCTCAAATTTCCTATTAGTAACTGTGATTTCTTTGTTGACACAGGACTCTTCTATAAGATCATGTCTTTGTGGGATACTGGCAATGAAGAAGTTAACATCTGTAATTTTCTGTAATGTACTTCTTAGAGCTCTTGTGGCAAGTTTGCCCTCGTTCCTATAAACATCATTAGCACCTCCTATTATTAGACAGTTGCTTCCTTCAAAGAATGTTCACAGTCTTTTAAAACTTTGCGCAAAGGGGGCACCCGGTTTCATTATTCCACTAACCTTGAATATAGTTTGCATGTTACACAAAATGTTGGCTAAGCCCTTTCCATGACTGTCTGAAAGTATGAAAATTTCTTCTTTTTCTTCTTACCTGTATTGGTAGATATCTTGTTTGCACGATAAGTATGTTCCATGTCTTTTCTGGTATTTCCTTTCTTGTTATTACAGGACTTCGTAGGCCTAATGAAATGATTTGTGGTCGCTGCATTTGATGAAAGTACTTCCTTTCTTTGGCTCTTTTCACATATCTCATATTCATCACACGTTAAAAATTCAAACTTATTTGCTTGTGGGAGACGAAAGTTGTTTTCATTACGATTGACACGACAAAACTTTTTAGGCCTAATAAAGTTACCCTTTTTGTTCATTTACAACCATTTCACTACCCTTTGAATGGTCTATCACTTCTTCCAGCTTCTGTACACTATCTATCACTGATTCAAGCTTCTCTACATATAGTTTAGCTAACATAAGATCATATTTTAATGAAGAAGTTGTGCATTCTTCTCCGCATTCCGTTTGTAAACACACGATATGACGATAGTTACAGTGCACATTTCCACAGTCACAGGTCATGTTTTTTTCCTCTAAGACATTTAAACATTGACAATGGATCCATTTCTGTGACCACGAACATAATTTAACACCATATTTCACCTTCTTACTGCATTTTACACACACAGGATTTAAAAACTCGTAATTTTCCGCGGATCGGTTTATTAGTACGTCTACACGCGCCGCCATCTTACAACACAAGGTTTGTCAAATGGTGTACAAAGTGATGCCAAAAGACTGAATACATAAGAATAGAAGTATCTGATACATAACATATTACAGGAAACATAAGAAAAATATCTACTATAGAAGTCATAATCTATACATACATCAGGAAATGGCATTCAGATTTGTGGAACATACTGTCACAAGACAAATAATACAAACTCAAAAGTACAACATTACAACACTAAATTGTAGTAATAAATACAGAGACAAGGTCTGTTACTAGAATTACAAATTGCAAGTTTACACCCATAAAATCACACCTTCTAAATCTTCAAAACAGAAGAGAAAAGCTCAATGCTCTACCAACTGAGCTACCCAAGCATGACTCACGCCCAGTCCTCACAGCCTTACTTCTGCCAGTACCTCGTCCCCTACCTTCCAAACTTTACAGAAGCTCTCCTGCGAACCTTGCAACTCGAAAAACTCACAATAACAGGTACAGACCAGAAGAATATGCTAATCATGAGTAGGAATATAGCATAAAATCAATCAACCACATAAACGAAAGTATTTAAGGATGTGTTGATTCATGAAAGGTCAAAACAATGAAAAAATATTAGAGTCTGAGATTACAATGTGGGGACCAACCTATGAATCCAAACAACATCAGGTACAAACCAGCAAAAAATTTTTCAACTTAGTAAGTTCAATCATTTGCAAAGAGTAATAGTAAGAAGCCTCAATCAGAAGTTGTACACTCTCCTTGAGTACACACACACAGCCGTGATGACCAGGGGTACTCAAAACAGAGTTAAGCATGGGTTTGCTCTCAACTCATGTTCCATTCAGATACAATATTGCAGTACTCAGGATAAATACACGTAAACAGAGTCATAAATAGCTTTGAATAATGACATAATCGAGTAGCTTGAGGACCAAAATCAGTTTATGAAAGCAGACATGTACACATTTTGTTATATTGTCTGTACTAGTAAATGTCTTCCACACTGCCCACACAAATTAACCAACACACATAAAGGCCTACAAGATTCATTTACAACTGATAACAAAAACATACTGATTTAAAGTTACATAATGTATTAGGAAGTTAATTCCCCTACTTGAAAAAGCATACATTTATTTGAAATAACACTGTCTTTGGCAGTCTTGACTAACAATTTTCAAATCACAGTCACAACATTGATGTACTTGACAGATGTTTGAGTACATTATCCAGCACCTATGATCTCTTGTAAGTTGACTGATCCAGCAGGGTACAACCATATAGCCATACCCAGCAAACATATATACTAAGATACTATTCCTAATTTTTGCAGCACAAATTATGAACATTTTCCCATTTCAGAATTGTAAAAGAATCTACTCATTTAGTCTCAGGGCATATATGTATCAAATTATATGGCACAAATCTACGACAAAACATAATTATGTAGTGTATCATAGATTAGATTAGATTAGATTAATACTAGTTCCGTGGATCATGAATACGATATTTCGTAATGATGTGGAACGAGTCGAATTTTCTAATACATGACATAATTAAGTTAATTTAACAACATACTTAAGTTAATATAACAACTTCATTTTTTTGTGTTTTTTGTTTTTGTTTTTCTTTATTTTTTATTTTTATTTTTTTTATTTTTTAAATATTTTTTTCTTTTTTTTCTTAATTTATATCTAAAAATTCCTCTATGGAGTAGAAGGAGTTGTCATTCAGAAATTCTTTTAATTTCTTCTTAAATACTTGTTGGTTATCTGTCAGACTTTTGATACTATTTGGTAAGTGACCAAAGACTTTAGTGCCAGTATAATTCACCCCTTTCTGTGCCAAAGTTAGATTTAATCTTGAATAGTGAAGATCATCCTTTCTCCTAGTATTGTAGTTATGCACACTGCTATTACTTTTGAATTGGGTTTGGTTGTTAATAACAAATTTCATAAGAGAGTATATATACTGAGAAGCTACTGTGAATATCCCTAGATCCTTAAATAAATGTCTGCAGGATGATCTTGGGTGGACTCCAGCTATTATTCTGATTACACGCTTTTGTGCAATAAATACTTTATTCCTCAGTGATGAATTCCCCCAAAATATGATGCCATATGAAAGCAATGAGTGAAAATAGGCGTAGTAAGCTAATTTACTAAGATGTTTATCACCAAAATTTGCAATGACCCTTATTGCATAAGTAGCTGAACTCAAACGTTTCAGCAGATCATCAATGTGTTTCTTCCAATTTAATCTCTCATCAATGGAGACACCTAAAAATTTGGAATATTCTACCTTAGCTATATGCTTCTGATTAAGGTCTATATTTATTAATGGCATCATACCATTCCCTGTACGGAACTGTATGTACTGTGTCTTATCAAAATTCAGTGTGAGAGTCCGTTTACAAGGAACCACTTAGTAATTTTCTGAAAGACAGTATTGACAATTTCATCAGTTAATTCTTGTTTGTCAGGTGTGATTTCTATACTTGTATCATCAGCAAAGAGAACTAACTTCGCCTCTTCATGAATATAGAATGGCAAGTCATTAATATATAAGATTTTAACTCAGTCGGTAGATAAGACAAAACTCTAGAAATCACATCATCTAAGTTCATGATAATGGAAAAAGAACAAACAAACAAAAAAAAAATTAGATACTTGAGGATCATGTCTATACACTTTCAGATCAGTGATTTGTATAATCTTAACAACTTCTTAGATTTAGGATTCACAAGCTTGTATGCATTAGGATGTGGATTTTCAAGAATTTTGTATGGTCCAATATAAGTATAAAAAAATTCCTTATCTCAGATGTCAACTCTTTAGATTTCTCTTTGGATTTCACCAAAACAAGATCTCCTACCTCAAACTTAGAAAATTTGCTTTTACCATCATGTCTCTGCCTCCTCCTATCCTCCTGTTTCTTCATCATCTCCCTAACACACTCTTCCCTCTCTTGTGGTGACAGAATTTTCCATGGTGGAAACTCAACATTCTCAGAAATAAGGCTGTCTGGTCTGCAATTAAACATAATTTCAAATGGTGAAAAACCTGTTGAAGAATATTGTAAGCTGTTCAAAATATCCTCAAAATCACTGATATAATCCATCCAGCTAGTATGATTCTTACTACTATATGTTCTAAACAGTCTTTCAATCTCTCTCATATATCTTTCTGGAGGTTTCTCAATGATGGTACACCGAGGATAAAATATGCCTTATTTTTGAGTGACCAACAAAATATTTTCAAGCTTGTAATATAAACTGAGAACCATTATCAGATAAAATTGTCTTAGAAATACCCACCTGATGAAAATATGTGTTTTCAAACTTAGAGATGATTTGCTTACTGGAAACTTTCTTAAGAGGAGACATCATTATGAACTTCAAAAATACATTAACCACCACAGAAGAATAACAAAATCCATTCTTACACTTTGGCAAAGGTCCGTAAACATCCATGGACACAAGATCTAGGTTACAGTTAAGCAGTATGTTTTGCATTTGACATCTACTTGTTTAGTTACTTACCTTTACTCTTTGACATCTGTCACAGCTGGCAATCTTCTTCTTGACTCTCCTTCCTATGTTATAAAAATAGATGTTTTCCTGAATCTTTTGCGTGAATTTGGTCGATCCACAATGACCAAAACTCTCATGTGTATAAGTAATTACAGTATCAGTACATTGTTCCTGCGAACATAGTTTCCAATCCTCTGAGTCAGTCTTGTGTCTACTGAATAAAATATGCTTGTGTACCATATAATATTGTTCAATCTTTTCTCCTCCTTTCCTACCCAACATACTCTTAGCCAATTTCCAATTCTGATCATAATTTTGATACCTGTGGATGCCTTTGCAAATTTTCAAGATCTCTTTTTCCTCTTCACTCCCTAAAAGTAGCACAGGCAAAGCATTAGCAACTACATTATTTTCTACATAAATATTACTTTTAGGTTCTGAAATAAACAATTCCTTAGCTTTCCACCTAAAACAAGCCTCAACATTCACTATCCCATCCATACCAAGAATTATATTTTCTATGAGACTAGGGATCATGAAGCATCCATGTTCAAAAGTTTTGTCTTCAGTACTAAATGTTGAAAGTACCTGAGATTTTGCCAATTTGCTTTGATTACTTGTAGCTCCTCTTATCTTTACACCTACAATGGCTATTTCCACAAAATTGTTACTATACTTAATCTTGTCCCCAAATTGTTTAAGTATAACACAAATGGGCTACCTGTATCAATTAAACAATTCCCATCCCCCTGATCAATCTTAATCTTAATGTAAGGACATCCAAAATCTGAATTATCATCTCTGTTATTAGACACATCATGTAAAAGATCACTTTCTATTTCTTCAAACGCTACATCTACCTTGCTTTACAGGGTTTTATTGACTTTACTGGTATCATTGCATTACTTTTATTACTCATGTTATCAGATGTAGATTGAACACAATGAATCAATTCCATAGCACAACTAACAGCACTTATTACAGAAGGAACACAAAATATACACCCATAAAAAAAAACTCCAGAACTCTCGGTTCCGAGAGTTCTGGAACCTGTATAGAAAATTGGAATAGAGATCAACATAAACATCATTTCTGCCTTTTTATTGCTCTTGAAAACCACACATTGCTTGTTGTACCACCATACAGCAAGACCTTCAGAGGTGATGGTCCAGATTGCTGTACACACCAGTACCTCCAATACCCAGTAGCACATCCTCTTGCATTGATGCGTGCCTGTATTCATGATGGCATACTATCCACAAGTTCATCAAGGTACTGTTGGTCCAGATTGTCCCACTCCTCAATGCCGATTCAGTGTAGATCCCTGAGAGTGGTTGGTGGGTCACATTGACCATAAACAGCCCTTTTCAATCTATTCCAGGCATGTTCAATAGGGTTCATGTCTGGAGTACACACTGGCCACTCTAGTTGAGTGATGTCATTATCCTGAAGGAAGTCATTCACAAGATGTACATGATGGGGGCGCGAATTGTCATCCATGAAGACAAATGCCTCGCCAATATGCTGCCGATATGGTTTCATTATCGGTTGGGGGATGGCATTCACATATCATACAGCCATTACCGCACCTTTTGTGACCACCAGCAGAATACATTGGCCCCTCATAATGCCACCCCAAAACAGTAGGGAACCTCCACCTCGCTTCATTTGCTGGTCAGTGTGTCTAAGGTGTTCAGCCTGACCGGGTTGCCTCCAAACACATCTCTGACGATTGTCTGGTTGAAGGTATACGGGACAATCATCAGTGAAGAGAATGTGACATCAGTCCTGAGTGTTCCATTCGGCATGTCGTTGACCCCATCTGTACCGTGCTGCATGATGTCGTGGTTGCGAAGATGGACCTCGCCACAGACGTTGGGAGTAAAGTTGCGCATCATGCAGCCTATCGCACTCAGTTTGAGACATAACATGACGTCCTGTCCTGCACAAAAAGCATTATTCAACATGGTAGCATTGCGGTCAGGGTTTGTCCAAGCCACAATCCATAGGTAGCAGTCATCCACTACAGTAGTAGCCCTTGGGGGGACTGAGTGAGGCATGTCATCGACAGTTACTGTCTCTCTGTATCTCCTCCATGTCCGAACAACACCACTTTGGTTCACTTCAAGATGCCTGGACACTTCCCTTGTTGAGAGCCCTTCCTGGCACAAAGTAATAATGCAGATGCAATCAAATCGCGGTATTGACCGTCTAGGTATGGCTGAACTTCAGACAACATGAGCCGTATACTCCCTTCCCAGTGGAATGACTGGAACTGAATGGCTGTCAGACCCCCTCCATCTAACAGGTGCTGCTCATGCATGGTTGTTTACATCTTTGGGCAGGTTTACTGACATCTCTGAACAGTCAAAGGGCTGTGTCTGTGATACAATATCCCAGTCAATGTCTATCTTCAGGAGTTCTGGTAACTGGGGTGATGCAAAACTATTTTTGATGTGTGTGTTACTGTCAAAGTGACACTTCCTACTTAGATCTTCTTTCACTTCATACCACCAATTTGGATACAAATTTTGCCTAATCACAGCTAACTTATTCCAGAATGCACATTTATCTGTGTGATTATCAGTCTGGCCCCAAACAAACTTCAAAAAGTTTTTACTTTTATTCTCTAGGCTTATAAATAACTCATGTTTACTGTTTGGATCATTACTGTGCATGACATTAACGAAAAACTGCTTTGACTGGACTGGTATTCTATGACTCTCACTTACATCATCATGTACATCACTTACCATATCTGTACCATCAACATCATTCACAAATAACTCTGAAACTTAATTATTCTTAAATTCCACAGATACCTGATACTCATCATCATCATAATTTTCTATCAAAATTACCTCATCAACAACATCATTAACAACACTAGTCTCATCTCCATCAGTCACTTACCTCACCTACATTTCACAGCTCTCATTCATATCTACATCAAAAATACCACCTAGTTCAGATCCAGGATAGTCATCACCTGATTTACATATATCAATAACACTGTTTTCAGACCAAGAAACGAAATCATTAGTACACACTACTTCAAAATTATCATTACTCTCACATTCTGGTTTGTGATTAGCACCTACATCACTATAATTAAACACAAACAAAGCATCCCAAAGCTTTTGATCAAAACATAAATGAGAAATCTGATATTCCTTCTCTTCAACTTTAGATATCTGTGCCACATCATTAACACTGTTATTATTGTCTAATTGCAAGTGTAAATTAGGGGTCCTGTGCTTGTTGTGTTTCCTTGCCCCAAAACTGTGGACCTTCATTGAGGCAGACTGCTGTTTCCCTAGTAGTTACCTCTGTAGACTGTTTCTTCTATTAAATTTCCCATGGTGTTCAAAATTCCTGTCTCTATTAATATTTTGACCCTGATAGAAGTTACCATTATCTCTGTTTCTATAGTCGTTATCATTTTGATCTCTATCATTTTGATTATTAAGGTATATACTTCCTTTCACTGCCCTATCCATCCAGTCAACACATTAGTAAAATTGTTCAAGACAATCATCAGGTCCGTGTACTAAATCCCACTACAACCTTTCCGGTAATCTTCTTTAAAGTGCATCAATCAATGTCATTTCGTCAAATGGTTTGTAAAGGTGTGTTAATTTCCTAAGTTGATTCTTACAAAACTGTTTCAGAGTACTATCTCTATTCCTATAATTAGGACCATTCGAAATTTTACATATAATTCTCCCCTGTTCAGCTTTCAACCAAAAGTTATTTAAAAAACTTTTATCATATCTTTGATATGTTTCCCACTGATTTAAATTTAAATTTGCCCAAGACAGAGCTTTGCCTTCAAGACATCTATTAACAAGTTTAATATTATGATTGGCACTCATGCCTGACACAAAACTATCTCTGCAGTAGTGTAGAAAATCCATTGGATGTAAATTGTCTGATGAAAAACTTCTGATTGGAGTGTTGGAACATGCAGTACCATTGTTTGAATACAGATTTTTGTGAATGCAAGTTTCCTGAACTTCTGAAATTTTCTGATCTAAAACATTTGCATTAGTTTGCATACTGTTTTCAACATTTAGAATTTTTTGATCTAAACTACTAAAGTTCTGTTCCATTTTTTCCATTACAGCCTTCTTTTCAACTCTGACGTCATTAATATTGTTCATCTGTTTTGCAGATTCAACAGTGAACTCATTTTGCAAAACAATAAATTTATTTTCTAAGACATCAACTTGTTCATTCACATTTTTTAATCCATCTGACAACCCATTTTTTTTAGCTCTGAAACCTGATTACTAAGTTGGTCTATTTGGTATTGTACCCTGTCCATTTTTCTACTAAGTTGGTCTATTTGGTATTGTACCCTGTCCATTTTTCTACTAAGTTGGTCTATTTGGTATTGTACCCTGTCCATTTTTCTATTGTTTTCAGTTCTTATTTCAGTTAACTGATCATTAACTGCACTAAATTTGCTATTGTTATCAGTCTTCATTTCCTCTAGTTTTTCCAAAATCAACAGAAAAATATCAATTTTTACTGTTTCTAGCTGACTACGATTTCACTCGGTTCAAACATGTTCTGGCTGGGTCCTACAGCTTTCACTTCTACATCACTTCTACCCTCATATCTATTCATTTTGTTAACAATCACACAAGTCCACAAATAAATCATCATCATCATCATCATTTAAGACTGATTATGCTTTTCAGTGTTCAGTCTGTATCATAGTCCCCCTTATAAAATTCCTCCATGATCCCCTATCCAGTGCTAACATTGGTGCCTCTTCTGATGTTAAGCCTATTACTTCAAAATCATTCTTAACCAAATCCAGGTACCTTCTCCTTGGTCTCCTCCTACCATCTACTGCTGAACCCGTGAGTCTCTTGGGTAAGCTTGCTTCTCCCATGCGTGTAACATGACCCCACAATCTAAGATTGTTCACCCTGACTGCTTCATCTATAGAGTTCATTCCCAGTTTTGCTTTGATTTCCTCATTTTGGACACCCTCCTGCCATTGTTCCCATCTACTAGTACCTGCAATCATCCTAGCTACTTTCATATCTGTAACCTCAACCTTATTGATAAGGTAACCTGAATCCACCCAGCTTTTGCTCCCATACAACAAAGTTGGTTGATAGATTGAATGGTGCACAGATAACTTAGTCTTGGTACTGACTTCCTTCTTGTAGAAGAGAGTAGATCATAGCTGAACGCTCACTTCATTAGCTTTGCTACACCTCGCTTCCAGTTCTTTCACTATGTTGTCATCCTGTGAGAATATGCATCCTAAGTACTTGAAACCGTCCACCTGTTCTAACTTTGTTCCTCCTATTTGGCACTCAATCCATTTATATCTCTTTCCCACTGACTTTACTTTCGTTTTGGAGATGCTAATCTTCATACCATAGTCCTTACATTTCTGACCTAGCTCTGAAATATTAAAAAAAAAAAGTGATTCAAATTGCTCTGAGCACTATGGGACTTAACTTCTGAGGTCATCCCCTAGAACTTAGAGCTACTTAAACCTAACTAACCTAAGGAAATCACAAACATCCATGCCCAAGGCAGGATTCGAACCTGTGACTGTAGTGGTCACACAGTTCCAGACTGTAGCACCTAGAACTGCTCGGCCACCCCAGCCGGCTCTGAAATATTACTTTGCAAACTTTCAGTTGAATCTGCCATCACAACTGTCATCTGCATATGTGAGACTGCTTATTTTGTGTTCACATATCTTAATCTCACCCAGCCAGTCTATTGTTTACAACATATGATCCATAAATAATATGAACAACAGTGGAGACAGGTTGCAGCCTTGTCTTATCCCTGAAACTACTCTGAACCGTGAACTCAATTTACCGTCAACTCTAACTGCTGCCTGACTATCTATGTAAAGTCCTTTAATTGCTTGCAAAAGTTTGCCTCCTATTCCATAATCTTGTAGAACAGACAATAACTTCCCCCTAGGAACCCAGTCATATGCCTTTTCTAGATCTATAAAGCATAGATACAATTCCCTGTTCCACTCGTAACACTTCTCCATTCATAACACTTCTCCATTATGTTCCGTAAGCTAAAGATCTGGTCCTGACAACCTCTAAGAGGCCTGAACCCACACTGATTTTCATCCAATTTGTCCTCAACTAATACTCGCACTTTCCTTTAAACAATACCTGAGAAGATTTTACCCACAGTGCTGATTAAAGAGATACCTCTGTAGTTGTTACAATCTTTTCTGTTTCCATGTTTAAAGATTGGTGTGATTACTGCTTTTGCCCAGTCTGATGGAACCTGTCCCAACTCCCACGTCATTTCCATTATCTTGTGTAGCCATTTAAGACCTGACATTCCACTGTATTTTATGATTCCGACTTAATTTCATCTAGACCAGCTGCTTTATTGCACTGCAATCTATTGACCATTTTCTCCATTCCCTCAAATGTGATCCTATTTCCATCATCATTCCTTTCCCATTGTACACCGAAATCTGAAACATTACTGATCGTATTTTCACCTACATTGAGCAACTCTTCAAAATATTCCCTCCATCTGCCCAAGGCATCAACAGGATTCACCAGCAGTTTTCCTGACCTGTCCAAAATACTTGTCATTTCCTTCTTACCTCCCATTCAAAGACTGCTAATTACACTCCAGAATGGTTTTCCAGCAGCTTGACCCAAAGTCTCCAACCTGTTTCCAAAGTCTTCCCAAGATTTCTTCTTGGATGCTGCAATTATCTGTTTGGCTTTGTTTCTTTCTTCAACATAAATTTCTCTGTCTACCTGAGTTCTAGTATATAGCCATTTTTGATACGCCTTCTTTTTCTTTTTACAGGCTGCCTTGACTGTGTCATTCCACCAAGCTGTTTGCTTCATCCTACCTTTACACACTACTGTTCCAAGACATTCTTTAGCCACTTCTAGTACTGTGTCCCTGTACCTCGTCCATTCCTTCTCCAATGACTGTAATTGACTACAGCCAACTAACTGGTACCTTTCTGAGATCACTGTTATGTACTTGTGCCTGATTTCCTTATCCTAAAGTTTCACAACACTTATCCTCCTACATATGGACCTGACCTCCTGTACTTTCGGCCTCACAATAGCAATTTCACTGCAGATTAAATAGTGATCAGTGTCATCAAAGAATCCTCTGAATACATGTGTGTCCCTCACAGCCTTCCTGAATTCCTGATCTGTTATTATATAGTCAATGACAGATCTTTTTCCTCTGCCTTCCCAAGTATACCGGTGAATATTCTTATGTTTCAAAAAGGAGTTTGTGATTACTAAGCCCATACTGGCACAGAAATCCAAGAGTTGTTTCCCGTTCCTGTTGGCCTCCATATCCTCTCCAAATTTACCCATAACCTTTTCATACCCTTCTGTTTGATTTCCAATCCTGGCATTAAAATCACCCATGAGCAGAACACTGTCCTTGTCCTTTACTCTAACAACTACATCACTGAGTGTGTCATAAAAACTATCCATCTTATCTTGATTTGTCCCTTCACAATGCAAATATACTGACACAATCCTAATTTTCTTGCTAGACACTGTCAAATCTATCCACATGAGTCATTCGTTTACATACCTTATTGCAACTACGCTGGGTTCCATTTCTTTCCTGATGTAAAGCCCTACACCCCATTGTGCTATTCCTACTTTGACTCCTGACAGGTAGACCTTGTATTCTCCCACTTACCCTTCTTTCTCACCCCTTACCCAAATGTCACTAACAGCTAAAACGTCCAACCTCATCTTACTTGCAGCCTCTGCCAGCTCTACCTTCTTCCCAGAGTAGCCCCCATTGATATTAATAGCTCCCCATCTCATTACCATTCATTTGCTGAGTTGTATCTTAGGAGTCCCTGGTTTGTCAATTAGAGGTGGGACTCTGTCACCTCCAAAGGTCTGAGGCATTTTGCTCTGATTTTTTTCCACAAATAAATTAACTTCACAAATTGTTTGTAGTTATCTTTCCTTTTTTGATGTCCTTTGATGTAGCTCATCATTAACTGCACTAAATTTGCTATTGTTATCGATCTTCATTTCCTCTAGTTTTTCCAAAATCAACAGCAAAATATCAATTTTTACTGTTTCTTGCTGACTACAATTTCACTCAGTTCAGACATGTCCTGGCTGGGTCCTACATCTTTCACTTTTACATCACTACTACCCTCACATCTATTCATTTTGTTAACAATCACATGAGTTCACAAATAAATTAACTTCACAAATAGTTTTTACTTATCCTTCCTTTTTTGATGTCCCTCATTGTAGTTGTAAGGTCCTCTTTCATTTGATCCGGTTCGTCATTGTTGGTAGTACCTTGTCACTGTTGATACGACTTTGTTGAGTAGTCCTCGCTCTTCTTTCTTTGCTTGCTCTGAAATTCCTTTATAGATATAAACAGCAAATGACACGAATCATTGTCCCTTCTTCTCCTGCAACTGGAAAAAGTTCATTATCAGTCAAATGACCCCAGCCACCACCTCCAATTGTACAATTCCCACTAACACAGCATTTGTTGATTGTCACTCCTCAAAATAAATTCGTTTAATAAGTTTCAAGAGGAGTAAGATTTACAATAAATCTTCTTTTCTTGTATTTGGCTCCAGTTCTTCACCTCTAGAGGTTGATTCTTGAAGCTGAAATTTTTTATATTATTGATTCTCATGGTTCCAATTGGCGTAATAACTACTGGAGAATTACCTGTTTTTTATCTTGATTTTTGTTTTTCACATTTTTCTGTATCACATTGTCATTGTAATTTCCACTTCATTATCAAAAATTACATTGTTATTTCCAAACATAAAAACATGTCTGATCACATTAGATGCATTCCCACTACTATTTCATTCTGTGGTACTAACAATATTGCAAAGAGTTTACGGATTTTGTTGACAAATGACTTTCTATTAATTTCTATTATTATTTTATAAATGAATCCAGAAATAAATTTAATAATTAGCATCAGATTGTGCAATTAATAATAGAAATTTTAATGCTGAATATTTCATAATTTCAAATGTTTCTAAAAGAAGAGTAATTTTAACTGTACATATAGAGATGGTACGAGGGTGGTTTGAAAAGCTTTTGGAATGGAATAGAAAAAAGGTACTTACATCACTGAAACTTTTTTTTATTTTTCAATATAGTCTCCTTGTAGATTAATGCACTTGGACCAATGATGTTCCAGTGCCTTGATCACCATCTCAAAAATGAGTTTCCTCCAGGCCTGCAAAACATTTGTCAACTCCGGCTGTCATTCTTTGTTTGAAGTGAATCTTCATCCACAAAAAAAATTTCAGTTCTGGGAAGAGATGGAAGTCTGATGGAGCCATATCAGGTGAATAAGGCAGGTGTGGCAAAAATTCATACCCTAGTTCATGTAATTTTGCCATGGCGATGTCACATGTGTGCAGGAGCGCATTGTCTTGATGGAAGATGACTTTTTTCCTTGCTAAACCTGGCCTTTTTTCATGTATCTTTTGTTATAGTTTGTCCAGGAGGTTAGTATAGTATTCTCCAGTAATGGTTTCCCCAGTGGGGAGATAATCTACAAGTACAATCCCCTTTGCATCCTAGAACACTGATGCCATGACCTCTCCTGCCGAAGCAATTGTCTTTGCTTTCATTGGTGGTGAGATTCAGCATGTTTCCACTGCTTTGACTGTTGTTTTGTCTCTGGGATATAGTAGTGCACCCAAGTTTCATCTATGGTCACAAACCAGCACAAAAAATCTTGTTGGTTTCTCCTAAAACAGGCCACACATTGTCCCGATATGTCCATTCTCATGCGTTTTTCATCCAGCAACAAGAGTCGCAGCACCCATCTTGCAGATGATTTTTTCATTTCTAATTTTTCGATTAAAATGTGGTATACCCTTTCAGATGACATCTGTCAAGTGTGAGCATTTTCACACACTTCGGTGATCATCCATGACCATTTTGTGCACTTTTGCAATGATTTTTGGAGTAGTATCACATCTTTGCCAACCACTGTGTGGATCATCATCTAAGCTCTCCTGACCAAATTTAAATTCATTTGTCCTCTTGGCAACAGTTGAATATGATGGAGCAGAGTCCCACAGTGTATTCTGGAAATCGGCATGAGAGTCCTTTGCTTTATACCTTTCTTTACAAATTACTTAATCACTGCTCAAATCTCAATTTTTCCACCTTTGCAAATCACTATGGAGGAACAACAATGGAGCCACATCACTGCCACAGCTCTCTTCCAAGAGCACTGATGTGGCACGTGTCTACAGGCAACAGTCCAACGAATGTCACGTGAACAAATCATTGCGCTAGCGCTGACCTCTCGTGGTGATTCCAAGAACTTTTCAAACCACCCTCGTACATATCGATTCTGATGAAGAAAATAAAGGAATTTCTTTTTATACATTTTAGCCTGAAATATAATACATTGTGTACAAAATCTTATGCAATTCTTTAAAAAAAACAGCTGAGATAATATTAACCTTTTAAAAGGTAGAAAGTATTTTTGGTACCAATAACTTCTGTTGAATAAAGGTAATTTTAGAGAAGGGTGTCCCTTTACAGGATGCTGTATTCAGATTTGAGCTGAGTTGGTGACCTTTCACTCTCAGCTCCAGGCAGTGCTGGCTTCAATCATGCAGCTTGAGACATTGCCAATGGGCATCACTGTAGTGGGCCAAATGTGGGGGTCCTAGGGACATCCAGCACATCCCATATGGCCCTTGACCAGTCCACTACTGTGGTCAGCCCAGTTACTGCCCATGCTGAAGTTTATCCCCCCACCCATCATCAAGATGGAGGTCTTTCCTGGAAAATGATGAAAGGCCTCCCAGTTTGGCTGACAAACAGGCTTCCGGTGCTATCTGTGACTGATACAGATCTTGAGCCAGATGCAGCTCTTGTCTTGTTTCAGAGGAGGTACATGATGGAGACCCTTAGGCATTTGACTGCCAAGGAGAGGAAGAAATTCAGTGTGCTCTCTGTGAGCATACCAGTGGCAGTCAACCCAGGTGTGGAATGGGTCCTTGTGGATAATGCAAAGGGCACAGGGTGCAGCCAACTGCTGGTGATGGCTGATGTCAGTACCAATGATGTGTGTCACTTTGGATCAGAAGAGATTCTCTCTGGTCTCATGCAGCTATCTGATGTAGTAAAGATAGCCAGGCTTGTTCATAAGATGAAGGCAGATATCACCATTTGTGGCACTGTAATAGGATCATATGTGGACCTTTGGAAGAGAACCAAGTGGAGAGTCTGAATCAGAGGCTCAGTCAGTGCAGGTCAAACACAGGATTGGAGGTGACCTAAGAAACATTTGTATTACAGTTGTAAATTGCTTTAGCTGTGTTGGAAAGAACCAGAGCTCCAAGTGCTCATCAAAAGCACTGCACCACAAATTGCTGTAGGTATTGAAAGTTGGCTAAGAGTGGAGATAAATTCAGCTGAAGTTTTTACCAAGGAACTGATGGTATTCAGAAGGGATGTATTAAATGCAGCTGGTGGTGGCATGTTTGTTTCTGTTGGAATCAGTTTAGCCTGTAGTAAAATTGAAGTAGATAGTTACTGCAAGGTAGTATGGATAGAGGTTATCTTCAATAACCAGAATAAATTAATAACTGGTAATTGGTTCTTTCTAATCCTCTCCCCCCCCCCCCCCCCCCCAAAAAAAAAAATAAAAAATCAGATGATATAGTTGCTGAAGAGTTCAACAAAATTTTAAGTCTCATTTCAAATAGGTAGCCATCTCATACAATTACAGTTGGAGCAGACTTCAGTCTGTCCTCAGTATGTTGATGAAAATACATGTTTATTGTACAGATAAAGCATTGTCCAAAACTGTACTAAATGCATTATCTGAAAATGGCTTTGTGCAGTTAGTTCAGGAGCCCATACAAAATGTTCATTGTTGCAGTAACAGACTAGATTTCTTGGCAACAAACAATCCTGAGCAAGTGGAGAGTGTCATGATGAATACAGGTGATAGTGACCACAAGGTCATTGTAGTGGGACTGACTATTGTCACGTCCAAATTCACCAAAAACAAACACAAAACATATCTATTTTTAAAAAAAGCAGATAAAAATTTGCTTGATTTCTTTCTAGGAGACAGTCTGCTTTCCTTCCAAACTAACTACATATGCATAGTGCAGAGGTGGCTTCAATTCAGAGACATCGTATTGAAGCAAGTTGAGATATTCACACCATGTAAACTAATGACAGATAGATCAGATCCTACATGGTACACAAAGCAGGTCAAAAGAATGAAAAAGCACATGTTTTAAAAAATGCCATGTCTCCAAGATGCAATATTTTAGAAATGCTCAACATTTAATACAGACTTCAATGCAACATGCTTTTATTAGTTTCCACTACAAAACTGTCTTGAAATCTGGGATAAAATCCAAAGAGGTTGTGGTTCTATGTAAAGCATACCTTGGCAATACACACAATCAATACCATCACTACAAGACATCAATGGTAATGTTACTGATAATGTGCCACTAGAGAGGAGTTACTAAAATCAGTTTTTGGAAATTTGTTCACTAAAGAAAAAGCAGTAAATATTCCAGAATTCAAATCAATAACAACTTCCAACATGGATAACTTAGCACTAGTTATTCTCAGAACAGTAAAGTAACTTAAGCCACTTCATAAAGGTGTGAGATCCTCACCTTTGGTAACACATGTATCGGATAATAATACTTTTTGGTCAGTGCTTTAGCTCCCACAAGGAGATTATTTTTGACATTCTCAGTCTGCTGTAGGCTATGGAACTGTGTTTTACTGTCTTATTGTATCTCTGTATCAAGCAATAAAGTATGTGTGAATTCCATCATCTGCTCTGTACATTTCACTACGAGCATGCTGACCATGAGTCCCCACAGTGGTGATCCTGCAGTGAACAACAGTAGCCACTACTACTTCAACTGACTGCCTTTGCTGCTACAATGGATCTGTCCCATGATTGCTGCTCCTATGGACAACATGTACAAGAAAGTGACTCATGTGGTGCTTTGTATAATGTTTTTCCGTCTGGGATCAGCTTATAGTACATGTGAAACATGATAGTGACTTTCTACCATGCCATACCATAGACTACAATAATGACTCACATTTGCACCAACAATGTGTAATGATTTCCAACCTGCTCACTGATGTCAGTGATGAGTTCAGTGCTTCCTCACACCAACAATTCAGTATTCTGTCAACTGCTGCTGATCTACACAGCATCAGCTTCATGATTTTACTGGCCCTTTTGCATCGGACAAAATCCAGCCCCATCTGTTCATAAATTCAATTGGGGCACAGCTAGCTGAGTCACATGAGAAGATTCTTGAGCTGTCATCCACACCACATGTGGTCCCAGGGATTTTGTCCACTACCTCTCCCAGGCCACATAATCCCACACATCAACAACAAAATTTTTGTAGAACATATGATCCAGAATTCTTAAATTTCTATCATAGATACAGAAAGATCTATAGGAAGGTGCTGATTGCTGAAAAAAGTCATTTAATGAGAAAGTAATATATAATGCACGGAATAAAAGCAAAGCAGTGTGGGATGTTATAAAAAAGGAAACATGGAGAGGCAAACAAACACAGAATAACATACTGCTAAGGGAGGGGGATAAGGTATTAAATGATCCACAACACTTAGCAAACTATGTAAATGAGCATTTTTCAAGTATTGCAGAGAAGTTACAGAAAAAATTTCCCCAAAAAATATAACACCTGTAAATACTGTTGCACTAAATGCAATGATGTTACTTCCAACCACAGAGAATGAAGTCAATAAAACTGTTCAAAAACTAAAAAATAAAAAGTCAGTAGGCTTAGATGAAGTACCAATGGGTGTACTGAAACAATGCACAGGGATTATACAAGGCCCCTTAACAAATATAATAAATGAATCCTTCACATCAGGGACATTTCCAGAGCAGTTAAAACAGGCAAGAGTTGTACCTTTGATTAAGAAAGGTAATGCAGAAGACATAGAAAATTACTGGTCCATTTCCCTGCAGTCACCATTCTCAAAAATAATAGAAGCAATTATGAAATACAGATTAATGAATTACCTGAATAAATACAATCTTTTAGCCCTCCATTGCTTGCGCAGATGACAATCGTCATCCACATGACTTTCCTGCTCAATTTTGTCTGACAGGGCTGGTTTGAGTTCGCGACATTTTCAGTACCTTTCTGTTAACTCTCCAGCTGTTAGCTCCAAACATTGTTGTCTTTCAGTTACAAAAGATACATTGTTTATGAAACATTATTATTGTCTGGAGGACACTTGTCATCCACGTGAGTTCTGCTGCCACAATTTGAAACAAAGTAAGTCTGTATTACTTTATTGCTTTCCTAGATTCAATCGATCTTTCATGTTTGTAAATTTTGATGTATAGAAACTGATTGCAGTGACCTTCCATGTTACCTAGTATTCTCTTTATTTTTAAATTGTGGAAGAAGTGTCAAAGGCAATAAACCTTGGACAGAGTTTAGTAGAGATCCTAATGTATAGCTGGAATGGTTCAATGAGCTAAGTGTTGAAGATGCCCACAGTGATAGCAGTGATTCAGTGACTGAGGATTCTGTTCATAAAAGTGGTCATGATTCAGGAACAGAAAAAGAAGTGTTAGAAAATAACGAATATGAATCACAGGAAGAAGTAACTCAAGAGGATGCATTTTTTTTAAGGGAAAGATGGAATAACTAAACGGAGGAAAAATAAATATCCTACTAGTGTTAGAAGCAGATCTTGTAGTTTTATTACACATTTGCCTGACCAAAAAACAAGAAAGACAGAAATAGTAATTCTGAATTTGTTCTTAGATGAAAACATAGTGAGCATTATCACAACATGCACTAATATATACATCAATTAAGTTCATGGTAACTTCTCTAGGGAAAGGGATGCTAAAGAAACAGATGCGATAGAGATCAGAGCTTTCATTGGTTTGTTATATCTATGTGGATCTTTGAGATGTTCTAGGAAGAGTAATCAAAATTGTGGGATAATTCAGAGGGAAACGGACGTGAATCATGTTACTTATGCATAAGTGAAAACCAATTCAGGTTTCTGTTGAGATGTCGGAGGTTTGATAATATCCGTGACATAGGTGTTCACAGAGAGATTGACAAGTTGGCTGCTATCATAGGTATCAGAGAGGTACTTTAATTATTCATGAACAACTGCCAGAAATATTTTTCACCTAGTTAATATCTTACTGTTTACGAACAGCTTTTGGCATTTAGAGGAAACTGCCCGTTCAGGCAATATATTCCTAGCAAACCAGCAAAGTATGGGTTAAAAGTGTTTGCTTTGATTGATGTAAAAACAGCTTACACTTTGAATTTATAACCATACGTCAGTAAGCAACAAGAGGGACCATGTAATGTCAGTAATACAGCTGAAGATATCGTTCTTCGAATGGTTGAACTGTTTCAAATGTCAGAATATATTATACGGTGTACAAATATTAAGTGTATTGTATTTAGATTTAATAAAAAATCATAAACCCATTCAAAGTGTACAAATAGACCATTTGCTTTGTGGATGACACCAGTTATCCACGTGAGTGATGATGTCACGAATTTTCGCGCGAGTAACGGAGGGTTAAGGGAATCACAGTTTGGTTTCCAAAGTGGCAAAAATATGGAGTCAGCCATAGTAGAATCCACAAAAGTTGTACTTGATGCTCTTGATAAAAATGAATGTATCACAGGCATATTTTTGGATCTTTCTAAGGCGTTTGATACTGTCGACCGCAAGATTGTATTAAATAAATTAGAAGCATTAGGAATAAGAGGGGTAGCTAATGACTGGTTATGACCCTATCTATTGATAGGGTACAAAGAGTAGAGATAACACATACTTCAAATAGATCCAAACGTTTAATAAAACACTTATCAGAACCAAAATACATTAATATAGGGGTTCTGCAAGGTAGCATATTCGGAGCAATACTGTTCCCTATATACATCAATGACTTTCCCAGTAGTGTTACTCATGGTGAAAATGTTCTCTTCACTGATGACAGCAGTATTATAATCACTGAGAAAACAAGAGAACTCCTTGCCGAGGAAGCTAATGAAATTCTCAAGGAAGTTTATGATTGGTCAATAAGCAATAAAATGACATTGAACACAAAGAAAACTAATGCCATGAATTTCAGTTTGAAGAGGAAAAATGACAATGTTAAATTAAATGTAGATGGCATCTCCATAGACTGTGTAACAAATGCAAAATTTCTAGGAATGAATATTGATTCTCAGTTGAAGTGATGTGAACAGACAAAGGTACATGCAACAGAATGTCATCAGCATGATCATCAGTGTGTAAAATGAAGTGTCTTTTAGTTACATATTGTTCATATCTACACTCAATTCTTAGCTATGGCATTCTTTTTTGGGGAACAAATGCACAAAATACGAACACTGTTTTCAAACTCCAGAAAAGAACCATAAGAATAATAACCAAAAATACTAATCAATCTCATTGTAAAGATCTGTTTGAAACACTGGGGATTTTAACTGCTCCATGTGAATACATTTACCAGTCAGTTGCACACATCAAAAACAAACAGCTTTGTCCATGACCATGCAACAATAGATAGACTCAACTTACATTTACATTTACAAAGAAAAAATAAACATAAAACTCAAAACAATATTTTCTACCAAAGAATAAAACTGTACAATAAATTGCCACAAGATATTAAAGAAATCGCAAAAATCCACTTATTTAAAAAGGCAGCTAAAAAGTACTTGTTATGCAATACATTTTATACATTGAAGGATTAATTAGCTAAAACAGAGTACGGATTTGATAAAAAAAGTTATACAAATAAATTATTATAAAATATCCAACATTTCAGACAACACCTTCACTATATGATTTTTTCCTTCTTTTTTCCTTTCTAGAAATACTTACCCCCAGGCTATGCATAGCACAATACTAACACCTCTTCCTCTTTTTGAGCTCAACATCTCACTCATTATGGAGGTATGCTGACTCAGTTTTTCAGTACAGCAAATGGGAAGTTGCGGTACAGAAAATGGCCCAGAGATCACCAGTTTGTGTGTGTGTGTGTGTGTGTGTGTGTGTGTGTGTGTGTGTGTGTGTAGTGTTGTGAAACAATGTGTGTATAGTGTGTGCATTGACTGGTAGTGAGAGATGAGTGAACAGTGTGGCATTACATTATTTAATAAGTTACTTGTAAAAAAAAAGTATTTTATACCAGTAGTAAATCTAATGATTGTCTCTAACTAGAAGTCTGTAATATATGTGTATATGAATATATACGTGTATATGCATTAGCTTATTTTCAATTGATCTAAATTTGTAAATACTCTTTCATACCCTATATCCCTGTAAAAAGAGATCTACAAATGAATAAAGCTACTACTACTACTACTACTACTACTACATATACAACAAATTTTTCATGCCAGACCTCTGTCATTCCAACCAGAACATCCAGCCACATGGTTTTCAACCACTGACCTCATCCTACAGAGTCATGGCATCTTCAATGACACTCCCAATTTGTCACCCTATTAAGCAATACAGGAGAACATGCCCAGTTTACCCATTATCATTTATACTAGCACAACCAACTGATGGCAAATTCGGTGCTGTCAATGAGTATTGCTCCACAGGCTCTCTAGGACACCAGATCAACTGTTCCAACAGGTGATCTATGATGACACACTGAGCAGCAGAGCACCATTCCAGCTTTGAAAGCATTGTACATCCCTCACCTCATTGCTTGTGCAAGACATTATAGTTTGGAGGTTATGGCTCATCATACTGCTGCCACAGATACAAATGCCAATGATCTTGCACAAAGGCAAAATGATGGAATGTAAATTAGTCTTAGCTGACAGAATTTTTGCAATCTTGCAGCAACAACAATATGTGGATGAAATAGACATAAGTTGCTACAACAAGTTCATTTCTAGTGTGACATGCTGCCCACAGCTACTAGTGGCTGATGCAATCCAAGTCATTCCATATACTCATGAGAATCATGTCACTAGTTCCTGCCATTAGGCCCTTGACCTTCTGCCAGCCACACCAACCATGCTTACCGTGAACAACAACATCCCTTCATATAGGTGGATCACTGCAACCGTGACTGTATTGATTGCACATTCGCTTCTGGAACCGGGCATACAAGTGCTCCAAATGCAAGACATGATTCAGATCACAGCACACAATAAAAATGCCCACAGATCAAACACATGGGCCAACCTAGTTTTACCTCAGCTCCAAGCAACAGACTCTAAGTGCTAGATCACTCAACAAATCAATGTCTTCTGATTAACACTGGCTCAGATGTGAGCACCATCCCCAGGCAGAACACCATTACAGCTTACTACATCAGCCCTCCAACTAAGCACTGCAAACAATTCTCCTCTCAAACATGATGGAACTTTCACATACACCATAGACCATGACATATATAAAAAATTTCCATGGCAATTTTAGACACCAATAATAAAGTACCACATGAATAAGACAGCAACTGACATTGACAGTAGTGGATAGACACATACTACTAGGGTAAAATGCATCTACTAATCTACCAGAGACACAGGTCTACATGATGATTTTTCTTGCAGTGGACATACGTCCCCTGTGTGTGAGCCCCTGCTCCTCAGGACTCATGTGTGACATTTCAACGGAAAGATATGTAACACATAACTGTGCAGCAATGTGATACTACACTATGTTGTGTGGTCGAATAACAGCATGAGTAACAACAGGTTGATGACAGTTTTATTTCCCAACAGATCACTCGCAGCTACAACTTTCCAGCAATGTCAATCTCGCCATGTTTACAAGAAAATTATCAGTTGGCAGGTTCCTAACCATCATGGCTCTCAGGACACAACACTTGGCTCTAAGCAAGCAAGGCTGACAGAACCACACCCATGACCCAGTCTCCTCCACAACCCAGCATACTCCCACCACATTTCCCCAATTTGATGATTTCATTGCAGACCAGTAATTCCACTGAGGCCACCCGTGCTGATCTCCACATTACCTCAACCAATATCACCTGTCTTGAGGCAGGGCAAGGATCACATCTCATTCTTTTTCTTGTCTCTTGCTGAGAAATGGCCCTGGCTTGCTCTGCCTAGCAGCCAGACATAGCATGGTAGGTCATGCACACCTGCATGAAGAAGATGTATGCAGCTGCAACCTCTGGAAACTTTCTCTCCTGGTGCTTTGCACTCCTGGGGAGAGGGTGGGGGGAGGAGGGGGTGGATCTCTGTGAGTACCTTGTCAGTGATAATGCAGGTGTGAGATAATAAGACTCTTTGGTTAGTCGTTGAACTCTCATGATGACAGTATCTTTGACGTTTTGTCTGCTCTGTGTTACAATATCATATACACGCATCTTGTTATATTCCCATATTAAGCAATAAAATGTGCATAAATTCTATGTATTCGCTCTTTGCATTTAACTATGAACATTCTAGCCAGGACCTCTAAAAAAAAGCAAGTCTTCCAGTCCATACTGTATAACAGTTAGTTTCCTTTCAGAGTATGATAATTTAATAGCTCCATATTTAAAAATCATCTACATTCTAGCCAGGACCAATCAAAAAAGCAAGTCTTCCAGTCCATACTGTATACCAGTTAGCTTCCTTTCAGAGTATGATAATGTAATAGCTCCATATTTAAAAATCATCTACAGCCAATCATTTAATAAAAGATCTGTATCTAAGGACTGGAAAGTTGCAACGGCCACATCAGTACAAAAGAAAGATTTTGGAATGTATACTATTGTGGCACCGATAAACTCGTCACCAGAAATATCGATACATAAACAAACCATCTTTGCATTGTATTTCATCTCTGACTTCTTTGCTTCCCGCCGTGTTAAAGTTCAGTTCCGTATGTGTTGTTCTGCCATGATGTGCAATAAAATATAGTTCTCAACATGTTGGCACATTCTCTGGAGAAAACCACCCTGAATCCACCACAGTGGTGACCCCGAGTTTCTTCGTTATTCGTTTTCGCTTTCCGACAGTGCCTACGACAACCACGCCGGTTATTTTCGTGTGTTTTACCACAACAGTGTTCAAACAATGACTTCGGCTCCATGCTTAAAGCCCGATTTTGTGACAAATATGCACTGTGTTGCTGGCAATGTACACCCACCAGGACTGCAACATGGTGTTTCTCCTTCGACGGCTCCCCTGGTGTCGCTCAATATTTTCGAGCCTGTAACAACAAGTGAGGTTAGGAACACGCATGACTCTGGTTACCTAATACCTTTGTTTCCACCATCTCATGTGCCTACCTCCATCAACTGTGCCACCACTACTTCTGGCTCTCGATGCAGTGCGGTACCAAATCCGAATTCCATTAATGTTTCATTGTACAACTTTCCACTGCTGGAGCAACAATTCTCGACGCCCTACTCTGTGCAACTCCACGTTAACTACAGCCAAGTGGTCAGTCCTGCCAGGCTCACGGGCCTTTCACCTCAGCTTCCAACCACGCTTGCTGCTACTTCTGTTCCACATCAATATGTGTCTTCCGACTTCCGCACATCAGCCTGCAACATGAACAACAAGTGGTCTAGAGGGTGTAACGACACCCTATGGTTCTACCACTATGCCCCAGTGCTCTCTGACACAGCTCTCACCTTATCTGAACGTGATTTTGAGTGGAGTGACTATGAACAATGAATCCTTTTACCACTCACCCCATGTTCGGTATCACTATACACACAGTGCTTTGGTTCAGCCCACACCTCCGCCACCTCCTTGCCACACAGGTGATTACAGCTCAGCTCTCTTGTTTAGCTATCAGTGTGTTAACATGCGCCCACAGTTCATGAATTATTTCTCACCTGTTGCATCTGCGCCGGCTCCAGTCGAGCTTCCGAACCGTTTTTGGCAAAGCTGGGAGCCTCTTCCATGTCGGCCATCCGCGATGTGCCACCTTCCATGAAACACATCTCTCCTGTCACATCCGTGCCGGCTCCTGTCGAGCTTCTGCATTCGTTTTTGGCACAAACCTGGGCCTCATCCGCGTCAGCCTTTCGCGACGTGACACATCGTCCTCCACCACAATGTGCCACCTTCACCCTACCGCAGGGCCAGTTCACAGCTCCATCAAGCTCCCCAACTGTGGCGTGAAGGCTCGAGAATGCTACTGCCGCCCACAATTTGGACCTCACGTCTGCTTCCGCACTTCACCCCCAGGCTGCTTCCAGGCCGCCACCACTCGCGAAACTACCGAAACTGCCTAGGTTCTCCATTGAGAACCCCAAATATTCTGGTTCGCCTTAGTCACGCAGATCTTTCAATATTATTCACTTGATGGCCACTCACGATATATTTGTCTCATTAACAATCTCCACGACCATGCTGACTTGATTCATGATTTAGTCACCACACCTCCTCACTTCCCTGTGCTCCTCATCCATCACCTCTATCAACTTTGCTGTCACCGCAATGTACACGCTTCTGTCAAGAGGACGATACTGGAACATGTTACATGGACGTGGACTGAGAAGGTCGAGCAGCTCATCTACAAGGAACAACTCAGCGACTCGACTCCATCACAGCTGTGGCACCGTCTCTGACTCCTCATTAACAACCAGGCCATGCCCGATAATACGCTCTTGTCAATGTGGATCAAGAAACTTCCTCTTTCTGACCAAACAGCCATCTCTTGCCTTGAAGATCAAGCAACTGACGTACTTATCCGTGCTCCTGAACGAGCTCATTCTGCACTGCAATGCAAGCTTCACACCCGGCAAACTGAACCCGCCTCCCGCCAACAGCTTCGCCCTCCCCCTGCACACCGCTGACACCACCTTAATTTGGACACCAGTAACCACTCGTCAGCACCGCCAATGGCCTCGCCCCCTCCTGCAGTCAATTCTTTGGCAGGCACGGACCCTTGTCCTCCCCCTTGGCCATGGGCTCTCTGCAGGATGCACATCCACATTACCTCTACTGCTACTTCCACACACGTTTCGGTGATGCAGCAAAGAACTGCAGACTGCCTTGCTGTTTCCCAAATGGCGGTCGCAGGTAGGTTCGCGTGTTGCCTCCTGCGCACAAGACAGGCACCTCCCAGTGCTTCACTCAGTTCGTGAATGACCTAACATTTGTAGACGCTCATATGTCAAAGACATGTCTTTGGGACCACTGTTCCTCCTTGACATGGGTGCTGATGTGTCCCTACTGCCCACATCTCTAGCATCCGAGAACATTCGTTCCCACCATACATCACTACAAGCCGTCAACCCCACTAAACTGCAGTGCATTGGTTCGACATCCCGCTATTTTACGCTCTCTCTGAACTGCAAGCTCGAGTGGACATTCCTAGTCTGTGATATTGATGAACCTAACATAGGCATTGATTTCTTGCACCACCACAAACTTTCCCTGGACATAGTGTGCAACACCGTGTTTCATCACATGACAAACACTCACTTTCTCTGAGCTCCATCGAGCCCTCGCTTCCTGGATGCATCTGTTCATACTCAACTAGTACACACATGCTCATCTCTTTCGACTGTGCTGCAAGAAATTACACACAAGTGCTTCGTCGAGCAAGAACAGGTTGCTCGCCTGCGCAACAAAAATTTTGAGCTCACCCGCCAGATCCACAAAAAGCAGCTCAAGCTCTCCATCGCTCTCAAGAAATTAAAAACACTTCAACAAGGACAAATCAAGGTTAGAAAGTGCATCGACTGTAGAGACAATCCTACTTCCCTGTGCTCCTCATCCATCACCTCTATCAACTTTGCTGTCACCGCAATGTCATACACAGATGTGTGTATACTAGGTAGCTGTACTGCTGTGGTCACATGTACTGACAGCCCCGTAGTGCCATGCCCTCCTCGCGCCACAGTTGTTGACTCTGACTTGTGTACCATTGCGCATGTACACCACGCCTCACTTCAGCCTGGCCTGCCCCCAGTGGATGACCTTGCAAACTGTGAAACCGCTGCTCCTGTGGGCCACTGTGTGAACTCGATGAACTACACAGACAGTGCACTTGCGCCTGAACGCAATTCACATATTTCGCCCAAGACCGTGCTACCACAGGCCGCACCCACGGCCGCTGTGCCTACTAACGATTCACGAACCCAACCGAACTTTCAAGGATCCGGAGTTTGCACTTCGGACCGGCGGCCATCTTATAACGCTGACTCCTGGGACACGTCGCCACCTCGGCTTCCTTCAGAAAAGCCGACCTACACCGAACGCAGTAATCTTGCTCCACCTGAATCGCATGACACCAGGAGTAAACAAACAGCCTCCCTTGCTTCAGGCAACATCACTGTGGTTACTAACAGAACAATGCACAGATTGCACCTCACACCAGGTCCTCCCATCTCTAGCAAACCCTGGAGACTTTGCCCCAAGCACCTTTGTGATCTCAAAAAGCAAATCACAGAGCTCGTAAATGCCGGTGTCATCGAACCCTCCACCAGCTGCTGGTCCACTCCCATTCATATGACACCCAAAAATGACAGGACCTGGCACATGTGCAGGGATTACCGTCACTTGAATGTGAGAACTATAATGGACAACTACCCTGTACCAAACATTGCCGATGTCACCAGCGCGCTATCGGGCACATATGTTTTTTCCGTCATCGACTGTAAACAGGCTTACCACCAAATTCCAATGGCCCCGAGGATATTGAAAAAACAGTAATCACCACGCCCATAGGCCTCTTTCAATTCCGATTCATGACTTTTGGACCCAAAAACGCCACACAGACGTGGCAATGCTTTATTAACGCGGTTTTGTTCGGTCTCATATTCTGTTTTGCTTACGTCGATGACATACTTGTCTTCAGCTCCTATGTCGAGGACAATATACATCATGTGCAGACCGTTCTAGACGCCTTGAAAGCCGCAGGCATCGAAACCAACCCTGACAAACTACAAGTGCAATAGCCTGCTGTCACCCTCCTTGGGTTGCGGGTATCGGTTGATGATATCTCACCTCCACCGTAGAAAGTACAGTCCATCTTACATCTACCAAGACCTCCTTCATTCAAAGAACTTTGGTGTTTTCTTGGCACCGTGAGCTACTATTAAAAACACCTACCCCGAGCCGTGGAAATCCAAGCCCCATTAACTGACACTTTGGCAGGAAAAAATACCTCCGGAACCCGGCCTGTGCAGTCGACACCAGAAATGAGGGACTCTTTCTCGAAACTCAAGAAACTCCTCGCCAAAGCCTGCACAATCACGCATCCCCACCCCGATGTGCAACTTTTCATAACAACAGACGCCAGTGATTCTGCCATTGGCGCCGTTCTCAGACAGACAGTCGACGGCCAGACCTCGACCCTGCAGTTTGTCTCCTGAAAGCTCAACAACGCCCAACGCAAATATTCCGCGTTCGATTGTGAACTGCTGGCTGTGTACGAGGCGATCAAACATTATTGAACGGATATCGAGGGGCACTCATTCTATGTTCTCGCTGACCACAAACCCTTGGTAGCTGCTGTAATGAACCCTCCGGCCGACCCTCTCCCACGTCGCTTCCGTTATTTCGAATTCATTTCACAATTCACCACAAATGTCAGGCACATAAAGGGTGCCAACAATATTGTTGCTGATTTTCTTTCCCGTGTCAATGCTGTATCTTCCCTTTTGGATCTTTCTGCTCTCCCTGAACTCCAATCCTCTGACGAAGATACACAGAAATTAATCTCCGACCCAGCTTCTTCTCTACACCCTGTCCTTACCACCTTTCCCGATATTTCCGACAAAGTCTGGTGCGATGACAAGCCAGGCACACTCCACCCCATTATCCCCGCTACGTTCCGTCAAGCTGTTTCCAATGCTCTTCATAACTTGGCTCACCCTGGCATTCGAGCTTCAGGCCCCCTAGTCACAGAGCACTTCATTTGGCGAAAGGTCAATAAAGACTCACAACAGTGGGCACACGAATGCTTTGCATGTCAACACAACAAGGTACACAAACACACCTCTCTCCCTCTCCCCCTCTCAGCCCCCTCCCTATTCCCCCTGGGCGATTTCAGAATGTGCACATCGACATTGTGGGCCCTCTTCCCACCTCCAATGGTTTCCGCTAAATACATTCCACCATTGATCATACTACTTGCTGGGTCGAAGCCGCCCCTCTTCCCAACATTACCACAGAAACTGTCGCTCGTTCTTTCATTGAGTCATGGGTATCGCGTTTTAGATGTCCCACGGTCATTACCACTGACAAGGGCAGTCAGTTCGAGTTGGCCCTGTTCAATGGCATTTGCCATATCTGCCGAATCCGACGCATACATACAACTGCTTACCATCAGCAAAACAATGGCCTCGTTGAGCGCTGACACTGCACCCTCAAGGTGGCCCTCCGCTGCCACAACTCCTTATGGACGGAGGCCCTGCCGCTTGTACTGCTCGGTGCTCATGCAACCTACAAGGAAGACATCAAAGGGACAGTTGCAGAATACTTATATGGACAAACCCTGGTCGTCCCAGGAGAACTCGTCTGTCCTCCTGCCTGTCACTCACTTTCACCCCTACCCTCATTCATTGAATGTGTGAAATCCCACTTCTCCAGCCTGCTGATTCCCTCCCCCCCCCCCCCCCTCCCCCACTTCCCCCCACTGTCCGCTCACACACCTCTAACGGTCTATGTACCCACTTCCCTTTCTGACTGTAGTTTTGTCATGCTCCCGGACGACTCCATCTGAGCACCTCTTCAGCCCCAATACTCTGGCCCTTATCATGTGCTTTGACAATCCATGAACACGTTTGACATCCTGATAAAAAATTCCCCCATCACTGTATCGCTGAACAGACTCAAACCAGCTCATGTCGACCCCAAATCTGTGCCATCACCTGACACGAGTGCTCCACTCCGCCCACTGCCACATGACGCTCCACCTTTGCTCCCTCCCTCGAGTGATCACTCATCATCGTGTGCATCTCAGAACTCCTTGTCGAGCTATTTGCTGAGCTCCCCACCAACCACACTCTCTCGATCGAGCTCACAACCCACAACCACGAACTGCTCACCTCTACCTGTGTCAAGCACATCCCCCCTCTCGCCTGTATCACCGTGTTGAGGTTTTTCTCCCCCCACTCCCCTGGTCAACACACCCTCACTCGAGGTGATACTCCCTGTGCCCTCTGACATCATCCACAAAATTTCTATAGTACTCAGGGACGATTTGCTGTTTATCATGTGTTTCTCATCTCCCAGTGTTCCCAGTGATAATTCTTTGATACCATGCCACTTAATTAAGTGTTTCCCTCTGCCGCCTGACTTTAACCTTGAAACACTCCTGGCACTCGCAACACCTTCGGCCGACATCGTCGTGATTGCTCCGTACAGGCCCACCTCCTCCCGACACACACGGCCTGTACGATGACCAGCTAGCTTCCACGATTTCCACATCAACTGGCCAACCCTCGCAGCTCGACAACTTCCAACACCACTACCGGAGGACTCCGTCGAGCTTACTATTGTTTGTCTGCTTCGCACAACTCCACCTGATGCCATAGTTACCCCTCCTCCGGTCTCTCAACAGTACTCCGTACTGCTGGGGGGGGGGGGGGGGGGGCCTATGTGGTGCTGATAAACTCATCACTAGAAATATCAATACATGAACAAACCATCTTTGTATTGTATTTCATCTCTGACTTATTTGCCATGTTCAAGTTCGGTTCCGTACGTGTTGTTCTGCCATGATGCACAATAAAATATACTTCTCAACATGTTGGTATATTCTCTGGAGAAAACCACCCTGAATCCACCACACTATGTTCAAATATTACGAAATAGTGACACAGAGTCAGCATAGATTTAGCAAATATCATTCTTGTGAAACATAACTGGACCTTTATTCACATGAAAAAATTAATGCAATTGAAAGGTGCTCTTATTTCCAAATTTCTAGATTTCAGGCTGTTGTGTGACTATATTTGTGAATTCTTATCAGAAAGAACACAGTTCATCATAGAAATGGAATGTGATATCTGGCATTCACCAAGGATGTTTTACAGACCCTTTTCTGTTTCTAATCTATAGAAACAGAAGTGATATCTGGTGTTCCTCAAGGACGTTTATTGGCTCTCTGCTGTTTCTAATGTATATAAATAATGTGTAAGGCAATGTAAGATGACTTCTTAGATTCTTTGCAGATGATGCTGTTAGTTACTATCTAGTGAACTCATTAGAAAATGAATATGAATTATAAAATTGTATAGACAATTAACAGTGCAAAAAGTGGAAACTTACATTGAACAATAAAAAGTTTGAGATCATCCACACAAATATTGAAACTGATGCATTAAATTATGGTTACACAATAAATAATACAGATTTATAGCTTGTTTATTTGAATTCACATTGGATGTCGGGTGTAAGTGCCACTGTGAGAAGAAGATGATAAATTATGAACTGCTCAAATTGGAACTATCATGTAGAAAATATTGTGGGGATGGTGAACCAAAGATTGCATTTTATTGGGAGAATACTAAGAAAATGCAACAAATCTACTAAAGAGACTGCCTACTCTACACTTATTCATCCTCAGCTAGAGTATAGCTGTGTGCTATGAGATTCTTACCTGATAGGATTGATGGAGAATATCATAAAAGTTCAAAGAAGGGCAGTTCATTTTGTATTACCCTGAAATGGGTGAGAGAGTGTCAGAGGTATGACAACTGAGATGGGGTGACAATCATTAATAAAATGAAGACTTTTTCATTGTGGTGAGATCTTTTGGCAAAATTCCAGTCACCAACGTTCTCCTCTGAATGTGAAAATATTTTGTTTACTCCCACCCACATGGGGAGAAGTTTTCTACCAAGGATTCATAAGGAACTTCTGTGCCAAGTTACAACCTTTGCAGGAAATACTGCATGGAGCCATCAAATTTTCCTGGAATGATAGGCAAGGAAGATCTTTACCTGTCCTTAAGGAGCTGCTAACGTTGTCTTCAGTCATATCATTGTGTGATGTGGATGCCAAAAAAGAACTTCACACCAATGCTAGTGGTTATGGTACAGGTGCATTCTAGTGAAAATTCAGGAAGGCGCTTCCAGAGAACTCTCCATATCTAAGATGAACTACTCTATAATCAGGAAAGAGTGCCTTGCAGTTGTTCAACAAGTTCTAGCTATACTTATTTGCCAAGACATTCACTGCTGTGATGGACCATCTTTCTCTATGCTGGCTGATTAGACTGAAGGATCCATTGAGTTGACAGGTGTGCCAGGCACGGAGGCTTTGAGAGTACAATGTCACTGTGGTATACAAAGGGGATGCAAACACAAGGATGCCAATTGCATTTCAAGGGGTCCTTTGGTGGAATGCAGCAGCATGGATAAAATATCAATCACTGCTAGACTAATAATCATTGCTGCTGAACTGAAGAAAGAGCCAACACTGCTGGAAACTATAGAAGCTATAAAGAAGGGGAAACCAACCAAAGCAGAACTCCAATTAACAAAAGGAATATTGTATAAGAGGAACTATGATCCAACAGTGTGGAAATGGTTCCTCATCATTCCAGTGCATCTATGGCCAGCTATCTATAACATTTGTGCATCTGGTCACCCTGGATTTGTGAAGGCTCTAGACAGAACCAGGTGCAGGTGTCACTGGCCAGGTGTCAACTGATTCATAGACACTATGTGAATCACTGTAAGGAATGACAATGACAGAAGGATGCTCCTTAGTCACCTTTGGGGCATCTGGAACCAATTACACTTGCAGCAATGCCATTCAACTGAGCTGTAATTTACCTTCTGGGAGGTTCTCGGAAGATGACAAATGGGGATAGAAGGATAGTAGCCTGCACAGACTATGTCCCTTACCACACTGTCACCAAAGCTGTGCCCCTTGCTGAAACTGCAGAAACTCCAAAGATCCATGTAGAAGTCAACATTTTGAATCATGGAGCATCCTGTATGATGATCTCTGATCATAGAAAACTTTTCCAGCTCAGAGTAGTATCAAAGGTAATTTCTATTTGCAACACCGTCTACAGGATGACAAAAACCTATCACCCACAGTCAGATGGCCTCACAGGATGCTTTAATAAGACATTGGTAGATATACTTTCAACATACAAGGTTACAATTATTGAACTATATGAAAAAATGTAAATTAGTTACAAACTATGGTGTGCACACACTTTATTCAACATGTAGACAACACTACAGATATTCAGATCTACCTTATGACATGTTTGATATGCCTGCCATTACTGATGATGATGTGGCACAGACAAATAGCGAAATTCTGCATGACCCTCTGAAGTGTCATAACATCGATGTTGTCGATGACCTCTTGAACAGCTGTTTTCAGCTCAACAACTGTTTTGGGGTTATTTCTGTACACCTTGTCTTTAGTATAGCTCCACAAAATGGAGTCACATGTGTTCAGATCCAAATAATATGGTGGCCAATTGAAGCCTATGCCAGTGACCTCTGGGTACCCCAGAGCCAGAATGCGGTTCCCAAACTGCTCCTCTAGGACATCAAAAACTCTCCTGCTTCAATGGGGTCAAGCTCTGTCTTGCGTGAACCACATCTTGTTGAAGTCAGGGTCACTTTGGATAATGGGGGTGAAATCATCCTCCACAACCTTCATGTACTTGTGGGGGGTAATATCGAACCCAACATTAAGCATTCGCTCATTTATAATGAATTACCTTTATTTTGATCGTGTCGATACAAACACGTCCATTCAAATACAGAGTTCAGAACACACTGAGATTAACAGTTTTCAAAGAAGTTCATTCTCAAAGATGAGGCGGTCGACTCTTGTAGTCGATAACTGCCACATACTGTTTGATAGTCACCATGCTATCAAGGAATATCACACTGATTATTCTGTGACTGGACAAGCACAGAACAGTCACCTATTGAGGATGAAGAGACTTCTCGCTCATGAAATGTGGATTCTCAGTCCCCCAAACTCGAAAATTTTACTTATTGACAAACCCATCCAAACACAAATGGGCTTCATTGCTAAACCAAACCACTAATTCCAATCATGCCCCATGAAGGTCATAACACAAACTGTTCAGAAGTTATGACAAGTTTATTTCATACAGTCCAATAATTCTCAACCTGTATGATAATGCTGGGCAGAGAGAATAGAATACAATACTGTCCATCACGACATTTGCAGACTACACAATAAAACAAGACACTACTTCACACCATTCTTTCTGCTTGTACTGGAACTGCTAAACGGTTCACTTTCACCACTTGATCAACACCTTGATACATTCCATAAATACCTGATGCAACCCAATAAAACTTGAATTCTAATTTCAAACTTCTTATAGTTTGAACGACATAAATAAAATTTCTATGTGTACTTCTATGCAGGATATACCCCGCCACAAAAAAAATAATACACCCTTTTAGAGGTTTTCAATTCACTCGTATTTATTGTTGCAACAGTGCTTATGGAGAACATGCTGTTCTGAGGTACCAGGTATGGACCCATGCTGAAATACCCATATTAGTGTATGGTGTAGCTTCCATAGACAGCAATGCAGGCACTGACTCTGGCATCCAGTCAATCATACAGATGGTGAATACTATCCTGGGATATGTTATGCTTCACCTGTTCACATAGTTCTGTAAGAGTTGTTGGTTGATGAGCCACATGAGACACTTTTTGCCCCATCATATCTCAGACACGCTCAATTGGAGACAAGTCCAGAGATCATGGTGGCCAGGGATAAAGCTGCATATCTTGCACAGCATGTTTAGTTTCACAAGCAGTTTGTGGGTGAGCATTATCCACATTGGGAAAAAACATCACCCTCCTGTTGCAAGAACAGCAAAAGAATGGGTCTAACAACATTCTGCACATACCAACTGCTGGGTAGCAGCTCTTCCAGGGACACCAAAGATGAACGAGAGTTGCAGCTTATCACACGCCAGACCATAAAACGTGGGGTGGGGCCAGTATGTCTTGAAGGAGTGTGCTGTATGAGACAGTGCTCACCATTTCTACATCCTACATGAGAACGACCATCACTTGTGTGAAAGCACAATCTTCTTTCATCACTGAAGATGATGGTATTTCACTCTATTTTCCAAGTGATTCTCTGATGGCAGCAGTCCAGCCATATTTGTTGATGCTGTGGCATGAGTGTGCGATGGATATTTTTTCTTCCTCTCTGGTTTTGCCATCTGCCTACTTAAAATCTGTTTTTTCCCATTTTAACTAATTACCATTAACATATGTGAATATGATTTGCATTTTCATAAAAGAGAAAGGTTGGCCCTCAGTTTTAAAGAATGTAACACCAGACCTGATTTTGTACTTAGTTTTCTGTATGTAATTGATTTTCTAATTTATTTTGACTATTTCTAGTTAGTATCTTTTGTTGTACGGTGAAACCAGTAATTGTTTCATAACTTAAATTCTGTTGTTGACATATAAACAAATATAAATTCTGTGCTAATTATAATCATTTGGAGGTACAACTAATAGTATTCTTTAAGGATCTATTTGGCTCTATTCAAAAACATATTAGCAAAACCAGCCCTTAATTAATTCCAAAGTAATTAAAAAATTTGTTAAATGTATTGTTTGTGTAATGATATTTGTTAATTTCATGATTTAAGCAAATAATTCAGCCTAACACTTGTAGCAGAAGAAACTGTTAAAAAGAACCAATTTTTGATGTATTCAGTTAATTTAATGAGTGAAGTTTTAATGGTAATTTCTGTTAGTTAAACTTCAAACAATGTGTAGTTTCAGCACCTATTACTGTGAGGATGTATAAAGGCCCGAATTTTGGTCCCGAGACAGTCAGTCCAAGGCAGAGTTTCAGATGATAAACCTGTTGGTTAGAACAACAACAATGCTTCGAATTAACTGTGAAATAAATGTTACACAATTAAGTTGTGTGTTGAAATAACGACAGTGTCTGTTCCATATGTACCTGATTATTCCGAAAGAACTGTGAATTTTGTGGTTAGATTTTTACTGCTTCTAGATTTTCAACAGGAAACTATTTTAGCAGTATGTGGATGTTCGCCTGAAAACTATTAATGAGGCTTATTGAAAGTTAAACAATAGTGCACTGGCCATATTAAATGTGTATATGGGGGTCTGTGGAAAGTGAAAGTAAACAACTGTGAAATGCATATGTGCATCTGTCAGCTACATCATTTACATTAGACATTACTGTGCTTCCATCCCCTATTTTTTCAGTCAGTATGTTGACACCAAAGACAATACATGAAGAAATAAAAGAAGGTGAACGGCTACAAGTGGAAGATGGGCTAGAGGTGTGTGTGCCCATAGTCCCACTGCTAATAATGATTCGCAACAGTTTGTGTTGACATGTCTGGGATCACAATCTGACTTATCTATGCTGTGGCAGGTGTATGATCCTCCATTGCTGCCCTAACAATTAAACAATCCTGATGATCATCTGTGCTTTGTGGATGTCCAGGACCTCACCTGAGAGTGTGAGAATGTTCACTTGACCACTGATATCAGCATCATTGCATATATGACATGGCAGATCCAACTTTTGTGCCAGTTCTCTGAAAGGACCGTTCCGTCACATGGAAGGCCACAGTTTGACACCTTCCAGACTTGGTCAGCTGGCTGTAGGAAGTGCGAGTGTGTCTCCATGGTATGGTTTTCTTCTTGCTTCCCCCTTTTGCACCACACTGAACCTTTTGGTAGTGTGCACTATTAAAGAGTAGATACAGAAGGTGCTATGGTAGCTATGCCACTACACCACCTGTTGTCAGACAACATTGAAACCATTGTCAGTACATCTAATATTCCACATGTGGAATATGATATCATCAGCTAAATATTGATATTGTCTTTCCAGGTGTATTTTTGTCCAGTAGTGTACATTTAAACAGGAATATAACATGTATAATATGTTGTTGTTGTGGTCTTCAGTCCTGAGACTGGTTTGATGCAGCTCTCCATGCTACTCTATCCTGTGCAAGCTCCTTCATCTCCCAGTACTTACTGCAACCTACATCCTTCTGAATCTGCTTAGTGTATTCATCTCTTGGTCTCCCTCTACAATTTTTACCGTCCACACTGCCCTCCAATACTAAATTTGTCATCCCTTGATGCCTTATAACATGTCCTACCAACTAGTCCATTCTTCTTGTGGCACAAACTCCTCTTCTCCCCAATTCTATTCAATACCTCCTCATTAGTTATGTGATCTACCCATCTAATCTTCAGCATTCTTCAGTAGCACCACATTTCGAAAGCTTCTATTCTCTTCTTGTCCAAACTATTTATTGCCCATGTTTCACTTCCATACATGGCTACACTCCATACAAATATTTTCAGAAATGACTTCCTGGCACTTAAACCTATACTCGATGTTAACAAATTTCTCTTCTTCAGAAACACCTTCCTTGCCATTGCCAGTCTACATTTTATATCCTCTCTACTTCAACCATCATCAGTTATTTTGCTTCCCAATTAGCAAAACTCCTTTATTACTTTAAGTGTCTCATATCCTAATCTAATTCCCGCAGCATCAACCGACTTAATTCGACTACATTCCATTATCCTCGTTTTGCTTTTGTTTATGTTCATCTTATATCCTCCTTTCAAGGCACTGTCCACTGTGTTCAACTGCTCTTCCAAGTCCATTGCTGTCTCTGTCAGAATTACAATGTCATCAGCGAACTTCATGGATTTTAATACCTACTCCGAATTTTTCTTTTGTTTCCCTTACTGCTTGCTCATTATACAGATTGAATAACATTGGGGAGAGGCTACAACCCTGTCTCATTCCCTTCCCAACCACTGCTTCCCTTTCATGCCCCTCGACTCTTATAACTCCCATCTGGTTTCTGTACAAATTGTAAATAGCCTTTCGCTCCCTGTATTTTAGCCCTGCTACCTTTAGAATTCGAAAAAGAGTATTTCAGTCAACATTGTCAAAAGCTTTCTGTAAGTCTACAAATGCTAGAAATGTAGGTTTGTCTTTCCTTAATCCTTCTTCTAAGATAAGTCACAAGGTCAGTATTGCCTCACGTGTTCCAACATTTCTACAGAATCCAAACTGATCTTCCCCGAGGTCAGCTTCTACCAGCTTTTCCATTCGTCTGTAAAGAATTTGTGTTAGTATTTTGCAGCTGTGACTTATTAAACTGTTAGTTTGGTAATTTTCACATCTGTTAACACCTGCTTTCTGTAGGATTGGAATTATTATATTCTTCTTGAAGTCTGAGGGTATTTCGCCTGTCTCATACATCTTCTCCACCAGATGGTAGAGTTTTGTCATGAAGGGCTCTCCCAAGGCCATCAGTAGTTCTAATGGAATGTTGTCTACTCCCGGGGCCTTGTTTCGACTTAGGTCTTTCCGTGCTCTGTCAAACTCTTCACGCATTATTGTATCTCCCATTTCATCTTCATCTACATCCTCTCCCATTTCCATAATAGTGTCCTGAAGAACATTGCCCTTGTATAAACTGTCTATATACTCCTTCCACCTTTCTGCTTTCCCTTCTTTGCTTAGAATTGGGTTTCCATCTGAGCTCTTGATATTCTTTTCTCGAAAGGTCTCTCTAATTTTCCTGTAGGCAGTATCTATCTTACCCCTAGTGAGATAAGCCTCTACATTCTTACATTCGTCCTCTATCCATCCCTGCTAAGCCATTTCGCACTTCCTGTCGATCTCATTTTTGAGATGTTTGTATTTCTTTTTGCCTGCTTCATTTACTACATTTTTATATTTTCTCCTTTCATCAATTAAATTCAATATTTCTTCTGTTACCCAAGGATTTCTACTAGCCCTCGTTTTTTTACCTACTTGATCCTCTGCTGCCTTCACTACTTCGTCCCTCAGAGCTACCCATTCTTCTTCTACTGTATTTCTTTCCCCCATTCCAGTCAATCATTCCCTAATGCTCTCCCTAAAACTCTGTTCAACCTCTGGTTTAGTCAGTTTATCCAGGTCCCATCTCCTTAAATTCCCACCTTTTTGCAGTTTCTTCAGTTTTAATCTACAGTTCATAACCAATAGATTGAGGTCAGAGTCCACATCTGCCACTGGAAATGTCTTACAATTTAAAACTTGGTTCCTAAATCACTGTGTTACCATTATATAATCTATCTTATACCTCCTAGTATCTCCAGGAATCTTCCATGTATACAACCTTGTTTTATGATTCTTGAACCAAGTGTTAGCTATGATTAAGTTATGTTCTGTGCAAAATTCTACCAGATGGCTTCCTCTTTCATTTCTTACCCCCAATCCATATTCACCTACTATGTTTCCTTCTCTCCCTTTTCCTACTCTCGAATTCCAGTCACCCGATGACTACTAAATTTTCATCTCCCTTCACTACCTGATAATTTCTTTTATCTCATCATACATTTCATCAATTTCTTCATCATCTGCAGAGCTAGTTGGCATATAAACTTGTACTACTGTCGAAGGCGTTGGCTTCGTGTCTATCTTGGCCACAATAATGCGTTCACTATGCTGTTTGTAGTAGCTTACCCACACTCCTATTTTTTTATTCATTATTAAACCTACTCCTGCATTACTCCTATTTGATTGTGTATTTATAACCTTGTATTCACCTGACCAAAAGTCTTGTTCCTCCTGTCACAGAACTTCACTAATTCCCACTATATCTAACTTTAACCTATCCATTTCCCTTTTTAAATTTTCTAACCTACCTGCCCAATTAATGGATCTGACATTCCATGCTCCGATCCATAGAACGCCAGTTTTCTTTCTCCTGATAACGACGTCCTCTTGAGTAGTCCCCACCCCAAGATCCGAATGGGGGACTATTTTACCTCCGGAATATTTTACCCAAGAGGTCGCCGTCACCATTTAACCATACAGTAAAGCTGCATGCCCTCAGGAAAAATTATGGCTGTAGTTTCCCCTTGCTTTCAGCCATTCGCAGTACCAGCACAGCAAGGCCATTTTGGTTAGTGTTACAAGGCCAGATCAGTCAATCATCCAGAGTGTTGCCCCTGCAACTACTGAAAATGCTGCTGCCACTCTTCAGGAACCACACGTTTGTCTGGCCTCTCAATAGATACCCCTTCGTTGTGGTTGCACCTACGGTACGGCTATCTGTATCACTTAAGCATGCAAGCCTCCCACCAACAGCAAGAGCCATTGTTCATATTAATTCTGTTAATTTTTGAATAAACTAGAATTACTTTTCATATGTTTAATTTATTTGAAAAAGAACTTTTGCTATCTGATACAATTACACAAGAAGTTATTGACACTGAAATTGTTAATTATAATTTCTCAAACTAACTTCAGAAAAGATTACTGATAAGAAACTCTTTTGTTCACGTAAAAAATTGCCTTTGGTGAACACTTTACCTTTTTTATTCTTCAATAATTGGAAGTTAGTGGGAAGTCAGTTATGGAAGCAGGTTTAGTGTTGTGCTGAGAATTACATGTGTCAATTTGTTACTATGAATATTTACTTGACTTACATTATTTGGAACTATGAAATAAAAGTGCTGAAGAATCAAACCTGCAACTTTTCATTAAAGAAATACATCTACATCAGATAAAATGAGACTGACATTGTTTTGCATCATGCAGGATTGAAGCAAACTCCAAGTCACTGTGCTGATACTAAGAACAAGATATAATGGACATTGCCAAACAAGTTAAGTTAGTACATTTATGTACAATATTCAAATTAAAATTCAAGTTCTAAACATCACCTGTTTGATTCAGCCCTTCAGCCCTTTAAGCAGCTGAAGAACACTGAATCACTCAAATTCACTGTTAAGGAAGTAATATTTGCAAGAAACATCATAATTTTTAGCACTAACATTTGATCCAAGAGAGGTGCAGGGTCACATGCTCCACAGTTGCAAGACTGGAACAACAATGGCTGCACTGTTTCTGTTTCAGATGGATGATACTTAGGACAATTACATGTAACACTTCTTCACCAGGACTGAAGAAGCAAAACAGCCAGTTTGTGTACAAAACCTAGATGCCTAGGAGAAAAACACAGAGCACTATAATTGCAAGCAGTGAGATACAGCTTGGGAGACTCAGTATGGATTTTCCATATGTGTGGAAAGCAGAACTATCAGAAAAGTTACTAAGGCACTACTCTGGGCTGTTATTGTATTGTTTGTCACTTGTCTGATGTTACATATGAAACTGAGGATTGTGTCACTTCATCAAGAAGACAATCATGCACAGATGTCATCTATGTCCTCCATATTAAACCATTAGGTATTGATTGATGATGGGGGCTCCTTGTTCAAGGAAATCAAAGACATAGACAACGATTGTGAATCTTGGATGAGAGGTGCTACTTCTGATGCTTATCATATTGAAGAGGATGTGACAATACAACCAGAACATGAGGATCCACCTGTGCTCCCATACAGAGAACCACTGACAAGATCTAGATCCAGGGTGCTGTAGTGGGCTCCAATGAGAATTTATGAAATGCCTGGTCACTATTTCTTAAGAGAGGGAACAATGCTACAATCTGTGATGCATACAGTGTGGTGCAGTGGTCATAATTGCTGGCTGGCATGCTGCAGGTTGCCAGTTCAAATTGAATAACCAGTAATTATTTGTTATTTTGTATTTATAATTTCTGGAAGAGTCTCAAAATTTGTTATGTTTGTATATGATGAAATATTTGGCATATTTGTAAAATAGAAGTACAGTAGTCCAGTTCTTTTTTGTCTATACATTGGTGATCATAATAAATGTGCTTCATTGTTAAGTGTTGTACTTCACTAATGACCCTGCTTTCAGATTTGCACCTCAGCATGGTAGTGACGAAGTATTTCTGAAAGGATACTTAAGCTCTGTCCTGGTTATATAGTGCAATCCTGTGTCACATACCAGCATTTAATGGATCTCTGCTTCAATATATTATACTATAGTAATTAAAATATTCATCTGTGAAAGTACTCTTCAAGAAAAGTGAAAAATGGATGTAACAAACTACCACCCAATCTCCTGGTTAACAAGTTTTTTCAAGCCAGTGTTCAAGATAATTATCTCGCAGCCACATCGTTCTTAGTCAGTGTCAATTTAGTTTCTAGCAGATCCTACCAGTTTGATATATAATGCTATTGTTTCCTTCACTGATTGTATTTTGCAATATCTTAACAGAAAATTGGCACCAGTCCTGTGTGAAATGTTTACAGCCATCCTACATCTAATCCAAATACATCTATATCCATCCAATATCTACACCATCCATGAAATTGTGTTACATAAAACAGAAATCTATGGGTAAAGTGAAATAATGGAGAAATTAATTAACTCTTGACAAATATACAGGGAGCAGATCATAACAGTTACTGAAAGTAATGAAATTCCTGGTTCATTTAAGTGGGGCACACTCCACACTGGAGTTCTACAAGCCTCAAAGGTGTTGTTTCTTATATTTATAAAATATTACTATTCTGCTCCACTACAGTGAGTAAGTTCACAATCTTTCCAGATGAACATTCTCTTCTAACAGGTACAACAGCAGGGAAATATCTCAAACATTTGCTAACAGTGGCTTTGAGGATATCATCAACTAGCTTAGCTGAAATGGATTCTCTCTAAATGTCAAAAAAACTCATTATGTACACCTTCTCATAATATCAAAAGAATAAAAGCACATAAATGTAAAATGTAATGGACAACAATACGAATGGACCTCTGCTAAATTCTTATGTGTGTTCATCGATAACCAATTAAATTGGTCCTGCTATGTATTCTGGCTGAAGACTTGATACTGCAACTTTTTCCTTACACATAATTGCATCATCCACACATAAGAATGCCACCAATGCTCATTACTTTAAATATTATCTACATCTTGAAAATATCTAGATATCAATATATCTTCTTGCTCATATGTTTTAGTAATTAAAGTCACTTTCTTTCTGAAACCAATAATGCACATCATGGTCATAACACAAGGTCATAACAGGGTTACAAAGTAACCAGATTAACTTTGCCCTTATGCAGGAGGAGTAAATTACTGAGGCAAGAAAGTTTCCAATGTTCTACCTACATAATCAAAAGTCTAGCTCTTGCAACAGTATTCTATTTGAAAACGTTAATTTTGATGTCTTGTATTATGTACCTTATTTATTTCCGTGTATTATGATGTAACATTAGTTGATGTGACTACTGTCATGTGTCTGCCGTATTGCACCCTACATTATATAGTATTGTTAATATTGCAAAATATTTCTGATCATAAATCCATACATATTACAAAATGCATCTCCTGCTAAACCACTGGACCAATGTCAATCATACATTGTACACATATCCCTTACCATCAGGCAACAATCACTATGGGAGTAAGAACTACTTGCATATCACAGTTCAGGAGGTATGACATCATAAACAATGAGATGGGCAAACAACTGCTGCATCGTGCATGATGTTTAAATTTATTACTTTATTTATTTATTTGTCCATATAAATCTCTTTTTAAGTACATATATTGTACACAGGATATTGGACAGAAAACCTTTTTAGCGATTGGATTTTCAAATGTCAAACATACATTTTATAAATTTTTGTGGCAAATTGGATCCATACAGTTAATAATTACAATTTTTTGAAATACTGTATATTCATAACTTATTTCTACAATTAAAGATACAAATTACATTTTTTCTTGCATAAGATACTGTGAGATTGAATAGTAGCATTTTTTCAGAAGGTAGAATGTCACAGACTTTTTAAAGCTTCGTAGTTCAGTAAGAGATTTTATATGTCTTGGAAATCTGTTGTAAAGTTTAGTTCCTGTGTGATATACACCTTTTTGGCATAATGTTGTGTTACAGTGATTAACATGTATGTCACTGTCTGATCTGGTACTGTAATCATGGACACTTTTGTTTTGAGGAAAAAGGTTTTCTTTTCTCACTATGCTTTTTTTGACATGCGTGACTACTTCCAGTATATAAATGCAGGGAAGGGGTAGGAACTTTAGATCTTTAAAGAAAGGTTTGCATGATTTTCTGCTGCTCACTTGTTTTATTATTCTGATAATTGCCTTTTGTTTCCTGAAAACTGTTATGACCTGATGTACATTTCCCCAGAAAATGATACCGTACTGCAGTATTGAATGTACATGAGCAAAGTATACAGCCCTAACTGTTTCTGCACTAGGACTGTTGCAGAGAATTCTTACCACATAGCTCATTTTCGGTAGTTTTGAATGTAGGGCTGTGATATGAGTGTTCCATTTAAGATTTTCCTGGATATGAATACCAAGAAATTTAGTTTCATTGACAGCACTAATGTTTTGGTTATCTATACATATTACAGGTTGTGCCGGATTTTTATTTTGATCAGTGTGGAAATTCATGAGTACCGTTTTTTGGGGATATTGCTACTAACTCTGTTCACACCACATTTTGCAGACAGTATCTAGGCTACCTGTGCCATTGAATGTACCTACAAAACTGTACCATTATGTAGCACATAGTTCAAGAGACATGATGATGTGGTGCCGATGAAATTGACACCAACATCGATGCATCCATCTTTGAGCTAAGCTAAGATTATCTTTGCTCTCTTCCACCATGTCCAGTTCTTTGTGAGCCTTGCTTGTGTTTGGGTGAATAAATGAACTACTGTGAAATGGGGGTTGTTTGGTGTAACTAACCCGAACATCTCCCTCACTGGTGACCCCGAGTTGTAACGTCTTCCGTTTTCACCGTTTCACTGTGTCCGCAACCTCCACGTCGGTTATTTTCATGTGTATTATATCAACACAGCATTTGAACAATGACTTTGGCCCAGCGCCTAACGCTGGATTTTGTGATCAACATGCATCATGTTGCGGGCGATGTACACCCGCCAGGACTACAACGCGATGCCTCTCACTCGACGATTACGCCGATTTCACCGGACATTTTCAAGCCTCCAACAGTAAGTGAGGTTAGGAGTATGCCTGACTCTGGCTATCAAATGCCTTTGTTCCTGCCACATGTGCCCTCCCTCATCGACTGTGCAGTTACCTCTTACGGATCTCCGTGCAGTGCGGGACCAATGCCAATTTCTGCAAATGCTTTGTTGGACAACCTACCACTGCCAGGACAATTATTTGCCACTCTGTAATCCATGCAGTACCACGTGGATACCTGCCACGTGGCCAGAACTGCTTCGTTCACAGGTCTACCTCCTCAGCATCTGACCATGCCCGCACCTACCTCAGTTCAGCATCAGCACATGCCTTCCTACTTCGATACCTCGGCCTGCAACAGGAACAATAACTTGTTATCTGTGCCTGACCTTCACCTCCATCCCACTGCTGTGCCTCAGTGTTTTGTGCCACGACATTCACCTTATCCACACACCGTTTTGAGTGGAGTGACTATGAACAGTGAACATTCACACATTCCGTCCCCCGTTTGACATAATTTCCCACACTGTGCTTCTGGACAGCCCGCACCTCCGCAGCCTCCCTGCAACACAGGTGGCCCCACCTCTGATCATACGTCGAGCTTTCCGCAGACTAACACGCGTTCTCAAACTTTGAACATTTTCTCACCTGTCACCCCCGCGCTGGCTCCAGTCGAGCTTCCACTATCAGTCTTGGCACATCTTGGTGCCTCATCCGCGTCAGTCTTCCACTATGTATCAATCCAAACACACCCACAACGTGTTGAGCTTCCGCAACCGCAATTGACACATTACGGTGTCTCACCCGTGTTGGCTTTCCGTGGCACGACGGATCGCGCTGAACCACAATGTGTCACCTTCATGCTGCCACCCGAACAGCCATTGCTGCCACATCCCCTGGAGGCACACTCTCATGGAATACTACAGCAACAACTGCTTACATCATGCAGTTCCCCAATGAACTCAACTCAACCTGTTCTTCCGAACATTCTACAACGCTTACCGACGCTGCCGCCGTTTAATCCCGACAGAGCTACAACCTGGTTCAAAATTGCAGACGAAGTGTTTGACCATTACAAACTCGACGAGTCAACCAGGTTTCTGTGCCTCATCACCCACCTGCACGACCAGGAGGACTTGATTGCTGACCTGGTCGACGACCCGGACTCATCTACCCGGTCACTCTAGCCAAAAAGACAATTCTATGTCGGCTTGTACACTCAACTGAGGCAGCAATATGGCAAGTGCTCCATGTCGAGCAACTAGGCAACAACAAACCTTCCCAGCTCTGGAGACGGCTAATTGCCCTGGTCAGCGCCGATCTACTCTCTGACACAGCTCACATCCACTTTGCTCTTGTTCAGACGTCTCCTGAACCTGTCGAGCAAAGAATGACAATTGCTGACAAGCTACATGATGCATCAATGCTCTATTTCGCCAGCCACTGCCTACCTGACAAGTCTCGGGTTCAGGCTCATCGCCCTGCGGCTGGATGCAGCCGGGACCACACTGTGCGGACCATTCCGCTCACTCCGGGAAGCAGTAAACAAGCTACTGGGATGTCACCGGTTCTGCCCACGGTCATGCCCCCCCCTGCAACCAAGCCTGCTGCGGCCACCAAACCTCGGCCACAGCCACTGGCAATGAATGTTCCACAGGAAATGCAACCGCACTACCCATACTGTTACTTCCACACATGGTTTGGTGAGGCAGCACGGAACTGCAGACCACCCTACTACTTCCCAAACGCCAATCGCAGGTAGGGCCGGGTGCCACCTCCTATACACAACATGATAGGCACCCCCCAGTGCTCCATTCTGTCCGGGAATGGCCAGATAATTGTGGACAACTTTACATTAAAGACATTTGGTCGGGATACCTTTTCCTAGTGGACACAGGCACCGATGTTTTGCTGCTGCCTACGTCCTTAGTGTCGTTGAACATCCGCCCTCATCATACTTCACTGCAAGCCGTGAATACAACTAAACTACAATGCTCAGGTTCAACTTCCCATGTCGTCTCACTTTCCACAAACTGCAAACTCGAGTGGACTTTTTTCGTGTGCGAAATTGATGAACCTATACTAGGCACTGACTTCTTGCGACACCAAAATCTTTCACTGGACCTAGTGCGAAACACCGTGTTTCATCACCCGTCCAAGACTCACTTCCCTTGTGCTCCATCGAGCAAATCCCCCTGTGATACATCGGTCCGGGCTCATGTCTGTACATGCTCGTCTCTGTCGACGACATTACAAGAAACAACGCACAAGTGCCTTCTCGAGCTTGAAAATGGTGCTCGCCTATGCAAGGAAAACTTTGAGCTCTCCCTCCGGCTCCACGAAACTCAGCTCCAGTTCTCTGATTCAGCAAAGAAATTACAGACACTACAGCAAGGACAAAGCAGGGTCAGTAAGTGTGCCGAATCTGATTGCAGTCCCAGCAATCGAGCCTCCGTGTGTTTACCTCACACTACCCCTCGCAACTGTGCTATCAAGACTGCCATAACATGTACTGACAGCTCTGCAGGGCCACACCCTCCTAACATGGCAGCGTTTGACACTCGACCAGACACAAGTGTGCATTCCTGATGAGCATCACGTGTTCCCGAACTGATGGCTCCTATCCCGCCCCTCGTTGATAACACCTCAAACTATGCAACTTCAGCTCCTATGCACCACCGTGCAACCACCACTGACAACACAGACAGTGCACTCGCACCAAGCGTTTCGCCTGCGACCGTGCTGCCACAGGTCACGCCCTCGGACAATGGATTCACTAACGGCTCACGAGCTCTACCGAGCTCACCCGACCACGGTGCCACTGCTTCAGGCCGGCGGCCATCTTGTCGCATTGACTCCTGGGACACTTTGCCGCCTCGGCTCTCGTCGGATCAGCCGAGTGACTCTGAACACCACAACCATTCCTCGCCCGCCCCACCCACCACACATTGTAAACAAACCGCCTCCTGTGCCACCGGCAACATTTCCATCATCATCAATGGCACGGTTCACAAGCTTCTCCTCATGCCAGGTCCTTCAATCTTCAGTAAACCACGTCTGACCTTAAAAATCAGATTTCTGAACTACTAAGCTCCGGCGTCATTGAACCCTCTGCCAGTAGCTGGTCTATGCCCATACATATGACACCCAAGAAATACGGGTCCTGGAGCCGTTGACTAAATGCACGAACAATTATGGACACCTACCCCATACCCAACATTGCCGACTTTATCAGTTCCCTCGCAAGTGCGACCACGTTCTCTGTCATTGATTGCAAACGGACCTACCACCAGATCCCCATGGCACCTGAAGACATTGAGAAGACAGAAATCGCCACCCCAATCGGGTTATTCCAGTTTTGATTCATGCCCTTCAGTCTGAAAAACGTGATCCAGACCTGGCAACGCGTCATCAATGAAGTGCTATTCGAACTAAAATTCTGCTCTGCATATCTTGATGACATTCTTCTGTTCAGCTCCGCCGTCGAGGACAATAATCTACATGTGCAAACTATTATGAACACTCTCGCGGCAGCAGGCATCGAGACCAACCAGGACAAATTGCAGCTACATCAACCCACTGTCACTTTTCTTGGTTTTCAGGCCTCTGCCGACGGCATTTCATCGTCCCCTGAGAAAGTACAAACAATACTAAACCTACCCAGACCTTCGTTAATCAAAGAGCTCCAGTGCTTTCTGGAGATGGTTAATTATTATCGCCGACATCTACCTTGGGCTGCAGAGATTCAGGCTTCACTGACGAATGCCTTGGTGGGCACCAACACTTCTGGATCTCGGCCCGTTCCGTGGACCCCTGCTATGACTGATTCTTTCACTGCCCTCAAAAATCTTCTCGCCAAGGCCTGCACCATCGCGCATCCTCATCCCAATGCGCAGCTTTTCATCACCACAGACACGAGCGATACTGCCATTGGTGCTGTCCTTAGCCAGACAATCGATGGCCAAACTTTGCCTCTGCAGTTCTTCTCACGTAAGCTCATCAATACACAACAGAAATATTCTGCGTTTGACAGGAAGTTGCTCGCAGTGTACGAAGCGATCAAGTATTTTAAGACTGACATTGAGGGACGCCTTTTCTATGTTTTAATGGACCACAAACCCCTGGCTGCGGCCATAACAAACCCGCCAGCTGACCCACCTCCTCACCACTTCAGATTACATGGACTTCATATCTCAGTTCACTACCGATGTCAGACACATGAAGGGTGCTGACACTATAGTTGCTGATTTCCTTTCACAAGTCAACGCCGTCCATTCACTGTTAGACCTCTCTGAACTGCCTAACCTCCAACTCACCGACGAGGAGACACAAAACCTGATTTCAGACTCTACCTCTTCACTACACTTCGTCCGCACCACCTTCCTTGGCATTTCTGGTGAGATCTGGTGCGACGACAGTATGGGCACATTATGCCCCCTCATCCCAGCCATGATCCATCGAGCTGTCTTCAATGCATTGCATAATTGAGCCCACCCCGGTGTTCGTGTGTCCGCCTGCCTCATAGCGGAGCACTTAGTGTGGAGAAGTGTCAACAAGTACTGCCAGCAACAGGCACGCTCCTGAGTCGTGTGCCAATGCTGCAAAATACACAAGCACACTTCACCCCCCCACCCCATCGGCGCCTTTTCGATCCCTCCTGGGTGTTTCTAGCATATTCATACTGATATTGTCGGCCCTCCCCCCCCCCCCCCTCCTCCTCTAACAGCTTTCCTTATGTTCTCTCGTCTATAGACCAAACAACTTGCTGGGTCGAGACTGTCCCTCTACCCAATATCACGGCAGAAACTGTTTCTCGAGCTTTCGTCGAGTCATGGGTATTGCGTTTCGGATGTCCAGCTATCATCACGACTGACCAGGGCAGACAATTTGAGTCGGCCCTGTTCAACAAGATTTGTAACATTTGCGGCGTCTGGCGCATCAATACCACAGTATATCACCCACAAAGTAATGGGCTAGTTGAGCGCTGGCACCACACTTTCAAGGCGGCTCTTCAATGCCACGACTCTCTATGGACAGAGGCCCTTCCCCTTGTGCTACTTGGCATTCGTGCGATCTATAAGGAAGACCTCAAAGGCACCATAGCCGAGTTCATATACGGCCAGAACATTGTTCTCCCTGGCGAACTTGTGAGCCCTTCCACCTCTCTCCCTCAGTCTGACTTACCTTCCTTCATGGACCGCATCAGATGCCACTTCACAACCTCCATATCCCTCCGCCCACCATCCACTCCCGTCCTAAGGTTCACGTCCCAAAATCTCTGGACAATTGCGAGTACATCATGCTCTGAGATGACACTGTCCGTGCTCCCCTCCAACCTCCATATACCGACCCATACTGAGTTCTCCGGCACTCAGCCAACACCTATGACATCCAGATGAAAGATTTGGCTGTTACAGTCTCTCTCAACAGACTTAAGCCTGCTCATGTCAAGCCTTCTTCTACCCCCCTTCAGACCATGACCACGCCACACACTGTCGTGGCTCACGACGCTCCGACCACTCCCTGCACGTCAGACTTACACACTTGGTCGAGTGACTTCCAACTCCAATCGTCGAGCTCTCCTCTGACCTCGCCCTCTACTCCAGTCTCACACACTCCATCAAGTGACCACATGCTCCCCACATCAAGCTTACCTATGATCATGCCCTCGCCGCCGGGCCCTTCGCCGGTCTCTTCGACCTCTCCACCGTCGCCTGTTGAGGTTTCTCATGCCCCCCCCATCTTGAACGTGCCCTCGCTCGAGGTGTTTGTGCCTGTCCCCCCGGACATAATCCACAACATCTCAATAATACTGTGCGATTATACACTATTCTTCATGTGTTTCTCTTAATCCAGCGCTCATGACACAACCTCCGCCATTCCCTGCCACCTGGTGAAATGTGTTTCCCTCCCGCCCGACGTCGACCTGGACATGCTTCATGTGTTCGCCACGCCCACCGGAGACATCGTCGTTGTCACTCTGTTCCACTTACAAACCGCTGGTCTACCTGTTGCTGCATGCCCAGTACAACACACGGCTCGCTTCAATGACTTCCAGGTTTGGTGGCCGAACCTTCCTCCACAACATCTACCCACACAGCTCCCCGACGATGCTGTCGGGTTGATTGTGGTCCAGCTCCTGCGAACCACTCCTGACAACACCATAGTCCCCCCCCCCAGCCTCTCAAGAGTACTCCATACTCCGTACTGCGGGGCGGTGGGGGGGACTATGTGGGGCCGATGAAATCGACACCAACATCGATGCATACATCTTTGAACCTTTGAACTAAGCTAAGATTATCTTTGCTCTCTTCCGCCATGTCCAGTTCTTTGTGAGCCTTGCTTGTGTTTGGGTGAATAAATGAACTACTGCGAAATGGGGGTTGTTTGGTGTAACTAATCCAAACATCTCCCTCAATGTAAACACTAAGGTATTTGAAAAGATGCCTCACTGCACATAAAGTTTTAATACTTTTATTCTTTAGTGCTAAGATATTCTTACATTCAAGTCAACTTAAGAAAATCCCTGCCACATGGCAGCACTTTTGATAACTTTCAACTGTGAAGTGCAAATGGCTATAGGTGAAAACAACAGTCATCTATAGAGCTATGCAGAGGCTTGTCATGCAGAAGTTTACAACATCACATTTTAGATATGTGAAGCAGTTGTAGTTATGCATTTGTACATTGTGCATATTTCTTTGAATGACTGTTTCATAATTTCAAATGTGTTTTCATGAATACATGGAAATGAAATTATTTTGATATTATACTATAAAAACAGTTTGTTTGTTTTCATTTCTAACAGAAAATGGGCAAAATGAATACCCAGGTAGTGCCAGATTGGTATGCTAATATTGAATTAACATTGACATTTTCTACATCCTAGCAACACTGATGCTATTGGGATATTCAGAACTCATAAGAAAGTAAATAAATACACTACGTAGCAGTTGTAATGGTCCATAAGCCCCAACAGGAGTTTTTTGAACTACCTTAAGAAATTAGTGGGGGTTGCTAATATGACTTAGTAAAAGTTTTGACCAAAGGCACCTAGAGTTACTGATGTCCATTTGTGCCCCAGATTCCACAGTAACATTTTCACTAATAATAGAAGAACATAGTGCAGCAGTGATTGATAATTTATTTCTAAATCCACCTCCAGTAACACCATGTGGGACATTCTGTATGAGACAGGCACGTCAAGAGGTGAATAACCTGTCAGCTGATGGCTTTCCCCAGTGCATGGGATTTAACCATTAGTATCTACACTAAACTGTAAGCATCCCTGACTCTCAAACAAGTGTCTTGTTTACTGATGAGGTTGCCTTCACAAGGGATGGAGTATTCAGTGGCCACAATGGCCATACAGGGGAGTTAAAAAATCCAAAGGCAACTTGTGTGTTCTGCCATCAACAGAATTGTGTAGGTTGGTGTTATTTGTGACCACCTGATTGGGTCATAACTTCTGTATAACACATAAGGTGGAGGAAATTATGAAGTATTACCAAAATGATGGAAAATGTCTCACTAATAATGAGGTAACAATAGGGGTTCCAGCAAAATGAGGCCTCACCATAGTTTTCCAATGACTCCAGAGAGAATTTAGAGACTGTTTCTCACAACTGTTGGATTTAGAGGAGTCAGCCAGTACTGTAGCCATCATATTCTCCAAACCTCACACCTGCTAATTTCTCCCTGTGGGAGGAGATGAAGCACTTGATGTATAAGACATCAAGAGACACTCGAGAACAAGTGGTTGCTCATTTGGCTAAAGCTGTAGCCATTATTCATAAAACACCTGCTTGTTTTGAGCATGTTGGACAATCATTTGCATACAGATGCCTTTTGCGCATTAATGTAAATTGACAACATTTTCAGCAACACCTCTGAAACATTGTTCATTGCCAGGGAAGTTTGAACACCATTTCTGAACATTACTAGCATCAGAACCTTCATGGCTCCCTGACTAAGAAATGGTGCATCAGTGACATTATTGTTGTATAAAACGTTTATTTTTATATGCTCTAAACACACTAAAATTTTGTGTACATAGTTATTTACACCTTATGTATCTACACCACCTGAAAAAAAGTTGAATCACCCACAAGACATGGCCATTTGTCAATGTAGCTTCATGTGGGTATGTAAATGATTAGAGATACAATTCTCTCTGTCAGGTGAAATGTCCCACAGAGTGCATTAGTGTTGTTCAGTTTTAGTGTTGTAACCAGATATCACAGGATTACACAAGTGGCATGAATAATGTCAGATGCAGAGTGAGCACTGTGAAGGATGTGGGGACAGCAAGTACTCATGACAGACAGGGAGTTTGAAGGGGCCTTCATTGTGGGTGTCCATTTGATTGGCTGGTTGCATCATGCAATCCATTTTTGTCGGATATTCAGAAGCGACAGTGAACTGATGTTGGACTACATTTGAATGTAAGGGCAGGCACCCTTGTTGTCGAGGTTCTGGTTGACCATATCTGACTGCCACAAGGAACTGTCATTGTATTGTGTACCAAGTACATTTTAACCCCTTTCCACCTGCGTGTGCCATCTGAAAAAAAAGTAGTGGGCTTCCTGCAACATGCTATTTCATCCTGCACCATTGGTTGGACACTAGCAGCAACTGGACTGGGGAATTACCACCCCATTCATAGGATGTGATCATCACCGTGACACAAGCAGCTGCATTTAGAATGTTGTAATGAACAGGATGCATGGGCTGCTGATGAATGGCATTACCCTGTGTTCAGCAATGAATCACAGTTCTGCACTGCCTCAGGATGACCATTGCTGGTGAGTATAGAGGTGAGTTGGGGAGAGGTCCCATTCGTCCAATGTTTTAAAAAGGAGCAGCAGTGATACTCCTGACATCATGGGTTGGAGAACCATTGGGCATGACTTAAGGTCATGGCTGGTAGTGAATGAGGGAACTCCAATGACATAACATTACATTGTGGACATCCTCCATCCTCATTTGTTACCCCTCATGTGACTATTTTTTTGGGATTTTGTTGCCTTTTTCAATGGTGTGATGGTCATGCCACACAGCACATGTCTCTATGAACTGTCTGTGTGACGATGATGTACTCCTATGGCCAGCATGTTTTGCAGATCTGTTCCCAGTAGAACATGCTTGGGGGCCAGCTTGGATGTCAACTTCATCCCAGTGCTAGTGTCCAGGACATCAAGGACCATTTACAGGTGTTATGGAGCAGATTGCCTCAGGGGCAGATGGGATGGCTTTACAAAACCCTTCCCACCTGAGTCAGTGCATGCACCCATATTGAGGGTGGGAGGGGGTGCATTGTTATCCTGATAAGTTCTCTGTAAATTTGACTTGAGCTTTTAATCACTGAATTCACATCACATACCAGCTCAACCCTGATATTTTATTTTATTGCCGCCTCCTCTTCTGGGTGCTTCACTTTTTCATCAGGCTGTGTGTGTTTGAAATGTGCATAAAATTGTTTTATTAAGCTGTATTTTCATTCAAACTCTTTTAGGTCTAATATATCTGCTGTAAATAATCATAATTGTTCTTACTATATGACTTAATTTACTAGATCCTCCATTTATTTTGTAAATGTAGGTAATGAATTTGTAAAAAACTGTAATAATGATTAACACTTTTGATGCTAAGTACATAATTCAGGTGCAGAATGTTTCAAACTCACCCTTCTCAGCAGAAGAGAGAGAAAAGGATTTCTCTGTTTTGGTATTTGGGCTGGATAAACTCTCTGGAAGCAGGAAACTTGTACATAATATATGGTGCCCTCCATGGAGAGGTTTATCTTGCTATATAGTGGACTTACAAATGAAACCAAGGGTGACATAATTTTGATGGGTGTGAATAGCAGAAATTAAACTCAATCACTTAAAAAATATAAGCCTCAAAATTCAAAAGAATAGTAATCATATATATTAATTTACTGATAGCACAGCCACAGTCTCATTAATTTGTTGACCTATTTCTCCATCACTAGTTGACTCAGAATTAATTCAAGTAGTATTATTGCAACTCCCAAGCACAATGTGTCAAATGTTTGATGTGTATGTTTATTAATCCACTGGCATGCCTAGCAGTAATAGATCTGTCATAATGGGGACATGAAGTCTATCTCAGTTCAGAGCTAGGTCATTCATTTTCATTTCTGTCAACCAGTATCTTCAGGCAATTATGACACTCACTGACATACCATCTAATCAGGGAACCCTGTTTCTGCTCTAGCAGTTTCATCAAAAGCTTAGACCACCATGCTATTACAGAGCATAGATTCATAAATGGGGTACACAATATGAATATAATTTTACCCAACTGTATGCTTTTCATCAATAACAGATGAAAAATTATTCATAAGTCCAAAACCACTACTGCTCAAGCAACATTCTTCAGAATTGTTTCAGAGGTCCATGAAGAATTAAAGTTACACTTTTCATGTTGAGATACCAGAAAACAATCAATATGATGAAAAGTATGTGAGTATGGATATCACTAGATCATTACCACATAGACGTATAAGTGATGAGGACCTTTGGACGAATAATGAAAACACATAGTGGGTAATAAAAGCTTATTGACATACTTGATATTTTCTGTGCCATTATGCCTTCAAGCATTTCTACACATTGAAGGTGTAAGGGTTGGCTATTAACATTGAAATAAGAAAAGTGTACTAGCTCTTTGTGATGATACCAAGGCACTGAGTAGATGGCACAACATCACTGTCAATTGCTGTGGTGCCACTATTCAGATGGTGCTGATCCTTAGGTGTACCCTCTGAAGGGATCACACCAGACTTTGGTATTTCTTGTTGAGAATAAACTCTTATTTGTTGACCAAGCAGGCCACGTTTTTACAAATCTGGAAACACTAATAGAATCTGTGATGAGTGCAAATCAGATTTTGAATAACTTTGCTAATCAAGAATGCAGGTTTTTCAATCATGGAGCACTAAAACTCCTAAAACTTTACAGATTTATCTGGAGTTAACAACAGCTACATTACAGGCAATGCAAGCATGAGCAACCACAGTGGAACATCTTCCACACCACTCATGTTTATGGTTTTTCCATCATTTAAGAGCAGTGTGAAGAGTGGGACACTTGTTGACAACTGCAGTTATATTTTTGGCTTGTCAAATTTCTGATAAAAAAAGACAAAAGGGCATGTTCTTTTCAGAAAATCTTGAATTGGATCATCACATACAAAAACTAGAGTTGTTAACAAATATAGTGAAAATGGAGTAGCGTAGGATTTTTTTTTTTTTCACTGCAAGAGCATTTTTTTTTTTTTTTTTTGGGGGGGGGGGGGGGGGGGAGGAGCAAAAGAAACCAAAAACAGGATAGAATTTTGGTAATGTAATATAATCACCAGGCAACGGCCTTGCCGCAGTGGACACTCCGGTTCCTGTGAGATCACCGAAGTTAAGTGCTGTCGGGCATGACCGGCACTTGGATGGGTGACCATCCAGCCGCCATGTGCTGTTGCCATTTTTCGGGGTGCACTCAGCCTCGTGATGCCAATTGAGGAGCTACTCGACCAAATAGTAGAGGCTCCGGTCAAAGAAAACCATCATAACGACCGGGAGAGCAGTGTGCTGACCACACGCCCCTCCTATCCCCATCCTTATCTGAGGATGACACGGTGGTCGGATGGTCCTGATGGGCCACTTGTGGCCTGAAGACAGAGTGCTTTAGTGCTTTTTAATATAATCACCAGTTGGTCACATGCAAAATGGGCTGCTGACATACAGGGTTTAAATAGGAACTACAATATTGAACATTTGTGTGGCAGAATTACATGACCACTTTAATCAGGGATGTTACAATGGATCTTAAATGCAGAGGTGAGGAACCATGCATTGAGGTTATCAAAATCACCTGTGATGGAAGTAATGTGAATAGCTAAAGCCTCTGAAATAGCCCATGCAGCCCAGAGTATTTTTATGCCTGGAAGAGATGTCATAGCAGTTAGTTTTGTGGTACCAGCCACAAAGGATGCCACACCACCTCTAGGAGGACCTCCACCTGCTCTACAGCCCAGATGACCTCAAACAGTCATACCTGTGGTAACAGACCACATCAGCTGCAGATCGATTACCCAGCTGTAAATCCTGTTTTATTTGCCAGACACACAGTATGTGCTCCTACTGGCGCACAACATACCACAATTGTGGCAAAAAAGCACACTTTGTAAAAGATGTTTTAACAGCTCTAATGGAGATACACCTTAACCTATGAAAGTGTACATGAACAGAACTGACAAGGCTCTCGATGTTTTGGAATAGCACCTCAGCACTGAATGTGCATGGGGGATCCAGTCTGAAACTCAGGTTCAGGTACTTATACAAATGAAATGACACAATTTCAGAGACTTAACTGGTCTCATACAGATGTGATTTTATGTATATAGACTGAAGGGATGAGTGAAAATCTGTACCAAGGCTGGGAATTGGACCTGGGTCTCCTGCTTACTAGGCAGGTGCGTTAGCCACTAAGCCACCTCAGTACAATGGTTCACACAACTGCACGGTTTACCATGGCACATCTCCCTCCTCAATCCATATTCTCACTGCCACCCCAGTCAGTGTGTAATGCGGAATTTTTTAAGTAGTCTGGGACCCCTTAAATACTGACAGGGGTGGCAGTGAGAATTTGGATCAAGGAGGGAGGTGTACCAGGGTAATCCATGCAGGTGAGTGAACAGCTGTGCCAAGGTGGCTCAGTGGCTAATGCACCTTCCTAGTAAGCAGGAGACCTGTGTTCATTGCTGGCCTTGGTATAAATTTTCGCTTGGCCCTTCAGTCTATGTACATAAAATCGTATCTGTGTGAGACCACTTAAGTCTCTGAAATTGTGTCATTTTATTTGGTCTGCAGGCAGCTGAGCGGGCAAACCCACACACCTGTGGTCTGAATGGCCAACTGAACCCATGTTATACCCCAGCAGGGGTGCACCACACATTTTAGACATTGCCATCACCGAAGGCATTCAAGATTTTATTGACATGACAGTTGTACATCCGCTAACCTCTGACCACTTGGAGGTGACTTTCTGACTCAGAATAGAACTGCAACATTTGAAGCACAAATTGAACATCAATAAGACGAAGTGCAAACAATACTGACACTGCATCATGAGACATATAGATGCCGTACAGTTCAACAATGGTGACAATCTGAATATTGCAGTTCTGTTCCCTACTAGCACACTGCGGATGCAGTCAGTGCTTATACACTGCCACATTGAAGATTTGAACACCCTGCACTCTAACTTCTGCTGAACATCCTGGATCTTATCAGGGAGCATTATAACCTAAATAAAGATCAGTAGCTCACTTATGACCCATAGTCCAAGAGAAAGGTGAATCTCCTTTACAGCAGATATAACATCATTTCAGGCATATCACAGTCAAAGAAGGTAAGATAAACTGGCCACTCTGCAGTCTGATATAGCTGCATGGGACATGTCATGTCATGCACATTCACATGCTCCTGACTACAGCTTTTGCCTCTCATCAGCACCACAGGAATAGTGCCCATGCCAGAAGAAAAAGCAAATTCTCTGGCCAATGCATCCAAGGGTAATAAGGGTAATTCCTGTCCAATTGACCCACAAAAAGACTGTTAGCATATGCAGAGAGTTGGAGACAGGCTGCCAGTATCACTAGCAGCTGCAACAGATGATGACACCAACAACATAACTATGATGACACCAGACAAAATTCACATTGCTGTCCAGCAGCAGCCCAACAATAAGACCCCTAGGCATAGGGACATCATGCCAAAGACTTTGAAGGAATTACCTCCAGGAGCTTATATCAGTATTGCTATGCTCTTCCACACCCTCATCCAGAAGCTTGGAAGCATGCTGTTATAGTCCAGGTTCTGAAGCCAGGAAAGAACAGGATGGAGCCACAGAAATACAGGCCAATCACATTTATTGCCAGTTTTCAGCAAGGTGTTTGAGAGACTTCTCTTGCAGCAATTACTCTCTTGACTAAATGAAGGCAATGTCCTACCCCATGAGCAATTTGAATTCAGAGAGGGACACTCCATGCCCCTGCAGCTACTCTGATTTGTTGAAGAAGTCACACAGTTTTACAACAACAAGGGATATTGTGGAACCATTTCAACTGATGTCACCAGAGTGTTTCATAGTGTCTGGCGTGAGAAACTGCTCTCATGCTGTTCAATCTTATCATGGAAGACTCTTATGTCATGCTATTGTAGAGCTACCCATACTGCACCCTATTGTCAGAGTTGGAGATATGACATCCATCACCAGAAGAGTTCACATGGTGGTGCCACAGGGATTGTGCTGGCCCCTGTACTGTACACTGTATATGTTATAGTGGAAGTGGAAGTTTCAGGGAAAATATACCATCACTGGTGACAGTGCACCTTCACTGGCCCATTTAGTGAAAGTGGATTATTGATTCCAGTTCCGTCAAACAATACACTTCACTGCCAAGAGGTAAGGAATGTGTCTGTAATAACAAAACAGTCATACTTGGAAAGTTGCATTTACCACCTGTAGGTTAAAAATGTAGTCATATTATGTAAAATTCATTTGTTGCAGCAAGGATGTGCAGCATGGCACTTTGAGTTGCACAAGATATTTTGGTTTTTGCAAAAGCATCTCACAGTTGACATTTCTGCTGGCAGTTTCACTTGAAGAATCCCTGGCCACTTCTCATTGACTGAGATGTCACAACTGTCCTCAGTGCAACAGTTTTCTCTGCTGGAACTTCCTCCTCTGAGATTATTCTTGGAGGGCAAGTACTGAACTGGGACCTGAAACAAAATGTTGTAGTTGTAGCCGCAGTGGCATGCCATATCATCTCTTCCATAATTATTTAAAAACAAACAATTTATTTCCGTGTGTGTAGATGACTCAGCACACCATCTCTCAACGCGATTCGGTAGAATCCATCGGCCATTTTCTCGAGGATGACACGCAAGACTGACCTAGCATGTCCTCTTCCTCTATCAAAGTCGGGCACTGGAACTCTTATAGTGCAGCCCTTTTCCACTGTTGGAAAGCAGCGATCTGAACACTGCTGCATTCTTTGTTCTTGTTCTTCTAACCACTTGTACACTTCAGTTCTGTGTTTTTTAATAGCACAAGTCGCCTCATCTAAATCAGTCAGGCAGTAGTCATTATTGTCAGGAATACTTTCTTTCTCTCTGTTCTCAACCTCTGTTCCTGTTGATATGTTATCCTCTTGCAGTGGAGATTTACTGTGATCACTACATTGCAATGTTTCAGTCCCTGTCTCACTGGTAACACTCACTTGATTAATTATATTTTCAAGGTCATCCTCATAGTGAGCATTCATCAGTGCTTCAGGAGGTAAACTTGTTGAAGACAGACCACGTTTAGGAGGGCAGAAAAACATCACTTTGTACAGAGATCTTTTAGTTCCAAAATGTACAGCACTATTCTTCATTAGCTGCACACCTTACTGCATGGCTCTAATCCTTGGTGTTGTGCTTCTGCATCCATGTAGTTAGTATATTTTCTATGTCTTGATTTGTTCATTCTATGCTGTCTTGGCTCTGACTGTGTCTAGGTTTACCATGGACAATCATAAAATTGAGCCATAGATTCAGTTAAGCTGCTCATTATTTTGCTAATGAACTCTCTGCCACTGTCCAACTGCAATACTGAGGGAGCAAGCACCTGACAATTGCATACCTTTTCAGATTTTTTGGACTTCACTGGCCTAAGAACAATGAATTTAGTGAGGTGGTCCTGATATAATACCGTTACGAAATTGTATTCACCACCTGGTTGTGATTGGAAGTCGATGAGATCAATTTGGACAGCATTGGCTTCACTACTACTCCTTTTTTCTGACTTTTTGCTATTTTCAACAAGGCTCATACAGACTAAGATAAATTTGGACATCTCTGTATGTTATGTTACAGAACTTTGACTTCAAGTGTCTCATCATTCGGTTGTGTCCACCATGGCCAGTCATTACATGAGCATCATGCAGAATATCATACAGTCCTTCATCATAAACACAGTATTTAATATTACATTCTTCAGTTACTGGTTTTATTAATTTGGTTACTCCATTCACTTCCAGCATGTCATATCTCTTCAGAAACTTGTTGTCCAGATTTTAGTGATTTAGCCTTGCTGATAAGTGACTCACACTTTTCCCTGTCCACGTAGATTGAATTATAACTAAGATTTCCCCATTCCACTCTAGATGTTCATAGAACTTCAGCGAGTCTTGCTGATAAGTGACTCCTACTTTTCCCTGTCCACGTAGATTGAATTATAACTAAGATTTCCCCATTCCACTCTAGATGTTCATAGAACTTCAGCGAGTCAACCATAGCTGCACTGATGTGAATTGTAACTGCACTACCGTCAACCACAGCTGACTACTGTAAACCATACCTGCACTACTGACAACCATAACTGCTCTGCTGTATAACATAACAATAATGAGCTGATGAAAATTGCATTCATGCTGATGTGTGGTAGCATTGTTGGACACACCATTAATAACTCAGGAGGAGTGATGATACACCTTATAATGGTACAGCCTCCCGTAGGACTCATATGAAATGTCCAATACCACCTTTTCTTATATGCATCCGGATAGTTATCAGACAATTCAGTGCTTCATAAGGCCTTGTATGTGTGTCTTTATTCATATCATTCTGTCCTGTTTGATAAAAAACAGGATTCATTGGGAAGGCGTGTGGAATGTTCTGGAAGGACGTGTGTTGTCGTAATTATTGGTGGATTGTTGTCATTGATAACATTATGTACATATACTAAATTAAGTAACTAATCAAGAAATAAGTCCTTAGAAATAAATAACTAGAGACTGCAGAGATGTTAGCATGAAAAATCAATGCTCCTAATTAACAAAATGGTAATCCAAAAATCCAGTAACTTAAGACCTCACTATGTCAAGAAACAGCTTAAAAGTTATTTCCAAGCAATGTATTTTCATTTGTTATTTATTTTTATGCCTTTCTCTGTAATTAATATTCTTTGTAATTACCTTTCTAATTAATTCTCCAATTGTTTACATCTCATAGTTTTCCAGTTTCCAGAATTTGAGGCCTTATTTGTGCATTCTGTGTATTTAATCAGATAAAGCACAAGCTCTGTACTATCATTACATGTTAGTAACCAAATCCAAACTGTAATTAATTATATAACTAAAAAAATATGAAAGATATTATTGTAATTAAAGTACAGAATGATTTTCTTATGGAAAACTAAAGATATTACTATAAAAGATTGTCATTCAATATTGTATTTTATACCTTATTCGACTGTAACATCAGTTTTTTTTTTTTTTTTTTTTTTTTTTTTTTTTTAAATCTTAAGTGTAACATCAAAATTGTACAAAATTAATAATGCTTTATTTTGGAAGCTATTGTTAAAATTCTATATAAAGTGATGCAGCAATGTGACAAGTCAGATTTGAAGTTACTCTTGGAAGCCAAAGTGATCAGTGAAGTCTGTCTGTGTTTTGTTTACATGATGAGTGTGCATTTCGGATGTCAATTAATGTGAGTAAATTTTGTGAAGCATAAAAATTTCCCATTCATTCAGCAATGGACCAGGTGGAAGAAACTTAAGTTAAATAACATTCAACATGAATTGTTACATTTGGTGAAGTTGAGCTGGGATCGATGTTTGAAATGTGGAAATACGTTTAACAAGTGACTGTTTCAGGTGGACGTAAGACAAATGCCAAACATAAATTGTCTTGAAAATTTTTGTGTTATGGATGCACAGAATGAATGGATGTTGCCACATGGGAAGAGTTGTTGGAAAAAAAAAAAAAGGGACCAGATTCTCGGACACCACTGTCAATCATCAGATGAGTAACAGTTTATTTTCTTAATTAGTGTTTTTGTGAAAGTGGCAAACATTTGTGTGGGAAGTTTTATAGTTAATAATTTACTATGGCTGATAAAGACTATGTAAAAATGAGTGAGAAAGAACGAGTTAGTAGCAAATCTGTAGAAAACACTTCGGACCTAGGAGCAAGTGTCAGTGAACTATCGGCCAATAGTAATCAAAGTGTAGATTGAAGCTTTGGTGGAGAGGGTTCCAGTGAAAATGTCACCACAAGTACTCCATATGCACAGGGAAGAGTAGGTGGAGATGATTTGTTAATGTTATTAATGCAGCATATGAAAGAAGTGAAGGAACAGATGGGACAGATCAGGCAAGAAGCAAAGGAACAGATGGTAAAGATTAAGGATATTGGTCAACAGGGTCTACAGTTAAGTCAGCAATTCAGTAAACAAATGGCGGAATTGAAGAATACTGTTACTGAAAATACTAATCAGATTAGGGAAATGCAGGAGGGTTTGGCAGCACCAAGAATAATTATTGAGAGAGGACAGGGTTAACTAAATACTTGTGTAGGAGCAATAGAAGGAAGGTTAGAGATATTAGCAACTAATTTCACACAAGAGTTGCCCAAAAACAAGGTTCAAAAAATTAGATAAACGAGTAGAAGTAGAAAATTCTAAATTTAAAGTAGAGGTTGTTCAGACTAGGAGACTGTTAGAAGAGAAAGTAGAAGTTTACAAAAGGAACTCTGAGCTAAAACTTACAGACATTTCCATTCAAATAAGTAATGTAGAACTAAAGTATGATGAAAAAATAGATTTGTGTAAAAGTAATGTTGTAGATTTAAGTAAGAAAGTTGTAGAACTACAAGAGGGTGTAGCTCAAAGAAATTTTGTTAGCAATATTAATTGTGTATGGGGTGGCATACCTTTAAAATGCATTCCAGGAGATGGTAAATTGAATCCTGTTGATTTTTTACAGCATTGTCAAGATAATTTTAGTAATGAAATGACAGACAATGTTAAAATTAAATTCGTTTAGAGATTTTTGGATGGAGAAGCAATCTCATGGGGCAATCAGAATGTTAATTGTATCATGTCATATGATGAATTTGATGAATCTGAATTTGAAAGAAAGTTCTTAAATAAGTTTTGGTCACAATCTGAACAAGCTATGATTAAGAGTGAGTTTTTGAATGGTCGAATGTATAGGGAAGGGGATGGGTAGCTTGAAGTGTTTTTGTGAAAACCAATTGAGGAAATTAGTACACTTAGACAAACCTTTTGACAAACTAATACAAATTGGTGCCTTAAAAATGAGATTACCAAAAAGAGTACAGTGGGAGTTGATTTATGGACCAGATGACTCCGTAGATCAGTTTTTGAGGTATGTAGATAAGTTTGATAGAGCCTTTGGGGAAATTGGAGGTTAAGTAATGGCAGATTTGGCAATCAACCATATGAGGGATGGAATCAAAGCAGGAATCAAGACAGGAGTGACAATGAAAATCAGAATAATAATAGTGGTTACAATAGAAGTAATAATAGATGGATTAATGATAGAAATGGAAATAGAGGGTATGACAACGGGGAAAGATCTTGGGAGAATAATAACAGACAATTGGATAATCACCAATCAAGACCACGCAATTTAAACTGATGGATGCCTCATTCGGAGCCTGTCAGTTTGGGGAGGGAAATAAGTACCGAAATCAGACTAAACACCCCTGCCCTAGAGACATCAAAAATAATCACGTAAGACAGAGTAATCAAAGATTTTGGAGTGGAAATGACAGAACTAATGTAAGAAGAGAACATCAAATTAGCAAATTACAGTTTGACAGTAAATTCTGGAAAAGTATGAATGAAAGTGTTGAAGATAGAAGTAATAGCATCTGTAAGAATGTTGAAAAGATTCCATTAGAGGTGGAAACTATCTCAACTCTATATAATCAGTGTGGCAAAGAAGTTTGCAAAGAAAATGTTGGTTCTGATAATAATACTGATGAGTCTGGATAGGGTAAATTAATGGAGAAAGGACCTATCACTGTTAAGCACTTAAGTGCTGATACTTGTACTGGGGTACTTGTCAACAATTCTGATGATCATTGTAAAGATGTTGTAGAAGTGCCTAGTATTGATAGCATGTGTGGAGATGTTGATAGTGAAAATGACAGTAGTAATGATGAATGGGAGGAAGAATAAGACAGCATGGTCTATATGGAGGTTAAAGAAGATTTAATTAATGGTGAAGAAGATGATGTCAGTAGTATTTGTGAAGAATATGAGAACCAGATTGTACCAATGAAAACTGGGAAGGTATCATCAGATAAGGAACATGTGGACAGACATTATGATTTAGATGTGATGCTAGAAACTTTATGGGATACTGACAAGGGTTATAGTGACAGTGACAGAGTAAAAAGGGTCATCAAGATTATTTGTGAAGATTTGCATTCCAACTGGGAAAGTAGAACCAATCAGCAGGCTTACAGTGAGACCAGTTCTGGGAAAAGTGGACAGTGTGAAAAGAGGGATGTGACATCAAGTAATCCTCTGATTGATGTAGCTCTAAGCAAAATTCAGACAAGTAAGAGAAATTGTGCAAAAAAAAAAAAAAAAAAAGGGTGTAAACTACTTGGGCTTTAGAGAGACTGAGGATGATTTGCTGCATGAAGATGAGGAAAGCAGGAAGGAAAAAGTTTTAGCTTGCCTGTATATACATATAAAAGTTGCAAATTATGAGGGAGTTTGCCTCTTAGACACAGGTAATCCTGTCTGTGCCATTTCTGAAAAATTCAGAGAGCAGATAAGACATAGTGCTTGCATTGAAGAATATCCTGTTATTGGAATCAAAATCAAGGGAGCAGCTGGTAGGCACAGCAAAGTTGTAAACATGCAAGCTTTAATGTCTTTCACCATTAATGATGTACAGTACAACCAAGGATGTTTTGTAGTACCTGACCTCAATGAAAATGTTTTGTTCAGAATGAATTGGATACAGGGAGTAAATGCAGATTTTGACTGTAATAACAAAAAGTTAAGGCTTACCAACCCAAAGACAGATGCAACACATGTAACTGAACTAATCATCCAAAATTCCCTAGAGAACAATTTTCAAATTAGAAGAGTGGTTTGTGCAAATGAAAAGATTGATGTTAATGAGGGAGTTAATGAAGAAGAATCCAGTGAAGACAAGTATGCTGAATTAGTGGCCACCAAACTGAAAGAAGCTGGAAGTCTAGATGAAGTACAGACAGGTCAATTAGGTAGTTTGCTGTGGGAATACAAAGATGTGTTTAGTGAGAAACCTGGGACAGTGAAAAACTATGAATGTAGACTTAAACTAAAACCTTATGAACCATTTTTCATTAAACCATATGGAGTACCCATCTCAAACAGAAAAGCTGTGGAGGAAGAACTACAAAAGATGGAAGAGTGGGAAGTAATTTAAAGGTGCAATAGTGCACACAATAACCCATTGGTGGTAGTTTCCAAGTGTGATGGTGGGGTAATACTTATGCTCAATTCAAGACATTTAAATAAATACCTTGAGAGGGAAACTGATCACTCTGGGAACATAGACAAGTTATTACATAAGTTTGAACATATGAAGTACATGTCTAGTTTAGACTTAAGAGCTGGTTGCCACCAGGTACCATTGGAGAGACATTCTAGAAAATATACCGCATTTTTCTACAGAGGAAGATGTTATTGCTCATGTGTTGTACCATTTGCCCTTAATGTATCAGTTGCAGAATTTAGCCAAGCATTTGATTTTGTTCTAGGAAAAGAACTGTTAAGCAAACTAATCCTTTATGTTGATGACATACTTGTAACAGGAAAGAGTTGGGAAGAACATATACATTTGTTGGTAAAGTGTGTAAGAGACTGAGCCAGGGAGGGATGTCATTAAAACTAGAGAAGTGCAAATTCGGAGTTAAACAGCTCAAATTTTTAGGCCATACCATCTTAGAAGAAGGAATCTTGCCTGATGAAGAAAGAGTTGAAGCCATTGCAAAATTTCCTGCATCCAAGACTAAGAAACAACTTAAATTGTACTATGGAATTTGTGGCTACTACCAGAAGTTTGTCAGCAATTAAGCTTTAAATTCACCATGTTTGAACAACTTGCTGAAGAACAACACCATTTGGGTATGGGACAAGGATTGTCAGGAAGCATTCGACAACATCAAGAAACAATGTGCAATAGTAAAATGTTATACAGACCTGATCTTACAGAGCAATTTTGCATTATGACCAACAGCAGTGACTATGGACTGGGAGCGCATTTGTTCCAAGAAACAATTGTGGATGGTGTGATGGAGCATAGATCAATATCTTTTGCCAGTAGAACTTTGCAAAAACATGAGAAGTCATACACTGTCACCAAAAAAGAACTGTTAGCAATCTATTGGGCTTTCATCAAGAACAAGAATTACTTATCAGGACATCAAGTAGTAGTATACACAGACCATAAGGCTTTGATCTATATACAAGAGTGTACTTTGCATCACAACAGGATAACCAGGTGGGCACTATTCCTACAGCTGTTCAACTATACAGTAAAGTATATAAAAGATGAAGAAAATCTAATTTCTGATGCTCTATCAAGATTTACAATGGGGGGAGAAGGTAAAAATAACAGTGATGAATATGAAAGGGAATTTCGGATTATGTATCTAAAAGGGGTGAAAGATGAGAATGATATCAGCAAAATTTGTAATGACAGCTGTAGATACACTGAAATCTATCCAAAAGATTCAAAAAAATGTATACTTTTACAATATCTCCAAGAGAGCGAGAAAGCAATTATCTACATGTGACAGGTGCCAGAGGGTAAAAGTTAGTAATCAAACCTGCACAGGATACACTGCCCTCCATAAGGTTGGAAACACCATGCTGCATATTACAACAGAGCCAGATGGAAGTGATCTGTGTGAGGTATTGGTTAGAATATGGAATAGCAAGCTCAAATAATGCTCATTAATGACATGTACAGTATTGTACACTTAATTATTGTACATATACATACATATTGGAACATACTAGTATTGCTCCATTTTATGTAAACTGACGTTACCTGTCCAAGCAGTTCTACTAAACATACCAGGTGGTGCGAGTAGACTGCATGGCTATGTAGAGGTATGTTATTTACGTTTCTTTTCACTTGTAGCTGCATTTGCATACAGGTATAACGCACTGCGAAAGTAATTGAAAATGGCCCCAAAGTGCCCGATTCCTCATGAATCATGGGTAATGATAATCACTTTGCACCAAGACCAAGAAGGCAATAGTGTCTGACAAATAGCAAAGAAACTGATGATTTCCGTCAGTGGAGTTGTCAAAACTATACACCGGCATCGAGAAACAGGCTCCTATGGAGATCGTCCTTGCTCAGGAGCACCCAGGAACATATCAGAATGACAGGAAAAGTATTTGGTAGTGACCAGTAAATGTAGCAGATTAAAGATGTCTATGAACTGACTGCTGAACTAAGCGCAACGAGGGATACCGATGAGTGAGTCAACAGTGAGATGACACCTGGCAGACAACAACCTCTGAGGTTATGTAGCAACAAGGAAACCTCTGTTGTGCCCTGTTAACAAAGGATTCAGTGGGCTAAGACACACCAACACTGGACAGCCAGGGATTGGGAAAGAGTCTTATTCACTGATGAATCCAAGTTTGAAATATTTTGAACTAAACGCCATCAATTTGTACATTGTTTACCCCATGAACATTTGAATCCTCAGAGCTTAAGGCATGGAGGGGATTCTGTGATGGTATGGGGATCCTTTGGAGGAATAAAGTCAGAGATTTGATGAAAATACATGGAAAAATGAACCAAAAGGATTATCATGCCATTCTCCAGCGACATGCTAAGACATCTGGTTTGCATCCGATTGGGAAAGGGTTTGTCTTGCAGCAAGACAACAACCCGAAACATACATCTTGCTTGTGTCAGAACTATGTGAAGTCTCTAAAGGTTCGTAAAATATTGAAAAACATGGAATGGCCAACCCAATCCCCTGATTGTAACCCAATCGAGCTGCTATGGGATGAATTGGACAGGAGGATCCAAAAATGGGAAATCATGAGTGGGTCACAATTGTGGGAGATCCTGCAGAAAGAATGGAGATTAATTCCAACTGAAACCTTGGCAAAACTGATGCAGTGCATTCCGAGAGTGTGCAAGGCAGTGATGAAAGCAAAGGGTGGCTATTTTGAAGAACTGAAAATTTAATTGTTGCATCTTCCTGTGTATTATTTGAGCTTAATAAACATTTGGAACACAAGAAAATTCAGTTTTCTACTGTATGTCCTTAACTTTGTCTAAAATTACTAGGTGTTTCCAAACTTATGGAAGGTAGTGTATATGCAAAACATCTTGCCGGAAGAACAACTAAAACTTGTAGCAGTTGATCTTTATGGAACATTACCTAAGGCTAAAGGAGGAATTTGTTACATATTTGTCATGGTGGATCCTTTTTCAAAATTCGTTAACTATATTTGTTGAAGAAAGCAACAAGTAAGAACAACATTTTGAAAATTAGAAGAGACTATTTCACGAAGGTAGGAAAACCGAAGAGCATACTTTCTGACAATGGAGCACAATTTACTTGTATACTATTGAAAACATTAGTTGAGGATGAGAACATAAACCATATTCTGATATCTGCTTATCACCCGTCAAGCATTCCAGCTGAACATTACATGATAGAAATAGGGAGAGTATTTAGAACTTATTGCAACAAAAATCATGTAAGTTGGACAGAGTTCATATACAGCTTTGAAGATATAATGAATAGCTTGCAACATTCATCTACTGGGTTCTGCCCATATGAAATAATGTATCACAAGAAACCACCAAATCTGATCAACGACTTAATTGAATTTCCATCATGTAAGGCTATGAGTCCACAGGAAAGAGAAGAAATAGTCAAGAAAGTAATGGAACAACAGGGGAAACTGAGAAAAAAATAAACATGATTAGAAGTTGAAACCTACAAATTTTAAAATTGGTGATCTGGTCCTGATGAAAACACATGAAAAATCCAAGGCAGTAAGTAATGAATTAAAGAAATTCTTTGATATCTGTATTGGTCCATCCAAAATTCAGTCTATGCCATACCCAAATGCATAAAGGTTAGTGTATCCAAAGTCTGGAAGGTTATTTGGTCTACGTAACATAACTGAACTGAAACCCTATAAGCAAGTGTCAAACACCAAGAAAAAATAAAATAATGTAAAAGCCCTCAGGAGGACACATCTTTGTGTCAAGTGTGCGGTGAGCACTAGGTCTCTGAGCTATGTAACACTCTATTTTCTGCTTTTCGGTTTCGGATGCTACATCTTTTACTCATCTATATACCTGTAATGAAGTTATTGCTTACTGAAAATACTATTCATTCTCTGTAATATAAGTTCTCTGTATGCAATATGACTATTGAGTGACATTATTTTAGGAATATTTTGAAAATGTAAACTCTGTACTAAATTTAACTTTCCTACAATAGTGATAGACCAATTATTGTAGTTATACTCTGTAGAGCATGTATTTGATTTGTGGGTGTGACTTTGAAAATTACAGGCATGGTCATGATTTTATGAATTTGCTAATAATATAAACAAATGGACAATGGCAAAGATGTACACGTGTTACTAAATGGACAAATTGCACTGTGATAAAAGACATTTTGTGAAGAGTTTGTTATTACATATGGTATGATGATGAGCAGTCTGCGACTTTGTTCGATATGATAAAGAGTTAAATGAGATCTGGGGGGTCAAATATACTGTATAGTAGAATATACTGAAACATTAATCAAAAAGAAAGGATACATATATAATTCATTTTGGTTCATTGACTGTATTCTGTATACAGCTAAATCTTTAAAGTTTAGAGATGCTCCATTTTGTGTGATTTTGTTTGTAAATATGCTAATAGAACAGGGTAATATGTGAATGCTTTTGATATATTCATACCTGATGTGACCTTAAGTGTAACTTACACGAGTACCTTGAGTAATGAGTTCATCCCTGTTTGTACCTAGAGAACTGTATCCAAGATCCTTACCTGACCTGGAACTGAAAATAAAAAAAATAAAAAAAACTGTGGAACTAATAGCAGACTGTGCTAATGCAGTGTAGAGACTGCCAGAAAAAGAGGGTTTGCAGACACAAGATGAACAGCGCAAAAGGACTGATGATTGTGAGCTGCCAATTCCTTAAGATGTGCAATGTGAACCAGTGACTGGAGTGACAGCTAAGAAAAGAAAACTTTTTTGATTTTTTGGACTGTGTGTATATATTTAACAGCCATTCATACAAGTAATACTTGTAAGAGCGGTGGGGGGAGGGGGGGGGTGGGGTGGGGGGGCATATAACAGTACAGCCTCCCGCACGATTAATATTAAACGTCTGATACCACCTTTCTTTATATGCATCCAGATAGTTATAGGACAATTCAGTGCTTCCTAAGACCTTGTTTGTGTGTCTTTATATATATATATCATTCTGTCCTATTTGATAAAAAACTTTATATTCATTGAGAAGGCATGTGGAATGTTCTGGAAGGACGTGCATTGTCGTAATTATCGGTGAATTGTTGTCATTGATAAAATTATCTACATATAGTAAATTAAGAAACTAATCAAGAAATTGAAGTAATAAGTCCTTAGAAATAAATAACTAAAGACTGCAGAGATGTTAGCATGAAAAATCAATGCTCCTAATTAACAAAATGGTAATCTAAAAATCCAGTAACCTTAGACCCCAATATGTTGAGAAACAGCTTAAAACTGTGTGCCAGACCGAGACTCAAAGTCGAGACCTTTGCCTTTTGTGGGCAAGTGCTCTACCACGTGCCCGCGAAAGGCAAAGGTCCAGAGTTCAAGTCTTGGTCCGGCACACAGTTTGAATCTGCCAGGAAGTTTCATATCAGCGCACACTCCGCTGCAGAGTGAAAATCTCATTCAAGCTTAAAAGTTATTTCCAAGTGACGTATTTTCATTTGTTATTTATTTTCATGTCTTCCTCTTAATTAATATTCTTTGTAATTACATTTCTAATAAATTCTCCAATTGTTTACATCTCACAGTTTTCCAATTTCCAGAATTTGAGGCCTTATTTGTGCATTCTATGTATTTAATTGGATAAAGTATGAGCTCTGTACTACCATTACATGTTAGTAACCAAATCCTAACTGTAATTAATTACATAACTAAAATAATAAGAGAGATATTATTGTAATTAAAGTTCAGAATGATTTTCTTATGTAAAACTAAAGATATTACTATAAAAGATTGTCATTCAATATTGTATTTTATACCTTATTAAGTTGTAACATCAGTTTCTTTATGTTTTGTAAATTTTAATTGTAACATCAAAATGGTTCAACATTAATAATGCTTTATTTTGAAAGCTACTGTTAAAATTCTATATAAAGCGATGCAGCAATGTGACAAGTCAGATTTGAAGCTACTCTTGGAAGTCAAAGAGATCAGTGAAGTCTGTCTGTGTTTTGTTTACATGATGAGAGTGCAATTTGGATGTCAATTAATGTGAATAAATTTTGTGAAGCATGAAAATTTCCCATTCATTCATCAATTGACCAAGGCAGAAGAAACTTAAGTTAAATAACATTCAACATGAATCATTACAACCTTCACTAGTGGATAATATGCTACTGTACACTTTCCCTAGCCGAGTACAGTGATAGTTATCCTTCACTAGTGGATATGTTGTTTTCTGTTTATGGGAAGCCCTCACTAATCATTTTAGTGATGGTGTACATCCACTAGGGAAGGTTTGCCTTCCCTAATCTTCCACTTCCACTGTAACATATACACATCAGATCTGTCTCCAATACTGAGAGTTAATAAAACAATATATGCTGATGATACAGCACTCCATATGAGAAGTATAAGGCTGCACATTGTGCATTGGTGTCTAAAGGAGGCATGCGTCACCCTTGAAGATTGGTAAACTCAATGGTAGATTGACTGTAATGTGGATAACAGACAGGGAGGGTCTTCTGCTCACTAAACTCTGTAGACCAGCAGTGCAACTGGTACAACACTTTGGGGAATTGTTTGAGTAGACAATGACTGTAAAGTACCTTGGTGTTACGCTGGACAGCAGACTGACTTGGGTACATCTTATCAATGATGTCAAATGGAAAACATCACAGCATTTCCCCCTACTGAACTCTAATTTGGAGTTGTCCATTGAAAATGGTTTCAACCTGTTCAGGCTCTATATCCATCCTGTGAGGACTATGCTTTTGCAGTGTGTGGAAATGCAGCACAAACACAGCTGCACAAACTCCATAACAATCAGAATAAAACCCTTTGCCAAATTTTCCCTGTCCCATTCAATTTTCCAGTGGTTTACCTGCATCAGGCTGCAGATAAGCAAGAAGCACTGGAAAAGTTCAATGAGGATGCCAAGACAGTCTATGAGAAGTCCAGAAGATCAGCAACCTACAACAACCTGTCAACTTGGATGATGGCCAAGTGGCCCATAGCTCTGCTAGACAGGTAGCACGACTATCTCAGGAGTACCCTTTGAAAAAATAACTATGCACCAAGCAGACACACTTATGCTGGTGATGTACCTTATCCTCACTGACAGGCTGTAGCATTTAGTGCCCCAAGGTGGCATAAGAGAAGAAAGTGGGAGACTCTTTCAGATTTACAAAAATGTATATTGCCTTGTGTAGAAGGAGAAGTGGATTCACGTTTCTTGTATCCATGAACACACTGTACTTATTTCTTCAATTTCCTATGAGTCTCACAATAGATTTTGAAGCTGATTGTTTGACCATGAAGGAGGACTTTGAGCAGAATAGGCCCAGAAGACTGTAACCATGACTTTACCAACTGAGGGCACTGTTTTTAAATGCTTCTTTGAAGGAAACATTGTGTGATGCTACTCCAGGGATTGTTGGTTTGTTTCAGGCTCAAGGATTTCACCCCATGTTTCATCACCTATGACAAGTTTTTGACAATAAATCATCATCATCATCAGTCTCATAACAAGCAAGTAATTTGGATGGACATTTCTTCTTTCCTGTTAATGCTCTTCACTAAGGTTTGAAGGATTTATTACTATTTATTTTATGACACACATTAAGAAGTTTTGGATCATAAGAATAGCCATACACATACAAAGATTGTTAAACTACTACATATCAACATTTCAACATAGCACAAATGCAATAGCTATTGGCAAATATCAAGGGCTCTTATATAGTTTATCAGACAACTGATCACTGTCAAGAAATCTTCAAAACGATCCTTGTTGATATGTGTGAGACATATTGATACAACATGAGCAACTGTTTGTCATTCCACACCACAGTCACAAGATACTCATGAAGATTTTCCCCCACTTGTGGAGAGTGTCTGTACTTCTTCTACAGACTGTGCAGATGCAATTCATGGTAGTTCAAATTACCTGAGGCTGATCAAATCCAGGAGGTTTATCCAGGCTACAGGACAGTTTCAGGCATTGTGGAGGACAGTTTTGTTGCCAGCACAATTTCCATTCACTGGTGTCATTGACTTCATTTTCAGTAAAAATCCTGGCTGTAATAAGAGGACTTTCCTAATCTTAATCCTTTTTGCTCCACAGGAATACATGGTTCAATACTGGAAGGTCAGTGTTATCAACAACCTTCTGCTATTAACTCAGTACCACACTCTTCAGTCTTATACAAGAAGGTGGACTGTGAGCCATAATAGGTAACCAGTATGTGGGAGTAGATTGTATTGACTCAGTAACAATGTACATGGATTTCTTAAGTTGTATGTCTGTCATTTTCATATGTGGACTATTAAGTCAGACCATGCACTGTATTCTGCTGTAGAGTATACCAATCTGACAGCTGATACTCAAAGAATATCTGTTGGTGATCCCTAACTAGTGCCTTAGAGTTTGTGGAGAGTGTTATGTTTGATTTTGAGCTTAGTGGATGTTTGCATGAGATATTTTTTAAAAGAAAATGTGATCCCAAGGTGTTCTAGATGCATGCGATTATGAAGTTTGTCCCCTCAAAATAGGCATCAAGGACTCTGTGTGTCAATCTATTGGACAGAAAAAACATCCAACTTCTGTTTTATTTGAGTTAGGTTATAGCCTCCATTTATAAAAATATCGCCTCAACATGTCTAGATCATAAGTTTGGATTTGTTCAGCTGTTTTAAAAGTTTTGTGTTGGGTAGCTATTGCCTAATCACCCACATAATGAAACTTTCTGGGCTGTGTTGGAGGAATATCAGATACACGTAAATCAGACAAGGATGGACCAAGGACAAATCTATGCAGTAAGCCATTATTCAATACTTCTTGACAGCTAGTGTTTTTTCATTGTGATATATTAAATTCCTTCCATTTGACATGTGGTCAATTAGTTTTGTTGTCCATCTGCATGGAATAAGATGTAATAATTTATAAAGCAGCCTATGCCTCCAAACTGTGTCCTATGTAGCACTTAGATCAGTAAAAGCAACTGATGTTTCCTTCTTCATCTGGTACCCTATGTGAGTAAATGTTATTAATGATAAGACATTATCAGCAAAACTCTGTCCTCACTAGGAACCAGCTTGATGAACAGGTAACTTCTGAAAGATTACTGAACTAATCGAAATGTGCATAATTCTTTCAAGGCCCTTATAAACTGTGCTCAATAGCATGACTGGGTGATAGTTCTTTGGCTAATCTGATGACTGCCAGGTTTGAGTATTGCTATCATTTTTGATTGCTTCATTTTCTTGTGAGTGAACCAAATATCACAATGCCTGAGAAGAAATCTGTGAGCCAACGTTTTACATAGTTTCCATAATGTATAAGAAATTCAAGGTGAATTCCATCACATCTTGGTGCCTTTCCATGTTCTAGAATTTTAAGAGCAGCAGAAATGGGATATACAGAGAAAGTTCTTAGGAACTCAGATTGCTCCTTATTACTGTTTTTTAGCAATGGTAAGTTTGCATCTGATGTATCATATATAAGTTTCATCCCTTGGTTATCTGGATGTAGACAGAAAGGATGATGCAGTCCTATTAGCTGATATACGACTGTTGTCCCTTAATTTTATTTTATTTCAGTCCAACTTCCTTGGTAATGATCATGCTTCTCTAGCTGACGTTTTATAATTGAGTGTCCCAGTAATCTCTAGCCATGCAGTATGTCTGGCTGTACCAAGATTACAAAGTTACCTGCTATTTATAGGTCACCACTTTTTAAAAGTTAGCTCTTGTTAGTTGCATTCCTTACTGGAATATATTGCTTTCAGTAGTCTCTAGGGAATGCCTTGTTTGCTGCACTTATCAATATGGGCTCCACCGATAGTGACAATGTTGATGTTATTTTGATAAACTCTTCTGTAGAATTTGCCACTTTGATTTACTTATGCATTTATATTGATCTGACAAATCTTGATAACAGGTCCAAAGTTTATAGCTGGAAGGTCCTGGAAAGAACCATCTGAGTCCATGTCTTGTGACAAATTTATTTTAGCCAGATGATCTTTGAGATTATCCAGCCACCTCTGCTTCTTGGCTTCAGATATTTGCTTCAGAGTGGCTGTTCTTTAGCACCATCCAGAGGGTACAAATCTCTAAATACACCGACTGGTGTAAAAGTGTGTTGGGACTACCAACAGAAGTGTGAAACTAAGCACTGGGTTGCTTCACTGTTATTTATCAGTCACAGAATAACAGAGTCTACATATTTCAGCACTGCAGGCATCACAGCTGTGTGCAGCTGGCCCGCATGTGGGACATCAGACAGATGACATTTGCATTCTTCTGTTAATGGCACACTCTTCACCCAGTGACTTACTGTACTTTTATCCACTGGCCAGTGTTGGTAGACATTCTGTAAATGCCTGTTAACAGTTATGATGGTCCGGTTTGCCACCAAAATAAATTCTGTAAATTCTGTAACAGCTTTGTGCTTGGAATGCATGTCAGTTGTAGATGCCATTCTGAAGACAGGTTAAAGTGCTGCCATCTACTGGAAGCAGTTGAACATATGAGATGACAATAATGTTCAAGGACATTGGAAACAAAATTACAATTTTTTGGAACAAAAATTGGCAAAGAAAAAGGATGTGTCGTATTACTTACTGAATGCTCCTTGCCATCCTTGCAGGCAGCTAAGACAAACCTGTGGACCTATGGAAGTCATCAGGTGTTCTTACTAGGAAAGCTTCATTTTGCTTATTTACAACAAAGTCACTCATCCAGTAATTTTTTACACTTTTGAATTTACAATTTTTTTTAGAGCAAAAGGACTAAAATACAAATTGTGAAAGTATTCTTTCAAGCAATCACCAGGTAACTTGGGTTTTTGACTGTTCAGCCAGTGGACTTGAACAAATGAGATTGTTATGCCACCACCAGCACAGAAATGACGTCTGATACTGCACCTAATGCACACTGTGATCTTCTGTTAATTTACAGGATCACCTTGGCTGAGGGCTGCAGCCTGACAGAGTAGGTCCACAGCAATATATCACTGCACCCTCTTGGATATTTTGTGTTAATTGCTGGCACTTGTAATTGCCAAGGCCTCTCCTTTGCAGGTGGGCACACCAGCATGGGACCACGAGCTTGCACACCACTCGAGCCACATCCATGAGATAACTTCTGTCCACAATGGGACTGTGATAAATCCTATGACCTCCACCTCCACCAGCAGTTCCTACAGTAACAGGATGATTTATGAAACTCGCAATGAGCATAGTCCTGTCCCAGCATTTCACAGCAGTGTCTTTGGACATCAATGTGCCACCTTCCCTGGTACACATTTATTATTGTGAATAAACTACTATTGTGTGTGTCACTGGATAAAAAAAAAAAAAAAAAAAAAAAAAAAAAAAAAAAAAAAAAAAAAAAAAAAAAAACACAGACTATTGAAAGGTCTAACCAAGAGCAAATACAGAATCAGATGACAATTCAGTAATGATGAAGATTAGGCTGAAGTTTAAGGGGCTAGTCATGAAAAATCAATGCACAAAGAAGTGGGATATGGAAGTTCTAAGGGATGATGAGATATGCTTGAAATTCTCTGAGGCTATAGATACCACAATGAGGAACAGCACAATAGATGGTTTGGTTGAAGAGGAATGAACATCTTTAAAAAGGAACATAACAGAAGTTGGAAAGAAAAACAAAGGTACAAGGAAGGTAACTGTGAAGAAACCATGGGTCACAAAAGAAATACTTCAGTTGATTGATGAAACAAAAAAGTACAAAAATGTTCAGGGGAACTCAGGAGTATATAAACAGAAGTCACTTTTTAGGAATGAAATAAATAGTAAGTGTAGGAAAACTAAGGCTAACTGTCTGCATGAAAAACATGAAGAAATTGAAAATGAAATAGTTATCAGAAAGACTGACTCAGCATACAGAAAGGTCAAATCAACCTGCAGTGAAGTTAAAAGCAGGTGTGGTAACATTAACTATGCAATGGAAATTCCACTGTTAAATACAGAGGAAAGAGCAGATAGGTGGAACGAGTATACTGAAGGCCTCTATGAGGGAGACGACTTGTCTGATGACATGACAGAAAAAGAAACAAGAGTTGATATAGAAGAGGTAGGGGATCCAAAATTAGAATCAGAAATTAAATAAGCTTTTTGAAGACTTAAAACTGAATAAGGCAGAAGGGATGGATAACATTCCATCTTAAGTGTCTAAAATCATTGGGGGAAGTGGTAACAAAATGGCTATTTGCATTGGTGTGTAGAATGTCTGAGTCTGGTGATACACCATCTTACTTTCAGAAAAACATCATGCACACAATTAAGAAGATTGCAAGAGCCAACAAGTGAGAGAACTATCACACAATGAGCATAACAGTTCATGTATTCAAGTTGCTGACAAAAATAAGATGCAGAAGAATAGGAAAGAAAATTGAGGATGTGTCAGATGACGATCAGTTTGGTGTTAGGAACTGTAAAGGCACCAGAGAGGCAATTCTGACATTGTAAGTGATAACAGAAGCAAGACTAAAGAAAAATCAAGGCACATTCATAGAATTTGTCGACCTGGAAAAAGCATTCAAAAATGTCAAATGGTGCAAGACATTCAAAATTCTGAGAAAAATAGTGCTAAGCTATAGGTAAAATAGGTGATATACAATATGTACTAAAGAGCCAAGAGGGAACAAAAAGAGTGGAAGAGAGAGAATGAAGTGCTCAGATTAAAAATACTATAAGATAGGGATGCAGCCTTTCACCCAATTTCTCAAAGTGTACATTTGGATCACAACATTTTATGGTAGTGAAACATGGATAGTGGGAAAACCAGAAAAGAAGAGAATCAAAGCATTTGAGATGTGGAGTTACAGAAGAACATTAGTGGTTTGTAGGGAATCACAAAGTTCTCTGGCGAATCAGAGAGGAAAGGAATATAATGAAAACACTGACAAGACGAAGGGACAGAATGATAGGACATCTGGTAAGACATCATGGAATAACTTCCATGCTACTAGAGGGTAAAAACTGTAGTGGAAGGCAGGACTGGAATACATCCTGCAAATAATTGAGGATGTAGGTTGCAAGTGCTACTCTGAAATAAAGAGATTAGTGCAGTAGGAGAATTCGTGGTGAGCCACATCAAACCAGTCAGAAGATTGATAACAAAAAACAAAAACAAAACAAAAAAGTGCAAGTAGGACTTATGCTCTGAAGATTCTGTACAAACTTAAATGAGTGTATAGAAAATAATAATAATTTTGTGTAGTTCAGTGGCCTGGTGCATCTACATCTATACTCTGTAAACCACTGTAAGGTGCATGGCAGAGGGTATGTCCCATTGTTCCAGTTATTACGGTTTCTGCCTGTTCCATTCATGTATGGAGCATTGGAAAAATTATTGTTTGAATGCCTCTGTGCATGAAGTGATTATTCTAATCTCATTCTCACAATACCTATGTGATTGATATACAGGGGACTGTAATATATTCCTAGACTAATCATTTAAAGCCAGTTTTGGAAACTTTGTTAACAAACTTTCTCAAGATAGTTTACGTATATCTTCAACTGTCTTCCAGTTCAGATCCTTCAGCATCTCTATGACATTCTCCCATGAATTAAACAAACCTATGACCATTTGTGCTACACTTCTCTATACACATTCAGCATCCCCTTTTAGTCTTATCTAATACAGGTCCCACACACTTGAGTAATATTTTAGAACCAGTTGCATGAGTGATTTGTAAGCAATCTCCTTTGTGAAATGATTGAATTTCCCTAGTATTCTACCAATAAACCAAAGTCTACCACCTGCTTTACCCATGACTGAACCTTTGTGACCATTCCACTTCATATCCCTGCAAAGTGTTACTTCCAGGTATTTGTATGAGTTGGCTGATTCTAGGAGTGACTCAGATTAGAATAGATTAGATTAGATTAATACTGGTTCCATGGATCATGAATACGTTATTTCATAATGATGTGGAACGAGTCAAATTTTCCAATACATGACACAATTAAGTTAATTTAACAATATAATTAAGTTAATATAACAACTTTATTTTTTGTTTTTTTTAAATTTTTTTTTCTTTTTTTCTTAATTTATATTTAAAAATTCCTCTATGGAGTAGAAGGAGTTGTCATTCAGAAATTCTTTTAATTTTTCCTTAAATACTTGTTGGTTATCTGTCAGACTTTTGATACTATTTGGTAAGTGACCAAAGACTTTAGTGGCAGTATAATTCACCCCTTTCTGTGCCAAAGTTAGATTTAATCTTGATTAGTGAAGATTATCCTTTCTCCTAGTATTGTAGTTATGCACACTGCTATTACATTTGAATTGAGTTTGGTTGTTAATAACAAATTTCATAAGAGTGTATATATACTGAGAAGCTACTGTAAATATCCCTAGATCCTTAAATAAATGTCTGCTTCTGATTAAGGTCTATATTTATTAATGGCATCATAAAAATTTAGTGAGAGTCTGTTTACAAGGAACAACTTAGTAATTTTCTGAAAGACATTATTGACAATTTCATCAGTTAATTCTTGTTTGTCAGGTGTGATTGCTATGCTTGTATCATCAGCAAAGAGAACTAACTTTGCCTCTTCATGAATATAGAATGGCAAGTCATTAATATATATTAAGAACAACAAAGGACCCAAGAACGACCCTTGTGGAACCCCATTCTTGATAGTTCCCAGATTGAGGAATGTGCCCATCTTTGCATATTATGGGAACTGCTTATTTCAACTTTCTGCACTCTTCCAGTTAGGTACGAATTAAACCATTTGTGCACTGTCCCACTCATGCCACAATACTTGAGCTTGTCTAGCAGAATTTCATGATTTACACAATCAAAAGCCTTTGAGAGATCACAAAAAATCCCAATGGGTTGTGTTCAGTTATTCAGATCGTTCAAAATTTGAATGGTGAAAGCATATATGGCATTTTCTGTTGAAAAACCTTTCTGACATTTTGTTAGTACTTCATTTTTACAGATATGTGAAGCTACTCTTGAATACATTACTTTCTCAAAAATTTTGGATAAAGCTGTTAGAAGGGATATTGGACGGTAATTGTTGACATCAGATCTATCCCCTTTTTTTGCAAAGGTATAACAATAGCATATTTCAGTCTATCAGGGAAAATGCCCTGTTCCAGAGAGCTATTACACAGGTGGCTGAGAATCTTACTTATCTGTTGAGAACGAGCTTTTAGTATTTTGCTGGAAATGCAGTCAGTTCCATGTGAGTTTTTGCTTTTAAGCAAGTTTATTATCTTCCTAATTTCAGAAGGAGAAGTGGGTGAGATTTCAATTGTATCAAATTGAATAGGTATGGCCTCTTCCATTAACAGCCTAGCATCTTCTAATGAACACCTAGATCCTACTATATCCACAACATTTAGAAAATGATTATTAAAAATATTTTCAACTTCTGACTTTTTGTTCGTAAAGTTTTCATTCAATTTGATGGTAATACTGTCTTCCTGTGCTCTTGGTTGACCTGTTTCTCTTTTAATAATATTCCAAATTGTTTTAATTTTATTATCAGAGTTGCTGATTTCAGACATGATACACATACTTCTGGATTTTTTAATAACTTTTTGTAATATAGCACAGTAGTTTTTATAATGTTTGATAGTTTCTGGGTCACTACTCTTTCTTGCTGTCAGATACATTTCCCTTTTCCAGTTACAAGATATTTTTATACCCTTAGTAAGCCATGGTTTGTTACATGGTTTCTTACGAGTATATCTAACTATTTTCTTGGGGAAGCAGTTTTCAAATGCATTTACAAAAGTGTCATGAAATAAATTATATTTTAAATTGGCATCAGCTTCATGGTACACCTCATCCCAGTCTAACTGCTGTAGGCTTTCCCTGAAATTAGCAATTGTTAAATCGTTGACTGAACGTACTACTTTGGAGGACTGTTTAGTACTGCTGAATGGAGCTATGTCATATATTGTAACTAGCTGTGCACCATGATCAGAAAGACCATTCTCAACAGGCTGAGCATTTATCTGGTTAAACTTATCTTGGTCTATAAAGAAGTTATCTATCAGTGAGCTGCTATCCTTTACCACCCGAGTAGGAAAATCAGTAACGGGTGTCAAATTGAAAGAACCGAGTAATGCTTCAAGGTCATTTTTCCTATTACTTTCTTTCAGAGAATCTACATTGAAGTCCCCACAAATAATAATTTGCTTCCCCTTGTCTGACAGATAGCACAACAAGGCGTCCAAATTTTTCAGAAATAGATGAAAATTTCCCGATGGGGACCTATATACAGTTACAATTATAAATGTGCCATTATTTAATTTAAGCTCACAGGCACATGCTTCTATGTGTTTCTCTACACAAAACTTTTTTGTTTCTATACTTTTTGCATAATGATAAGTTTTGACATATATGGCAACTCCTTCTTTCTCCATATTTTCTCTAATTACATGTGCAGAGAGCTTATATCCACTTACATTTACCTTATCCATATCAGTAACAATGTGATGCTCAGACAGGCATAGTATATCTTTTTCATCCTCAGCTTCTAAATCTTCTAAACAAACCAGAAGCTCATCTATTTTATTCTTTAAACTCCCAATATTTTGATGAAATATACTTACATTATTTTTAATTATACTTTTATGAGAACCTTTCCTTATTCTAACATTTGCAGTACTCTCCTGTCTGAGTTTCTCATTGTGCTTAGGCCTAGTTCCTATACCAGTGATCAGATGGTGTTCAGAGAGGCAGATTATGTCAACTGGGTTGGGTGACTAATTCATCAATGCAATTACCTAGGACTGAGATACAACTTGGTGGAGACAAAATTTCTGGTGATTGGTGAAAATTTATAATTGACAGCTGTGATTGATGATCCAATGTGCTAGAATTGTGCCGTTTAATTTCTTTCCTAAACTGAAGATTTGTTTCAATCCTGACCTCTCGTAGAACTTGACATCTTTCTGTCTTACCTATCCTGAAAAAGGTGCTGCTCTAACACCTGTAACCACTGGTATTTTACCATTCATGGCAGTGCCTCCCCCCCCCCCCCCTTAAATTTCCTACTATTACCCCAGCCAGTTTCCCCTTCCCTTTCCTGTTGAGGTGTAGGCTGTGCCTGGTATAGTCCCACCTACTGAGAGAATCAACAGGAACCACACCAATATGACCCTCCGCACCCGACCCAAGCAGCCGTTCCAACTCCAAATTAACTCTCCCAACTGAAGAGATCAAATGAGGCTGGTCATGGAATCTCAGGATAGACACAAATTCAACACTGGTGTGTCTCGATGCCGATGCAATCTTTACCAGGTCACACTCTATACTGTACCCAGGATCTCTGTCGATACTGTTCCCTGGCCCTCCCACAGTAACCACGGTGTCTTCCCTGGTAAATCCTTTACAGAGTGAACTTAAATCCTCTGTCACCCGATCCAGACTAGCACTTGGTTTGAAAAAATTTGTGACCTGATATTCTGGTCCTAATTCCTCCTGCAGAAGTTGACCTATACCTCTGGCATGAGAACTGCCTAACAACAAAACTTTCTTCCTTTTCAATGACTTTCCTACATTCTTTTTCAATTTCCTATTGAAAGTTTGTTGTGTCCTGCCTACACCTACCTCTGCTTGAGGCTCATCAGTTTCTAACTGAAGCAACAGGTCAAACTTATTTCTGACATCCACCACAAAACTGTCAGACTTAGTTCTAGGCCTGTTCCTTCTGTTACCTGTTGCCATTTCCCACCTCTTTTTGCCCTTCTCCCTCCTTAACCTGTCCAGATCTTCCCTAGCCTGATCTAGCTCAGCCTGAAGGGCAGCAATTTTCCCCTCCTGTTCCACTATCTTCCTATCTCTGCTGCAAATCCTACATAACCACTGATGAGCCTGATCCACTTTCCCGACACCCATGCCACTGCAGTGCCCCCAATGAAAAAAACTACTGCATCCATCACACCAAACCCCAGAACTAACAACTCTATGGCAAGTCAGGCACTTCTCACTCATGGCAAAAATAATACTTTAGCTAGAATAAATCAATTAAATTACCGAAAATCAAAAAAGACGTTACAAGAATTAAGCCTATTCACAAATGTATATAAGCAAGTTACTGATTTAAAATTCCGCTGTTTTTTTGAGATCTGTATTAAAACAATGAAGGTATACGCTATTTATTATATATTTCACTTGATGAAATGAAAAAAAAAGGACAATTAAACGAGATACTTTAAGTTTGATTCTCCAAAAACATTATGAGAATTAGGCCTATAAACAAACGTATATAAGTAAGTTTCTGATATAAAGTTATGCTGTTTCTCTGAAATCTGTATTAAAACAATGAAGTTATATGGTATTTATGGTAGTTTACTTATTTGTTACTGAGAAACTAGTCAAAATACCGTGAAACAAGAAACAAACACGTTTACAAAATTTAAGCCTAAACGCGACTTCGCGAAGTTACGATCTTTTCGTGTTTTCTGAAAAATTATGCAAAGAAAAGTGAAACCTTTAACGGCAAGACTAAACAATACACTAATGCATGTATTTAATTTGTTGTCAGTGTTAAACTAAATAATATTTCTGTCTAAATCACTTAACTTTCTGGAAATAGTTTCTGGCGTCACTTACTCGGTGGGCATCTTGGACAGCTCCCTGATAATATAGTCATAGGATTTTACTTTTTTTTTTCAATTTGTTCAATTTTACATTTCTGAATGTTTAGGGCAAGATGCCAATCACTGCACCAAGTTGAAATCTTATCAAATCTGACCAAATATTTCTGCAGCTTCTTTCAGATAGTACTTCATTATAGATAACTGCACCATCTGCAAAAATCCGGATTTTGCTATTAATATTGTCTGCAAGATTATGAATATAAAACAAGAACAGCAAGGGTCCCAACACACTTCCCTGGGGCACACCCAAAGTTACTTCCACATCTGATAATGACTCTCAATCCAAGATAATATGCTATTGGATGTCACTTTTGTTATGTGTGTGTCCCTGACCAACCCCAGTTATCCACCTGGTAAAAGGGGTTTACGGTTTAATGTGGAATCTGAACCACATGTTGTTTCTGGCGATTCCTCACGTTGTTGAGGTGAAGGCTACGTTAAAACAAAGACTGACCAAGATTTGATTTCACAACATGTCTGTTTCCAGACACATGCTTTACTGCTAAACCCCCAGATCTGACACATATATACTTGTAGTTCATCTATAAGCCTTAATGAATGAGTTTCTGAGTATCAAAATTTGTAAAATACATGGTCATACCATTTTTACTAAATTGACATAGAAGCTTAAATTATTCACACCTCTACCCATTCTTGAGAATAAGGGGTCTCAACACAAGGGCAGACAGAAACAAAGTGAGCCTAAAAGTGTTCTGTATTTATGGAATGAGATATGTAACTTGAAAAGGGAAGGAAGGAGGATCAGTTGTTTAGCATCCCATCAGTGATGAAATCATTAGGTATGTAGTATATCTGCTTCCTCGCAATATCTCAGAATTTTGTAGAAATCAATGATGTACAAGAGTATAATGCCCTGCTGGCAGAAAGATAAGGCTAAAAGAAAATAAATGAATTCTAAAACAGATTTTAAAATCCTATGAAATTCTATTTATTCACCACATTAAAATAATGGTTCCCAATGACATGGAAGGAAGCTGACCTCTCAGTGTAAGTGTCCACCTGACATGTTACTTAAGTTCCAAAGTCACTACCATTTCAACAAGTAGACACAGGAATTAATTTTTTACTATGTTCATATAAAAAATCTGACAAAATTTCATCAAATTCCCTGTGCTCTAGCTCAATTGTATTATTACATAAAGTTCAGTCAATGCACTGGAAGAATAAAAGAAGTTGACCCTCTTAAATCTGCAAGTAGGCTCTGAAAACAAAGCAGTACCAACCAGCTGACATCACATCATCATTGCATGAAGTCCATCATCTCCAGTTTCAAAAACTTTACATGTTCATGAAACTCACTGAAAAAAAATCAAGAGTCCCCTGTCTATAAATTTTCCCACTATCAAAAACTAATTGTATTTACTTCTAAACTTGACTAACTATTTAGTACATAGATGAACCATGGACCTTGCCACTGGTGGGGAGGCTTGCGTGCCTCAGCGACACAGATGGCCATACCGTAGGTGCAACCACAACAGAGGGGTATCTGTTGAGAGGCCAGACAAACGTGTGGTGCCTGAAGATGGGCAGCAGTCTTTTCAGTAGTTGCAGGGGCAACACTCTGGATGATTGACTGATCTGGCCTTGTAACACTAACCAAAACGGCCTTGCTGTTCTGGTACTGTGAACGGCTGAAAGCAATGGGAAACTACAGCCATATTTTTTCCCGCGGGCATGCAGCTCTACTGTATGATTAAATTATGATGGCATCCTCTTGGGTAAAATATTCCAGAGCTAAAACAGTCCCCCATTCAGATCTCCGGACGGGGACTACTCAGGAGGACATCGTTACCAGGAGACAGAAAACTGGCGTTCTACGGATCGGAGCATGGAATGTGAGATCCCTTAATCGGGCAGGTAGGTTAGAAAATTTAAAAAGGAAATGGATAGGTTAAAGTTAGATATAGTGGGAATTAGTGAAGTTCGGTGGCAGGAGGAACAATACTTTTGGTCAGGTGAATACAGGGTTATAAACACAAAATCAAATAGGGATAATACAGGTGTAGGTTTAATAATGAATAAAAAAATAGAAGTGCGGGTAAGCTACTACAAACAGGATAGTGAACGCATTATTGTGGCCAAGATAGACACGACGCCCATGCCTACTACAGTAGTACAAGTTTATATGCCAACTAGCTCTGCAGATGATGAAGAAATTTATGAAATGTATGATGAGATAAAATAAATTTTTCAGGTAGTGAAGGGAGACGAAAATTTAATAGTCACGGGTGACTGGAATTCAATAGCAGGAGAAGGGGGAGAAGGGAGAGAAGGAAACATAGTAGGTGAATATGTATTTGGGGTAAGAAATGAAAAGGAAGCCGTCTGGTAGAATTTTGCACAGAGCATAACTTAATCATAGCTAACACTTGGTTCAAGAATCATAAAAGAAGGTTGTATACATGGAAGAATCCTGGAGACACTAGAAGGTATCAGACAGATTATATAATGGTAAGACAGAGATTTAGAAACCAGGTTTTAAATTGTAAGACATTTCCAGGGGCAGATGTGGACTCTGACCACAATCTATTGGTTATGAACTGTAGATTAAAACTAAAGAAACTGCAAAAAGGTGGGAATTTAAGGAGATGGGACCTGGATAAATTGACTAAACCAGAGGTTGTACAGAGTTTCAGGGAGAGCATAAGGGAACAATTGTCACGAATGGGGGAAAGAAATACAGTAGAAGAACAATGGGTAGCTTTGAGGGATGAAGTAGTGAGGGCAGCAGAGGATCAAGTAGGTAAAAGGACGAGGGCTAACAGAAATCCTCGAGTAACAGAAGAAATATTGAATTTAATTGACGAAAGGAGAAAATATAAAAATGCAGTAAATGAAGCAAGCAAAAAGGAATACAAATGTTTCAAAAATGAGATCGACAGGAAGTGCAAAATGGCTAAGCAGGGATGGCTAGAGGACAAATGTAAGGCTGTAGAGGCTTATCTCACTAGGGGTAAGATAGATACTGCGTACAGGAAAATTAAAGAGACCTTTGGAGAAAAGAGAACCACTTGTATGAATATCAAAAGCTCAGATGGAAACCCAGTTCCAAGCAAAGAAGGGAAAGCAGAAAGGTGGAAGGAGCACATAGAGGGTCTATACGAGGGCGATGTACTTAGGACAATATTATGGAAATGGAAGAGGATGTAGATGAAAATGAAATGGGAGATACAATACTGCGTGAAGAGTTTGACAGAGCACTGAAAGACCTGAGCCGAAACAAGGCCCTGGGAGTAGACAACATTCCATTGGAACTACTGATGGCCTTGGGAGAGCCAGTCCTGACAAAACTCTACCATCTGGTGAGCAAGATGTATGAGACAGGTGAAATACCCAAAGACTTCAAGAAGGATATAATAATTCCAATCCCAAAGAAAGCAGGTGTTGACAGATGTGAAAATTACCGATCTATCAGTTTAATAAGTCACAGCTGCAAAATACTAACGCGAATTCTTTACAGACGAATGGAAAAACTGGTAGAAGCCAACCTCGGGGAAGATCAGTTTGGATTCCGTAGAAATATTGGAACACGTGAGGCAATACTGACCTTACGACTTATCTTAGAAGAAAGATTAAGGAAAGGCAAACCTACGTTTCTAGCATTTGTAGACTTAGAGCAAGCTTTTGACAATGTTGACTGAAATACTCTTTTTCAAATTCTAAAGGTAGCAAGGGTAAAATACAGGGAGTGAAAGGCTATTTACAATTTGCACAGAAACCAGATGGCAGTTATAGGAGTCGAGGGGCATGAAAGGGAAGCAGTGGTTGGGAATAGAGTGAGACAGGGTTGTAGCCTCTCCCCGTGGTTATTCAATCTGTATATTGAGCAAGCAGTAAAGGAAACAAAAGAAAAATTTGGAGTAGGTATTAAAATGAATGGAGAAGAAATAAAAACTTTGAGGTTCGCTGATGACATTGTAATTCTGTCAGAGACAGCAAAGGACTTGCAAGAGCAGTTGAACGGAATGGACAGTGTCTTGAAAGGAGGATATAAGATGAACATCAACAAAGGCAACATTTAAAAATACTGAGGTGCCATACTTAAGTGTCTCCAACAAGGTGGACTGAAACTTAATCCAAGAAAGTGTCTCTTTGGAGCAAAAGAAATAAAAATACTTGGACACCTTGTGTCAAACGAAGGTGCGCTGCCAGACCCAGAAAAGGTGAGATCTATTTCCTATTCCTAAAAGTATTGGAGATCTGAGAAACTTCCTTGGATTATATTCTTACTACCATCATTTCACCAAAGACTGTTGTATCAAAGCCAGGCCACTCCAAGATTTGTTAAAAGCTGATGCTAACTTTATCTGGGGTGGTGCTCAACAAGATTCTTTAAATGTGCTGCGAAAAGCTCTGATGACTGACCCTGTACTTTGTCTGTATGATGAGAGAGCACCTACAGAATTACACACAGATGCCAGTGGGTATAGGATCGGCAATGTTCTGGTGCAAATTTCGGATGGAAAAGAGAAGGTTAAAGGCTATGCTTTTAGGACACTTTTAAAAGCTGAGAGAAACTACTCAACTACGCAAAGAGAATGCTGTGATCTGGGCGATGTGCAAATTTTGACAGTATCTCTATGGAAGGCCATTCACAGTTGTTACAGACCATCATTCACTTTGTTGGCTGACAGGTCTTAAAGATCCAACAGGATGATTCGCCAGATGGGCACTACATCTTCAAGAATATTTACCATAGTGTACAAAAGAGGAAGAAAACACCAAGATGCCGACTGTCTCTCAAGAAACCCTGTGCAAGACCATCAAGACTTTGATGAAGATAGTGACTATCTTGCTGCACTCCAGGATCTCTCTGCTGAGCGGAAGAAGGACGCCAAGATATCTCAAATTATACTTGCCTTAAATTGGTCAGAGGATGTGAAAGGACAATTTAAGTTAGTTAATGGATTACTTTGCAAGAAAAACTTTGATCTGTTTGGAAAGAGGTGGCTACCAGTGATGCACTCAGATCTACAGAAATTCCATGACACACCTGAGGCTGGACATTTAGGATTTATTAAGACCTATGATACAATCTGCAAGAGATTTTTCTGGCCAGGTTTGCTTAGGAGTGTCCGTCACTATGTGTCACAGTGTAGCGAGTGCCAGAGGAGGAAGGCAGTTCCTCAGAAACCACCTGGCCGACTCATACCAATTCCACCAGCCGAAATGCCTTTCCAGCATGTTTGGAGGCGACTACAACAATGACAGACAACAGGGCGGTGGCTCACGTCATACCTTCGACAATCGTTTTCTTCAGCCTGCAGCATGTGGAATCGAGCTAACTGCCGAGCTTCCTCAGCTCTGGTTAATACCTGGCCGGTGTAGTTGTTGACCACGTCATCAGAATGTAATGGAAACACAGTGACCATCATCGTAGTTGCCTCGTGCCCATGTACCAGGAAAAATGGCATAAATCCGGTGGTGTCTTGTTTGGCGGTGTTGTAGGCAAATGGCAAGAAATGTAGCACCTCATCCCAGTTGCTCTGCTCAACATTGACAAACATTGATAGTATGTCAGCCAAGGTCTTATTAAGGCATTCAGTGAGCCTGTTAGTTTGCGGATGGTAGGCAGTCGTCATATGATGAGTAATGTTGCACCGATGGTTTATTTCTGTCATGAGATTCAATTGAAAAACTTTCCCTCGATCCTTAATTAACAACCTTGGGGCACCATGTTTTAATACGATGTCTTCCAAGATGAATTTGTCTACCTCGGATGCTTCAGCTGTTTTCACGACTTTTGTAATGGCATAGGATGTCAGATAATGAGTGCAAACAATAATCCATCTGTTGCCACTAGCAGACATTGGAAATCTTCTGAGGAGGTCAATCCCAACATGCTGGAAAGGTGTTTTGGCTGGTGGAATCGGTATGAGTCAGCCAGGTGGTTTCTGAGGAACTGTCTTTCTCATCTGGAACTCTCTACAGTGCTATAGGAAGATTTCTAAGAGCTAGTGTCCATAAGTTATACTATGATGTAGTATGGTACAAATACTGTGCAATAATAATTGGATAACTGGACACAGTTATAAAAAACATAGAAGCATAATTATACAAAGCATAAACGTATGACATAATGATACAGTTGACTATAGGAAAATTTGTTACATGCTAATATCCTCTTCAGACATCTCAAAGAATTCTTTAGTATGGTAAAGGGGTGATGATACGATACCCAGTAGTACCATTTAATTCTAAAAAAATTTAGATTCATAGACTGAGCATAGATTGGTAATTTGTTGAAAATTTTGAGTGGGTTCACATTGTGAAAATTTCCAGTTCTTGCTAACCTGTGCCTTGGTACATCTAAATTAGTCCCCCCCGATAGCTGAGTGGTTAGCGTGAGAGATTGCCGTCCTACGGGCCCAGGTTTGATTCCCGGCTTGGTCAGGGATTTTCTCCACTCAGGGACTGAGTGTTGTGCTGTCTTCATCTTCATTTCATCCTCATCCAAGGCGCAGATTGCCTATTGTGGCATCGAATGTAATAAGACCTGCACCAAGGCAGCCAGACCTGCCCCGCAAGGGGGCCTCCTGGCCAATGACACTAAATGCTCATTTCCATATCTAAATTAGCCTTCACTCTGGTGCTGTGTTCATGAGTTTCTCCCCCAGCAACAAATTCTAAAATATTTTTAACAGAGCTCAAGCACATAACAAGCATAAACTTAAAATTGTGAGTATTCTGAGCCTAGGGAGAAAAAAAAAACAGTGCCCCTGCGTTCTGTTCTACGCATAATACATAGCACTTTTTTTAATTACTTTTAAAATATTCTTGATGTGTGGGAGGTGTCCCCATACAATCATACCATATGACATGTGTGACTGGAATAGTCCAAAATATGTCACCCTACATCAAACCAAACTCACTAAATCCCTTATTTTCGAAATTAGGTATGACACTTGAGATATTTTTTTCACATAAGTGATTGACATGTTCCCCCCAGCAGAGTCTGGAGTCAGTGTAAATACCTCAAAGTTTTATTGACATATTTTTTTATTTCATTAGAGACTCCTATTAGGAGTTGCTAGGTTGTATTGGGATTACACAGGAGTTTATTGGCTGCAAACCCATCCAAGGCTGTATCAAGAGTTTCTTTTGCTATTCTATTTAGAGCTGAGAGTCTCTGATGTGTGGTAAGTAGTGCTGTATCATCTGCATAACATGTGACAGAATGAGCTATGTTGTTATGGAAAGCATTGATTGCTGCAATGAAGAAGAAGGGTCCAAAAATAGATCCTTGTGGAACACCTGTGCAGATTTCCATTAAAAACGAATTTACATTTCTGACAGACACAAACTGTTTTTTGTGGCTTAAATAATGTGCTCCCACACACCCCATAAAACTCCAGCTTCCTTATTAGTACCCCAACAGGAATGCAATTGAATGCTTTGCTTAGGTCACATAACAGCAGTGATACCACATTTTTCTCTTGAAGAGGATAGAGTTTGATCCACCAGTTTCCAAAATGGCTGCTGTAATGGTTCTTCCATTGCAAAAACCAATGTGATTGTTACATAGGCGATTGTGTTTCTCAAAGTAGCTGCTTGTTAGTGTGTGTAGCAGAACCTCAAATATCTTTGACAATATTGGCAAACCTGAGATTGCTCTGTAGCTTTGGGTAAGTTGTTTGTCTCCTCTATTTAAAAAAAAAAAAAACTGGTTTGACTTTTGGCGCCTTGAGTGATTCTGGAAATACTCAAAATTCTATACATTTTTTAAAAATAAAAGCTAATTGTGTAGAGACTGAGTCGATTGTCTTTTTAATGAATACTGCTCATGATTTTTTTCAAACGAACCATCCTAACATTTGCCTTAACTGATTTATGGAAATCACAGGAAATCTAAGGCTGAATTGCTGAATAAGAATTTAAAATCTGCTACTCACAAACATGAACATCAACAAACGCAAAACTAGGATAATGGAATGTAGTCGAATTAAGTCAGGTGATGCTGAGGGAATTAGATTAGGAAATGAGAGACTAAAAGTAGTAGATGATTTTAGCTATTTGGGCAGCAAAATAACTGATGGTTTCAGAAGTAGACAGGATATAAAATATAGACTGGCAATGTCAAGGAAAGCGATTCTGAAGAAGAAAAATTTGTTAACATCAAGTGTAGATTTAAGTGTCAGGAAGTCGTTTCTGAAAGTATTTGTATAGAGTGTAGCCATGTATGGAAGTGAAACGTAGATTATAAATAGTTTAGACAAGAAGAGAATAGAAGCTTTCGAAATGTGGTGCCACAGAAGAATGCTGAAGATAAGGTGGGTAGATCACATAACTAATGAGGAGGTATTGAATAGAATTGGGGAGAAGAGGAGTTTGTGGCACAACTTGACTAGAAGAAGGGATCGGTTGGTAGTACATGTTCTGAGACATCGAGGGATCACCAATTTAGTATTGGAGGGCAGCGTGGAGGGTAAAAATCGTAGAGGGAGACCAAAGAGATGAATACACTAAGCAGATTCGGAAGGATGTAGGCTGCAGTCGGTACTGGGAGATGAAGAAGCTTGCACAGGATAGAGTAGCATGGAGAGCTGCATCAAACCAGTCCCAAGACTGAAGACCACAACAACAACAAACTCACAAACCTGAGCCCTGACCACTGTGCCCACTTTGTTGATAACAAATAATGGTTGCTCTGTGCACAGCATACACAAGTTACGACGAAGGCCATGTGGTTCGTCTTCTAATGTATGTCTAAATGCTGGTAAAAATCAGCACTCCGACTGAAGTCTTATGCCTTTTATCCTCTCTTACAGTGGATATACAGAGTCAATGACTATTTGCAGCCTGATCATGTCTTCACATCCTCTTTCATTCATCATATTATTCAGTCTCTCATTCATTGTATTCTGTACAGTCCATCAAGGAGAAACCTTTTGGGATGTGGAACAAGCCAAAGTATACTTTCACAAAAGACAAGGAAATAACAGAAAATTAATTTGTGTAAGAGAAAATTATTACTATCCTAATTAATGCTATTCATTCTCATGAAAGCTAAATTTTATGAAGTACCTAACTTAAACAGAAGGTGTCTACATTGAAAAAACTGCTACCTCCACAGTAGTACTGTACAGCTTCTGTTCATCTGACATTGGGAGCTTAATATTACTTTATTACAATGATATTTTTCTAAGAAAATGAGTCCCCTTTATAGTACACTAGCTGACAAATTCGACATTGCCCATGTGTTCATTTCGCCAATTTTCCGTTGGAAACAAAATAAAAGAATGAACTGTGTTTGTACTGAAGTACTGAAAAAGTTTCATTTCCATGTATTCACCAAAAAAACCTATGAAATTCTCATACAGAGACATACGCAGAATATACAAATGTACATGAACATTATCAAAATCAAGAAACATGTTCACAGACAGTTTCTGTATGCCGGGTGCAGCTGCTTCACTTGTCTACAACATAATTTTGTAAAAGTCTCTATGCCAATGCTTCTTCATAGCTCTGTAGACAGGTATTGCTTTTGCCTGCAGCCATTGAAAACTAAAATGTACTGCTGGGTGTCAGGGATTTCATTAAGTTGACCCCACTGTAAGAGTGTCTTAGTGGTAGGGAATAGGTGCATTAAAACTTCATTCATGATGTGACAATTTTTCACACATCTCAGTGTTTATGACACTATTTCTTGAACTGTGCATCATACAATAATATATTCCTGTAGGTACATTCAGCAGCACATGTGGATACTGTCAGCAAAATATGTTGTGAACAGAGTTGTGGCAAAGGATCTAAATGCTAAGATAATACTTACAAGGAGAGATTATGGAGTTGTGTTATTCATTTTCTTTTTAACTGTTTGGGATTCCCCATTTCTTGCTTTAACTTAGATGGGAAATCACTGAATATTCTCCCACCGGAGTACATAAATGCTCTCTGAACCTATGTCATGGAGACTGAAACCCATACGAAAATTCTCTTTGTTTCTTGTACTGCCACTGTGCAAGCTCAGGCTCATGCCACTTCTAGTGTGGTAACATTATGAACTACCTGTAAGGGAATGGTCTATTGACACATTGTCAACATGGATTTAGAAAACACTGTTCTTGTTAAACGTAGCTAGCTCTTTTCTCACACAAACTGTTGAGTGCTATCGACAAGTGATTACAAATTGATTACATAGTTCTAGATTTCCAGAAGGCTTCGAAATGGTGGTGGGAGATCATGTGATTTACTTATTTTTAATAAGTCCATAACTATATGTGGGGACAGCAGCAGACTGAACAGCTGCTGTTGTTACATCCACCTGAAACACTACCAATTCTCATTAATGTCTTGTGAAGTAATGCCCGCGGAAGTTATCGCTTTATCACATTTCTTGCTGATAGCAGCAGCTCCAATATCTTCTTCTGCAGCCACATTCTTACTAGATAAATAAATTTCTTCTGACCATGTCATCTTCTTTATATAAAATTTTTGTAGAAGAAATATTAATAGACCCCTTGCATGAATAAAATTCAAAACTAAATCTGCCATCACAACGTCATCTGATAAAAGTGCAGGAAGCGTATCAGGCAGCGCAAACGTCTGCCCGAGCAGAGTTAAAAGCGGGCAGTCCAACAACACGTGGACCACAATCAAAGCTGACCCGCAGCGACATAAAGGTGGGTCCTCGTGGCACAATAAACAGCTGTATGTCATCAAGGTGTGGCCACTGCGCAGTCGGCAGACGCTAACAGAGTCCTTGCGAGAGACCTGCATGGAGGAGTGCTATGCACCGGTAGCCTCCTTGATGGCCCGAAGTTTGTTGGGTGAAAGAAGGTCGCGCCATTCTTCACCCCAGCTGCGAAGTACCTTCTGCCACAAAACTGACCTGAGGTCACTCTCTGAAATGCCAATCTCCAAGGCTGGTGCACCAACAGCTCGCTTAGCCAGCATGTCAACACGTTCATTTCCCAGGATGCTGACATGTCAAGCAGTCCACACAAATTCCACAGAGCGGCCGCAATGGGCAAGAGTATGGAGGGACTCATGGATAGATATCACCAGATGAGAGCAAGGGAAACACTGGTCGATAGCTCGTAAACCGCTCAGGGAGTCACTACCGATAACTAAGGACTCACCTGAGCAGGAGCAGATATATTCTAGGACGCGAGTGATGGTGACCAGCTCAGCAGTGAAAACACTGCAACCGTAATGATCCCCTAGAGTAAGACCAAAACTGACACGACCAGCAACCATCAAACCATCAGTATAGACAATGCCAGAGCCTTGCAACGCAGCAAGGATTGAAAGAAAGCGGCGGCAGAGGGACTCAGTACTTTGGGCCTTGTGCCAAATCGAGCCGAAGGCATGGGCGGGGCACACACCATGGGGGTACACGCAGAGGGGCTCAGAAAAGAGGTGGAAGAGGGAAAATCTCAAGACCAGAAAAAAGAACTCTGACACGAACCACGATCGTACACCCTGACTGGGACCGTCGTTCCGGAAGATGGACAACCGACTGAGGGAACAGGAGATGATAATTGAGATGCCTGGGCAAGCTACAAACGTGTGTAGCATAAGCGACCAGTAATCGTTGGCATTGGAACCGCAATTGAGGGACACCTGCCTCCACAAGTATGCTGTTGGCAGGGCTTGTCTGGAAAGATCCAGTGGTGAGTCGGACCCTGCTGTGAACGATGGGGTCAAGCAACTGCAATGCGGAAGGTGACGCCAAAACGTAAGCCAGGCTCCCGTAATCTAGACATGACTGAATTAATGCCTGCTACAGCTGTAGGAGGGTAGACAAATCGGCACCCCAGCTAGTATGACTCAAGCAATGAAGAGTCTTCCGATGCTGGCAGCATGTCTGTTTAAGCTGCCGAATATGAGGGAGCTAAGTCAACCAGTTATCAAAAACCAATCCCAAAAACCAATACGTCTCCACCACAGCAAGAGGTTCGCCATCAAGATAAAGCCATGGCTCAGGAGGACTAGTGTGTCACCGGCAGAAATGGATAATGCAGGTCTTGGCTGCCGAAAACTGGAAGCCATGCAGTACAGCCCAAGACTGCGCCTTTCAGATAGCACCCTGCAGCTGCTGTACAGCAGCTGCAATGCCAGTGGAGCTATAGTATAGGCAGAAGTTGTTAGAATACAAGGAAGCTGAGACAGACGCTCCCACTGCTGCAGTGAGCACATTAATTGCAATCAAAAAGAGGCAGACACTTAAGACAGATCCTTGTGGTACCCCATTCTCGTGAACTCAGGAGGAACTATGGGAGGCTGCAACTTGCGCATGGAAGGAACGAAGCAACAGAAAATTTTGTATGAAAATCGGGAGCGGACCCCGAAGACCACAACCATGAAGAGTGGAGAGGATGTGATGTCGCCATGTCGTATCGAATGCCTTCTGCCTGTCAAAAAAGATGGCGAACGGATGCTGATGGCGTGCAAAGGCCGTATGGATGGCAGATTCCAGGCACAGCAGATTATTGGGGGCAGAACGGCTCTTATGGAACCCTCCCCGAGACAGAGCCAGAAAGCTTCGAGACTCAAGTAGCCAACTCAACCTCCCGCTCACCATGTGTTCGAGCAACTTGCAAAGAATGTTGGTGAGGCTAATGGAACGGTAGCTGTCCACCTCAGTGGGCTCTTGCCAGATTTCAACATAGGGGTTACGATGCTTTCCCGCCATTGTGACGGGAGCTCACACTCAACCCAGATACAGTTGAAAAGGTCTAGGAGGCATTGCTGGCAGTCCACCGAGAGGTGTTTGAGCATTTGACATTGGATGTGATCTGGCCCGGGAGCTGTATCAGGGCAAGCGGCTAGGGCACTTTGGAACTCCCACTCACTGAACAGAGCAATGTATGATTCAGGGTGGCGCGTGTGAAATGAAAGGCTCCAACGTTCCATCTGCTCTTTCAGGGAGTGGAAGGCCAGTGGGTAATTCGCAGAAGCGGAACTCTGAGCAAAATGCTCCGCTAAGCGGTTTGCAATTGTGTCAGAGTCACCATTCAGTGAAAGCACAGGTACGCTGACGGGGATCCGACAGCCATAGTCGCCTTATCTTGGCCCAAACCTGCGATGGAGAGGCACGGAGGCCAATGGTGGAGACATACCTATCCCAGCACTCCTGCCTGCATTGGCGAATGAGGTGGCGGGCTTGCGCACAGAGACACTTAAAGGTGATGAGGTGTTCCAATGAGGGATGCCACTTGTGACACTGGAGTGCCCACCTGGGATCTTTAATCCCCTCAGCGATCTCGGGCGACCACCAAGGCACAGTCCTCCACCGTGGGGACCCAGAAGAACAGGGAATGGCAGATTCTGTGGTAGTAATGATGCTGGGTGTGACCGAGTGAACCACCACATGAATGGTGTCATTGGAAAGAGGCTCAATAGTGGCAATGGAGGTGAACAAGTCCTAGTTAGCCTTATTCATAGCCCATCTGCAGGGACGCCCAGAAGAGTGACTCTATGGCAGTCACAGAAAGATTGGAAAGTGGTCACTACCGCACGAATCGTCATGCACACTCCATTGGACAGATGGTAATAGACTAGGGCTGCAGATCGAAAGGTCAATGGCTGAGTATGTGCCATGCACCACACTGAAATGTGTGAAGGCACCATTATTTAAAAGAGAAAGGTCGAGCTGTGCCAATACTTGCTCAACAATGCTGCCTCAGCCTGTTGCCACTGATTCACCCCACAGAGGGTTATGGGCGTTGAAGTCGCCCAGTAACAGAAAAGGTGGCGGCAATTGGCCTATCAGCACAGCCAGTACATGCTATGGGACATCACCATCCGGTGGAAGATAGAGACTGTAGACAGTAACAGCCTGAGGCATCCACACCTGAACAGCGACAGCCTCTAACGGTGTTCATAGAGGGACAGACTTGCTGTCAAGAGAGTGAAGGACGTAGATGGAGATGCCAGCAGATACCCTCTCATAAGCTGCCCGGTTCTTATAATAACCTCAATAGCCACAGAGGGCAGGGGCTCGCATCACTGGGAACCAAGTTTCCAAGAAGAATAGTGCAGAGGAAAAGGTGAAGGCTGAGAAGTTGTCGGAGCTCAGCAAGATGGTGGAAAAAACCGCTGCAGTTTCTAACAATACCACCACTTGCAAAGTAGATTAGAAATCAGATTAATAATGTTGCTCGCGCAGCATATGTTCGCTTTATCGGGCAACAACAAAACTATTGACTGTGGATGGTACTGTCAGAATCGAAATGATGAGGTCACTGTAAAGAAGTCATTAATTTGGCACTTATCTTGAATGGATTCCCACGTAGATTTCATCAAAGTCGTTATGTCTCACCTCGTTGATTCTAGGGTGATTCCACTTTGGCTGCTAGAAGGTCCGGATCTGTAGTTTAGCAATATTTGAAGACCTAACAAATGCGTTCTTCAGGAGATTCTTAATGATCAAACAATCCCAGATCGGAACAATGGCATGATGGAAATAATTTTTGACTTCGTGTTCACAATCCACGTTTTTAATAAACTTCTTGTAAATTCACATATACTACTTCTTAATTGTCACATCATCAAGAAAACAGTTTTGTATCAATCTTCACATATTTAATTTCCACTTTAACCAAACACAAGACTTGACTGTTCTTTTACAAAGCGAAAAAACAACATAACTTCTGCAAAGGGAAACAAAGACTGCTCCGTGCGCATTCATGCCAAAACAATTACAAGTAAGTCAAAGATTATGACGGTCTCACAGAAATAAACACACACAAGAACCATATCACTGTAATATATCGATACGTCAGAGTAACTACACATTAATAAAACCAAATGTGAATATTGTTACAAAAATATGTCTGTTACTTTGCAGAAAAATAGTTCGATATTACTGGTATCGAGAACT